>NC_138552.1:12354752-12954752 GCF_964273705.1 Natrix helvetica
CGCGTGGCGTTTGGAAGATATTGGCTGGGCAACTCTCCAAGCCTGATAAAGGTCTGTAGTTGTGAAATCTCATGAAAGACTGTTGGCCGGGACTTTGCTGGAGAGGAATTCCCTTTAACCTAAATAAAAGAGGTTGTATTGTGATGAGGAGTCTACTTCATGATCTTGGGAAGCCTAAGTCAGAACAGCACATAAGACAAAGAAGTAAACTTTCTATTCTGCTCCCCTTGTCATGGATGGAGTAAGATTTAAAGTGGGATTGGAAAATGGGGTCCATTCTACATTCAATCTCATCCTTCATGGGAAATCTTTCAATTCTCTACTCAAGTTTATCTATTTTTTAGAAAATTATTAATTGGTTAACTACTTATTTTATCCTCCAGGGTAGTGATCAGAAATAAACCACTAATCCCCCTTACAGCAATCAAAATTGAACAAAGGCTAGTGACCCTACTGGGCATTTCTGCTGACAAATCAGCAAGTGGGAAGATTACATTGATCTTCTCCAATTTGACCAGATGATTAGCTAACAAAGGGGTTGCTAGGTCAAGGCTCCAAGCTGGATAGAATGGACACCACAATAAAACATCAGAAACAGATTCAGTCACCTCTCTGGTAAACCAAGGTCCTGGCTGATTGTGCTACAGGTAAGAAGGAGACTTAGTGATGATAGAGTTAACTGTCTGGACCATCTTTATATTCCATAGATCAGCCAGGACTTCAAACGGAATTGCTGAGACATAAGGCAGGAAATTTCCTATATACATTCAGAAACCATCCTGATCATTCAGACTCTTGGCTTGGACCATTTAACCACCATGGACCATTTAACCATTGAGTCTACTCTGCAAAGATTTATAGCAACTGCCTCCAAATGACCTGAAAGTGATTTGTCTGTGACAATTGTGTTACCCCCCCCCCAAAAAAAAAATCCTCTATTTTCAAATCACTGGCACCAGCAGAACAGAATGCCAAATCCAGTGTATGGTTTTCTCCTGTGTGGATCATAGCTGGTGGAACAGGTTCAAATCTTCAGCTGTTCTTTATTGGATGCTGCACTAATAATAATCCTACACCACCGTTTCTCAACCTTGACAATAGAACAGAACAGAAAAGCAGAGTTGGAAGGGACCTTGGAGGTCTTCTAGTCCAACCCCCTGCCTAGGCAGGAAACCCTGTACCATTTCAGACAAATGGCTATCCAACATCTTTTTAAAGACTTCCAGTGTTGGGGCATCCACAACTTCTGGAGGCAAGCTATTCCACTGATTAATTGTTCAAACTGTCAGGAAGTTTCTCCTCAGTTCTAAATTGCTTCTCTCCTTGATTAGTTTCCACCCATTGCTGCTTGTTCTTCTCTCAGGTGCTTTGGAGAATAGTTTGACCCCCTCTTATTTACACCTGAGATATTGCAGTGGTGGTTCTGGGCGGTATGGCCTGGTACGGCTGTACCAGTGGTAACCGGGAACAGCAGCCACCGTACCGGTACAGTGGCTTGTTTGGCTTACCTGCCCACCTGCATTCCTTACCTGTTTTTGAAGCAACCAAGCCAATTGTGCACATGTGCACAGCATGCGGCGCCTGTGCGATTACCGCCGAGCAGCTGGCATTCGCAGGATGGTGGCATGCACATGTGTGTGCAGCGTGCATGCCCGACGAGGACACCTGCCCCCATGCGCAGCATACCGGTTGTGACAGGAGCCAGAACCCACCACTGGAATACTGCTATCATGTCACCCCAATCCTTCTTTTCATTAAATTAAAGGTAAAGGTTCCCCTTGAACATTCGTGCTAGTCATTCCCGACTCTAGGGGGCGGTGCTCATCTCCGTTTCACAGCCAAAGAGCCAGCGCTGTCCAAAGACGTCTCCGTGGTCATGTGGCCGGCATGACTAAATGCTGAAGGTGCACAGAATGCTGTTACCTTCCCACCAAAGGTGGTTCCTATTTTCCTACTTGCATGTTTGAACTGCTAGGTTGGCAGAAGCTGGGACAAGTAACAGAAGCTCACTCCATTACACGGTGCTAGGTATTCGAACCACCGAATTGCTGACCTTTCTGATTGACAAGCTCAGCATCTTAGCCACTTGGTGACTGCATCCCTACTTCATGAAACTAGACATACCCAATTCCAGCAACCATTTAGCCTTCAGTCCCCTAATTATCTTTGTTGCTTTTCTCTGCACTCTTTCTAGAGTCTCAAAATCTTTTTTGTTTTGTGCCGTGCATGCTGCTGGGGAACTCTGGGAGTTGAAATCCAGGCATCTTAAAAGTTGTCAAAGTTGAGAAACACTTCCCTGCAATGTCCTGCTTTTTCAAACACCGCAGGAAACACTCAAAATTGGTGATCAGATGGAACTTCTTGTCCCTGAGATAAAGTTTCCAGGCTGTACAGCCACATGACCTTCTCTCCCTCCAGCCTGGTCTTTTTCACCAAATAATTGACTTCTTGGACAGTAGAGTTCATGTCTTCACTTTTAGTGAGTTCAACACTTTTTAATCCAGAATGAAAACTTGGCTAATACGTGTTTTATCAGCACCTGATGTGGCTTCAAAAACAATGATCTACTTTCCTTCTCACCTGGTAGGCACTCTTGATTAGATTGCAGCATGGAAGAAAAAGAAATTTACTATTGATTAATCCTTTTTTCTCTCTGCAAAAGCTTGCTTTAGCCTGCCATTGTTCTTCTTTCATCTAGTATAGCAGTGGAAGAAACTGAATGAGAAAATTCCTGAATTTTAATCCCTAACATCTCACAAAACCTTGAATGCAGCAGTCACAGAATTTATAAGTACAAACACCTGGAGTGAATAGGAATTTGGGGAAAATGTATCCCCAAAACATCGGGGATTGGAGCTACTGTGTGAAGAGTTACCAAGATGATCTTAGTCGAGACCGATTGAGAAGAAAGAACCACTTTACCAAAACAGAGCAGTTTGAATAGTGTTACTTTGGATTTTATTTAATATTTAACACTAGCTGATAACTTGCCGTTGCCCAAGTATTTATAGACGTCGAAGTGTTTGTCTGACAGGGAGCCATTGAGAGGGGCCTTTCTTCCCCCTACTCCCATGTCCATCATCCCTGTCCTCTCCCTTCCCACTCCCATGCGCTCCTCTTTCCTGCCCCATCTACAATCCTGGCACTTTGCCCCAAATCCATCAGGTGCTTCCCCATTGGTTCACTAGAGGGCAAACATCGTGGCTGGCTTTCAAGAGGAAGCTGTGAAGGAACTGACATCACAAACAATTGCTGCTATAAGGTGCCACACTCCCTTTCCTTAACAGCCCAGGCTGTCCTTTCCCCCTCCCATGACATCACAAACAATTGCTGCTCTAGGACATCACACTTGCTCTCCTTAAAGGCCCAGGCTTTCCAGAGTTATGCTGGAACACACACACACACACACACACACACCAGGGGTATCTTACCACCACCAGTATTTGTTTCCAGAGGATAAGTCATATGTGTACCAAGTTCAGTTGAAATTATTCAAGGCGCTCCAGAGTTATGCTGGAACATGCATGCATACATACATACAGCCTTTTTTTATAAGAAAAAAAAAGATAAATGACATTTGAAACCTATGAATGTTGTTTTATTGATGAGTTATTGACATTCTCTTTCTCTCTCTCATCCTACTAATGCTCTGTCTTTTTAGTACACTTTGAATCTCACTTTGAAGTTCAGTTTTAATGTAACATTAGACTGTTTTTAATCTATCTTCCACTTCAAAAATATGCCTATGTTCTCAGGGAGCAAAATATGAACTTTCTTAAAACTTGAACATCTGCAATATGAAACCAACAAGGATTGCATAAAATATACTTAATCTTTTGAGGTCCTGATCATTCTAAAATGACGAATTAACTTTCCCAATCAAGAATGAAGATTGTCAAAAGATGTAGGCAAAAGATGTCAAAGTGACTTTCAAAGATATAAATTCAGAATAGTAGACTATATTTCAAACTGGGCCAAGCCAAATGGAAAAGAATTATGATTTAAAGATCAAGCTTTCTAGATCCAATTTCTTAAACCTTTCTTAATCCATACATGGGAAGAAGGATGAGTAAAGAGAACTAGAGAGTATTCTTGACCTACAAATTTGCTTGAACATTTGAGAAATGTAGGAAATAACTATCTGGCTAAACATGCAATTGTTTGGATGGTGAGATGGGTGGAATATAAATTATAAATAAATAAGTATATCTTCACACATTTGTGGGGACTCTGGGCAAAGTGGTCTCTATTGGATTCATCCACAGTTGATAGATGACCTCCACCTGAGATTATGAGCAATACAACATATATTAGCAAACAATTGGGCTTAGAAACCATTTGCTAATATTCTCAGCCCCTTTATTCAGGAATGACCAGCACTGACTTAGCTGTGAATGATGTGATGTAATTGCATTCTTTCAAGAATGTTATCAGGATGCAAGTCATTTTGTTGTTGTCATGGTGAGTCTCCAGGGTTCATCTCAAGTAGAACGTTGGGGATTTAACATGGGACCTTCTCCAAAGTTTCAGCTGTATCACTGAGTTACAGCCTCTGCTAGTATTTGCCCCTTAGGGTGGTGCAGTGGTTGGAATGCAGTATTGCAGGCTTACTCTGCCCAGAGTCTGGAGTTTGATCCTGACTGGTTCAAAGTTGACTCAGCCTTCTATCCTTCCAAGATCAGTAAAATGAGAACCCAGATTACTGGGGGCAATATACTGATATTGTAAACTGCTCAAGGCACACTGAAAATCACTATGGAGCGGTATGTAAGCCTAAGTGTTATTCAGTGGTTCAAACATTCAAACATTTTTACTACCAGTTTTGTGGGCATGGCTTGGTGGGCGTGGCAGGGGAAGGATGCTGTAAAATCTCCATTCCCTTCCCACTCCAGGGGAAGGTTACTGCAATATCCCCTTTCCGTCCTAATCAGCTGGGACTCGGGAGGCAGCAAATAGATGGGGTCGGGGCCACTCAGAGGTGGTATTTACCGGTTCTCCGAACGACTCAAAATTTCCGCTACCGGTTCTCCAGAACTGGTCAGAACCTGCTGAATACCACCTCTGGTGCTATTGCTGTTATTTTGCACAAGATCTTTAATGATATTGTGGAACATGAGTATCACAACATTTCCCAAGCAAGCAACAGGGAGAATATCTGGAAAGCTTTTATTTTTATAAGATTTCCAGGGCACATGTTAGCACTACATCTTCTTGTCCAGCCATACTTTAAAGCATGCAACTTGCACCTTGTTGTAAGCTGAAACAACAGTTAAACAAGTGCTGCATTGTCCTCCTCATCCATGCAGATTTGTCAAATATGTGACAAAACAACTGAAAAGCAACGGTGTCATCTTAAGTCTAAAACCTCTTTTTTTTTTTTTACAGTACTGTATTGTAATTCCAGGCTATGCACTGTCCTTGGGCGCTTTGAAAATCAATACACTGTATATATTTAATGAACAGAAGCTTTTGAAGCATTTAAAGGGATGGCTAGACCTGAAGTAAAAATATATATTTGCCTAGGCCTTCTAGATCGCTCTATAACAACCCTTTACCATTGTGGCTAACGAGCACAGCCTTTGATTGACAGCAAGCTTTTATGAGAGTACAAACTCTGATTTCAAAAGGTAAGTTTAATTAAGTGTGCTTGGGGAAGTCTGCAGTCTGCTTCGTTGGTGTGCATAATTCATAGGGTCATCTGCAGAGAACTAAGTCGGAATTGGCAAGGAGATACAGGTAAGGTTGTGATGCAAGGCTCAAGTCATCTGAACATGAGATGGGTCTGAAGGGGTCTTGCATTGTGACATCCACCATCTTGCCAATTTCAAACTCCCCAGTAATAAGTCTTGTCCCAAAACAAATACAGTCAACTCTCAAGGAGCACAGATTGAAGATAATCATCATCATCATCTGCACAGTAGCCATGGGAAGCCACTTGAAGAGACTAGAAGCATTTGAAGTATGAATTTACAGGTGGCTGTTACGTATAAGCTGGTTTGACAGAATCAGAAATGAGGAGGTGATAAGCCCCCTGGGAAAGCCAAGGGAAATCATCAAAACCATAAAAAAGTGAAAGTTAGAATATTTTGGAAATGTGATGTGACACCCAGAAAAACATGGCATCATGTCAACTTGCGAAGCATTCCTGACCTGCTCTTACTTAATCCTCCAGGGAAAGATTGAAGCCAAAGGAGGTCCAGGCAGAAGAAGAACATCATGGCTTCAACGTCCGATGATGGATATGGCACAAGAAGAAGTAGTAGTAGTCATGGAAAACTCATAATTATCTTAGTACATTAGATGGGCCATTTTATGCCATCATCTCATAAGTCAAAAATGCATAGCAATAACCTTTGGTTAATCTGCTATTAGGGTTAATGTAAGTTAAAGGAATCCCATCTTGAACGGGTCAAATTCTTTCTCTTTACAGGAGAGAACTATTTTGAGGGTTGAGGGTTAAACTTTGGAAACATCTGGAGAAAGATGAAGGAAACATGGGTCCAATTCCAATTTGGTGCAAAAGATTAAGTATCAATTTCCAGCAAGAAAAAGACAACAGAAGCCATCGCTTTGTGAAAAGGGCCATATGAAGGCAGACATATTAGGTTGTTATTTTTATCTTGTTTGTTAAGTGTGCTTGATTCGTTCTATAAAAACAGATTTGACTGCCTAATCATTTTTTTTTTGTGTATTACAATAATATTTTTGCACACTTCACTGAACTGCTCATTAAAGGATGGTCTCTTGAGTGCTGTAAAGTTAACAAAACCCAGCTATCAGGTTTTCTATCCTAATCATAAGAAAGGAAGACTTTTCCTGTTCCAATATTTATTTTTTATTTATTCATGGCATTTCTAGACTGCTGACTGCCAGAGATACCCAAGGATTAACAGAATTATATATTAAAACAACATAAGTGTAATATATGAAACTAAGCCTTCCCCTTAGCCAACCCACAGGGGTAACACTTTCTCAAACATTAAGGGCTTTGCAGAAGACGTTATTCTTCAAAGCACCCAGGAGATTGTTAGAAAAGGCACTGCTTGAACTGCAGGGGACAAAATGTTCCATAATATTTATTTATTTCAAATTCTTTTATTCTTAGATTCAGTGATCTAAATCTAAGTGACTTACACTAATTAACCAATTACCAAATATATCAACCAATAAATGCAATAATCATAAAGCAATCCTAATATATATATATATATATATATATATATATATATATATATATATATATATATATATATATATATATATATATATATATATATATATATATATATATATATATATATATATATATATATATATATATATATATATATATATATATATATATATATATATATATATATATATATATATATAACATCTTATAAGAAAATACCCCAACCAGATTCAACCTAAGTTCAGGCACAACTTGTGTACACAAGTGTTGTGGCTTGCCAGCGGAGCTGGCAGCAGATTCGGAGAGTGAGGAGGTTGGGGAGGAACATGGGCCAGTCCTGGAGTCTGGGGAAGACTCTGATGAGGGCTCTGCATCTGAGGCAGAGAGGGAGACAGAGCCGTATGCCAGTTATCAGCTGCCTTCGGAGTCAGACATCAGTGAGGCAGACGAACAGCTGGAGCCTGTTCCCAGTGTGTGCATGTGCAGAGTTGTCAGGCAAAGGGAACAACTAAAAAACAGGGGGCGACTTGGGAGTAAGGCCAGTTGATGAATGGCCCCTCCCAGAGGAAATAAAAGAGGAGCGAAAGGGGAGTGGAGTTTGCAGGAGACAATTAATTCGCTTAATTGGTTCATGATTCTCCGAGACGCCTTGCCAAGTTGTGCAGATAGTGGCCTGTCAGTTCTTGAAGCCAGATAATGTCTGTGACCGTAAATCCTCCCTTGAATGACTTTGCTGGATGTGAACGAACAGAATTCACATAAATTAATAATAAAGGGGTTTTTGTCAGGAAAAAGGAGTTTGCTTCATGCTCTTGGGAAACCTCAGTCAGAACACCAAGTATACCTTGTCAGAACCTTGTTTTTCAATTTCACATCAGTTAAAATTAAGAATGTGGTTCTAACATCTGGTGGATAGGTATACCATAGGAGGGGTATTCCTGCAAATAATGCTCGTCTCTGAGTCTCTTCTCACCATAGTCTGTTCTTTCTTCCTTTCCTTTAATCTTATTCAGGGATGATACACGTAACAGCCCCATTCTGGCTGAAGAGATTAGATGTCTTGGTTCTACTTGGTCCTTTTGATATTCAGATGTCAAGCCATAAATGGTTTTATAGACTGACACCCTAACTTTGAATTGAATGCAGAAGCATATCAGGTACTATTGCAGTGCTTACAGAAGTGGTGTAAGACATCAGTGGCGACTCTTATCTGCCAGGAGATGAGATGCTGCATTTGGTACTGCCTCCAGCTTTCAGGTCATCTTCAAAGACATCCCCAGATAAACAGCATTGCAGTAGTCAGGAGAGGAGAGGAGAATCATTGTCAGGAAAGAAAGACATTGATTGAAATTTGGTGTTGGAGAGAGAGAGAGATGGAGAGAGAGATGGGGAGAGAGAGAGATGGAGAGAGAGATATGGGGAGGGAGAGAGAAGCGGGGAGAAAGAGATGGAGACAGAGAGATGGAGAGAGATATGGGGGAGAGAGAGAAATGGAGAAAGATATGGGGAGAGAGAGAAATAGAGAGAGAGATGGAGAGAGAGATGGGGAAAGAGAAAAATGGAGAGAGAGATGGGGAGAGAGAGAAATGGAGAGAGATGGAGAGAGATATATGGGGAGGGAGAGAGATGGGGGAGAAAGAGAGATGGAGAGAGAGATGGAGAGAGAGATGGGGGAGAGAGAGAGATGGAGAGAGATATGGGGGGAGAGAGAGAAATGGAGAAAGATATGGGGGGAGAGAGAGATGGAGAGAGAGATGGAGAGAGAGAAAAATGGAGAGAGAGATGGAGAGAGAGAGATGCGGAGACACAGAGAGAGAGATAGGGAGGGAGAGGGATGTGTGTATGTGAGAGAGAGAAAGAGTGAGAGAACCAATTAGTCTCTGATTGGGTAGCAAAAATATAAGAATGTACACTAGAGATAATAAAGGTTTGCTCTACTACACTAGGTGTGCAAAAAAGCCCAGATGACCTCTAGATGGTAACAAAAGGATACAGAAAGCTCTTTGGTGCCAATCAGCAGGCCCTCAGAAATTTGCAATTGAGGTATCTTATGCCTACAGAGTATATGGGTTGTCATCTAAGTCCCCATGAGGGAGGGAGAGCATTCCAGCGGAGCAAAAGACAACTCAGTTCAGATAGTTTGTGTAAGAGAAAGAAGGCGAAGACAGCATGGATGGCTGGGGAATTCTGGGACTTGAAGTCCACATGTCTTAAAGTTGTCAAGACGGGACACCTCTGGTCTGCAGCCTGCCATGCATAATTAAGTCATAGGCAAGGAAAAATGTATGTGGTTGTTGCCATATACACAGAATAATGGCTGGGTGGTGTTGAGTTGTAGCCACAGGTTGTCTTTCACCTGATGCATTTGTAGTGCTTTGTTCTACCAGGGGCTGTTAAAAGACAGTCAGATAGGGCAGAAAAGAGAAAGGAAGGGAAGGAGAGGAAAAGAAAGGAAAGGAAAGGAAGAGGGAAGGGAAGCGAAAGAAAGGGAAGGGAAGGGAATGAGAAGAAAGGAAAGGAAAGGAAGAGGGAAGGGAACAGAAAAGAAGGGAAGGGAAGGAAAGGGAAGGAAGAGAAGGGAAAGAAAGAAAAGGAATAGGGAAGGGAAGGGAGGGAAGGGAAAGAAAGAAAGGAAGTAAAGGAAAGGAAAGGAAAAGAAAGGAAGGGAAAGGAAGGGAAAGGAAAGGAAGAGGGAAGGGCATGAAAGGAAAGGAAAGGAAGAGGGAAGGGAAAAGTAGGGAAGGAAAGGAAGGGACAGGAGGAAATAAGGACAAGTGCTTTTCCTTGGCCTATATCTCTGAAACCATCTTTGATGAGCAGAGTCAGCAGAATGCAGAACGAAGAAAAGGCTTAAGTAGATCCTCTGTTGGTCTTTGTCTTTGACTTTCTCAGTTTTGCAGAAGGAGGGAAGAACCCTTAAGTAATAAAAAAAAATCCCTATATATTTGCAGCTGCAGAAATATTTGTAAACACCTTGGAGAGACAAGGAGCTGGATTTGAAGAAAACCAAGCAGCCATGTTCCAGATGACTGGAAGGCAATGTTCCTACAAGATTTCTCTCTTGTATTTATTTTGCTGAAAATCCTTCCAGGATCTCTGAGGAATTAAAAGTTTTATTTCTTTCTAAGCTTCTCTCCTGCCATCATTCATACCTTCTCAAAATGGAACCAAACTAACTTGGCTAGCCTTGGACAGACTTCGGCAAAATCTAAACCTCCACGGTTTCAACAAATTAGGTGTTGTTGTTTTTTATATCACCCGAAGTGTTTTTTTTAAACCATTATGAAGTGTTTTTCTTCTCTCTGCTGGAGAAAAAAAATGAATTAATTTTTTATTATGGCCTTAGGCCAATCAACAAAATTCAATAAACCTCACCACCAAAACACTGGGTTTAAAATAAATAAAACCGGCTTGATACAATCAGTGCTATTATATCAACTCATGTCTTCATACTGCTTTTGTGCAGGCTCATATCTGCAAGGAGGCAGTAAAGTGCATAAAAATAACCATCAAAGAAATAATTTCTTCCTGAGAATCTGAAAAGGAGTGGACACGGTATAGGGAAATATGTGTTAAGAGTTTCCAAAGCACTGGAGTCACAGGGAAAGATCCCACTGGATTAGGCGGATGCTTATTAATTACTTTGCAAGTGTCATTGTGGAGGTGGCTTACTCGTTCTGAAACAGCTCAGAGAGGACTGTTTATTGCACTAGAGGGAGCAATGTCCATTTGCCATATTGAAGTCTGGCTTACCTGCACAATCCTTCCAGGATTTATTTGGTAGAAAAATATTTGTAGAGTGTAGATTGAACAGCGCAAAATTTAACTCGACAAGAGGCTTCAAGTGAGATTCAGGCGGTTCGGATAGGTTCGCATGAACCGGTGCTTCCGGCGATCAGTTGGCACCACTCACCCGCCCCTGTGCTAGTCTGTCCTATATATTCCTTTGTTTGAAGCCCAGCTGATAGGCGCGGCACAGCAGGCACCGCACACGTGAGTGAAGAGACTGTGTGCACACGAAGCACACACTCAGCAAACAGGTTGTTACACCAGTTGAATCCCACCACTGCTTCAGCCCAATTGTAGAAAACAGGAGTTTTGCCTGCAGAACCACCCAGCTTTCGTTGCTAGCATCTGCTGTTATGACGTTTTGCAGAAACGGTACAAGGTAAAAACAAAAAGGTGTGACTAGAAGTTAGAATAAACTACCTGCCAACTCTGAAGTTGGCCTGGAGTGAGGCCATCTTGGAGGCTTCAGTGTTGCCCCAATGGTGCTGAGGGATAGGGAATGGGGGAAATAGAGATAGTGGGAGTTTTGTAGCCAAAACAAAATAGTTTCCCCTGAGAACCAAGGACATTCCCACAGGTGGAGGAAGAGTGAAGTTTCCCAAGCAACGGGACAGCATCTTGGACCATGTGGCTGATTGTTTGTGAAAGGGGAAGGCTTTTACTTTTAAATTGTGAAAACCGCGGGAATCTTTAGAGTCGGTTTTCATCAGTCTGTGCCAATATGATATATCCAATAACCCTGTTCTTTGAGGAACATACTCGCCTCGGAGTTCTGTTTGCTATGGGTGTAATTACTTGGAACCCTTGTTTACACTTGTCCAGATGAGCAACTAGTCTGACATGTTAAGAGAGCTGCCTATACAGAATCCTGGCTTTTAAAAGCTGAAGATTCAAATTCAGATTTCAGCATCTCTAGTTAGGAGCGCAAATGGAGAGCTGTGTCTATTAACTAACAATGTTGAGGGAAATGGTCCAGTGGATTTGATGCTAAGAAATCTAAACAGGAAACAAAAGTTCAAAACACCTCCCCACCAGCAGTCAACATATATAATAGAGATTAACGCTGGGATTAAAACTGGACCAATAATCAAACAGGCAACAATGACCAATCAAGAACTACACAAAACACTGATAGGGGCAAGCCACTAGTATACTGTATAACTGATGATGTTACCCAGTTGGATAGTGAAATGTCTCAAGAAAACAACCAAGCTCAGAGTTTATGGAGACTCTCAATCATCCAAGCCATGGTTGTCTCAAAAGTGCTTTTCAAAAGGCAACTGGACTTTCTTGTTGTTGTTTTTTCCTTGAAAAGGGTTTCACTTCTCATCCAAGAAGCTTCTTCAGCACTTCAGTTCTTCTACAGTCTGCCTTGCATAATTAAGTCACAGGCAAAGAAAAATGTGTGTGGTTGAGTGGTGTTGAATCAAAACTACAGGTTGCCTGGCGTACAATACATTTGTAGTATTTTGTTGTACTGTTAAAAGATGGTCAGATGGGGTGAAAAAGAAAAGGACATGATAAGAAAAAGAACCAAGGCAAGAAGCTTCAAAAGACAACTGGACTTCATGGATGAGAAGTGAAAAAAAACCAAGAGTGTCCAGTTGTCTTTTGAAAAGCACTTTTCAGACAACCAGGCTCGGAGTGCACCAAGTATCCACAGTTCAATCCCGAGCTACAAATATCCTCTTTTATTAATTCTCACTTTCCAACCTCTCTAACGGTTAGCAATGTTTTTTTTCTGACATTCACTTGGAATCTACCTTCCTGTAATGTCAATGTATCATTTCATGTCCTGGAACATTGAAGAACATTCTTTTGCCCTCTGCCATTTCCTTTCAATTTCTTTTGGGAAGCTGTCATCTCTCCTTTGTCTTCTTTGCTAAAGGCTAGACATTCACAGTTCTTTAGGTCTCTTCATTGCAATTCATATCTACTGTAGTCATCTGATTATCCTCACTGCTCTTCAATCAGAACAGAGCTACTGGCAGTTATCAGAAAGCCAGTCAATCAGAATAGAGCTGGGAGGGACCTTGGAGGTTCTCTAGTCCAACCCCCTGCTCAAGCAGGAGACCCTATACCAGTGACGGCTCACCTTTTTGTCCTCATGGGCTGAAAGCATGTGCACACCCACCCACAATGCAATGCGCACATGATACCACCCTGTGCCTTGCCCCCTGCGCATATGTGCATGAGCCCCCCATGATTCCCCTGCCCCCTGCTCATGCACGGTTGACACCCACCCCCCATTTTGAGCCTAGCAAGCCTCCCTGAAACCTCCTGGGACTAAAAATGGGGTGCAGGGGGGAGTGCCACACCCCACGTGTTCCCCTCACCCCCCCTCACATGTGCACGTAACCCCCCACCCTCTGCATACGCGGGAGAGACCCAAAAATCAGCTGGTTGGCAGAAGGCATGTGCACATGCGCAGTGTGGCTGAGCTGGGCAACAGTTTGGGTCCATGCAGAGAGGGTTCCACATGCCACCTGTGGCACATGTGCCATTGGTTCGCCATCACAGCCCTATACCGTTTCACGCAAGCCTCTTCTTAAAAGCCTCCAGTGTTGAAGCCCTCACAACTTCTGAAGGCAAACTGTTCCACTGGTTAATTGTCCTTACTGTTAGGAAGTTTCTCCTTTATTCCAGGTTGCTTCTCTTCTTCTTCATTAGTTTCCACCCATTGCTACTTGTCCTACCCTCAGGTGCCTTGGAGAACAGTTTGACTCCCTCTTCTTTGTGGCAGCCCCTGAGATATTGGAACACTGCTATCATGTCTCCCCTAGTCCTTCTTTCTCTTAAGCTAAACATACCCAGTTCCTGCAACCGTTCTTCATATGTTTTAGTCTCCAGTCCCCTAATCATCTTTGTTGCTCTTCTCTGCACTCTTTCTAGAGTCTCCACATCTTTTCTACACCGTGGTGACTAAAACTGAATGCAGTATTCCAAGTGTGGCCTTACCAAGGCTTTATAAAGTGGTATTAACTACGGGTGGGTTGCTGCCTGTATTACTGCTGGTTCGGTGCAATCAAAAATTTTGCTACACGCTCGTTCACATTTGTACATTTGCCCATAAATAGGTCTGCACATACACAAAACGTTTAAAATGGGGAAAAAATTAAAATTTATGCAATGAAAATTGTTCTCCGCATGCACAGAATCAAAAATCAAGATGGTGGCGCTATAGGAGAAGCGGTTCGGGTGCGTAGCAGCCCGGGTCACGACCCAGGCTACTAAACCACTACTGGTTCAGCTGAACTGGTGCAAACTGGTAGGAACCCACCACTGGTGTTAACATCTCACGTGATCTTGATTCTATCCCTCTGTTGTTGTTTTTTTCAAATTTGTATTGTTTTTTTTAAAAAAATTTCAAGGAAAGGGTTACAGGATTATAAAAACATTTTGGCAGCTACATCATGCGGGGGGGGGAGAAGCCCCCCCAGGTCTTGCAACTTCTACAAACAATGATAAGGAAAAATATCAACAATTACCTAAATATTAGCAGTTTTAAATTTAACAGAAAAACATCAGTATGTTTCAATCATTTGTGTTGTATCACTTCCATGAAAATACATTGTAGCAACAATTGCAATAGTGTTCCAAATCACTTTTGTGATCTGAGTCTTCTAACTGTTGCATCCTCTCTCCCATCCACCGGCTGGGCCTCAGCCCCTCCCTCCTTTGTTTCTTGTGTAACATCCCCCATTTCAACTAAAAGAGCACTGTGTTTTTTAGCGAAAGCCTCTGCTTCCACTGGTGTGTGAATTCCTGATTCTGGTGCCCTCCCAAAAAATCAACATGCCTTCTGGAAATAGCCATTTAAACCAGACCCCGTTATTATATAATTTTTTTGCTAAGAAGGAATATTTCCTTCTATTATCTCTTACTTTCTTTGGGATCTGTTTAAGAATGGTTATTTCTTTATCTTTATATTTTAATGGTCCTCCCCTTTGAGATTCTATCCCTCTGTTGATGCAGCCTAGAACTGTGTTGGCTTTTTGGGCAGCTGCTGCACACGGCTGGCTCCTATTTAAATGGTTGTCCACTAGGACTCCAAGATCCCTCTCACAGTTACTACTATTGATGAGGTACAGAGGTGGGTTGTTCCTGGTTCGGACCGGATCAGGCGAAATGGTAGTGGCGGCAGAGGGAGGCTCCAGATTGGGAGAACACCCACCCCTGGTGTGGGGCTGTGTGGGGATCCCCTTCTCCCCCCCCTGCAGCCTGTTTTTGGTTCCAGGAGCTGCCGGGAGGTCTACTCGGCCCAAAATGGCTCAATCAAGATGGAGCTTTGTGCCCAAACTTTGGGAATAAGGACTTTGGAGGGATACTGTTTTCGAGTTTAATTGTTGATTTATTGTTCATTTGTGAACCCATTTTATTCGGATTTCTTTTTTGGTGTACTGAAAGCCAGCCAGACTGTTTAATTAGGGACCCTCTACTTTTTAAAAAGACACCAAGAATGAAAGACTCCAAAATAAAATCAGTTTCTTCCCAGTGTATTAATTTTTGCTGGATGATGGCATGAATACAACTCTCTTGACAGATAAAGGAGAAAATTAATTTGAAAATTGTCACAAAAATACCACCACATACAAATGCAAATTTTTCTGAGTGGAGGAACATTTTTTTTTTTTTTTGCTGAGCTAAGATTTTTTAAAATTGGGCTTTTTACTGAGTAATTTTATTGAACAGAAAAGGATAGAACTTGACCTCCCTGGAACATAATAGAAAATGGAATAAGAGATGTAATGTTAATGAATATCTTTAAGCAGGGTGTATTTAAATAGAGGCATAGTATGCAGCTTCCCTAACTTCAATTGAACTTGACACAATTCATTGTACTGAAAGGAGGAAAAAGCACACAAAAGAATAATTTTTAAATAGTTAATAAGTAAGAGAGGACTATGTTCATATGCTTTATTTATTTATTTGGGAGATTTCTACCCTGAATTTTTACCAGCGATGTTATACCCTGTTTTATCTGTAGGAATTATATGTTGCATTTTGCCCTAATTAAACAAAAAAAAAAATTCAGAGTAACTAACATAAGTTCTGGGAAACCAAAAATACATTAATATTTCAAAAAGCTCATTTTTATTTCAGAATGTGAAAAGTACTTCTCCAAAAAGAGTAAAATGCATTCAGTTGTGTACTTTAAGTGAAAATGCATCCCCAAAAACACTATTGTAGGAAAAAAAATGCATTAAGAAAAATTGTTTGAAATTCACATGTATTGGGGAAAGCATCTACGGTGCCAATGTGCCTATATTAAGACAGATAAGAACAAAAATATATTCTCGGCAGATTCTTTTTTTAAAAAACCAGTCTATTGCACACCAAATGAATAAGAATGGATGAAGAAGAATTCAAAGAAAGCCGAAGTTATGCCATCCATCTCCCGTACCATGTATTCCCTTGGATTTTTGCCTTTTATTTAACTGTTCTTAATTTTAGCACTTTTTGAGGTAGTATATTTATGCTTTTACGCTATTGTAACCTGCTCTGATTCACTCTGGATAGTGAGATGGGCAGCATGTAAATTAAACAAGCAAACAAACAAACACGCCAGGGTCTTGATCTATATAATAGCTGCTTTTGTATCCATTGGCTAAATTCTATTCCAAACTACAATAGTAAAAACGATGGAAGCTGTGTCTTCCTTCCTCCTCCTCCTCCTCCTTCCTTCTTCCTTCCTTCCTTCCTTTCTTCTTCTTCTACTTCTTCTTCCACTACTTCTTCTACTTCTATTACCATCACCACCTCCTCCTCCTCCTCTCCCTCCTTCTTCCTATATATATATATATATATATATATATATATATATATATGTATGTATGTATGTATGTATGTATGTATGTATGTATGTATGTATGTATGTATGTATGTATGTATTTGTGTTACGTATGTCTATGGCATCCCTTATTTGGCACCCATCCATATTTTCTGTTTGTAAATTGTCTGATACTAGTTGTCATCCTTTTTAGAAACAGAGATTTACTTAAGGATATGATATCCTAGTTCTCGAGATACCTCCTGTCCCTCAGCTTGGTGGGAAACTGACCTTGAATACAGCTTGACAAAGCATATTTAGTTTGGCTATTACCAGTTGATGACTCCTTGGTGAGAAGAAGTGAAAATAAAGCATCTTCCAGGTTATTGTTATATGTTTCTAAGCAGCTTACAATCAGGGAATCAAAAAAACCTATTTGGTGGTTTAGCTATATGAAAAAATTGTTCTGAGAATTTGCAAGAATGGGTCTTTTAAAGCCTGAGGGAGGCCCTGCCATGTTGGGCTGAGTCAAAAGCTAAGGCCTTAGCCTTCACCGCTGGGATTGGGCCGGGGAAAATTCAAATTACATTAATAAATATTAATGAATACAAAGTAGTCATATAATTAAATGGATAATGACGGAATTAGTTGATTCCCCCCTCTCCCTGCACTGAATAAATTGATTTTCTGCCGAATAATTTTTCACCTACTCCTGCTTATAATGAGATATCTTTGTCTGTAAAGTTAATTAGGCCTTCCCCCATTGGCCACACGGATACATGTTAAGGAAATGTATCCCCCCCCTTTCTGTTCTATGGAAGGATCGATTGCTAAGAATGGACGTTTGAGCACGGTCCCTAAAACGTGAGGAGGAAACATCTGTTGAATTGAAGAAACTCTTTTCACTTTGATCTGATATGTAAACTTCACATAGAAACCAGTGGTGGGATTCAATTTTTTTTACTACCGATTCTGTGGGTGTGACTTGGTGGGTGTGGCATGACTTGGTGGGCATGGCAGGGGAACGATGCGGTAAAATCTCCATGCCCTCACCACTCCAGGGGAAGGATACTATAAAATCTCCATTCCCTCCCCACTCCAGGGGAAGGTTACTGCAAAATCCCCATTCCCTCCCGATCAACTGGGACTCAGGAGGCAGAGAATAGATGGAGGCGGGGCCAGCCAGAGAGGGTATTTACCGGTTCTCCGAACTAACTCAAAATTTTCCCTACCGGTTTTCCAGAACTGTTCAGAACCTGCTGAATACCACCTCTGATAGAAACTCTTTATTGACAGAATGAGGGAAAGCGGCTTTTAAGGCCAACCATATCTTAAATAACAAATGCAAATATACAAAATATAAAGTGTAGATGGCATATGTTAAATGTACAGATGTTGTCTAGACTGATGTATCAAATAAAAGATTTTGCAGTGGTTTTTCTGTCGACTTCTTCGTCGTTGAGAAAGAAAAGCTCTCATGAAAATAATCATCATTTAGGACAGAGATTGGCAACCTTAAACACTTAAAGAGCAACAAAGGTCCTAAATGGAAGCACCCCGTTCAATTCTGGAGCCAACCGGAAGTCCAGTTCTCCCATCATAGTGTCTCCTAGCATGGCATCCTTTTTTCTCTGCTGACCGGAACATCTGGTTCCCCTACCATAGACTCTGTTCCTAGGAACATTCTTAGAATTGCTGGATAAACAAAACCCTTGAAATCCCAAAGGTGCTTTCTCAAGAGGCAGCGGGACTTCTTGTGTTTTTCCTTGAAGACATTTTGCTTCTCTTCCAAGAAGCTTCTTCAGTTCTGACTGAAGTTGCCTCTTGAAAAAGAACCTTTAGGACAACTATGACCTGGATGACTGAGAATCTCCAAAGACAAAATCCTTGAAGGTAATCACTTTGGGGAGCCCCATCCCCACCCCGTTTTCCTTGGTAAGAGAAATATCTTTATCTTTGTAATAGATAAAAGGTTATGATGAGCAAAATCTAATTTTCCACTAAATCATTATCTGTCTACCTTTGATTAATGTGGTAATCATTTTGAGCCCCGAGAAGCCTTTCATTTATCTACTCTATTTGGTCAATTTTATTTATTCTATATCTGACCTTTTGGCCCTGACAAGGCTTGGAGCAAGGGTGGGTTCCTGCCAGTTCTAACCTCTTCTATAGAAGAGGTTCCACAAATCTACAGAGCCGTTTAGAACCGGTTCCAGCTCCCTCCCCCCGCCCGTCCGCACCACGTTTGCCCCGCCCACCACTCACTGATTGGCTGGCTCACCAATCACCCCGCCCGCCTCTAAGAGTCCTATCTAAACCTTAAAGTCTTAAAGCTGTCAAGTTTGAACACCCCTGGGGTTTTTTCCTAAAGATTTAGGGTCCGAGGGTCTTGTAACTTGACAGCTTTAAGACTTGCACACTTCAATGCCAGAGTTCCTGAGCCAAACATGACTGGAGGAGGAATTCAGGGAGTTGAAGTCCACAAGTCTTAAAGCTGTCAACTTTGAACACTCCTGGGGTTTTTTTTTTCTAAAGGATTAGGGGTGCAAGGGTCTTGTAACTTGACAGCTTTAAGACTTTCGTGCTTCAAATGCCAGAGTTTCTGAACCAACATTTTGGTTGCTAAGCAAGTGCATTGTTAAATGAGTTTCGCCATGCCCACCCAGTCACATGATTGCCAAGCCTCTCCTACTCGGTCACATGGCTGGCAAGCCACTCCCACCTGGTCACATGGCCAGCAAGCCATTCCCACAAAGCAGGCCACATCTACAAAAGAGGTTCTAAATTTTTTTGAAACCCACCACTGGCTTGGAGGCACCTTGCAATTAAAAGGACAATTATGGCACTTAATACAATGAAATTGAATACAGTCAGCTCTGAAAACATTGGACTGTAACCAGCCATATCATTCTTTCTGCTTCCCTTCAAAACGGGAGAAGAGGAACGTGTTTTAGAATAGGTTGAAATTCTGAAATATTTATCTGTCAAATGCCTGCAGCTGTAGGTTGGAAATGAAAAGCTTCTGCCGTTTAATTCTTATCTAGAGGATTTCCAAAGATAATGAGAG
Organism: Natrix helvetica; assembly: GCF_964273705.1. NCBI lineage: Eukaryota > Metazoa > Chordata > Lepidosauria > Squamata > Natricidae > Natrix > Natrix helvetica. Next base: position 12,374,553 of record NC_138552.1, read on the forward strand.
AGCTCAAAATGCATACGTCATTAAGGACTTAAATTTGGGTCAAGGATGGGGGGCCTATACCCTGGGCTGCAATGCTTCATCTGCATATATTAGATGTCCCATCACTTGATCTCCCTGCTATCTATATATATTGGTGGAAGAGATTTAAAAGAAAGCTGCACTTACTGTATATATTCTGGAACATACCTTCCTTTTTATTAGTTTTGGCACAGTGAATTCTGCAAGCACCAAGGAGTCCACAGTTCAACCCTGAGCTACAAATATGGTTGCTAGGTCTGCCATCTTTAGCATTGCATGGGAGTGCAGTGGTTAGACTGCAGTATTGCAGGCTAGCTCACTGCTCGCAGCCAGGAGTTCAATTCTGACCAGCTCAAGGTTGACTCAGCCTCCCATCCTTCCGAGATCAGTAAAATGAAGACCCAGATTGTTGGGGGGTAATATGCTGATTCTGTAAACCTCTTAGAGCAGGGGTGTCCAAACTTGGGAACTTTAAGACTTGTGGACTTCAACTCCCAGAATTCCCCAGCCAGCCGGCTGGGGAATTCTGGGAGTTGAAGTCCACAAGTCTTAAAGTTCCCAAGTTTGGACACCCCTGTCTTAGAGGGCTATAAAGGACTGTGAAGTGGCACATAAGTCTAAGCGCTATCGCTGTTGCTATTGCTATGCTCTGCTTTGCTGCATCCTGCCCTAAAATCCAGGGGAGGGGGGAGATTAACGTGGCAGGGGAAGGGAATGACAGGGTGACAGGAACCAGAGTGTCAGTCTGGCCGATCAAGGATGGAGTCATGAGAATGGAATGAGGAACTTCATCAAAGTGGTGCCAAACCTCAAAGCCTAAAAGTGGAGCTCTTGCCTCAAAATCAGGAGGTGGCGAGTTTCGTCCTAGGTAGAGGCAGATCAATGGTGGGGTGCAGGCGGTATGCCCCGGTAAGGGTACCATTCCGGTAAGGTGCTCCGGAGGGCCCACCCGCCCGCCCGCACTCCTTACTTGTCTTTAAAGCTTTCAGCGCTTCCAGGCACGCGTATGCACATGGCATGTACAGCGCCTGTGCGACTTTCCGCCGAGCAGCTGGAGCATCGCGGAGGCTTCCGGAGGTGTTGCTGGAAGGCAAGATGCATGAGTGCATGCCACGCTCATTCATGTGGAGGACGCCGGGCCCCATTGCAACCGTACCGGGATCCGGAAACCACCACTGAGTCAGATATAGGGTCTCCTTCTTGGGCAGGGGGTTGGACTAGATGACCTGCAAGGTCCTTCCAACTCTGTTAATCTGTTACTTCTGCCATTCCCAAAACATCTAATTTGAATACCATTGGACATTGATGGACAGGTCAATGGGGGGGGGAGCAGGGAAGAGGGAAAAATGCAGTCTTTGCACAGGAATAATCAGATCCAGCTTTGCTAATGCTATAACCACTTGACTGTAGTAAAAGCAAACTTTTCACTTCAAAATTGGAGTCGAGGGTCTTTCTTTCTCAGCTGTTCAAGTCGGGACAAGCCTGACAATTGTCTTCTATTGATGCATAATGATCCCGCCATCACAATTACCAAAAAAATTTCCCTTCTGACAGTATTCAGAAGTACATTCTCTTTTATCGATTGACTGAGATCCTATTAAAAAAAACAGGAGAATTTTCTGCACAGCAATAGCAACAAAAACAGGTGGGAAGCTAAAGGTTAGACAAAGACGCCCAAGCTATAAAAAAGGAACCAGAGGATGCCTCTTCAACATAGCACCAGATGGTGAGTTATTTCAACAGCTACCCCAGAGTCTATGCTGTGCTTTGCACAGAAAATTTCTTGACTGCATGGAAAAAGCCTGATATCTCTTGCTCAGCTAAGCTTCCCACTCTTACTTATTTCTTTGTTTTAAAGTTATAAAAATCAGGTTATCATTAAAATAATCCCTAAACCTTATGCCGGACAAATCAAAAGGAATCATCAAAATGTTTAGAAGGCAGTGTGGATGAGAGCTGTGAAATGGAGTCGTGGCTAAGGAAATACCTAATTAAAAGTACTTAATCAAGAAGTATGGCATTTATTTATTTTAATATCTTAGGTTTTTATCCTATTTTTCTTACCTTTTTAAATAACTCAAGGCAGGGGACATACTCTTTCCTTCTTTTATTTTGTCACAACAATCTTGTGAAGTGAGATAGACTGAGAGAGAGAGAGAGAGAGAGAGAGAGAGAGAGAGAGAGAGAGAGAGAGAGAGAGAGAGAGAGAGAGAGAGAGAGAGAGAGAGAGAGAGAGAGAGAGAGAGTGAGTCAGTCTTATCCAGAGTCATTCAGCCAGAATTCATGCCTAAGACAGAACTAGAACTCACAGTCTCCAGGTGATTGGCTCAAAGTCACCCAGTAGGCTTTTCCGCCTAAAGCAGAACTAGAACTCCCAGTCTCCTGGTGATTGGCCCAAAGTCACTCAGTGGGCTTTTACGCCTAAGGCAGAACTAGAACTCCCAGTCTCCTGGTGATTGGCCCAAAGTCACTCAGTGGGCTTTTACGCCTAAGGCAGAACTAGAACTCCCAGTCTCCTGGTGATTGGCCCAAAGTCACTCAGTGGGCTTTTACGCCTAAGGCAGAACTAGAACTTCCAGTCTCCTGGTGATTGGCCCAAAGTCACTCAGTGGGCTTTTACGCCTAAGGCAGAACTAGAACTCCCAGTCTCCTGGTGATTGGCCCAAAGTCACTCAGTGGGCTTTTACGCCTAAGGCAGAACTAGAACTCCCAGTCTCCTGGTGATTGGCCCAAAGTCACTCAGTGGGCTTTTACGCCTAAGGCAGAACTAGAACTCCCAGTCTCCTGGTGATTGGCCCAAAGTCACTCAGTGGGCTTTTACGCCTAAGGCAGAACTAGAACTCCCAGTCTCCTGGTGATTGGCCCAAAGTCACTCAGTGGGCTTTTACGCCTAAGGCAGAACTAGAACTCCCAGTCTCCTGGTGATTGGGCCAAAGTCACCCAGTGGGCTTTTATGCCTAAGGCAGAACTAGAACTCCCAGTCTCCTGGTGATTGGGCCAAAGTCACCCAGTGGGCTTTTATGCCTAAGGCAGAACTAGAACTCACAGTCTCCTGACTTCTAGGCCAGCTCCTTAAGAGTACACCAAACTGGGTCTTTTATGTTTTGAACAGGCATGGAAAACATCCACATCTGGGAGAGTGAATAAAGCCCAAGATGGGGCTGAGGATGGCAGGCAGAGCTCATAGCTGCACCGCCATCATGTAGCTTTCGTTGTCCAAAGGCATGTTTTTTTTCCCTCCAGGTAGAATTTCCTAGTTGTCAGAGGAGACATGTACAGGTAGGTCTATTATCAGGGAGATGGGGGATTGGATATGTCTAGTTTAATGAAAAGAAGAACTAGGAGTGAGAAGATCGCAATAGTCCAATATCTAAAGTAGAAGCTGTACGGCCTCGTAACGCCGCTCCAAGCTCATGCAACTGGAAGAAGGAAAGAGAGACATACTAACCTGCACTCAGGCATTACAAAAAAGATGTTGAGACTTTTGGAAAAAGTGCAAAGCAGAGCAACGGAGATGATTAAAGGCCTGGAGACAAAAAACATATGAAGAACGCTTGCAGGAATTGGGTATGGATAGTCTAAAGAAAAGAAGCACTAGGGGTGACATGATAGCAGCCTTCCAATATCTAAGGGGCTGCCACAAGAAAAGCGGAGTCAAGCTATTCCCCAAAGCACCTGAAGGCAGGACAAGAAGCAATTGATGGAAATTAATAAAAGGAGAGATCCAACTTAAACTAAGGAGAAACTTCTTGACCGTTAGAACTCAGTGGGACAACTGATTGTGGGTTGGAGTTGTGGGTACTCCAATACTGGAGCCTTTTAAGAGGAGATTGGACAGCCATTTGTCTGAAATGGTATATGCTTGAGCAGAGGGTTGGACTAGAAGACCTCCAAGGTCCCTTCCAACTCTGTTATTAAGATAGGGACCTGAAAATTAGTTCCTAAGTGGCAACCCCTTCACTGTATAATAGCTTGCCCCTCCCAAGGTTAACACCAGAAGACTATCCAAAATAGAGGTCAGCCACATGTATGGTGACCAATGTATGAATTTTATGTCATCATGGTGCTTTGATGAGTCTTGGGAGCAGACCACTTACAAATCATTGCAGTAAATAAATAACCCCCTTGCTTTGAAAATGAAATATCAACTTGTATCTAATGAATTAGTGTAGATGAAGGGATCCTGGGATGCAGAAAATGAATGTCACCATCCATGCGCTCCGTTATGAGCTCATTTTTTTCCCCCAGAGCTAAAGATCTATGATTTGGATAATTGAAATATGGTATTGCATTAGGCAGTGGTGAGAAATACCTATATTTTCCCCCACTCACTAATGCCTTCAGGTTCTGTAGTTAAATGACTCACCACTGTGACTCACAAAGGTAACTCAGAGCTATTAAGAAATCTTTATACTGCATCTCTGCATGTGGAGGCAATTAAAGTGTCAGCTCCACATGAATACCAATATTAACAATGCAGTCAAACTTTAAATGATTTATCACAATTGGTGCTGCTGTACCTTGGTGGGAAGAACAAGCACTAACTTAAAAAAAAACCCCCGCAAAAGGCAGCAAACAAAGGGAGAAAGGATAATGTAAATAAATCCACTTGAAATATATTCAGGGCAAAATGCAAATTACCGAGATAGCAAAAGAAGAATGGCTGAAGGATTGTGTTTAGCCTGCATAATCCTTCAGTATGTTATTGGGAAGAAGGAAACATATTCATCTGAAAAGAAAAAGGGATAGGAAAGCCCTTACCACTCTTTGCAAAACTTTAGCACATAGCTTTGCTTCTGGTGCAGTGTAAACCCTGGTGCAAATAGCATTGCTTCTGGTGTTAGGAACAGAGCTGCAATATCTGATCAGCCACTAGATAGAAGCAAAAGGGCTCTCAGACCTGCCACGGCTTAAACCTCTAAGCAGAAAGGATCCTTGGCTCCATTAATTAAGAAAGGTATAGTTTTATGAGAGATCAAGCACGTTGCAATAATGCAAAGCCGGAACTGAAATTTACGCACCAAAATCACTACATGCTACTTTCCCCCCACTTATGTGCCTCGTGCTGAACATCCAATTTTGACCAATCCAGTTTGTGCAAAAATGTTTTCATAATGGTCAGCTTGGTTTCAATCAATCCGAATAGAGCTGAAAGGGACCCTGGAGGTGTTCTAATCCAATCCCCCGCTCAAGCAGGAGATTCTATACTAGGAGTGTCAAATTTAATTTCATCAGGGTTGAGCTTGACCTTGGGAGCCAGAGTGGGTGTGGCTAGGGGGAGTGTAGCCAGCTTAACATCACTTGTCTCGGGGGTGCCTGCGGTGGCCCAAGCGCTCTGCCAGCGAAAACGGGTTCTCAAGCTCTGTTTTTTTGCCTGCAATGGCCTCCTGCAACCCTCCGCCAGCAAAAATAGAGCTCAGGAGGGCTGCACGCGGCCCTCGTGAGTTGCCTTTTCACTGGCAGAAGCACTGTGGGCCAGTCCTTCTCTGTTTCCACGGTGACCCTGCAGGCCATATCTAAGCATCCCTTGGGGAGGTGTGCCCCCCTGCGACCCATTTTTGGTCCCAGGAGGCTGCAGAAAGGCCTACTAGGCCCAAAGTAGGGTGCAGCATGTGTCTCCCACAGCCCATTTTTGCTCCCAGAGGCTGCAGGGAGGCCTACTAGGCCCAAAATGAGACACGGGTGGGTGGGTGTAACGCACATAGACACAGGGGCGAGGGGGTGTGGAAGTGGTGTTGCATGCGCATTGCATTATGGGTGTGGGCGCACGCGCATGCTGTCGCTTTCAGCACACGATGACGAAAAGGTTAGCCATCAACCTGAAGTTCCAAACTTGCTAATTTCACTACAACAGCTTCTTTCCCCCAGACTCTTTGGGAATCGCTGCTTCTCTCTTTTTCCCTTTAGTTGCTATATATTATTCAACAACTGTAATTGGGTGAGTGAGGCAGTGTAAAAAAAAGCCAACAGAGATCCAGCTTTCATGCTCCCTCTACATTTTTCTCAGAGTTCTTTTAATTTCTAATGGAAGCTAAGTATGCAATCAAAGCTCTAGGTGAACATGTTTTCCTTGGGCTTTAAAAGTCTTCTGTCTCACTGGATAATTTTCTGAAAGAGGAGGAAAATGAAGTGATTATTTCTAGTCCTCTTGTCTTTATGTAGATAGAGTTTGTTAAGAAATGAGTAGCTGGTACAGAGCTGCAAGTTTGCTTCCTTAAGTAGGTTTCCATCAATTCTTGGCTACATATTGGTGGCAAGAGATTATGCTTCCATAGGCCATCTTTTAAAAATAGCACATGTAGCTATAGCTTAGCCGCAATTCAGGAAATGTGATATTTTTTTAAAGTTTTATAATTAATTTATAATTATAAGACAGTCTCTCTGAAAGTGTGACTAGTGCCGAGCATGTAAGATATAGGAACATTTTGGAAATTGAAATCATACATCACCTTCTGGCTGTTTAGATGCAGAACGCAGCAAATAGATTCATTGCATGGTTCTTTTCATAATATTGCTTTGTTAATTATTTTTTTTGAAAAAAATTATATGCAGAGAAGGAGCAAGAGAAAGAGAGAAAGCATGGAGCGAAGAATGTAAAAAACACGTAACGATTCATAATTACATTGAATTATGAATTGTTCATAATTATAACACAGAAAAGGAGATGCATGCTTGGATCCTGGTATTTATCATTCTAAAAGTAAATGAAGAAAATGGCCATTTTAAACATAACTCGCCTTTTAGCTTTTAAATTAATTTTTGCCAGTAAGGGCGGCTTTTTCTGGGCTGCAGAAATGCAAGGGAACACTAGATGGCAGCAAAGAATTAGCATGCTGTGGTCTCTTTGCTGCCACTTCATGGTAGCTTGGATTTTGCAGCACATTCAGGTGTGATAGGTTAGCCTCCCTTAATATATGCAAAGAACCTTCTGGCTGTACAGGCTGTCAGCTGTCAACCTGATGTCACAAATCCTTCATGAGAGGTCCTCAAACAGAGACGATCTGGCAGAGAAGTTCTGGTGGTATCAATTAGGGGAGAATATTTGTAGCTCAGGATTGAACTGAAGGGTTCTTGGTGCTCTCTGAGCTTGGTTGTCAGCTAAGATGCTGAGCTTGTCAATCAGAAGGTCCGCAGTTCAGCGGTTCGAATCCCTAGCGCCACATAATGGAGTGAGCTCCCGTTACTTGTCCCAGCGTCTGCCAACCTAGCAGTTCGAAAGCATGTAAAAATGCAAGTAGAAAAATAGGGACCACCTTTGGTGGGAAGGTAACAGCGTTCCGTGCGCCTTTGACGTTTAGTCATGCCAGCCACATGACCACAGAGATGTCTTTAGACAATGCTGGATCTTTGGCTTTGAAAGAGAGATGAGCAACCTAGGATCAGGAACGACTACCACATATATGCAAGGGGAACCTTTATTTTTAGTCTAATGAAAAGAAGGACTAAGGGGGACATGATAACCCTGTTCCAATATCGGAGGGGCTCCTACAAAGATGAGGGAGTCAAACTATTTTCCAAAGCACCAATAGGCAAGACAAGAAACTAATGGTTAGAAACTAACCAAGGAGAGAAGCAACCTAGAACTAAGGAGAAATTTCCTAATGGTGAGAGCAATTAACCGATGGAATAACTTGCCTTCAGAAGTTCTGGGTGTTCCATCACTGCAGGCTTTCAAAACGGGATTGGACAACCATTTGTCTGAACCAGTATGGGTCTCTTGCTTGAACAGGGGGTTGGACTAGAAGTCCTTCAAAATACCTGCCAAGTCTATTATTCTATGTTCTACTTTTGATTCTTTCCTTCAGAAACTAGAATGTATGGTCCAACATCTGTCCAGGACTTTTGTCTCTTAAGTAGCCCTCTACCAGACTCACATATTTATTCTTGTGGGCTGGAAATGGGGTTTTAAATTATTTCATTATTTACATTATTGGGATTTATGATTTGCTTTTGTTTTTATTGATTGGAACCCACCAAAAGAACTTCTGGGGCGTGAACAGCCTATAAATATTTTAGATCAATAAAACAAATATGTAGTAAAGGCAGTTTGCACCACTCACTCAGCCAGCAATTTGTGGGTGGAATTGTTTGCTGTGCATGACAGAGGAATTTTGCCAAAAAACAATATTCTTTGGCCGTGTTCCTCAACTTTGTCATGTATTATCCATTGTTAATTTGCTACGTTTAGTTTAAAAAGACGGAAAGAATGAAGAGCAGACTTCAGCATTGATTTGATCCTTATAAACATTGGTGGCATGAACAGAGAACTCTCTGACATCCTTAATTGTTATTGTTACCGTAATTTTTAATTTTAATTGCCGTATTTTTCAGAGTATAAGACACACTGGAGTATAAGACGCACCAAGGTTTGAAAGAGGCAAATAAAAAAAAAAGTTTTTGCATTCTGCAGACCTCTCAAAAACGGGCTGTGTTTTTTTTTTTCCTTCAAAAAAAGGGCATGAATAGCCTTTAGGAGGCTTGTAGAGTGCTCCTGGGCAAAAATTAGCAAAAAAAAGGCCTGTTTTTCATGAAAACAGGCTCGTTTTTCATCAAAAAAGGCCAGGAATAGCCTTTAGGAGGCTTGTAGAGTGCTCCTGGGCAGAAATTAGCAAAAAAACGGCCTGTTTTTCATGAAAACAGACTCGGTTTTCATCAAAAAAAGGACATGAATAACCTTTAGGATACTTATAGAGTGCTCCTGGGGGCTGGGGGAGCAAAATTGAGCAAAAACCGGCCTGTTTTTTGCTCATTTCTGCCCTCCCCAGCCCCCAGGAGTACTCTGCAAGGCTCTTAAAGGCTATTCATGGCCATTTTGGTGAAGGGGGCAGGGCTTCAGGAGGCAAAAAATGCTGTATTCGATGTATAAGATGCATCCAGATTTTCAGCCTCTTTTTTGAGGGAAAAAAGTGCATCTTATACTCCGAAAAATACAGTAATAATACATCAAATTGTTGAATAACAGCAATGGCACCTTATGCAAACTGATTGCAAAGCTAGACATGATTGAGTTGCAAAATTAATCCACTGGTCATTATGTAAAATATACTCCTTACCTGTATCTGAAAAGTCATGGGAACATAAAGTGGAAAAGGTTGTCGAAAATGAGATGGTGAAGATCATGGGTGACTTTTTAATACAGACGGATTGTCATTTGGAACAAAACACTCCAGATATTTTGGTTGTCGAGGACCGAAGAGTACGATTTATTGATATCGCTGCACCAGGAGACGCCAGAGTCGAAGAGAAAGAACTGGGGAAAAAAATTATGAAATGTCGCGACCTGGCCATCAAAACTACGCAATTATGGTATGAAACATGGAACAGTGATACACATTGTCACCGGGACACTTGGTACCATGTCCAAGAATTTTATAAAATACATCAAAAAATTGCAGGTTCCTGCAATAACACCAGCAGAACTGCAAAAAACTGTGCTACTCGGAACATTGTATATTTTAAGAAGGTATTTGGTTGATACCTAGGATGCTGGCAGCAACTCGTATCAACCATTAACACCAGTCAATGGTATTGTGATACATTTTAAATGTCCAGTTGACTGAGTTTCATGTTTAATGAATAAAAGACATAATGGTAACCTTTATTGTCATTGTACATATATACAACAAAAATTGATTTAACCTCTACTGGTGCAATCCATAACAAAAATGCAATACGACATGAATAATATAATACAGCATGAATGATATAACAAAAAAGACTTTAACAAAAAAAAAGTGAAAGAGGAGAAAAATACATAGAGATAGTCCTCAACTTACACCACAATTGACCCCGGGAATTTGGTTGCTAAGTGATGAGGTCACGAAGAGAGTCATTATGTGACTGGATCCAACTTTATGACCATTTTACTCCAGCCATTAAGTGAATCACCATGGTCATTAAAGGAATCCAGTGATGTTGTCTGCTTGTCAAATTCCATGTACTAGGTGTGTAGTACAAGAGAATTAACCTTTCCTCTGTATTTGTTACCTTTTGTCCCATGATACTTACATAATCTACAATTTTCTCCCAAAACTTAGTAAGTATAGGATATTGTAAAAACGCGTTTTGAAAAAAAAGTATTATCTTTATTATATTTCTAAGAAAGTGATGTTTTTTACAGTTCTTTTTTATACAAACGTAATGGAGTCGAATAAATTGAAGATATTATACAATTAAAAAAATAATATCCAGAATTTATTGGACTCCAGTAAGTTTGTCGAAAGTCATAATTTGAGATCCATTGACACTCTTGCTATAAACCAGGGGTGTCCAAACTTGGGAACTTTAAGACTTGTGGACTTCAACTCCCAGAATTCCCCAGCCAGCCATGGCTGGCTGGGGAATTCTGGGAGTTGAAGTCCACAAGTCTTAAAGTTCCCAAGTTTGGACACCCCTGCTATAAACATTATGAAAATCTTCCATTGCCTAGACAACATTGGAACCTCTAATTCTTTACCCCACTTATTTTTAGCATCTGCTTATCAAATTAATTTATTGGTAACAAATATCTATACAAATACTGGGATTCTTTTTAGTTTTAAAGGGTTTAGCACGTGGTTCTATTATGGCAGGAGTCTCAGGAGTTGTAAATACAGCTGATCCAAACAATATTGTTAGCGAATGTGCTAGATGTAAATATTGCCATAGGGTTACATCTGGCAGATGATATTTGTCTCTTATCACAGTATGTTAAAAATTCATCTTCTCATCCATCAGCAGGTCCTAAGTCAATATCTCTGTTTGCATCCAGTTTTTTTTTCACCTCACCATCATTTCCCCAATTTTCAAACTTTGGTTTCCTCAAAAGTCAATTTGGCATGGGAAAAAGGATAGGGTCTTTTTTTAAAAAAATTACATGTTCCATTTCATAACTTTCTGAAATAATTGTTTCCAGAGATGTTATTTATTTAATTTTCTACACACACCCTCACCCAAGTGATACTAGAGTTTTAGTATATTTAGATCAGGGTGGGTTGCTGCTGGATTTACTACTGGTTAGCAACCCGTGCCAGACATGCGCTGTGTTCAATGTAAATTGTTCTTCCCGTATATGCAGAACAATTTACAGTGAACTGCGCATGCGCAGTCACTAAAAACCAAAATGGTGGCAGCCCGGCAGAGGCGAGGGAACAGGTACGGGGACGTGGCAGGCATGGGTTGCTGCCGATTCTGCCGGTTCTGCGACCCAGGCCTGAATTCCACCACTCGTTCAGTAGAATCTGATTTGTACTCTGATTCAGTACAATACAGTACAATACAATACAATAGTAGAGTTGGAAGGGACCTTGGAGGTCTTCTAGTCCAACCCCCTGCCTAGGCAGGAAACCCTATACCGTTTCAGACAAATGGCTATCCAACATCTTCTTAAAGACTTCCAGTGTTTACAAATATGGAATTGATATTCCTTAAATGGATGGGTAACCCAATTTTCACCCATAGGCATAAATTCCGATTTGGATCAGTTAACAGAGTATCCTGCTATTTTGCTAAAGGCATCTACCTTTTGCATCAACACTGGGATAGTAATATGAATTTTAGAACCAAACAAAACAATGTCATCTTGAAGTAAAACCAATTTGTGTTCAAACTCAGAGGCATTCTTAAAAAACAGATAAAACTGATCTGTGGCTGCAGCACAATCTTTTTGTTGGAAATGTGCAGTGCCACTCAGAAAATTAAAACAAAAATTTGCTGAAGCTATGTAGAATGCTTTAGGGGACTACAAGGAATGGCGGCGTGCATTTTCATCAATGTGTCTTTCAATCAATAAAGTATTTACTTAGTACCTATTAGGCCAACCTTATGGTAACAGGCCATTCTTCAGCAATTTGATGGATAGATAGATATATGTGTGTGTATATATATAAAAGCTGGTCTTGTTGTATTCGGGTCTTTTCCCATGTAAGATTAAAATTGTCTTGGCAACATTTCGGCGAGGTCTCACTCGCCATCTTCAGGCTGGGTTTTGGGCCTGAAGATGGCAAGTGAGACCTCGCTGAAACATTGCCAAGACAATCTCAATCTTACATGGGAAAAGACCCAAATACTGTTAGTAGAAAGAACGATTGGAGAACTTGCCTGAGAAATATGGATCTAGACGAGGGGTGTCAAACTCAATTTCATTGAGAGCCACATCAGGGCTGTAATTGACCTCAGGGGAGGGGCAGTGGGCGTAGCCGACTGGCTGGGTGTGGCCAACATGGTGGGTGTGGCCAGCTTGACACCGCTCCTCAAACTGCTGGCATGTTTCCTCTTTGTATTGGGTAGACTGTGCCGAAGTGACACTGGCCTGATCTTTCCTCTTCACATTGGGTAGACTGGGGCGAAGTTACGCTGGCCCGATCTTTCATCTTCACATTGAGTTGACAAGGATGGCCCCATGGACTGGATCTGACCACCCCTGATCTAGATATTAGCTGGAATGATATATCCTTGATTTCTGGCAGAAGTGAGCAGATATGTGTCTCTATCAATCTTCTTAGGACCACGGAAAGGGACTTCAGATAGCACTGGCTCCTTCAGCTAAGAAACAAAGAATGAGCCACGTCAACGAGAGTTGGACACGATTGGATTACCTTTACCTTTAGTTGTGAGTTACACAGACTCATTTGAGAGTTGGGCAGCCTATAAATTAAATTGTCTGTGATATAATGTGCAAGCGGCCTAGAATCACCCCGTTGGGGGAGATGGTCACCATAAAAATATAAGATAAATAAATTAGATCATAATTTTCCCACTTTTTCTAGGCCTTTAATCCATCGTCTAACATCTGAATTTCAAGGTGAATTTTAAGTAAGAAGGAATCACTTGCCACACCTTTCATTGCTCTGAAATCTGATGAAACAAGAGGCATTGCTTAGAGAAATCACCCTCCCTGTCCACTTCATATTTGACTTATCTTCCAGAACGCCCTTCACAATTTGGTTGGGGGTGATAACATTTAAATATTTTGTTATTCAGCGCAGAGAGGAAGGGAGAGAAAAAACGACCTCTTTCAGCCCCTTTTTCAAAGGAATTCCATGAATCACTGAAATGTGACATTTCTAAAGGTTTAAGGAACGGATTTCAAAGGAGGCGAAAAGCCCCTGAGCCTTTTTCCACCTTTTCTTTTGTGCCAGTTTATTTTTATTTTTTTATGTAACACCGCACAAACTGGGTGCAGAAAAAGGATTATTGATCGGCCCGATCCTCACGAGAGCGAGAAAGAAGGAAGAGCAAACTAGCATTGATTTGGAAATGGTAGTAATGGAATCGGGGAAGGCGGGGCAGGTGGGGGGGTGGGGGGGTGGAAGGCCGTTGTTTGCTGGGCACAGATAAAAATGAGCGATCTTTCAGCCGTGCTCTATCTGCTTAAATCAAACCGTAATAAATGAGGCTGGGTTTTCAGACACATGAAATCAATAGGGCAAAGTGCATTTGAGGAACCTCATATCATCAAAACTAACCAGGCCGGACTTCATCATGCAGCTAACAGCCTCATTGTTCTTGGAAATATTGTTGAAATCATATCTCACCAGTCCCGGGGTTTGGCACGATATCAGGAGATTCCAAACAGGGATTAGACAGAAGCCTCTTGCAAGATTTGTCAATTTAAAAGGGAAAAAAAGAAAGTTAACAGGTCACTTTTTAAAAAAAATATAACCCTTTATTTTATACGACGTCAGGATGCTGTATAGACAGCAAATAATAACAATGTATTTACTTACATTAATTTGGTCTAGTGGATAAAGTACCTGGCTAAAAACTAGGTCACTGTATGTTTTAGTCCTGCCTTAACCATGAAAGCTGCCTAGGTGATTTTGGGCCGATCACCGAAATATGATGGGTTCTACTCCCGCCTTGGGCATGAAAGCCATCTGGGTGATTTTAGGCTAAACACCAAAAGATGATGAATTCTAACTGTAGTCCCGCCTTAGGGACTTAGGCATGAAAGCTGGTTGGGTAACCTTGGGCCAATCCAGTGGTGGATTCAGCCAGTTGGCACCTATTCGGGAAAATCTGTTGTTAACTTTCTAAGCAGTTCGGAGAACTGGTTGTTGGAAGAAATCTCATTTTGTTTTTTCCCCCTTTACAGGGCTAATCCTGTAAGGAAGGCAGGAAGGAAACATTCTGGTGTTGTTTCTAACCTAATCTTTATTGACCTGCTTACAGAAACTGCCTCTCTGGTTAACCCTTATTACATTGTAACAGCTAAGGCGAAGCGCCCATCGACCTGAGCGATGTTGAGTTGGGCACGCCCACCCAGTCACATGACCACCGAGCTATGCCTACCCAGCTGGTGATTTAGGTAGTTGTTAAATTATTTGAATCCTACCACTGGACCAATCATCAGGAGACTATGTGTTCCAGTCAGGAGTGGTATTCACTTACCTTCCCTACTGGTTTGCAAATGTGAGAGAGCGTACTGCGTGAGCTCAGTCTTCTGCAAATGCACTTTGGCTAAAAAAAAGTGCCTAAATGGACAACCATTTAAATATGAGCCAGCAGTGTGCAGCAGCTGCCAAAAAAGCCAACACAGTCCTAGGCTGCATCAACAGAGGGATAGAATCAAGATCACGTGAAGTGTTAATACCACTTTATAATGCCTTGGTGAGGCCACACTTGGAATATGGCATCCAGTTTTGGTGACCACGATGTAGAAAAGATGCTGAGACTCTAGAAAGAGTGCAGAGAAGAGCAACAAAGATGATTAGGGGACTGGAGACTAAAACATATGAAGAACGGTTGCAGGAACTGGGTGTGTCTAGTTTAAGAAAAGACGGACTAGGAGAGACATGATAGCAGTGTTCCAATATTTCAGGGGATGTCACAAAGAAAAGGAAGTCAAACTTTTTCCCAAGGCACCTGAGGGTAGGACAAGAAGCAATGGGTGGAAACTAATCAAGGAGAGAAGCAACTTAGAACTGAGGAGAAATTTCCTGACGGTTAGAACAATTAATCAGTGGAAGAGCTTGCCTCCAGAAGTTGTGAATGCCCCAACACTGAAAGATGTTGGATAGCCATTTGTCTGAAATGGTATAGGGTTTCCTGCCTAGGCAGGGGGTTGGACTAGAAGACCTCCAAGGTCCCTTTCAACTCTGCTATTTTATTGTATTGTATTAAATGGGGTGGCCTAGAGCCGGGCGGTTGGGCGGGGATTCCCCCCCCCCCCCATTTCCACTCCACTCCATTTCAGCAGAATACCACTTCTGGTTCTAGTCCTGTCTTAACTATGAAAGCCATCTGGGTGAATTTGGTCCAATCCCCACAATACGATGAGTTCTAGTCCCACTTCAGATATAAAAGCCGTCTGGGTGATTTTGGGCTAAATCATCAAAAGATGATGAATTCTAATTGTAGTTCCATTTTAGGGATTTAGGCATGAAAGCTGGTTAGGTAACCTTGGGCCAATCCTCAGGAGACTGTGTTTTCTAGTCCCATCTTAAGTATGAAAGCCATCTGGGTGACCAACTACCACCTTCCCGAGCCTCAATATATTTCTTCTTGTTTCCTCTTAATGGTCAAAGCCAGACATATTGCATAACATTAGTTTCATATCTCTTATTAATTTATAGCTTCCCCCCTTTTCGTGTATGCCCATGTACTCCGCATATGCAGGAAGTGCCATAAGAACAATTCAATTGGCAACTGGTTCTTTATTTTCATTTTTTTAAGGTCAGACCCTTCCCCATGCCAGGAGATTAGCATTTAAAGGGTAATTAAAAGGAAATACGGATGGAAACGTTCTTGTTCCCTCAATTCTATAATGGCCAATTACATATAAATGTTTTTTACGCGGACAATCCCAAATTAAATTTCTAGGTTTCTTGATAAAATCCTCAGAGAGAGAATGAAGAATAAAAATTGTGTGGCTGAAAATACAGTGGAAGATTTAGGATATTTTCCCACTTGCGTAACTAAATTTCAGTTGCCAACCATCATACCATCGAATAAAAGCAGTTGGTTATATATGGAATCGCTTCCTGTATGAAAAAGGGTACATTTTCATAAAGGATTAATTATGCCTGCAAATGCCATCTAATTCCGTTCAAAAGCAGTTAACTCTTGTGACTTGGCTAGTTATGAAGCACACTTAAAGGAATTCTAAGCCATAAACCTTTGCATAAAGTTTATCCCTAATGACAAGACACTCTTTAAGGAACGTTGTCCACTGTTCCCGAAAATTTATCTCATTTAATTTAAAATTTTTGAAACGTGCTATTTGTAGTTTTTCCTATTAATCAATCAGTTCAGCCAGGCATAATCAGTTATGGTATCAGGATCCAACTTTAATCCACTTCCTAAAACACCAGTGTAAACACTAGCAGGATCCTATGGTGGCTGCGCATCTCTAATTTGTTATACTTCTACACAGGTTCAAAAATTTTAGCAAGGGGTTCTCTGCCCATTTGATGGGTGGGTGTGGCCATGGTGGGCGTGGCCCAATCACCTTCCTGCACCATGGGGAGGGGGATTTTTGCCCTCCCTGGGCTCTGGAGGCTTTTTTCAATCCTCCGGGAGGGTGAAAATGGCCTACCCAGGCTACGGAGGCCCTTTGGGCCTGTTTCCAGCTTTCCCAAACTTCCGGAGGCCCGTTTTTCACCGTCCCTGAGCCTCTGTGTATGCCCTGCACTTACCTGCATCTAAAACGGGCCATATGGGAATTCCTGGGCACGGAGTGGTGGGCGGGGCCAGCCACGAGTGGGATTTGGGGGTTCTCCGAACTGTACAGAATCCTAGCTAGATGTTCTCCCCCACCCCTGCGAACCCCCAGCAGCCCACCCCTGGTTCAACAACAAGCACAATATTTTGAATACTTGAGTGTCATTTCTTACTATTTGACCAGTTTTCCTTCAGGAAGTTTGCCTTCTAAAATGTTGCTGGAAAATTAAAACTATCCATTAAATCCACTTGTCAAAAAAATGCTAAAATGGTCGCTGTTTATACTACAGTTATTTCCATTTCGATTTGTCTGGACACCTAATTTTTTTTTAAAAACGCATCAATAAATATGAAAACTTTGCCCCCTCCCTCCCATATCTAATAAACAAAGGAGCAAACAAAATAGGGTAAAGAAATCTCTGGGTCAGCACGAAAGTGGTATGGGGATGAAATATATATTCCTTCATACTTGATAAGGCTGCTGTGTTTATTTTTGTTCAGGCTGCACTGGAAGATTGATGATATCATTAACTCTTCATTTCCTTACTTTATGTGTTTACCAACCCCTCCCACTTTTATACGGTGTAGAAAGCAAGTGAATTGTTGTCACTTAGCAACCCTATCAATATTACGCTCTTACACATAAATGCATAGTAGACACAGCTGCACAGATCTTTTGGGAAAAGAACAGCAATTTTGGAAACCAGTGGAAACCCTTTGACCATTACCTTAAAAACTACTTTAGTACATTAGTTTTACCCCCTGTTATTACCGGAATAGCCTCCACTGCCTGCCCTTTTCAAGCTTGAAAGAAAAGGAAGTTGGAGTTGCCTCAAATTCTGGCTATAACATATTTAAGCTATACCAATTTTTGCTCCATTGTTTTTATATGCTGTCGCAAAAGATGATAGTAGATAGTAGACTAGAAAGAGTGCAGAGAAGAGCAATAAAGATGATTAGGGGACTGGAGAATAAAGCATATGAGGAACGGTTGGAACTGGGTATGTCTAGTTTAATGAAAAGAAAGACTAGGGGAGACATGATAGCAGTCTTCCGATGTCTCAGGGGTTGCCACAAAGAAGAGGGAGTCAAACTATTTTCCAAGGCACCTGAGGACAGGACAAGAATCAATGGGTGAAAACTAATCAAGGAGAGGTTCCAAGTAGCATCCAAAATTAAATCAGAGTCCAAGGCAAAGCATTCCTCGATGTTCCAATTTATTAAGAAAACCATGTTGGCACATCTGGGAAAACCCAAATCTGAAGGCTCCCTAGTTTTCCCCACCCAATTCAAGATCTTGCTCCCATACT
This sequence comes from Natrix helvetica, assembly GCF_964273705.1. Lineage (NCBI taxonomy): Eukaryota > Metazoa > Chordata > Lepidosauria > Squamata > Natricidae > Natrix > Natrix helvetica. The sequence continues at coordinate 12,392,522 of NC_138552.1, forward strand.
CACAAGTCCATCACATGGTCCAATCTTCCACTGCCATGCTGGCAGTTCCACCCATCCAGTTCTGGCCAGGTGCGGAGGTGCAAAGACAAAGGATGACCTTGGCTTTCTAGAAAGAATTTTGTTATGGCTACATAGAATCTAACGCTGTACAATCCGCCCTCCCAGTTTCCCACAATAGAACGTGCACAGTAGAATAACAGAAAGTATGGCAGGCCAAAGATCCAAAAGAAAAGATGCAGTCCTGACACTATTCTTCAAAGCACCTAAGGGTAGGACAAGAAGCACTGGATGGAAACTAATCAAGGAGAGAAGCGACTTAGAACTAAGGAAAGGTTTCCTGACAGTTAGAACAATTAATCAATGGAACAACCTGCCTCCAGGAGTTGTAAATGCTCCAACACTGGACGTTTTTGATGTTGGATATCCATTTGTCTGAAGTGGTGTAGAGTTTCCTGCCTAACCAGGGGGTTGGACTAGAAGACCTCCAAGGTCCCTTCCAACTCTGTTATTCTATTCTGATTGGTGTAGATGTTAATGATTGCTATTGTAGAAAGTTAGCCCCCTCCCCTCTCTTAGAAGAATGAAATATTTTGGGAAATATTAAAAAGGCAACATATTATATTTCCCTAAAGGGGGAAATGGAGAAACATGCTCTTGGAAAGCAGCCCCCACCTTTCTTAATAGCCCTCAGCAGACTTCAGCACTTAAGAGATAAAGCGCTTATTGAAAGAAGGCAAGTGTCTAGATAGCTCTATTCATAAGCAAATACCCTCGCCCAAGAGCCAACACAGGAAGAAACCGTTTAGTCACAACAGGAATTGCCCAACACCCTTTCTGAACACAAGCACCAAGATTTTGAAGTGCAACGTTTTTGCACTCTACACAAACCTCCCAAGTCCTCTCCATGCAGAGAGTTTAAGAGGCCTGCAAAGTGCTCCTGAAGGCTGGGGGGAGGGACAAAAACAAGTAAAAACAGCCTGTTTTTGTGCGTTTTTGCCCTCCCCAGCTCCCAGAAGCATTTTGCAGGCTTCCCAAACCCTCTGCACATTCATTTTTGCAAAGGGGGCGGGGTTTTGAGAGGCCAAAAATGCTGCATTCAGTGTATTAGATGCATCCAGATTTTCACCCTCTTTTTTGAGGGAAAAAGGTGCATTTTATACTCTGAGAAATATGATATATAATAGTATAATAACAATACACATAACTTTATTATCTTTAATGCAGCCATGACATACGGTTTGCTTAGCAAACTCGGTTTAAACCACTATTTATAACATACATGGTTATAAGCCATGTATGACCGGCAACTCATCTCCAGGAAATGGAGGCAGGCTTTCCAGCCCTATTTGGAGATGCTGAGATGAATGGTGGGACACCTCCTGCATGAAAAGTAGGTCCTTTTCTGCTGGTGGGAAGAAAAAAACAAAACACGACTGATCTGCCCACTGTGGCTGCAGATGTCACCTGGGATATTTGGCATGCAAAGCATGTGATCTTCTCAATTATACTCCTTTCCTTCCTAGTTCTCTAAGTTGGAAAGTTGTCATTTGGTTACAGCCTTAAGCTTAGCCCAAGGCATTTTATTCTGCCCGCCTGCATCTACGTAAATCTCCTCCCAGGGCCTTCCTGGGTCTTCTGGTCTTGTCTCTTTTGTTTCGAGACCTTAATCTGCTTAACGTATTCCCAATCATCTCGGCCAAGCTTCCATCTTCCGACCTTGTCCGTTTCTATCATGGTGATCCTCACTCTAATTGCTCTTCCTGTGTCTCTCTTGGAGACATTCAGTATCCCTCTTTCAAATTTGAGACAAGGACATGATGGGCTGTATCTGTCTGCCTCTCTTTTCTAAGGATCCCAAAAGAAAACCCAAAAAGGAAAAGAAGAATTTATATATAGTGTGTGTATGTATGTATGTATGTATGTATGTATGTATGTATGTATGTATGTATGTATGTATGTATGTTTTGTATCACAACCCCTGGTATGCCCAAATATGGGAGGGAACACACTGTTTCCCTTTGTCTGTCTTTCGGCTCACTCCAGGAGACCATCCAGGCAGAAAACCATATTTTTAATGTTGCCTTTGTTATATTTGTGTTGTATTTGTGCTGATAAATAAATAAAGGGAGACTAGTATAGATCTATTTCAAGCTATTTAACTCTCATCAGCTAGCCAGGTTCAATCCCAGTAAAGGTATGGCTAGCTGATGAGAGCTAAATAGCTTGAAATAGATCTATACTAGTCTTCCTTTATTTATTTATCAGCACAAATACAACACAGACAGACAGACAGACAGGCAGACAGGCAGACAGACAGACAGAGATAGAGATAGATGGATGGATGGATGGATAAATAGATAGATGGATAGATCGATAGATGGATAGATAGATAGATAGATAGATGATAGATAGATAGATAGATAGATAGATAGATAGATAGATAGATAGATAGATAGATAGATAGATAGATAGGCTGTATCTGTCTGCCTCTCTCTTCTTAGGATCCCAAAAGAAAATCAGGAAAGGAAGAATTTATACACACACACACACACACGCACACACACACACACACACAAATACATACATACATACATACATACATACATACATACATACATACATACATACGCTGGTCTTGTTGTATTCGGGTCTTTTCCCATGTAAGGATTGTCTTGGCAACATTTCAGTGAAGTCTCAAGCCCAAAACCCAACCAGAAGATGGTGAGTGAGACCTCGCTGAAACGTTGCCAAGACAATCTCAATCTTACATGGGAAAAGACCCGAATACAACAAGACCAGCATACCTACACCCGTGAAAATCTACGAAAACAAATATAATATAATAAATATATATAAATAAATAAATACATATATATACAGAAAACAAATAAATATATATACATACATACATATGCATTCACACACACACACACACACACATATCAGTGGTGGGTTCCTAACCAGTTTACTACCGGTTCGCTGAGAGGGCGTTTCGCTCACTTTGCTCTCACGCGTACCTGCTGTGCATTGCTGCACATGCATAGTTGACTGAAAACTGTCCTGCGCATGCGCAGAAACATGCCAGCAATGGCAGAAGAGACTGGGGAACTGATTCTGGGGTCGTGGCTGACATGGGTCACTGCCGGTTCCAGCGACCCGGGCTGCCATACCACTAACAGTTCAACCGAACCGGTCCGAACTGATAGGAACCCACCACTGATATAGATAGATAGATAGATAGATAGATAGATAGATAGATAGATAGATAGATGGATGGATGGATGGATGGATGGATGGATGGATGGATGGATGGATGGATGGATGGATGGATGGATGATAGATGGATGGATAGATAGATAGATAGATAGATAGATAGATAGATAGATGATAGATAGATGGATGGATGGATAGATGATAGATAGATAGATAGATAGATAGATAGATAGATGGATGGATGGATGGATGGATGGATGGATGGATGGATAGATAGATAGATAGATAGATAGATAGATAGATAGATAGATAAGCTTACTTTTAAACGTTTGACATAATTTACAGCCCACGAAGGCGCTTTGCTGTTAATTCAATCATGCATTTTCCCCCCTAAGAAAAGTGCTTTTATTTGGGGGAGGGGGATTTGAGACTTAGGTTTCACACCTGCTCTCTGCAAGATAGCGGTTTTAATGTATATTTTATAGCCATGTGAAGCTGGCAAGGGAAGAAGGCTTTTTCATTCAGCATCCTCGGTGACAGCGAGCACAAAATTGGGCTTTAGTCAAGGGTAATTAGCAAGCATTGGCTGGTTGGGTGATTTACGCCACATTCTGTAAGCTTAAAAATAGCTTTTTGCTCTTTCCGTACTTTAGAAAAAGAAGGACAGAAATTCTGAAGAGAAAATGGGATGGGAAAATAAGGCTTTTGCACGGAGTACATTTTAGAGTCAGATTTTGGGAGATGAGTGGCCATACAAATTAGATGCAGTAGATAGATAGAGGTAATAAATATACATCTGCTTTAAGTAAATAAAATGAATAAAAGTCAATACAGATAGTCCTTGACTTCCAGAGGTTCAGTTAGTGACCATTTGAAATTACAACGGCTCCATTCTTCACACATGAACGTTGAAGCATCCCCATAGTCACATGATTTACATTTGGATGCTTCACAACTGACTCACATTTATGACTTTGGCAGTGTCCCAAATTCAAGTGATCCCTTCTTGCAACCTTCCGACAAACAAAGTCAATGGGGAAGCCAGATTCACTCAACAACGCTGCTACTAATTCAACAACAGCAATGGTGCACTTAACAAATGTAGCAAGAAAAGTCGTACAATAGAGCAAAGTTCACTGAACAAAATTTCACTCGGTGACATCAATTTTGGGTTCAATTGCAGCCGTAAGTCAATTGTGCCTCCATCAATAACCAAGAAAGAAAACTCCCAACTCCATTGTTCATGGAATTTAGATACTTTTACCGGTTATGAAAAGATAGCAGCGAAAGTAAAGCAAGATCTGAGCCAGAAAAGCGTGAACAAATACATATCAAATGATAACCAAGCCCCCTCCCCCCAATGACCCCACTCCAGTGTCCAATGTGCAACTCCCTTAGGTGTCATGCGGGATGCATCTCCAAAAGGCATCATCATGTTGGTATGTAGGATGGTTGGCCTTGACCAGGTCCAAACACCGGCCACCAGCATGCGCAGAAGATGGTGAGAAGAAAACCCCCTTTTCCATATCACCTCCTGTACCATTTATTCCCATCCCAAATACCACGCCCCCACCCTCCCCGTTTCTATGGCAGCCGATAGCAAGTAAGCGAAGCAGAGGCTGACAGACTCCCTGTTAGATTCGGGGAACGAGAGACAGACTCCGGACACGAAGTGACTTAACAGCTCTTTATTAGTGATAGTAGTGATCCAGCTTGGTGTGTGGTCTGAGGGTTCCCCTTTTATAGGGATCGGGTACGCCTCTCGACCAATTAGAATGATCCCTAGTTCCCGCCCTAGCGGCGGACCTGAGTGGAGACTTACAGCGATATATGCTAATATCTAACACCCCTCCCTTCTTAGACGGAGTGTTCCTGTTAGTAATAAAGTCCTTTAAGTACGTCGGTTTCTGTCTTACGCGGGTGGATCGTCTGAGTTCAGGTTGAGCTGGAGTGGGTGTGAGATCGGCTTGTTTGTCTAGTTCCGTTCCGCAGTCGAGGGGTGGAAAGCTTTCCTCGCTCGGATGCTGTTCCGCTCCGTCGTTGATCTCTGGTTTCACTCCGGGCTTCGGGGTGTTGTGATCCTCTGTGTTTGGGCTCACGGGTTGCTGACTTTCCCACGGAACATAGTCCTTGTTAGCTGATCGCAGGTCTGAGTGTGTTAGGCGACCCCGGAGTTGGTCTATGTGCCTTTTCCAATTTCTACCATCTTCTAGTTCCAGCAAGTATGATCGTGGACCCGTGATACCAATTACCCTTGCCGGCATCCACAGCGTTCCCCCTGCATAGTTGTGGGCGTATACTGAATCCCCTATGCTAAAGTTCCGAATTTTGCTTGTAGAGTCTGGGGGCGATGTGGCAGAGTAATTAGGGTGAAGTCGGTCCAGGTGAGACCATAGATGGCGGCCCATGAGGAGTTCAGTGGGGCTCTTACCCGTCGTGGCGCTGGGGGTAATGTGCTGGATTAAGAGGTAATGATCAATGCGTGTTTGCCAATCACCTGGGCCCATCCTAGCGAGGGCCTCTTTTGCTGATCGCACCATTCTCTCCGCCTGTCCGTTCGAGGCCAGATGGAATGGCGTGACGAGGGCATGCCGAATTCCCTGACTTGCTAGATATGTTTCGAATTGCATGGCCGTGAATTGGGGCCCATTATCAGAGACCAGGAGGTCGGGCAGGCCATGAGTGGCGAAAAGTCACTGTAGTACCTTAATGACTGCCTCTGCCGTGATTGAAGTCATTAGGACTACTTCCAACCATTTGGAGTATGCATCCACAACTATTAAGAATGTTTGTCCCTGGACTGGCCCTGCAAAATCGATGTGTATTCACGACCAAGGTGCTTTTGGTTTGTCCCATTCTGTGGCGGGCGCTTCATGGGGTGCTGGTCTAGACTCTTGGCACGGATTGCAAGTGGCTACCCATTCCTCTATCTCTTTGTCCATATTTGGCCACCAAACGTAACTCCTAGCTAATGCTTTCATCTTTACGATCCCCGGATGCCCAACATGTAACGCTTCTAATACATTTCTCCGCAGTGCATATGGAACAACAACTCGATCCCCCCATAATAAACAACCTTGTAAAACCGACAATTCATCACGTTTCGACCAAAACAGTTTGAATTCGGATCCCACATTTCCCTTGGGCCACCCCCTCCATACCCAAGTTTGCACTTGTCTGATTACATTGTCCTTAGCAGAAAACCTAGCAACGTCCAAGGAAGAAACAGGTCCTGAGTCCAAACAATCGATTAATAAAACAGGTACCTCGGGAGTGGGGTCTGTTAAAAGTTCTGGTAGTGGGCAATGGCTGAGTGCGTCTGCGTGCCCTAGTGTGGAACCTGGTCGATGTATCAGTTTGTAGGAGTACGCAGCCAGGAAAACAGTCCACCTGGTCATGCGCGGGGAGAGTGAGACTGGTGTGGGGCGGTTTCCTGCCAAAAGACCAAGCAGCGGTTTGTGGTCTGTGATGAGCTTGAAATCACGGCCGTAGAGGTACTCATGGAAACGTTTGACTCCTGCCACAGCGGCTAACGCTTCTCTGTCCATTTGGCTGTAGTTCCTTTCGGCTGATGAAAGAGTCCTTGAGTAGAATGCTATGGGCGCTTCGTTTACGTTTGGCATCCTGTGGCTGAGAACTGTGCCGACGCCGAAAGGTGATGCGTCGCAGGTCAAGACCAGTGGTAGCGTCTGGCTGTACTGAACGAGCAGCGAGTCGGTGAGCAGGCGCTTGACTGCGGCGAAAGCTGCTGCCTCGGAGTGTCCCCATGTCCATTTTGCGTTATTGGCGAGGAGTCGGTGTAGTGGCTCAGCAACGGTCGCTTTCTGTCTCAGAAAAACGCTGTAGAAGTTAAGTAGTCCGAGGAATGCCTGCAACTCGGTCTGATTTCGTGGTGTGGGGGCGTCCTGGATCGCCTTAATTTTCTTCGATGTTGGATGTATGCCCAAACCATCGATTCTATATCCCAGGAATTCTACGCTAGGCACGTTAATTTGGCATTTTTCTTTTTTAAGGCAGAGACCCTTTTCTCTAATTCTATCCAAAACAGTTCTAACCCTTTTAAATAGTTGCTCCTCATTTGCAGCTGACACCAAGATGTCGTCGAAATACGGGACGACCCCAGGGATTCCCTGCAAAAGCCCTGCAAAAGAGCGATGCTTACACCGAATTGTAACCGGTTGCATTTGAAAGCACCCCTATGCGTCACTATAGTCTGGGCCTCCGCCGTGGCGCTATCCACTGGCAGTTGCTGGTACGCTTGTGCCATGTCTAACTTAGCAAATATTTTCCCTGGCCCCAACGAATGCAATAGGTGTTGGACTACTGGCACAGGGTACGCGCTTTGTTGTAGAGCGACATTAATTGTGCATTTATAGTCCGCGCAGATACGGACTAACCCATCTGGTTTAACTGGGGTCACAATGGGGATTTCCCAGCGTGCGTGATCCACCGGTTCAAGGATCCCTTGCTCTACGAGCTTATCTATTTCCTTATCAATTTTGGGACGGAGCACAAAAGGCACTCGTCTTGGTTTGAGTCAGATTGGCGCCACGTTGGGGTCTAAATTGAATGATATAGGTTTACCCACATACTTACCAAGACCGGGACTGAACACATCCTCGAACTCCTTAAAAATCTGTTCAGCGCTGCTGTTCTCCTTGGCGTTGATTCCGGTAACTTCTAACCCCAGGGCTTCAAACCAATCCAGTCCCAGGAGGCTCTGTAATGGCGCGCTGGCGACGGTCACAGGCAGCTGGGCTACAATGTCCTTGAACTGTACCCGGAACGTGCCTTGACCCACGATGGGGACCCTGTTCCCCTGGTAGTCTCGTAGCAGGATGTCTGGTGTGCGCAGTTGGCACTTTTTGAGGCTAGGGATTGGCTTTTTCATGGCAGACCATGAAATGATCGTCAGTGACGATCCTGTGTCAACTTCCAGCTCGCAAGGGGAGTCCTCCAGGAGGACAGTGATTTTCAGCTTTTTAGGCCGCTTGGTGCGGACCTGACCTATCGTTGTGAGATAGGTTCGCAACGGTTCTCTCTGGGTCAACTCTCTCTCTGCATCAGTATCCTGGGGATACTCTCTCTCAGCTCTCTGGTAATATGCCCTTTCAGCTCTTTGTGTGTATTCTCTCTCGGCAGACTCTCTTTGGTTTCTCTCTGGGCGCCCTTTGTTTTTTCGCCAAGCCCCTGGTTTGGGCTTCTGTTGGCGGTACATCAGAGGCTGCCGTTGTGAGGCAGGGACTTCGCTCCGGCACACTCTTGCGATGTGCCCCAGTTTGTCGCAATGCGAGCAAACAACGTTTCTGAACCGACAGGTAGACCGGGGGTGGTTCCCTCCGCAACTTGCACATGGTGGCAAACGGAATTCGGGTTTCCCCACCGGTCTCATGTGACTGCTCCGCATACGGTGACTGTCCTCGAACTCGGACTCCTCGATTTCTTGATCGGTGTCCTCATAGTGAACTCTGGCGTGTCTGGTTCCGGTCTGGGTCGCACTGTATCCGCGTTGTATGGTCTCGGATTATCTGTCTGCTGATTTGGATGCCCTTGCCTCATCGAGTGCAATCTGTAGGTTTAGGTTTGACTTGGCCAACAACCGCTTCTGTAGAGAGATGTCTCTCAAACCGCATATGAGTCTTGCCAGGATTTGCTCGTCCAGATCCCTGAACTCCCAATGCGTGGCCGCTTTTCGTAGCGCTGCAACATATTGGTTGATTGATTCTCCCACCTTCTGGTTCCTCGTGTTGAATTCCTGGTGGCGAACGTGGCGGGAAGGTTTTGGAGCGTAGTGCGTTTGTAAAGTCTGTTGTAGCGCTGCCCATGATACCGCTTGTATAGGGGTTGGCTCAGAGAGGTCTCTGGCTGTTTCGAAAACTTCTCGCCCACAGTAGCTCAGGAAAATGTTCTTCTTGCGAGAGTCCGGTACTCCCGTGTATTTGTTTGCTTCGAGAAAGCACTCGAACCTGATCATGTAGGACTCCCAATGGTCGTTCAGTGGATCGAACGGAGCTGGAGGAGTGTGCATCGCCATCTTGTCTGCGTTTGAATTTGCCGCGCTGAGATGGCTGCCGGAATTCCCGCCGAATTCCTAGGCTGGATCGAATCCTTGGATTCTGGAGGTAGCGTCTTCGTCCTGTCTGTCTCTTGATCCCACCTTCATCGCCAGTGTTAGATTCGGGCAACGAGAGACAGACTCCGGACACGAAGTGACTTAACAGCTCTTTATTAGTGATAATAGTGATCCAGCTTGGTGTGTGGTCTGAGGATTCCCCTTTTATAGGGATCGGGTACACCTCTCGACCAATTAGAATGATCCCTAGTTCCCGCCCTAGCGGCGGACCTGAGTGGAGACTTACAGCGATATATGCTAATATCTAACACTCCCTGTATAGCGTCCACCTGTTTACGTACATCTTCTGTGTAATACACACGATATCACAGCCATAATCTTGCTTTTTCTGACGATATGCCATATAAAAAAATAAATACATCCATAAATTAAATTATGCCCAAGATTTGCTAGGTGATTTTGTAGATTTTCTTTATTTTAGATTTGCTAGAAATTAATATGAAGCACAGGTTGCATTTAATCTCACCACGGCCTGTAACTTTTCTTCTTGTGCCATATCTGTCATCGGATGTTGGCGATCATATTAGCGATACTATTTTTATCAACAGCCGCAAAAAAAAAATGCTGTTGAGTTTTGTTCAAACCAGTCCTTCAGATTTTGAAGCCATGATGTTCTTCTTCTGCTTGGACCTCGTTTGCCTTCAATCTTTTCCTGGAGGATTAAGTGAAGTATGGTGTATTTTTCTGGATGTCACATCCCATGTCCAAAATATTCTAATATTCGTTTTTAATGGATTTGATGGTTTCCCTTGGCTTTCCCTGGTGGCTTATCACCTCCTCATTTCTGATTCTGTCAACCCAGCTTGTTGGGTCATCTCAAAATATCAAGCTAAAAAACAAACAGAATTATTGTATTTTTCGGAGTATAAGATGCACCTTTTTTCCTCAAAAAAAGAGGCTGAAAATCTGGATGCATCTTATACATCGAATACAGCATTTTTTGCCTCCTGAAGCCCCGCCCCTGATAATTCTTGATGAGAATTAGATTGATCAAGTGCTGTGCCAGGAAAAACAAAGTCTTAGGTGCTGCAGATTGTCAGTGATTTCTTTGTCCAACATATGGATAAATACACCTGGAAACATCTACCTACCTACCTACTCTCACTCTCTCCCTACCTACCTACTGTATTTCTCTCCCTCTCCCTCGTGTTAGGTATGAAACAAAACAAATTGGAACTGCTGAATTGGGACATGTAAAAATAGATAATACAATAATACAATAATACAATAGTAGAGTTGGAAGGGACCTTGGAGGTCTTCTAGTCCAACCCCCTGCCTAGGCAGGAAACCCTATACCGTTCCAGACAAATGGCTATCCAACATCTTCTTAAAGACTTCCAGTGTTGGGGCATTCACAACTTCTGGAGGCAAGCTGTTCCACTGATTAATTGTTCTAACTGTCAGGAAGTTTCTCCTCAGTTCTAAGTTGCTTCTCTCCTTGATTAGTTTCCACCCATTGCTTCTTGTTCTACCCTCAGGTGCTTTGGAGAATACTTTGACTCCCTCTTCTTTGTGTCATCTCCTGAGATATTGGAACACTGCTATCATGTCTCCCCTAGTCCTTCTTTCTCTTAAACTAAACATACCCAGTTCCTGCAACCGTTCTTCATATGTTTTAGTCTCCAGTCCCCTAATCATCTTTGTTGCTCTTCTCTGCACTCTTTCTAGAGTCTCCACATCTTTTTTACATCGTGGCGACCAGAACTGAATGCAGTATTCCAAGTGTGGCCTTACCAAGGCCTTATGGATGGATGACTCCATAATGGTTAGATATGATAATGGTTAGATAGATAGATTCAGCTTTCATGGTTTATTTTAAAGGTGAACCACAGGTAGTCCTCGATTTACAACAGTTCATTTAGTGGCTGTTCAAATTTACAGCGGCACTGAAAAAAAGACTTATGACCATTTTTCATACTTATGACCATTACACAATCCCCATGGTCAGGTGAACAAAATGCAGATGCTGGGAAACTGGCATGTACTTATGACGGTTGCAGTGGCCCTGGAACTTGCAATCACGCTTTTGCAACCTTCTGACGAGCAAAGTCAACAGGAAAGCTGGAATCACTTAACAACCGTGTTACTAACTCAATAACTACAGTGATTCGCCTATCAACAGTGGCAAGAAAAGACGTAAAATGGGGCAAACTCACTTAACAAATGTTTCACTTAGCAACTTAAATTTTGGTCTCACTTTTGGTCATAATTCGAGGACTAACTCTACTACAAGTTTGGAAGGTTGCACCAATGGGGAGAAGCCACTCAAAATAGGTTGCAACTGATTACTTTTGCTTTATGGCTTTACCCAGGGGTGTAATGCTACCAGTTTGAGCCGGTTTGTCCTGAACCAGTAGTAAAGAATGCTACCGTTAGCCCGAACCGGTAGTAAAAAAAATGCTTTAAAAAGTAAAAAAAAAAAAGTTCCAACGATCAGCTGTGTGACAATCAGCTGTGCCACACAATCATCATTTTTAAAAAACTTTTTTCCACATTTTTTACTACCTATTCGCCCCAACCAGTAGTAAAAAAAATGCTTTAAAAAAAGGCTCCAAGGATCAGCTGTGTGACAATCAGCTTTGCCTGATTGTATGTGAGGTTCCTCCTTGTTGCAGGGGTTGTTTCGTGTGAAGTCCAGCTGCTTTTACACTGTGTGTGAGTTAGTTGTGCAGTCATGCCTACCTGGTCACATGCTCACCAAGCCATGCCCACAGAACCTGTAGGGAAAATGTTTGAATGTCACCACTGACTTTATCTTTATGCCATCCAGAGCTGTAAAAGTGAGTGCCTTGAATTGTATCAGAACTTCAGAAGCCAACTGGTAACCAGGGCTGCTGTTTTCAAAGCAGTGGGGGGCTGCATAAGTATACCGTGATAGCCCCATCACTTCCTGCACTAGCTGTAGCTTCTAAATGGTTTTCAAAGGCAGCCCCATGTAGGTATTATTATTATTTATTATTTATGATCGTTTATATACCGCCCCCTCTCCCGAAAGGGACTTGGGGCGGTGTACAGTCCGTATCAAAATACAACAGATTAAAACATAGAAATAACTACATAAATACATGTATGAGAGGAGGATAAAATATGCCAAACTGTACAGCTAAATAAATAAATCGATACAAAAGTTTAAAATATCAGGTTAAATTTAAAACACTATCCCTCTAAAAACCAGTAAGAATGTGTATGCCAGGAGGTAGACGTTATAAATTATGCCAAACCAGCCAGTCGGAACAGGTGTGTCTTCAGTTTCTGTCGGAAGGAGCGGAGGTCAGTAGTGGTTCTAATGTCGGGGGGGAGGTCATTCCAGAGGGTTGGGCCCATCACAGAGAAGGCCCTACTCCTCGGTGTCGCCCATTGGCATTGCCTCGTGGACGGCACCAGGAGAAGGCCCTCCCTGTGAGAGCGGATTGGCCGCAGGGATGTATGTGGGAGGATGCGATCCCGCAGGTAACTAGGCCCTATGCCATGGAGCGCTTTAAAGATGGTGATCAGAACCTTGAAACGCACCCGAAAGACCACAGGCAGCCAGTGCAGCTCGCGCAGGAGAGGTGTTACGTGGGAGTACCTAGTACTCCCCATGACTACCCGCGCGGCTGCGTTCTGGACTAGCTGCAGTCTTCGGGCGCGTCCCAAGGGAAGCCCCATGTAGAGAGCGTTACAGTAGTCCAGGCGAGACGTCACCAGTGCATGAGTGACTGTGCGTAGGGCATCACGGTCCAGAAGGGGGCGCAATTGGCGCACCAGGCGAACCTGGTGGAACGCCCCCCTTGCCACGGCTGCCACATGATCATCCATTGACAGCCGGGCGTCTTTATCCCAACCCTTCTTCCATGAACATTGCCCCAATTTCTAATGTTGGATTTCCCCGCTTATCAGAGGGAGCCCCCTTGTGGAGTACTATGAAGCCATTACCATGGCAACTCCAGAGCGCTGTACAGTAGAAACCATTTTAAGGCAGTATGGTAGAAGTCATTTTAAGGCACAATAGGCTGTATCTTAACAGAACACCCCCCCCCGAAGGATGTTAGGGGTGTTTTACCCCCACAATATTTGTTTCCAGAGAGTAATTTGGTTGAAATTGCTCGAGGCATTCCAGAGTTATGCTGGAACACACACACACACACACACACACACACACACACACACACACACACACACTACTTTCAGTGGTGATGAAGCTACTCTGAAATGATGTAAAAATAAGTCAATCTTGGCTCATCTCTTGAGTCACAATCTCAACTGAAGTTGAAATCTCATCTATCCAGCATATGGCACCCAAATATAATTCACATAATTGTGTGCTTCTATTCCATTTAATTAGACTTCTATTCTCATCTACGAGAACTGGAGGCAAAATAACATTTCGGCAGTATGCAAAGAGGACATATTTCTCACCATCTTGAAGGGCTAACCTAATTTCTCCTGCAGAAGGATTTTCTGTTCAAGGGTTCAACGTGGCATATGTAACATACAGTATATCTGCTATGGGTTTTTTTTTTTTTTTTTGCCAGTCTTCAATACAGGTTTAGTTTGGTTCAGAGGGACCAACTTTCCAATGGTGCAAGCTATCAAAAATGCAGAGCTTGATCTTCTGACATTGTCAGATGGGAAAGTTTTTCTCTGCACACAAATAGTTTATTTCTGATTTTCTCAGGATTCTAAGAGAACCTGAGAAAGCACAGTGGTTAAGGCAGGGGTGTCAAACTCGAGGCCCAGAAGCGGGATGTGGCCCACGGAGTGTTTAGATCTGGCCTGCGGGTCTGCCATGGAAATAGTGAAGGACTGGTCCATAGTGACTCTCCCAAGCTCCGTTTTCACTGGCAGAGGGATTGCAGGAGGCTGTCACAGCTGAAAACGGAGCTCGGGAGCCTGTTTTCTTTGACAGAGGGCTCAGTCTACCACAGGCACCCCCACATGAGTGATATTGAGCTGGCCATGTCCACTCCACCCCCCCTCCAGGTCAAACCCAACCCTAAAATCAAGGTTTGACACCCCTGGATTAAGGCATCATGCTAGAAACCGGGAGACTGTGAGTTCTAATCCTGCTTTAGCTAAAAAGTCAACAAGGTGGTCTTGGACCAGACCTTCTCTCTCAGTCCTAGGAAGGAGGCAATGGCAAACCATATGTGAAAAACTTAGTTCCAAGCCGGGAGAAAGACACTGGAAACATGGAGGCTGATTGGAAAGATGGCTTATTGATGAAGCAGAATTGGGAGTTGAGAGTGTGTGGCTTTTGTACCTCCTTTGGGGTTTTGTATTTCGGCTTCCTGTTCCTGTGCAAGAACATGTCCTCTAATATTCTATTGGCTGTTGTCAGATTCCATTGGGGTCATGTAGGGCTCATAGCTGGCTCTATAGGCAAAAGAGGAGATGCAAATCCTAGGACCGTGATGGCGAACCTATGGCACGCATGCCACGGGTGGCACGCAGAGCCCTCTCTGTGGGCTCAGCTCCACTGTGCATGAGCGCATGTCTCCCACCAGCCAGTTGGTTTTTGGGTCTCTGCTGCACATGCATGGGGGGATGGGGCGCATGCAGGAGATGTGCATGCACGCGTGAGGGGGGCACACATGGAGGTGTCACACATGCATTGCATTATGGGTGCATGCATGTGCTTTCGGCATGCAGCAATGAAAAGGTTAGCCATCACTCTCCTAGGTGCTTGTCAACCTTTTGTCTTTGTCAACCTTTTGTTTTTCGTTTATCTGAGTTTCTATCTTGACCAGTGGTGAAATTCATTTTTTTTAACTACTGGTTCTGTGGGCGTGGCTTGGTGGGCGTGGCAGGGGAAGGGTACTGCAAAATCTCCATTCCCACCCCACTCTGGAGCCAGCCAGAGGTGGCATTTTCTGGTTCTGGTTTTCCAAACTACTCAAAATTTCTACCAGTTCTCCAGAACCTGTTAGAAGAACCTCCTGGATTTCACCCCTGGTCTTGACCCAGTCTTTCTGAATGGTTTACCAAATCTGCATTTCTAAAAGCTGCCCTCCTCAGTTTCTGCTTGGAGCAGGGAAACTGGGGCTGCTTTCTGAATAGGCTGGCCCAATCTTTCTTAAATTGAGCAAAATATCTGCTGGGGCTATTGAGAAAGACTGAGTCTGCTTTCTATCTTGTTTTTAAATGTTTCTCCATTAAGGAAATATAATATTCTGCCTTTTTAATATTTCCCCAAATATTTCATTCTTCTGGGGGGTGGGCAGTGGTAAGATTCAGCCAGTTGGCACCTCTTCGGCAGAACCGGTTAACTTTCTAAGCAGTTCGGAGAATTTATTTATTTTTATTTATTTTCTTCGAATTTCTAGACCGCCCCCTCTCCCGAAAAGGACTCGGGGCGGTGTACAGTCCACACAAAAAACAATAAGTATCAAATACAAATATAAATACAGATATAAATACACATAAGGAGGAGGTTAAAAATTTAAAAAGAACTGTACGGAAGAATATAAATCTGGTTCTAAAAACCCTAAAATCAGTTAAATTTAAAACCGTACCCTATAAATAACCAGGTAAGAATATGTTTCCAGGAGGTAACAGTTGTCACAATTATAATTATGCCAGGCCAGCTAATCGAAACAGGTGAGTCTTCAATTTTTGTCGGAAGGAGCGGAAGTCTGTGGTGGTTCTGATATCGGGGGGGAGGTCATTCCAGAGGGTTGGGCCCATCACAGAGAAGGCCCTACTCCTTGGCGCCGCCCGCTGGCATTGCCTAGTGGATGGCACCTGGAGAAGCCCCTCCCTGTGAAAGCGGATTGGCCGCAGGGATGTATGTAGGAGGATGCGATCCCGCAAGTAACTAGGTCAGAACCAGTTGGGAGAAATCTCCTTTTGTTTTTTCCCACTTTACAGGGTTAATCCTGTAAGGAAGGCAGGAAGGAAACATTCTGGTGTTGTTTCTAGCCTGATCTTTATTGCCCTGCTTACAGAAACTGCCTCTCCGGTTAACCCTGATTACATTGTAACATGTAAGGCGAAGCGCCCATCCACATGAGTGATGTTGAGTTGGTCACACCCACCCAGTCACATGACTACCGAGCCACGCCTACCCAGCTGGTCATTAGGGCAGAGAACCGGTGGTTAAATTATTTCAATCCCACCACTGGGGCTGGGTGTTGACTTTCGACACTATGATGATAAAGTGTGAGCGATCTTTGCTAGTATGAACACCCACTCACGCATAACACATCTGCTTGCCATGGGTTTTGAGAAGATTGAAGCTTTAGCAGTTGAAGGAATGGGGGGGAGGGAAGAACCCAGGGTATCTTTTTATAATGATTTGAGACCCTATTTGGAAGCTGTTCTGACCTTCTGTGATCCCATGAAGTTGACTACTACTTCCGAGATCTGAGCCAACTTATTTCTGGCTGAGTTGTGGTGTATTTGAACCTGCAGCACAGTTTGTGTTTTCTTTGAAATCCTGACCTTCCATGGAGCTTCTGTGGTTTTCTTTCTCCAGTTACAGGATCTCCCGCCTCGCCATTTCTTGTAGTTTAATGCTGGCAGGTTTTTTTTAAGGTGGAAGAGGTTCTGTCATGTCTTTTTCATGTCTTCTCCTAAAAAATGTTTCTGGTTTTCTTTTTCTTGGAGTGGTTCTTTGCCTAACGCAACAGAGATCCACACAACATGAGGTAAGAGGGAGGGACAGGGGTGGATGGAATTGATAGTTCTGCTTTTGTGTGCATCGCAGTGGAATTTTGCTGCAGAGGCTGTAGGAGGTGAGCTGTGTGAATAAGGTTAGCTTATGCCTTTAATAAGGTTTGTTAGCCAGGAAATGTACAACCTGTTCCGAGCTAGGCTTCCCAAGAGCATGAAGCAAACTCCTTGTCCCTACAAAAATCCCTTTTATTAATGTACTGTGAATTCTGCTCATTCACCTCCAGCAAAGTCTTTCAAGGGAGGATTTACAGTCACAGACCTTATCTGACTTGGAGAGCTGCCAGGTCAATATCTGCAAAACATGGCAAGGAGTCTCAGAGAGTTACGAACCAATTAAGCGAACTAATTGTCTCCTGCAAACTCCACTCCTCTTTTGCTCCTCTTTTATTACCTCTGGGAAGGGCCATTCATCATCCACCTGTGGCCTTACTCCCAAGTCAACCCCTGTTCTTTAGCTGTTTCCTTCGTCTGGCAACTCTGCGCATGAGCATACTGGAAACTGTGTCTGCCTCACTGATGTCTGTCTCTGAAGGCAGCTGATAACGGGCATACAGCCCTGGCACCATCCCTGCCTCAGACACAGAGCCCTCATCAGAGCCCTCATTGTAATTCAGCATTGAAGTATGGAGTCCTTGGTGCTCTCTGATCAGGGTTGTTTGCTTATAGACATTTCATTACCCAACTAGATAACATCATCAAGGGAGAGAGTAGGATTTGCTCCCTGTTTATATATAATTCTTTGTACTGCTGGTTTTGGTGAGGGTGTGGTTTGCTACTTGATAGTTTCTTGATCAGGGAAGGCATTGCTTTTCTGCTTGATCATTTGACCAATGTCACACATGTCAGTTGGAGAAGTTAACTATGGATAATTTACAACTCTTTCAAACTGTTGAAGCGTATGCTGAATGGTTGCTGGGACTGAGTATATCTATTGAAATGAAGGACTAGGATAACATGACAGCAGTCTTACAGATTAACAGAGTTGGAAGGGACCTTGTAGGTCATCTAGTCCAACATGCCTGCCCAAGCAGTCCCTACAGTATTTTTGACAGATGGCTGCCAGTCTTTTCTTGAAAGCTTCCAGTGATGAAGCTCCCACAACTTCTGGAGGCAACTTCTATTCCACTGGTTGATGGTTCTCATTGCCATTTGTTATTCTTTGTCTGGCCTTCAGGTGCTTTGGAAAATAACTTGACCTCCTCCTCTCTGTGGCAGTCCCTCAAATATTGCAATACTGCTTTCATGTCTCCCCTAATTCCTCTCTTCACTAGACTAGTCTGCCCAGTTCCTGCAAGCATTCATTGTATGTTTTAGCCTGCAGTCCCCTAATCATCTTGGTTGCTCTTCTCTGCACTCTTTTTAGAGTCTCAACATCTTTTTTATAGTGTGGTCACCAAAACTGGATGCAGTACTTTACTTTACTTTACTTTATTTCATATTTCTAGACCGCCCTCTCTCCCAAAAGGGACTCGTACCCTGGGATGCGGTCTTACTAAGGCTTTCTAGAGTGGTATTAGTACCTCCCTTGATCTTGAGGGATCTCTTTTAATGCAATTTAGGATTACATTGGCTTTTTGGGCTGCTGCCATACATACAATACAATACAATATAATACAATACAATAGCAGAGTTGGAAGGGACCTTGGAGGTCTTCTAGTCCAACCCCCTGCCTAGGCAGGAAACCCTATACCATTTCAGACAAATGGCTATCCAACACCTTCTTAAAGCCTTCCAGTGTTGGCTCAGCTGTCACAGATAAGGAGGAGTCAATCTATTCTCCAAAGCACCGGAGGGCATGATAAGAAGTAATGGATGGACACTTATCAAAGAGAGATCCAACCTAAAACTAAGGATAAATTTCCTGATAGCGAGAACAATTAATTAATGGAGTGGATTGCCATGAGCTGTAGTGACACAGTGATTAGAATACAGTATTGCAGGATGACTCTGCCCACTGCCAGGAGTTTGAGCCTGACCGGCTCAAGGTTGACTCAGCCTTCCATCCTTCCGAGGTCAGTAAAATGATGACCCAGATTGTTGGGAGCAATATGTTGACTCTATAAACCACTTAGAGAGGGCTGTAAAAACTCTATGAAGCAACACACAAGTCTAAGTGCTGAATGCTATTGCCTCCAGAAGTTCTGGGTGCTCCATCAGTGGGATATTTTTTTAAAAAAAAGATTGAACAGCCATTTGTCCAGAATATTACAAGGTCTCCTGCTTGAGCAAGAGATTTAACTAGAAGACCTTCAAGGTCCCTTCTTAGTAGGGGAACAAAGAACTCAACATCCAACAAATGAAAACAGAGTTTGAGAGAATGTCCTTTTATCTTAGATTTCAAAATGTAATAGAAGCAGATGGGGAAAATATAAGGGACATTATGACTAATATTTTAGCTGAATACATACACAAAGATAAACAGCAGATGGAATGGGAGATAGACCTAGCCTATAGAGTGAATTCAGCATATGCCAGAACACATAATGTACCCAGGGAGGTTCACATTAAATTCCTTAGGAAAACCACAAGAGATGAAATTCTGGGTGTACAAAGGGGGCAAACACTGACATACCACGACAGGGAGATAACCATTCTGAAGCAGATTCCCAAAAAAATTAGGGAAAAAAGGAAAAGCTATTCGCAATTGGCGAATAAATTATACCAGAAGGGGGTGTGGTTTAGATGGTTGATGCCTGAAGGTATGCTGATATTCTGGGAGGAGACAAGAATCAGAATCAACACACCCATAGAGGCACAGGCCTTTATGGAAAAAAATAAAGCGAACCTAGAAAAAACAGAAGACACTACAACGGTCATACAGGACACGGGAGGGGCCGGAGCTCTGCCAGCGGGGGGTGAAGGGGCAACACCAAGAAAGCTCAGATCACAAAAATAAATAAGAAAACCACAATGTTATAAACAGACCGAAAGTAATAATGAATTTATAACTAGACTATATATTATAACTATATAAACTGATTGAAAATTATTTTTTCTAGAATTAATATGCTGATTTTTTATGATTATGTATTAAGGTTTGATATTTTGATGTAACCTAGGAGTCTGGAGGGAGGGGGCGTCTGCCACACTTGCAACTGCCAAAATTTGTAACCATTCCACTTACCCTTTTCCGCATAAATATTTTTTAAAAAACCAATAAAACTTCTTGAAAAAAAAAAAAAAAGGTCCCTTCTTAGTCTATTATTCTGCATACTGTTCTCTTTTTAAGAGGTTAGGGATGTGTGATGGTGTGTAGGGGCACGCAGCAAAGGAGGGGAGAGCTTGGTGCATTACTTGGAGTGTTTCAGCTGAATTACTCTTAAAATCCTATCTCAAATATATGACAACAAAAGATTGCCTTGCTCTTTTAGCTGCAGCTTCTGAGTCTTTGGAGAAAAATCCCCTTTTTGTTTTCGTTTTCCCCTTCAGTGATTTTCTGAGGCTTTGAAGTATAAAATGTCGTAGCCTTTTAACTCAGCTAGCAAGCGTGTAGGGGCATGTGTGCACATGTGTTTGTGTGCATTAGTGTATGTGTGTGTACAAATTGCAAGTGTATATAAACACAGCATTCGGGCTTCAAAATGTAACAAATCAAAAATCCTCGCACATCATTCTTTGTGCATTGCTGTATTTCTGCCTCTGCCTGAACAAAATATTTATCCCAAATGAAGAGGAGTGGGTACCTTAGTTAAGGGGCTGTCACAAAGAAGAGGGGTTTGCCTTCAGAAATTGAGGGTACTCCATCACTAGAGATTTTTAAGAAGAGATTGGACAACCATGTGTCCGAAATGGTATATGCTTGAGCTAAGGGTTGAACTAGAAGACATCCGAGGAATTCTGTTATTCTGTTATGCATTAAAGGGTAGTCCTGAAGAAATTAGAAATGCTATGGACAAACAACATTTTTTGTCTTTTAATGACCTTGTAATCTCTTGCATTGGGGTGGAGTAGGGGCAACTGAATGGAGCTCAGTGTTTACTGGCTGGATGCCCTTCCTGTTGCCAATGCGGAGTTATATTCAGCAAATATATTCTCATTGTGCCCAGAGAGAGAAATATCTGCCTCTACCTAGGATCAAACTCACAGCCTCCTGATTGCAAGGGGAGAGCTCCACCTCTAGGCCACTGCACCACTCGCTACGGACAAACAACTGTTTTGTGCAATTTCACTCCATGTGCTACCCAATGTGGCAGAATCCAAAGATAGCTTGATGGCTTTATAACATGGGGTGCGTTGGCAGGTTTTACGTGTTGGCCCATTTTATCTCTACTGAACATTTGGATAAGTTGTGTTTTGTATTTCTGTATTTATTTTTTTGTATTTTTCGTAAACCACCCAAGAGACATTAGAAACCACAACAGTAACAAAGAAAGCACTAGAAAACAAATCGAGATCAACACAAATATACAAGAGAAGAATGAATGGGATGAAAGGGAATGAACGACTAAGGAAGTCACGGTCGGGTGGATTTGATGAGATTCTCAGAAAAGAGAAATGAGAAGTTTAAAGCACAAAAGGCAAGGCATGATGTCATGGGGAAAAAAATACTTCACAAGAAAATAAAAGGACCAGAGAGATACAATGAATGGTGGTAATGAACTAGAATTATCTCTTTTCACCTTTTCTTTTGCTTCTAACTTAGAACATAGAGTTGGAAGCAGAGGTGGTATTCAGCAGGTCCTGACCAGTTCTGGGGAAACGGTAGCGGAATTTTTTTTTAAAGTTTTTTTTTTCATTTTCATAACAAATCACCACATGTACACTGTTACATAACCAACATTATTTTATATTATTAAATATTAACATCAATTTGTCTTACCATCAACCCCCCAAAATGATTATTGGCTCCTCTGCTCTCCATACACCATATTTATCCATCACTTTCTTCTCACTCTCTCCCTCCTTCCTTTCTTCTCTCTGTCATCCTTCTCTTCTCTACTTCCCCTTCCTCTCTTCTTTCCCCTTTCCACTCCTTCTTTCTCTCCTCCTCTCCCCCCCCCTCTCTCCTTACCCTCTCTTCTTCCCTTCGGTAGCGGAAATTTTGAGAAGTTCAGAGAACCGGTAAATACCACCTCTGATTAGCCCCGCCCCCATTTATTCTCTGCCTCTCGAGTCCAAGCTGATTGGGAGGGAATGGGGAATTTGTAACTTTCCCCTGCCATGCCCACCAAGCCACACCCACCAAGTCATGCCACACCCACAGAACCAGTAGTAAAAAAAAATTAATCCCACCACTGGTTGGAAGGGATCTTGGAGGTCTTCTAGTCCAACCCCCTGCTCAAGCAGGAGACCCTATGCCATTTCAGATGAATGGGTGAAAGGCTCCAATGATGGAGTACCCACAAGTATTCTTTTCCATGTGTTTCTTTCTCACTTTATGCGCTTCACATGCTTGTTTTGAAAGGGAATACAGGGCACATCTGTGCAGATATCGTTTAATATACAAGAATGGAATCATCTTGATTTATAAACCATATTTTAGGATTTAACATCCTGTATTGTAGATGATTAGGAGTGGTGGCGGTGGCCTAGAGGTGTAGCCAACGGGCGGCGCCTAGGAGTAGAGCCTTCTCTGTGATGGGCCCAACCCTCTGGAATGACCTCCCCCCCGATATCAGAACTACTACCGACTTCCGCTCCTTCCGACAAAAACTTAAGACTCACCTGTTTCAATTAGCTGGCCTGGCCCACTTATAGTTCTACTCTTACCTCCTGGCAGATATTTTTATTTGGGATAGTTTTTAGGGTTAATGTTTTTTAAATTTTTAAAAATTTTAATCTAACCTAAACTAAATCTGTACAGTGAATCATTATTTCCTCCTCCGGTCCTATATTTATCTTATATTTATACTATGTATATTTATTGTTCAATTGTTTTAATATGACTGTACACCGCCCCGAGTCTCTTCTGAGAGAGGGGCGGTCTAGAAATTGAATAAAGTTAAGTTAAGTTAAGTAGCTCTCACCTCCCAATCAGGAGGCTGTGAGTTCAATCCTAGATAGAGGCAGATATTTCTCTCTCTAGGCACGCTGAGAATATATCTGCTGAACAAAACTCTGCACTGGCGTCAGGAAGGGCATCTGGCCATTAAAACATACTGCTAGCTCCATTCAGTTGCCCAGAGTCCACCCCACAAGGAATTATGGGGTCATTAAAAGATGACGATGATGTGTGGATTATTTTGTAAACTTAAACAAAATATAGTCTGGATTGGCATGTGAAGCCAATCGCTGAGAAAAACTGTGCTTTGCCACGATAATCTGGCAAATATTGGAAGCCTGTTGCTATATTTTTTTCTTAATCACTTCTGCAGGCTAAATAGCTTTCGTGGCTTCAAATATTCTTTACAGGGATTTGTTTCTGTTCCCGCTGGCTGTTCCTCTCTGAGTCAGTGTTTTAGCTTCTCAGTGGTTCCAGTGTGGTGCCGTGAACTAAACCCTTTATATAAAAATGCAGCCCTCCCAATACAAGATAAATCACATATTTTGCATAGACGGTAATTATAGTAATGACACAACCCGCCTTCAAATTATCCACAGGTGGTAGATATACAAGTTGAAACACAATCGGTATCTTTTGTCCCCTCCGGTGAGGTTAACTGTTACACCAGTGAATAGTGAAGTTGTGGCTTTTTTTTTTTAATCTCATCCCTCATATTAATAAACACTATTTTTTATTTTAAAAAAAATCAAAACATTAAGATCTTCCAAAAGCTTTGATAACTGAAGCATGCTGATTGCTTTAAAATGTCACAGCTTTCTGCGGATACATTTCTGAGGGATTTTTTTTTTTAAAAAATAGCTCTGTCAATACGTTTTAAATCCGTTTCTCCTGATACATGTTCTTTAAAAAACAACAACAGTTGAATAACCTCTGCTTTAAATAAAGACTTTTATTTTAGTGGTTTCCTGGGTGGGGATTTCAATAGGTTCACAGTGATATTGAACAAAGGGGGTTGATAATCCTTTCAGAGTCTAACATGCAACAGTTTAGTATTTTGGCACATTCTTTTCGAATCGCACCAGAAATTTTGTCGTTTCAACTTTTCAAACTTCCAGGCTCTAACTTTTCACCATCCCAGGTAGCGTTGCCATCAAGTCAGAGGGGGGTTCCTACCAGTTTGGCCCAGTTTGGCCGAACTGGTAGTGGTATTGCAGCCTGAGTCGCTGGAATGAGCAGCGACCCAGGCCTGCCACACCCCTGAATCGGTTCCCCGGTCGCCACCATCATTGCCACGACCACCATTGCTGCTGCCATCGCTGCCGCCATCTTGTTTTTGAGGTCTGTGCATGCGCAGAACAATTTTAATTGAACTACGCATGCACATGAAGAACGCATCCAGCGAACGAGCGAACTGGTAGTAAAGCCGGCCAGAACCCACCCCTGCATCAAGTCTAAACCAGATATTCCTGAACAAACAGTGACTCTGTCTTTTGGGGACTTAGAACTTTACCCATCCAGATCTTCTTATATCTGAACCTAAATACAATACCTCCACTTACAACCAGGGGTGGGCCACTGGGGGCTCACATGGGTTTGGGTGATCCTCTAGCTAGGATTCTGCCCAGTTTGGTGAACTCCCAGTTCGCCACTTGGCTGGCTGAATAGAATAGAATAGAATAGAATTCTTTATTGGCCAAGTATGATTGGACACACAAGGAATTTGTCTTTGGTGCATATGCTCTCAGTGCGCATAAAGAAAAATAAAGTAGAATACAT
The DNA here is from genome assembly GCF_964273705.1 of Natrix helvetica. Taxonomy (NCBI): domain Eukaryota; kingdom Metazoa; phylum Chordata; class Lepidosauria; order Squamata; family Natricidae; genus Natrix; species Natrix helvetica. The sequence continues at coordinate 12,417,244 of NC_138552.1, forward strand.
TCATCAAGTTCATAAGCTAGGCTACTAGGTTACTAATAAGCAATCAAATTATACTAGGAAACAAATAAAACAATATAAAATTTAAAAGATACAAGCAACATGATTATAGTCATAAGTGGAAAGAGATAGGTACTAGGAAGGAAGAGAAGAATAATAGTAATACAGTCTTAATAGACAATTTGACAGTGTTGTGGGGATTAGTTGTTTAGGAGAATGATGGCATTTGGGGAAAAAGAACTGCCCTTGTGTCTAATTGTCCTGGTGTGCAGTGCCCTTTAGCGTCATTTTTACGTAAAGTGAAGGATGGAGAAAGGACTTTCAGATTTGATGTCTATGGAGATTCTTAGTCATCCAGCTCATTCTTGTCCCAAAGGTGCTTTTTTTCAAGAGTGGCTAGTAGTTTTATTCCTTCCTCTACTGATAGGGGATGGCTGGCTGAAGATCCGTGCAAGAAAGAGACGAAATATCAGGATTCACCGTAGTTTTCCTTTATCAGGTTAAAAATAAAACAATTATGGATGCCAACTGAAGCAATGAACTGAGCCGTAATAGACAGTGGTACAGCATTTGTTGAAATCGGCCCACCGGAAATAATGCGGTGATGTCTTTTTATCTCAGATCTATATTGGATAGTGGCCCCACTGACCTCTAGAAAGAATGGCTGGAGTTGAAAGCAAAGCAAGGTTTATAGGTTGTGTGAACAGAAGTGCTTTTAGGTTATATATATATATATTTGTGTTACAACCCCTGGTATGCCTAAGCTGTGGGCTTAAAATGTGCTTGAAGATGGCAGGTGAGATCCTGCCGAAACGTTGCAAAGACAATCTCAACCTTACACGGGAAAAGACCCGAATACAACAAAACCAGCATACCTACACCCGTATATATATATATATATGTGTGTGTGTGTGTGTGTGTGTGTGTGTGTATTTGTGTTACAACCCCTGGTATGCCTAAATATGGGAGGAAGCTCACTACTCCCTCTTTCTGTCCTTCGGCTCATCATAGAAGACCATGCAGGCAGAAAACCATATTTTTATTTTTAATGTTGCCTTTTTATATTTGTGTTGTATTTGTACTGATAAATAAATAAAGGGAGACTAGTATAGATCTATTTCGAGCTAATTAGCTCTCATCAGCTAGCCAGGTTCGAATCCCAGTAAGGGTATGGCTAGGGCTGTCCAGTCTCTTCTTGAAAACATCCACTGATGAACCTACCACAACTTCTGAAGGCAACTTCTGGTCCATGGGTTGATGGTTCTCACTGTCTGAAAAATTCTCCTTATTTGTAGGTGGAATCTCTCCTTGGTCAGTTTCCATCCATTATTCTTTGTCTGGCCTTCAGGTACTTTGGAAAATATATTGATCCCCTCCTCTCTGTGTCAGCCCCTCAAATATTGGAAGACTGCTATCATGTTACCCCCAAAACTTATATACACCCACTCAGCAACTGGGCAGAGAACCGGTTGCTAACATTTTAGAATCCCACCACTGCTTCCTACCACATAGAGGTGAGAAGCTCAGTATAGTTGCAGAGTTACCATCTGCTCTAAAATAGGTTTAACATACATTGAAATTAGAAAGAAAATAGAATGCTCTTCTCAAAAACCTTGAAAAACAAAGGGGAAAAGAAGCCAGAAAATTTGTATTTCATCCAGAAGTGCTGTAAAATGTGGTATGAGAATTAACAGGTAGAATGGAAAAGGAGCTTAATTTCCACACCACAGTCAAAATATTTGCGTATAGTAAGCCGGTATTAAACAGTGGTTTTGATTCTTGTTGGATGAGAAGTACGGAAAGCAAGGGTGGGTTCCTGCCAGTTCTAACCTCTTCTATAGAAAAGGTTCCACAAATCTACAGTGCCGTTTAGAACCGGTTCCAGCTCTCTCCCCCCACCCGTCCGCACATCATCAAGATGAAGAGCGAGAGGAGGAATTCTGGGAGTTGAAGTCCACAAGTCTTAAAGCTGTCAAGTTTGAATACCCCTGGGGTTTTTATTTCTAAAGGGTTAGGGGTGCTTGACAGCTTTAAGACTTGCGTGCTTCAAATGCCAGAGTTTCTGAGCCAACATTTTGGTTGCTAAGCAAGAGCGATGTTAAGTGAGTTTCACCACATTTTACAAGTTGGCCATGCCCACCCAGTCACATGGCTGGCAAGCCACTCCCACTCAGTCACATGGCTGGCAAGCCATTCCCACAAAGCAGGTCACACCTACAGAAGAGGTTCTAATTTTTTTTTCAAACTCACCACTGAAGTTGACCAAATGACCTTATTTGGCTAACATTGAACTAGAACAGAGCAGAGCAAAACAGAGCAGAACAGAAGAACAGAGTTGGAAAGGACCTTGGAGGTCTTCTAGTCCAACCCCCTGCTTGGGCAGGAAACCCTACACCATTTTAGACAAATGGTTGTCCAATCTCTTCTTAAATCTTCCAGTGTTGGAGCATTTACAACTTCTGGAGGCAAGTTGTTCCACTGATAAATTGTTCTAACTGTCTGGAAATTTCTCCTTAGTTTTAGGTTGCTTCTCTCCTTGATTCGTTTCCATCCATTGCTTCTCGTCTTGTTCTCAGGTGCTTTGGAGAATAGCTTGACTCCCTCTTCTTTGAGGCAATCCCTGAACTAGACAGTGGATAATTTGTTTTACTTAGTATTGATTACAGGAAGTCGATCATAGCTTTCTGATTTTTAACGATCAACATGAAGAAAAACCAGAAGCCAAACAGAGAAAGAAATACATGCAATGACTATCAGAATTATTTTTCCCCCTGGGAATACATTAATAATTTTAAGCTTGATGGAAAAGATGAGTTTTTTCCACCTTCCTAAATAGCTGCTGTTCTTTCCCAGCAGCCCTTAAAATAATGGAAATGGTTAAATATTGGCAGCAGCATCTATTTATTTATAGCCAAAAAGGTACTAAAAATGTACATATTTCAGTTTTCCTCCACGTTTCCGCAAAAAACGGATAAATAAATAATAAAGTAGGGGAAATGTATTTTCCCCCCATTCTCTTTAAAACTTGGGGAAAAACTTAACTTCTCTGTACTGTGCCAGAGAAGGAGAAGGGAGAAGTTAAATTATTTGTCTAATGCTAAATTGTTGATTTGGTGTGATGGTATAACTAATTGTCCGTCTTTCTATTGAATAACTTGCATAGCTTTCAGAAGGGTGATAGATTATACTCTGTTCCTTTAGCTAATCTTAATGAAAGCCTGTCAAAAATTACATGATTTTTTGAGAAGTAGGAGTGGGTATAGTTTGAGTTTAGAAATTGAGCTTCTCATCTGTTTGGAGGAATTGTGAGAAACACAAATCCTTGTTGGAAGAAATATCCTTCTGGGTTCAGTTCCAAGTGGGGAAAAAGACACTGGAAACATGGAGACTGTTTGTAAAGATGGTTTTAATGGTGGACAGGATCCCATGCCTTGAAGATGTTGGGTGAACAAAGAAAAAAGGGAAGAGATGCCTAGAATGCCCCGAGTTTTATACCCTCTCTGGGCTTTTGAATTTGAGCTTGTACTCTGATTGGTTGTCAGATTCCCATGGGCCCATGCAGGGGCAACTCTGGAGGCTGTCCTGAGTCCCAGGCTTGGTTGACTCCTTCTGGGTGATTTATTTATTTATTTATTTATTTATTTATTTATTTATTTATTTATTTATTTCGATTTATCAGTCGCCCCCTCTCCGCAAAGGGACTCGGGGCGACGTACAATTAAATCAAAGATACAAGTGTGGCATGGAGGAGGTGACATCAATATTTAACAATCAAATACAAGTGAAAGCCACTAGGTTAAAATAACTAGCAATAAATTAGAACAGTTAAGACAATTTAAAAACCCCAAAATTTACATTTAAAATATTAAAATTGCCAGGGAGGTTAGCAGGTTCTAGTTAAGCCAGGCCGGCTAGTTGGAACAGGTGGGTCTTGAGTTTCGTGCAGAAGGAGCGGAGATCGGTCGTTGTCCTGATATCTGGGGGGAGGTCATTCCAGAGGGCTGGGCCCATCACAGAGAAGGCCCTACTCCTGGGCGCCGCCCTCTGACACTGCCTGGTGGACGGCACCCGGAGGAGTCCCTCTCTGTGAGAGCGAATTGGTCGCAGGGATGTATGGGGCAGGATGCGATCCCGCAGATAGCTAGGTCCTGTGCCATGGAGAGCTTTGAAGATGGTAACTAACTCCTTGAAGCACACCCGGTAGACCACAGGGAGCCAGTGCAGCTCGCGCAGGAGAGGTGTTATGTGGGAGAACCTGATGATGTAATGAAAGGGCTTTCGGCAATTCCTCTTATAGCTCTTCCTGAAGGAGGTAGATTTTGTTATGTAGAATAGACTGGCTCAGGCCTTAATGGTCCATTGACAAAAGTGGTGGTTGGGGGGATGAGTTTCTGCCTCCCCTTTAGGGGAAGTATGCTTCCCTTTTAATATTTCCTAAAATATCTCATTTTCCTAGGAGATGGATGGGTGCTAACTTCCTACAGCCTGGAATACACATTCAGCTTCTTGACTTCACTTTTCTAGTTTCAAAAAATGGAACTGAATGTTTTGTAGATTTTTTTCCTTCTGAGGATGAATTACAAGGGCAGTAGACCAGACTTTCAACGGCTTTTTGAGATATTTTCCGGATTTTTGAACAGAGGCATTTAGGGAGGATATTTCCAAATCTCTCCAGGCAAAGGAGAAGATTGTCAATGATTTATCAAAGTACTACTACTACTACTGGGGGGAAAATACTTTTCATATATTGCTGAAAGAGGCTTTGGTGAACTTGTGGGTGACAAGGAAAACTGCATTTTGTGTTCCCTGGTCATGTTTTTTTCCCACCACCTCCTGAAGTAATAAAGAGAAGAACATATATAGAAATGCCCATGACATATAAACTACTGTGAGAGGAAGGGGAAATTGTCTATTCATTTTTATTAAGTTTAATTATAGAAGCTTTCTCAAGTGATTCCAGTCTGTGGCCCATGAAAAATGCATGAGCTAATTGCTCCTGACATTTAATTGCTTTATACTTTTCCCTAAAACAGTTGTCTAGGGCGAGAGAGAGGGGAATACCACTTGGCTCGAGCCAGTGACTGCTGACAATTTTTTTCCTTCTGAGGATGAATTACAAGGGCAGTTTTAGAGGAGATCGGAAAGCTTGTGGTCAAAGCTCAGGAACACTAACCAGAAGCGGCAGCAACCTTGAAGATTAAGGGGGTGTGGATCGGTGCTGCAGGCCCCGAAATACAAGACAGAGAAGGTTCAACTTTGCCCTGTTGACTATCTTCTTCAAGTCACGACATCTGCCAGCCTAGTCTAGAGATGAGAAGAAGATACATCTTAAATTTGGTGGCAAATTCAGTGGAGTTGGTCAAAGAGGTGTAAGTGTAGGGACTGGTAAGTTAAGACCTCTATATGTAGAACCACATGTACAAAGAGAAAGAAAGAAAGAAAGAAAGAAAGAAAGAAAGAAAGAAAGAAAGAAAGAAAGAAAGAAAGAAAGAAAGAAAGAAAGAAAGAAGGCAGGAAGGAAGGAAGGAAGGAGAGGATGGAGGAAGTTAAGAAAGAAGGAAGGAGAAAGGGAAGATGGAGGATGTAAAGAAGGAAAGGAAAAAAGGAGGGAGAAAGAAAGAGAAAGAAAAATGAAAAAGACAGACAAAGATGGGGAAACGAGAGAGAGAGAGAGAGAGAGAGAGAGAGAGAGAGAGAGAGGGAGAGAGAGAGAGAGAGAAGGAAGGAGAGGAGAGGATGGAGAAGTTAGGAAGGAAGGAAGGAGAAGAAAGGGGAGGATGGATGAAGTTAAGAAAGAAGGAAGGAGAAAGGGAGAGGGTGTAAAGAAGGAAGAAGGGAAGGAAAAAAGGAAGAAAGAAAGAGAAAGAAAAAGAGAAAAAGATGGGGAAAACAAGTGAGAGAGAAAGAAAGAAAGAAAGAAAGAAAGAAAGAAAGAAAGAAAGAAAAAGAAAGAAAGAAAAAGAAAGAAAGATCCCTAGTCACTTCTCTGGTATGATTTACCACAATTCTGACCCTATTCAATAGTAACAGCACTGAAAAACTTTCCACTCCATCCATCACAATTACAGCCAATGGAAGAAAATTTTGTTTAGCTCAGAATTGAATTGTGGAGTCTTTGGTGCTCTCTGAGTTGGGTTTCTTTGCTTGCAGACGTTTCATTATCCAACCAGGTAACCTCATCAGTGCTAGCGAGTGTGGGGTTTACTCCCTGTTAATATAGCATAGCTTGCCCTGTGAGTGTTGGTGGGGTGTGATTTTCTCCTTGGTAGTTCTACAAACTACCAATCTATTGGAATTTAACAATCGAACTACAGTGATTATGGAATAAACCAGAAAAATACTTTCCCCATAGTTATTACTATAGCAATAGTATTGTCAAAATAGTTGAAAATTTGTATCATTTGGTCTCACATTTGGCTTACAACAATACCTTTGCAAAGAACTACATACTGTATGTATTTATATCATTTTAAGCTTTGGGAAAGGGACGCTCAGTGGCTAAGATGCTGAGCTTGTCGATCAGAAAGTTTGGCAGTTCGGCGGTTTGAATCCCTAGTGCTGTGTAATGGAGTAAGCTCCCGTTACTTGTCTCAGCTTCTGCCAACCTAGCAATCCAAAAGCATGTAAAAATGCAAGTAGAAAAATAGGAATCACCTTTGGTGGGAAGGTAACAACTTCCCTGCACCCTCCTTGGACCAAAAAAGGGCTGTTGGGGGCCTCTGCCTCACTCGCCCATGCTTCCCCCATCCACGCGCATGCACGCATGACCCCACCACCCAATGTGCATGTGTACGCATCTCCTGTATGCCCCCTGCCCCCTGTGCATGCATGGTAGACACCCGAAAATCAGCTGGCCAGCGGGAACCATGCCGCATGCGGGGGGAGTTGAGCTGGGGCCATAAGTTCGCCATCACGACTCTAAATAGTCTCTCTTCCTTTTTAAAAATCGACGGCAGATTTGTTAGTCTTCCATCCTGTTTGGAAGATTTTAACCATCTGGAATAATCTCTCTCTCTCTCTCTCTCTCTCTCTCTCTCTCTCTCTCTCTCTCTCTCTCTTACACACACACACACACACACACACACACACACCTACAAATGTCACCTCATCTGCTGCTCAGAAGACTGCGGGGGGTGGGGGGGGGAAGCCTGCCACAATTGAAATCTGATTATCAATTATAATTTATGATAGCCAGATAAGAAACACCTCTCATTTCCTCTGGCAGGAGAGCACTTTCAACCATCTTCTGTGAGGGTATTTTCTGGAAATACCATAAAGGAAGCAATTCTTTTAGGCAGACTAGGACTTTCATGATGGGAGGAAAATACACAACAATGTGCAATTTATCCCAAGGTTGGTAGCCAAGTGGCCATGGTGAGCTTTGAAATGCAAAGGTTTTGCTTCCCCCCTCTGTTTTTACATGTATTATGCATCATCATTAATAACCCTCCTCTCTCTTTAATTATTGAAAAGCATGCAGTCTGTGCATTACCCGTGCAAAGTACCTATGATACTGCGTATGTGAGTTGCAAAAGGAAAACTTGGCCTAGCATGCTGGACTATGATGCAAAGCAAATAATTCCATGTGTCAAACCTTGCACGCAGGCTTTGAAAAGTCCTTATCCATCACAGGGTGAAAATAAGCTGTAGAATATTCCCACAATATTGTTATTTTCATTCCCCAACTCCCCAAAAGCAATTCAAGGGATCTTATGATTATCTCTGATTTTTCTGACTCAAAAATGATGATCACAAGAAGCAACCCCCCCCCCCCCCGCAAAAATAAAACAGAACCACTTCCCTGCCCTGAGCTGTGGTCCTTAGAGTAGCAACTCAAATCTCCTTGTGGTGGCTCAGCGTGAAAATAAAGAAAGTAAGAGGGATAAAACTGTTTTTTCTATGTCACTTCATCCTGTGTTGAAGAGGAGACCAAAGGAAAAAATTATTTTAATTGATCACTTCCACTGGTTGGTTTTAAAGGGGGAGCTGCAAAGCTGTTATGTTAACTATTCCCCTGAGAGAGCTTCACGTTTAGGAGCCAGAAAGGAGGTGAGGCAAGCATTCCTGCTAATGGGGGAAAAGCCACAAGTAGTAAAACAATAACTGCAACAAATCAACAAAGGAAAACAGTAGCTTTGAAATAATTTGAACTGTACTGAGCCGGCTTGGAAATTTTATTGTTAGTTGCCAAATCATGTCCAACCCATTGCAACCCCAGGGACAATGTTCCTCCAGGCCTTCCTGTTCTCTACCATCCTCTGGTGTCCATTTAAGCTCACGCCTACTGCTTCGGTGACTCTATCCAACCACCTCATTCTCTGTTGTCTCCTTCTTTTGCCATCAATCTTTCCCAGCATTAGGTTCTTCTCCAGTGAGTCCTTCCTTCTTATTAGGTGGCCGAAGTATTTGGATTTCCTCTTCAGGATCTGGCCTTCTAAAGAGCAGTCAGGGTTGATCTCCTCTAGGACTGACTGGTTTGATCACCTTGCAGTCCAAGGGACTTGCAGGAGTCTTCTCCAGCACCATAGTTCAAAGGCCTCAATTCTTTGTTGCGCAGCCTTTCTTATGGTCCAAACTTCACAGCCATACATTGCAACTGGGAAACTGGGATTGGAAATAGGGTGGCTCAATTGTACAATGTGGCTGACATCTTAGGAACATGGATGTCCACAAGGACTATTAACAGTCTTGGTGAGGAATCAGTGCCGCAAATTTAATAAAGCAAAGGAAAAAGTTGTTTGGGGTGGAGGGTATAGGTTCAGGGTCCCTGCGGGGTTCCCCTTTTTGCCAACTCCTTGTTTCACATCTTCAACAAATTTGTGTCAAGTAGACGTATCGTATCTAGGTCAGTATCCTTCAAACTTGTTAACTTTAGGATGTATGGACATCAACTTCCAGAATGCTGACTAGGGAATTCTGGGAGTTGAAGTCCATTTTTTGTTGTTGTTAGTCGCAAAGTCATGTCCAACCCATCATGACCCCATGGACAATGTTCCTCCAGGTCTTCCTGTCCTCTACCATCCCCTGGAGTCCATTTAAGCTCATGCCTATTGCTTCGGTGACTCCATCCAGCCGTATGAAGTCCATACATTTTATAATTGCCAAGTTGGGTAAAACGCTGATCCATATGCCCTCCAGATGGCAGCCAAGGGTTAGAATTTTGTGTATCTCTTTACTCCCATCTATTGATTGTCTTGATTTTTGCATCCCACATGCATCCCTGGGATCTCTCTGTTGTGTCCTTGTGTGGAAGTACTCTTTCTTATTTGATTGGCATCTAGTTAGGAACATGGTGGCTCGGTGCTAAGACACTGAACTGGTCGATCAGAAAGGTCAGCAGTTCAGCAATTCAAATCCCTAGCGCCACGTAACAGAGTGAGCTCCGGTTACTTATGCCAGCTTCTGCCAACCTGGCAGTCTGAAAGCATGTAAAATGCAAGTAGAAAAAAAAGAACCACGTATGGTAGGAAGGTAACAGCATTCCGTGCGCCTTCGGCATTTAGTCATGCCAGCCACATGATCACGGAGACATCTTTGGACAGTGCTAGCTCTTTGGCTTTGAAACGGAGATGAGCACTGCCGCCTAGAGTCAGGAACCACCAGCACATACGTATGTGTGAGGGGAACCTTTATTTTAAACAGCTTAGCGAATTTCAATTTCAATTTCAATTTATTAGCGCTTATAGACCGCCCCCTCTCCCGAAAGGGACTTGGGGCGGTGTACAGTCCATGTCAAAGAACAAAATTAAAACAGTTAAAATTACTACATGGGGAATATATATATACAAATATAAAATGGATGGATGGATAAGAGGAGGATAAAAGATGTGCAGGACTGTATTGCTAATAAATAATTAAAATAAACAGACATTAAGATCCCAATACCCAATAAAATTAAGACTATAGAATAATACCCTTAAAAACCAGTAAAATATAAATGCCAGGAGATAGGCGTTGAAATTATGCCAGACCAGCCAGTCGAACAGCTTAGCGAAGACTGAAAATACTTTTTAATCCACCAAATGCTGATATTTGAGGACAAAGGAAACCATAAGAAAATTGTTGGAAAGCTTGGCATTCAATATGAGGCAGACAGTTATGATACACTGGCCAGAATTTTGACAAAAATCTCACTGCGTGTTGCCAACTTTTTTTCTTTCTTCCACATATTAATAATAATGATATTATAAACGGGCAAGCCCTATATATGCCAATGTACATAAACTCAGCTATATCCAGTCATTCAGTCATTTTATTTCGGTCATTGACCAGCCAAACAAAACAAAAGAGTCACAATTGATTAGAGTAAAACAAGCTGTGCAATCACACAGCAATACTCTTCATATTCCCTTTATATTACAAAATAGAAAATGTGGCTTCCTTTGAAACATTTCTGCTTATCTACGTTTATTAAAAACCCTCTTGTAATTTCACAGCGCACATTTCAAGTTTATAATATGAGTAATTATGTAATAAGATCAACTATCTCTGAGACGGAAGACAGGAGAAAAATCATATCGGGGTGGGATTGTTCCAGAACAATTCCTTATTAAAGTTTCAATGAGGAACGCCCCATGAGCTGATAAATAATAATTAAGCAAATTATGAAGCTGCTATCAAATAAGGGGATCTTACCACAGTGAAATTAAATGGTGCAAGGGGAGAGGGGCAAAAAAGTAGAAACCAATCCTACAAATTTGAAAGGAGGTTAATTTGTTGTGTGTTTCTTTAAAGGCATTTTGTTTGTTAGTCACTGGGTTGCTGATGTGAAAAAATGAGTTGGTGTATGTGCTCCATCACATCTGAATAATACTTTTTTTCTTTTTTGTCCTTCTTCCATGACTGTAGAAGGGAACACGGTGGCTTAGTGGCTAAGACGCTGAACTTGTCGATCAGAAAGGTTGGCAGTTTGGCGGTTCGAATCCCTAGCGCCGCATAACAGAGTGAGCTCCCGTTACTTATCCCAGCTTCTGCCAACCTAGCAGTTCGAAAGCACGTAAAAATGCATGTAGAAAAATAGGAACCACCTTTGGTGGGAAGGTAACAACGTTCCGTGCGCCTTCAGCATTTAGTCATGCTGGCCACATGACCACCTAGACGTCTTCGGACAGCGCTGGCTCTTCAGCTTTGAAACAGAGATGAGCACCGCCCCCTAGAGTCAGGAATGACTAACACACATGTGCGAGGGGAACCTTTACCTTTATGACTGTTGAAGCTAAGAAATCGAGATGCTGGGATATATATGGGGAGGAAACCCTATACTTATTGCAAGCAGGTTGTTTGGGGTGTTGTAAATTTCGTGTTCTGTTGAGTCACTTTAGTTTTCCAATTTAAACAGCGTGCTGAAGCAGAAAGGTTGGCTCGTTGTTTCTTTTTTTTTCTTTTCCTTTATCATCTTTTCTTTTCTTTCCCAAAGAATGGGCTGACACTCATCTTATGAGCAGCGTGGCTCGGAATACTAAGTGCAGCATGCATAATCAAGAGCGGCGAAGGAGAGTGATTGCAGCTTGCACAAATGTGAGAGAGAGCTGTCAGAGAGCAGAGATCAGGCGATTATGGGGTGGGTTATATTACCCACCATGGCAGTTCTGCTTCTGGTGACAGGCAAGATTCGCCTTCATTGCACATCATTTAGCATCATATTAGTGCATGGGGAGGGAGGGAGGTGGCCAAAATGCCGCCAGTTCAGTCAACGGTGGCATTTAATGCATTAGTAGCAATTGCAGACTGCCAAGCCCTCTGTGAAAGGAAGAGCCAAGCCAAGCCACGGGAAACACCCACTCTTTAGCTGATCCTCCACTCTGGGTTATCGATGTGGAAGTCTCAATCCTCCTGTGTTCCATCCGTGTTCTGCATTTTTCCAATGTCAATGATTAGATCGTCTTTTGGGGAAGATGATTGGCAAACATTGTACCTTCAGGATCATCAGTCAAAAGCCCAAATGACTGTCAGGCCTTAAGAACCAAGAACGACCCACGGGGGTTATTTCGAGCCATTCTTTATTGCTGTTCACCTACAGACAGAATCTTGCCAGAGTAAAGCAATTGTCTACATACATATAAGGTATACTCTGGGAGTCGCTAGGGAGGATCTGACTCAGTGGTGGGTTTCAATTTTTTTTAGAACCTCTTATGTAGGTGTGGCCTGCTTTGTGGGAGTGGCTTGCCTGCCATGTGACCGGGTGGGAGTGGCTTGGCAGTCATGTGATTGGGTGGGCATGGCCAACTTGTAAAATGTGGTGAAACTCACTTAACAATGCTCTTGCTTAGCAACCAAAATGTTGGCTCAGAAACTCTGGCATTTGAAGCACGCAACTCTTAAAGCTGTCAAGCACCCCTAACCCTTTAGGAAAAAAAACCCAGGGGTGTTCAAACTTGACAGCTTTAAGACTTGTGGACTTCAACTCCCAGAATTCCTCCTCTCGCTCTTCATCTTATGATGTACGGATGGGCGGGGGGAGGGAGCTGGAACCGGTTCTAAACGGCACTGTAAATTTGTGGAACCTCTTCTATAGAAGAGGTTAGAACTGGCAGGAACCCACCCCTGGTCTGACTTCACCCTCTTCCTGCCTACAAATACTCCAAACTTTACTGTCTCTTTGTCCTCTGGGAAATATCCCTTCCCTCCTGGGAGTCTAGACTACATCCCACCATTATGGTAAACTCTAAAGGACAAACTCAATGGGTTAAGTTTTCATTTTTTTTTCTTTAGGTTCACTAGGATAGGAGGTACAAATTAGAGGCATCAATGAAAAGCAAAATAAACAACCATTTATCTCCTACTTTTCTTTCATCTTAGTGTCAGTGCATTTTCTTGTACATGGTTCTGACCTCTCTTATGCTAGGAAGACCTGGGCATTTTACAGCCTGGGGGGCCACATCCATCCTACAGACAGTCCTAGTGCAGCCAATGGCATTGGTGGCATTGAAATCAGCAGTGGGGCAGCAGCAGCAGTAGAGGTGGGGCAGTGTTGTGTGGGTGGGACATTAGTACAGCAACGAGGGCTTGGGGTGGTGGCAGCAGCCCTCCACAACAGTCTCAGTTTCTTGTGTGGCCCTTTGAGAAAATTAATTGCTCACTTCTGTGCTAGGAGACAGGTCTTAAAGGTGAAGGTAAAAAGGTAAAGTTTCCCCTCGCACATATGTGCTAGTCATTCCCAACTCTAGGGGGCGGTGCTCATCTCCGTTTCAAAGCCGAAGAGCCAGCCCTGTCCAAAGACATCTCCGTGGTCATGTGGCCGGCACAACTAAATGCTGAAGGTGCACAGAACGCTGTTACCTTCCCACCAAAGGTGGTCCCTATTTTTCTACTTGCATTTTTACCTGCTTTCAAACTTCTAGGTTGGCAGAAGCTGGGTCAACGGGAGCTCATCCCATTACACGGTGCTAGGGATTCAAACCGCCAAACTACCCATCTTTCTGATTGACAAACTCAGCATCTTAGCCACTGCGTCCCATTAGGAGATAGGTCTTAGAGGCAGACTAAAATATGGGCAATGGTACAACTATGGATGGGGCATTAAGTTAAGATAGTAGAATACTAAACACTCAACCCCTTAACCTTCCAGAAGGCCTTAAAGAGCTGAGTCTTCTCCCAAGTGCTGGAATAGGGTGAGGTTGGAGTTTGATTATTATAGTGTATTGGTTACATTAAAAGAGATCCTGGTATTGCTTTTTGTTTTTAATTAGGCTTTTTTTTTAAAAAAAAATGATGTTTGGTTTTATGCAATTGTTGTGAGCTGCACAGTATGTTTTGTAAGGTGGTTGGCCATATAAATCTGATAGATAGATAGATAGATAGATAGATAGATAGATAGATAGATAGATAGATAGATAGATAGATAGATGATAGATAGATGATGGATGGATGGATGGAGAGATAGATGAGAGAGAGAGTGAGCAGGGAAGAGAGGAGAGAGGTACAGAGATACAATAGAAGAAATAGGTTAGGAAGTGAAAAATAAAGAAAACCTTCTCCAAATTCTGTAGCATCCTTTCCTGGTTTGGATCCTTCCAGATATATTAGAATCATAGAACAGAAAGGAAAATTAAATCTGCTATATCTAGCCACCTAATCAGTGCAGGAAAACATGAGAAACTTCCATGACAAATGGATATCTAGGTTCTACTTGAACACACTCGGTGAAGAAGATCTCACAACCTCTCGTGGGAAATGGTTCCATCGTTGAAATGCTTGATTAGAAAGTTTCTTCTACATTCAGTCAACTTCTGCTTTGAATCTATTCTATCATGTTTTGACTCAACACATTTCACTGTGATTGATATCCTTCCAGTTTTTGAAGAGTGATATCATATTACCTCTCAGTTATATTTTCTCAAAACTACACGTATTCAGCTCCTTCAATTGCTCTTCATAGAGCTTAGTTCCTTGTTTAGCCTGGTCGTCCTTCTCGGAACCTCTTCCATTTTATCTCAATCCTTCTTAAATTATAATACTTAGAACAGGACACAGCATTCAAAGCTAGGCCTGACCAGAGCAGAATAGAAGAATGATTACATCCCACTGCAGACTCTTGTTCAGTTTATAATCAACTGTTATTTTAACATATTTTTCACAAGTATCAGCCATTATCCATTTTATACCCATGGAGCTACATTTTTAAATGAGGATTAATAGCATCCTTGCTGGGTGAGGCTTCTGAAAGTTATCGTCTGAAAAACAGGAAAATTACAGCAATGACATAAAAGATGTACTGCCGGAAGTAACCAAAGCATCAGTCTGGGAATGGAATCAAGCAATAACATATCAGAAGGGGCAGAATTCTCTATACATTAGAATGCCGATGAATTCATTAAGCCACATGAGATGGTGTTGATAGTGGCAAAGCAACTTGAAAATCCCCATTGTGTCCATTGTTTCATTGCCATGTTTCAGAATACAAGGAAGAAATGCTTTTGATTCCAGGACTTGAAACTCTAGAATAGAATAGAATAGAATAGAACAGAACAGAACAGAACAGAACAACAGAATAGAATAGAATAGAATAACAGAGTTGGAAGGGACCTTGGAGGTCTTCTGGTCCAACCCCCTGCTTAGGCAGGAAACCCTACACCACTTCAGACAAATGGTTATCCATATCTTCTTAAAAACTTCCAGTGTTGGAGCATTCACAACTTCTGGAGGCAAGCTGTTCCACTGATTAATTGTTCTAACTGTCAGGAAATTTATCCTTAGTTCTAAATTGCTTTTCTCTGATTAGTTTTCCACCCATTGCTTCTTGTTCTACCCTCAGGTGCCTTGGAGAATAGTTTGACTCCCTCTTCTTTGTGCCAACCCCTGAGATATTGGAACACTACTATCATGTCACCCCTGGTCCTTCTTTTCATTGAACTAGACATACCCAGTTCCTGCAACCGTTCTTCATATGTTTTGGCCTCCAGTCCCCTGGAGAACAAGCTTCTGAGATGTCTATGGAGATTCTCAATTAGCCAGACCATGGTTATATCAGACGTGCTTTGCTTCTCATCCAAGAAGCTTCTTCAGTTCAGCTTTATGGATGAGAAGTAAAATGTTGTCCAAAAAAAAAAAAAAAACCCCAAGGAAGTCCAGTTGCCTTTTGAAAAGCACCTTTGGGTGAAGATTCTGAGATAGAGTGAAAGGTTCTATAATCAGAGGTGGAATTCAGCCGGTTCGGACCGGTTCACCCGAACCGGTAGTGGCGACCTGCGGGTGGCCCTACCCCCGCTCACCCGCCCCAGCTCAAAAACATCCTATGCAGCCTCGTTTTTGATGGCACATACACACATGCACACTGCATGCACGAGCAAAACGCATGCACGGAAGGCCACAGGCATGCGCGGAAGACGCGCGCACACATTTGCAAACCGGTGGTAAATTTATGGCAATCCCACTTCTGTCTACAATCTATCTTTGGCTTTGCTGAACAAAAATAAACTGTCGAGTGCAAGGAACCAGAACGGCATGAGGAATTATTAGGGGTAGTTTCTTTATTGTTGCTCAGCTACAGACAGAACTCTTGCCAGACTGAAGCACAAATCCCCATAACTATTAGACATACCTTGTGAAAGGTTAGGGAGGGTTCACCCGGGCTCTCTTCCTGCATACCAAGGATTCCAGGCTGAGCTGCCTCTTTGCTTCTTGGAGTGGGACGTAACCATCCTTCTGTGCCACATTCCACCATAGGAACAGCCAATGAAAGCATAGTTACCATAACTGTCCATGGAGATTCTCAGTCATCCAGCTCATGGTTGTCCCAAAGGTGCTTTTTGTAAGAGGTAGGTGGGCTTTCTGGTTTTTCTTTGAAGATGCTTCCCTTCCCATCCAAGAAGCTTCTTCCGCTCTGACTGGAGGGTGGGGAATGGAAGGATTTATAGTCCTTGCAGACATTTGCATTCTTTTAGTGAGTCGTTGAGGTCACCTGGAGATTTATCTGTGTCATCAGGGCCACCTGAGTGGTGCAAATGGGTGTGGAGCCTTCTTGGAACTGCTGAAAGGACCGTGTTATAGATTGGAGATAGATGATGTTGTATCACCCCCCCCACCCTCTGTTGAGAGAGGGCTGCTCAATTTTGACATAGATGCCCTCTTTGGCCCCTCTTTCAAACCAGCAGTCCTCTCGGTCTAAAATATGGACTTTGTTGTCTTCAAAAGAGTGGCCTGCATCTTTTAAATGCAGATGGACTGCTGAATCTAGTCCTGATGTGTTTGTTCTCCTATGTTGTGTCATGCGCTTATGATGTGGTTGTTTTGCTTCCCCAATGTACAGATCTGCCCATGGCCCACTCTATTGTACTGCAAATACCACGTTGCTCAGTGTTTTACCTTTGGGGTGGACACGTTTAGTGCAATCTTGGGTTTGAAGTGTGCACGTATGTTATGTTGGCTGAAGATCATAGTTACCATAAGGGAGATCTCACTCCCACCCCCCCGCCAGTTCAGCAAGATCTTAACACAGTTTTGCCTCTTTCCTGTCCTGCTTCTCTGTCTTCATGCCAATGTTCTTCTCTCTTCCCAGGAATTAGCACCTTCTTTCTTGTATGTTAAATTAGCTTCGTTTGCAATGGCCATATCATTTTGCCACCTCCTCTGGACACACTGCAACCCACCCAAGCATTTGAATGCCAAGAGGAAGTTGCAACAGGAGAACCGTAATTGCTGCCTGGATAAGAGTTTAATGTCTTAATCTAAAAACGGATTAAGGTACTTATTGAATGGATTCATTAATGGAAATAAGTATGTGTTGCCAGTAGAGCCCAGGAATTTTCAGAATAGTCTGAGTGAATTTTAATCTTAATAATATGCAACAGCATTTCTTAAGGTGAACTGCAAAGCCTTCACAAGTGTACGTACAAACAATAAACATTAAATACATTTATGCTTTATCATAAACAGTGAATTCCTGTGCTGATTATTTAGAGGTCTTTGGAGCAAACTCACCTCGTTTTGTTTCCTTTTGTTAATAATCAGCAGCAAAATGGTTGCTTGAAGGCTACCATCATGCATTCAGTTTTGGTTGCCACGATGTAAAAAAGAAGTGGAGACTTTAGACAGAGTGCAGAGAAGAGCAACAGTTGATTAGGGGACTGGAGGCTAAAACATATGAAGAATGGTTGCAGGAACTGGGTATGTCTAATTTAATAGAAAGAAGGACTAGGGGAGACATGATAGCAGTGTTCCAATATCTCAGGGGTTGCCACAAAGAAGAGGGAGTCAAACTATTCTCCAAGGCACCTGAGGGTAGAACAAGAAGCAATGGGTGGAAACTAATCAAGGAGAGAAGCAACTTAGAACTGAGGAGAAATTTCCTGACAGTTAGAACAATTAATCACTGGAACAGAAGTTGCCTCCAGAAGTTGTGAATTCCCCAACACTGGAAGTCTTTAAGAAGATGTTGGATAGCCATCTGTCTGAAACAGTATAGGGTTTCCTGCCTAGGCAGGGGATTGGACTAGAAGACCTCCAAGGTCCCTTCCAACTCTACTATTGTATTGTATTGTATTGATTCAACAGAGTTCTTTTGTGTGAAGCGTTAGTACAACTTTATAATGCTTTAGTAAGGCCACACTTGGAATATTGAATCCAGTTTTGGTCATCACAGTATAAGAAAGATGTGGAGACTCTAGAAAGAGTACACAGAAGAGCAACAAAGATGATGAGGGGACTGAAGGCTAAAACATATGAGGAACGGTTGCAGGAATTGGGTATGTCTAGTTTAATGAAAAGAAGGACTAGGGGAGACATGATAGCAGTGTTCCAATGTCTCAGGGGTTGCCACAAAGAAGAGGGAGTCAAACTATTCTCCAAGGCACCTGAGGGTAGAACAAGAAGCAATGGGTGGAAACTAATCAAGGAGAGAAGCAACTTAGAACTGAGGAGAAATTTCCTGACAGTTAGAACAATTAATCAGTGGAACAACTTGCCTCCAGAAGTTGTGAATGCTCCAACTCTGGAAGTCTTTAAGAAGATGTTGGATAACCATTTGTCTGAAGTGGTGTAGGGTTTCCTCCCTAAGAAGGGGGGTTGGACTAGAAGATCTCCAAGGTCCTTTCCAACTCTGTTATTCTGTAGATCCTTTCTTGTCCCTCCAGAAACTTCTCTGAGATTCAGCCCCCAGCCCCCAATCTCTTGAAGTTTAGATGGAGGCACAAGGAACAGGATTTTAGAAGTCACAAAGAGATGAAAAAAGCAGGAATGTGTGCATTAAGAAGATGGGGCTTTCTCCTCCTTGCCATACTTTGATGGATGCATCATTCCAACCACCAAATTCTTGCCAAGATGGAAGTAGGAGGTTTATCCTACCTCCTAGTCCTAGTCTCCCATGCATGGTTTAATGTTCATTCAGTAAATCTGATTTCTTTACAGATTAGAGATTAACAGAGTTGGAAGGGACCTTGTAGGTAATCTAGTCCATCTAGTCCAACCCTCCACCCCCAAACAGGAGACCCTATACCAGTGCTGAAATGGGAAGTGGGAACACCAGAAATTGCATGCAGGGGAGCGCCAGATACTAGAAGAGCAGTTCCCAGGTGAGCATGATTGCGTCGGGAAGCTGAGATTCCATTTTCCAGCATGCACATGCATGCCAGTCCCCAGGTCTTACAGTGTCTGGCATGCATGCATGCATGAAGACCAGCACGCATGCATGCACCAGAATCTGGAAGAGCAACAGGTGATGGCTGGCATGCCCGGAGAGATGGCTCTGCATGCCATTTCCGGCACGCGTGCCATTGATTCACCATTATGGCCATACACCATTTCTGACAAATGGCAGTCTAATCTCTTCTTGAAAGCTTCTAGTGATGAAGCTGCCACCACAACTTCCGGAGGCAACGTCTGTTCCATTGGTTGATTTCTTCTTGACGCCAAAGGCAGATAGCCCAGAATTCTGCTAGGAGTTCAGATTTACCTGAACTTCACACCTGAAGCACTTGAGGTACAGATGGGACTTTCATTCATCCTCATTTTAGATTCTGAACCTTTGGTATAAAGTGCCAGTCGCAGTCTATTGATCTGGATCAGTGTTTCTCCAACTTGGTAACTTTTAAAATATACCGACTTCAGTGCTGGCTGGGGAATTCTGGGGGCTGAAGTCCACACATCTTAAAGTTGCCAAGTTTGAGAAGTCCTGATTTTTGTCAAGCCCCAGACCAAGAATGACACGCATGGCATTTCTCCTAAAATGAATTCTTTATTATTTCATACCTATCAACAAAATCTTGCCAGGCAGAGGATTCTACTATCTTCATCTACAGTATAATCTTGGAACTATTAGGAAGGAACCATCTTCATCCTCTTTCTATCACACATAATATCTGGGCTGAATTGCCTCTTATTCCTCCGGACTGCACCCCCTCCCTCCAGGGATTCCACCTCCTCCACTATATTCCATTACAATTTTAAAACTTTGGGGCGGCATCTTGGCTAGAGAAAGATTGAAGAAAAACAACCCACTGTTGGTTATTGTTTCTGTAAAGTGAAATAGAATGGGAAATCATCACTATATCACTGCTCCGGAGGCATTGGAAGCATTGGAGGCACCGGAGAGATCCTTGAAACATCGAAGAACTTGAGGGAGAGAAACAGGAAACATCTGATAGGTGAGAAGGACTGGGAGGTGGACGGAGACTGCTGGAAGAGACAAGGGGAGATGGCTGCGACGATGGCTGAATGGAGGAAGTTGCAGCCAGAGAACCCCCTGGGATATTTTGTCATCTTGTTATTCCTGGCTGTTTGTCTCTGGCTACTCCCTCTCCCCCCCCTCCCGGGCCCCTGCTGGCTCGAGCAGACTAACATTGAGAGCCAAGCAGCTGGGCCAAGAATCCCCCCCCCTTCCATCGGGGGGGCTACATCCACCATGGAACAGATGAATGGAACTATCATCTATCCTTTACCACCATTTACCATTTACCATCTTCGCCTTTCCCCCTACCATCTGGGACATCTAATCATGGCTTGCTCTCCCCCCCCTTTCTCTCCAAGTTCTGAGTACCACCTGGACATTGAAAAAAATCTTCTGCCCTCCATTGAGACTCTAGCCCACTGGTTTTCAACTATTAACTTTTATATCATCTGCACCCCTACCTTATCGGGATGGTCAACAACCTACCAATTTACTCGAGGACAGACCTGTTTCGCCTGCGGGAGGCCCCTCTCTCGCAGGTATGGCCCTTGGCTCTCTCAAGGGCCAGCCTTGATGACGGGTTCGTGAACCCCGAGAGGTGGAAGAAGAGGAAGCTGAGGGGCTTTTTAGTAAAATGTTTTATACTGTTTTTAGGGGGTCCCAGGGTGGGGGGGAGGGTTAATCAGACCGGGAGGACGGCCAGAGCCGGACAGACGGGTGAGTCCAGGAAGGACGGGGATGCGGTGGAGGGGGGGAATATAAAGGTCACGATAGCAGAGGGTTGTCCTATTACAACGGTCGCGGGGAGGAGGGGATGCGAGGACAGGATAAGATCCCAAGGTCGGTTGGGAGACCGTGGCTGCTGGTTACGCCCGGTCGCTTGTACCAACCCCTGCAGCCTAGGTGGACAGGTGCTACAGAGCCAGGGCCTGCGGCTGATGCTTTGCAACGCAAGGTCTGTCATCAACAAGGCCCCCCTCATTAATGAGTTGATCTCAGAGGGGGAGCTAGACCTTGCAGGGATAACGGAGACCTGGTTGGGCCACGAAGGTGGTTTACCCCTCGTGGAAATGTGCCCACCGGGTTTTCGAGCATTCCATCAGCCTCGGGCCCTGGGTAAGGGTGGTGGGGTGGCGGTGGTTATGCGGGAATGTTTAGAGCCGAGGGAGTTCACTGTTCCTCAGATACCCGGGTGTGAGTCCCTTGGTGTGAGTTGGGGCCCAGGGAGGCAGTGGGGCTTGCTGATTGTATACTTGGCTCCTCGCTATGCATCAGCAGCCCTGCCCGAGCTCCTCGAGCTAATCTCAGCGACGGCAGTTGAGACTCCCAGACTTCTGGTCATGGGGGACTTCAACTTGCCGTCAACGGGAGCGGCTTCCGAGGTGGCTCGGGAGTTCATGGCTTCCATGACGGCCATGGACCTGACCCAATTAGTGCAGGGCCCCACTCACGAAGGGGGCCACACACTGGACCTCATTTTTGTATCTGAACAGTGGACGAGTGATCTGGGAATAGGGGATTTAGTCATCACGCCCCTGTCATGGTCAGACCACTCATCCCTCCGGCTGGACTTCCCTGGCGCTATCCCCCACCGCGAGGAGGCGGAACCAGACTCTATAAACTGGTACCGCCCCAGGCACCTGATGGAATCTGATAGATTCCTGACGGAGCTTGGGCCAATACCTGTAGCCTTGTCCCGCTCCCGTTCCGAGGACCTAGTGACTGCCTGGAATAGGGCGACGACTGGGGCCTTGGACCGGGTTGCGCCGTTGCGACCTCTCCTGCGGCATCGACCCACCCGGGCTCCTTGGTTCACTGAGGAGCTCAGGGTGATGAAGCGCCACAGGAGACGTCTAGAGAGCAGGTGGAGATCCTCGCGCTCCGAATCTGACCGAACACAGGTAAGAGCCTATTTGCGGACTTACCTTGTGGCAATAAGAACGGCCAAACGTAGACATTGTGCTGCTCTTATTGCGTCCGCGGATAACCGCCCTGCCGCCCTGTTTAGGGTGACTCGCTCCCTCTTATCGCAGGGGGCGCGGGAGACACCCTTACAGGGTAGAGCAGAGGAGTTTGGGGAATATCTTCAGGACAAAATCGATCAGATCCGGAGCGGGTGGACCTCCGTCAGTGGACCAGACGAGCCGCCAACAGCGAGTCTTGAGGGACCATTCTGGGAGGAGTTTGACTCTGTTGCCCCCGAGGATTTGGACAGGCTGCGTGGACGGCTGCGACCCACCACTTGTTTAACGGACCCGTGCCCCTCCTGGCTGGTACTGGCAGCCTGGGAGGTGACACGAGGCTGGCTCCTGGGCCTGGTGAGCGCCTCACTGAGTGAGGGATACTTACCAACCGCCTTGAAAGAGGCGGTGGTGAGACCCTTGCTCAAGAGGCCTGCGCTCGACCCAATGGAGCTAGCTAACTATCGTCCAGTCTCCAACCTCCCCTTTCTGGCGAAGGTTGTCGAGAATGTGGTGGCGCAGCAGCTCCCGCGACACCTAGACGAATCCGACTATCTAGACCCACGCCAGTCCGGCTTCCGACCCGGGCACAGCACTGAGACAGCCTTGGTCGCGTTGGTCGATGATCTCTGGAGGGCCAGAGATAGGGGTTGCTCCTCTATCCTGGTCCTATTAGACCTCTCGGCGGCTTTTGATACCATCGACCATGGTATCCTATTGCGCCGGTTGGAGGGGATGGGAGTCGGAGGCACCGTTTTGCGGTGGTTCGGCTCCTACCTCTCCGACCGGAAGCAATGTGTGTTGACAGGGGGGCAGAGATCGTCCCTGAGGCCACTCACTTGTGGGGTGCCACAGGGGTCGGTCCTCTCGCCTCTCCTGTTCAACGCATATGTGAAGCCGCTGGGTGAGATCATCCGTGGTTTTGGGGTTGAGTACCATCTTTACGCTGATGATACTCAGCTGTATATTTCAACCCCAAACCACCCCAACGAGGCTGTCGAAGGGATGTCCCGGTGTTTGGAAGCCGTCGGGGTCTGGATGGGGGACAACAGACTTAAACTCAACCCCTCCAAGACCGAGTGGCTGTGGTTACCGGCGCCTCGGTTCAGCCAGCTGACTCCATCGCTGGCCATAGGGGGCGAACAATTGTCCCCTGTGGAGCGGGCGCGCAATTTGGGCGT
This sequence comes from Natrix helvetica, assembly GCF_964273705.1. NCBI lineage: Eukaryota > Metazoa > Chordata > Lepidosauria > Squamata > Natricidae > Natrix > Natrix helvetica. Next base: position 12,440,484 of record NC_138552.1, read on the forward strand.
CCTCCTTGATGCCCGGCTGTCAATGGAGGACCATGTGGCAGCCGTGGCAAGGGGGGCGTTCCACCAGGTTCGCCTGGTGCGCCAATTGCGCCCCCTACTGGACCGGAGTGCCCTGCGCACGGTCACTCATGCGCTGGTGACGTCTCGCCTGGACTACTGCAATGCTCTCTACATGGGGCTTCCCTTGGGACGCGTCCGGAGACTGCAGCTAGTTCAGAACGCAGCCGCGCGGGTTATTATGGGAAGTACACGTTACTCCCACGTAACACCTCTCCTGCGCGAGCTGCACTGGCTACCTGTGGCCTTTCGGGTGCGTTTCAAGGTATTGATCACCATCTTTAAAGCGCTCCATGGCAGTGGACCTAGTTACCTGCAGGATCGCATCCTACCACACACGTCCCTGCGACCTATCCGCTCACACAGAGAGGGGCTCCTCCTGGTGCCGTCTGCTAGTCAATGCCAGCGGGCGACACCTAGGAGTAGATCCTTCTCTGTGATGGGCCCAACCCTCTGGAATGACCTCCCCCCTGACATTCGAACTACCACCGACCTCCGTTCCTTCCGGCAAAAGTTAAAGACTCACCTATTTCAATCAGCTGGCCTGGCACTTTCTTAGTTCTACCTCCCGGGGATTTATTCATTTTAATTGGGTTTGGGGTTTTAAAAAGTTTTTAATACACTATATACTATATTTAATATTTATTATTCTATGTACAGTCTTGCAACCTCCTCCACCTACGTATTTAATTATTTAACTGTTTTGTATGTATTTTATAACGTATTTTAGTGACTGTACACCGCCCCGAGTCCCTTTCGGGAGAGGGGGCGGTCTATAAATATGAATAATAAATAATAAATAAATAAATACTGCAACGGAAAACAGATCACGATCTGGACAGGAAGCCATTTGAATACCTTACCAAAGCAGAGAAAGATATATATTGTTTGCCTTAAAAAGAAATCCTTAAAATACAGTTTTTATAACTTGCCCTACTCCGCTTTGCCCCGGCAGCATTTATATTCCAGATTTGGACAATGGCTGACTTTCCAGATCAGCCATTTTTACCTAAAAGATCAACTTTACCTACAGATCAGCTATGCTGCCACCGGTGAGTTATGACTCAGTCATCTCTGCAAGCTTTTACTGTGCTCTAAACCCAGCCGAGCATGACAAGTTGCAAAAACCTGTTATTTAACTTTTGAAAAAGGCACAGCCGTCTCTTTCTTGGCCTTTGTAAATGCCAGTTTGCCTGGCCATTTAGGTCACAATCACTACTGCCTACCTGTAGTAGTATAGTTGTGAAGACTTCTCGGGCCAGAACTGATCTGAAAAGTTATACAGAAATTTTAAATCGATGTGTTGTTGGGAATCATGTCCTGGGTGGGGACATGGTGTTCTAATCGAGGCTTCCCAAGAGCATGAAGCAAACTCCTTGTCCCAACAAAAACCCCTTTAATTAATTTACTGTGAATTCTGCTCATTCACATCCAGCAAAGTCCTTCAGGGGAAGATTTACACTCACAGACCTTATCTGGCTTGGAGAGCTGCCTGGCCGATATCTGCAAAACCTGGCATGGAGTCTCGGAGAGTCATGAACCAATTAAGTGAATTAATTGTCTCCTGCAAACTCCACTCCCCTTTCGCTCCTCTTTTATTTCCTCTGGGAGGGGCCATTCATCGTCCACCTGTAGCTTTACTCCCTAGTCAATCCCTGTTCTTTAGCTGTTCCCTTCATCTGGCAACTCTGTGGATGCACACACTGGGATCAGGCTCCAGCTGTTCATCTGCCTCATTGATGTCTGACTCTGAAGGCATCTGATAACTGGCATATGGCGCTGGCCCCCTCTCTGCCTCCGACACAGAGCCCTCATCAGAGCCTTCCCCAGACTCCAGGACTGTCCCATGTTCCTCCCCAACCTCCTCACTGTCCGAATCTGCTGCCAGCTCCTTTGGCCCCTGATGGGCCACAACACATGGGGGGGGGGGAGAGAGAGTTTACCTAATCAGGAATCATTCATCTGTTCTACACCCCTACGCTTCTATCCCAAAACATGCTGGTTTTTGTGTTTTCCCTTCAACGGTTACACATTTACAACACAGATCAAAGTGAGATTAAAACCAAGACTGCCAGCCAAGAAGAAATAGATGCAAATCTTGTAACGTGATGTTGATCTCATTCCAAAACTGCCAAGAATACACAACAAACAAACTGTTTAGCAGGTGCAGAGGGAAAGATGCGCTTCACATTTAAAGCAAATACCTGCTGAGAGACAATCGTTTTATCATAGGGAAGCAATGATAAGACTGTTGCTTTGTGGATCTGCTCTCTCCCTTTGGACAGATACAATAAAACCCGTTTTATTTCTTGTCTCTGAATATCCAGGCTCTGTTCATGAATCCTGATAGATTCTCTGAAGAGCGACAAACAAAAGCTGACGCCTCTCCCGCCTTTTTCGGTTTGTCAGAAATGCATTTAGTTTTCAAATCAGAAAGAGGCAGGGAGAGAGTCTTGTTTTCCCTATATTCATTTGCAGAAGAACAAATCAAATCACAAGCCGGGGACAGGGGACAGCAAAGGTGGAAAGGCTTTACAAGCAGGAATGGAATGGAATAGAGTTGAGTAGAATAGAATTGAGTAGAATAGAATTGAGTAGAATAGAATAGAATAGAATAGAATAGAATGACAGGATGGGATGGAATAGAATAAAATAGAATAGAATAGAAAAGAAAACATGGAATTGAATGGAATAGAATAGAAGAGAATAGAGAGAAGAGAAGAGAAGAGAAGAGAAGAGAAGAGAAGAGAAGAGAAGAGTCGGAAGGGACCTTGGAGGTCTTCTAGTCCAATCCCCTGCCTAGGCTGGAAACCCTACACCACTTCAGACAAATGGCTATCCAACCTTCTTAAAAACTTCCAGTGTTGGAGCATTCACAACTTCTGGAGGCAGGTTGTTCCACTGATTAATTGGTGTTAACTGTCAGGAAATTTGAAAAGAATAGAATAGAATAGAATTATTTGGCCAAGTGTGATTAGACACAAAAGGAATTTGTCTCCAGTGCAGAAGCTCAGTGTATAGGTAATCCTTGATTTACAGTATGATCACAATTGAGCCCAAAATTTCTGTTGCTGAGCGAGACAGTTGTTAAGTGAATCTTGCTCCAGATTATGACCTTTCTTACCACAGTTGCTAAGTGAATCACATGGTGAGAGTAAACATTACCACAAAATATAGAGCTCAGGCGAGATATTTTTTTTTATTGGGCATCCTTCCAGAGAAAATATAAAAAAGAAGATACATATTTGATTATACGTGTAACTACAGCAGTGAGGATTGTATTTGCACAGAATTGGAAATCAGATAAGATACCAACAGTAGAAGAGATAATAAAAAACCTGTTAGATTGTGCAGAGATGAACAGGTTAACTTTGAGAATAAAGGGACACGGTTCTTAAGTGAATCTGGCTTCCCCATTCACTTTGCTTGTGAGAAGATCGCAAGAGGGGATCACATGACCCCGGGACACTGCAAACCTCCTAAATACATGCCAATTGTCAAGCATTCTGAATTCTGAGGATGGGACCACGGGGAGGCTGAAATGGTTGTAACTGTGAAAAAGCGTCATAAATCACATTTTTCAGTACCACTGTATTTTGAACGGACACTAAATGAACTGTTGTAAGTTGGGGACTATTTGTACATGCAAAGCAATGGTGTAATAACAATTATAATAGTACCAACAAGAAAAGGTAGTTGAAAAGATGAGAAGAATAATAGTAATACAGCCATACTGCATGGGTAAATATACTTAGACATGTGCTTTGGGAATTAGGTGTTTAGCAGAGTGATGGCACTCTGTCTCTCTGTCTGGTTGTTTTGGCATGCAAAGCAGTGTCCCGAGGGGAGAAGTTGAAAAAGGAACAGTCCTTAGTCCTTCCCAAATTTAGTATCAAGCAACCATCAAATGAAATAATGGGCATTAAGAGGTCCCTGGTAATCTCTGAGCTTGCTTGTTTCCTTGCAGATGTTTGAACGTCGTTGCGATGTTTGTTGACCTAGGTGATGAAACATCTGCAAGAAAACAACCAAACTCAAGAGACCATCAAGGTGCCCTGATTTCCACCCCAAGCTACAAATATTCTTTATTGATTATGGGCGCTGTAGTCCGACACATGAATGATACCCATAGAAAGGTGGCTTGAAATCAGAGGTGGTATTCCGCCAGTTCGGACTGGTTCGCCCGAACCGTTAGCGGAAATCGCAGGTGGCTCCGCCCACCCTCCCCAGCGCTATGGAACTCCCATTTAGGCTTTTCTTAAAGCCAAAGCGCATGCAGAGAAGGCTGACCGGTAGGGAAGGTAAGGGAATACCACCCCTGCTTGAAATGGTGATGTATGCTACCCAATTTGGGGAGGAGGGGAATGTGGGATTTATTTCTTTGTTTGCACTTTGATTGATAATCAGAATATACAAACAGATACCTTCACGCCCCAAAAAGCATCTTTGGTTTCCTTCCTTCCTTCCTTCTTATTTCCTTCCACATGAATATTATTTTTAATCTCCCAGTCCATTCGGCAGAAGTCTGCTAAAGGATTTCTTTAATGTGCTAAGAGACAAATGCTGTAATCTCTCACACTGCTGATCTGGAACAAGAAAAGCCCTTTGCAATCTTCCTCTCTGCATATTCCCGTCACGTCCTCCAGACTCAATTGTTTTTCTCAGTGCTCTGGTTCACATCTTTACTCTTTTTCCTTCGGCCTCGCGCTTTGAATGCCACCTTCCTTATCACGTCTGAGATATCTTCTTCCCACTCCTTTTTTGTCCTCTACCCAGGGATACTTCCTTGCATAATTATTAGCCGACTAATATTCCCTCCCCCTCCGAAGGCTTATTTACAGTTGTCATTGCAGGAAGCGGATTTAATCCTATCAACTCTTGTGCTAAGATTTATTTATTTATTTATTTATTTATTTATTTATTTATTTATTTGTTTATTTATTTATTTATTTATTTATTTATTTATTTATTTATTTAAATTTGTTAGCCGCTCCCTCTCCACAAAGGGACTCGGGGCGGCGTACAATAAATAAAACATATATTATAAAATTACACATTGTATGGAGGTGGTATAAAACACAATACAATATTATAATAACATAGAAATATTAAAATAAGTTAAATTAAAACCCCAATGGAAATTACAAGTTTAAAAATTGCCAGGAGGAATAAAATGAAGTTATGGTTGAGCCAGGCCTGCTAGTTGAAAAAGGTGGGTCTTGAGTTTTGAACACCTTTCTATGGGTATCAAAAGGTGGGTCTTGAGTTTTGAACGGAAGGAGCGGAGGTCGGTGGTAATCCTAATATCCGGGGGGAGGTCATTCCTGAGGGCTGGGCCCATCACAGAGAAGGCCCTACTCCTGGGCGCCGCCCTCTGGCACTGCTTAGTGGACGGCACCCGGAGAAGTCCCTCTCTGTGAGAGCGAATTGGTCGTAGGGATGTATGGGGCAGGATGCGATCCCGCATGTAGCTAGGTCATGTGCCATGGAGCGCTTTGAAGATGGTAATTAAGATTACCAAGTAAGATTGCTTACCACTTGTAAAAAAAATAACAATTTCTCCTTATTAAGAAGAGGGAATGAACAAATTCTAGTGTTTTGACTCTTGAACAACGATTCCTCTGATTAGATGTTTGCTCCTCTGAAGCAAACTGTCCATCTGGGTTCAGTTCCAGGTGAGGAAAAAGACACTGGATTCATGGAAGTTGCTTGGAAAGGTTTATTGATGATGGACAGGACCATATGGTTAGAGGTCCTGGGCAAAAAGGGAAAAGATGCTGAGAGTGCCCAGGTTTTATGCCCTCTCAGGGCTTTTGAACTCTTGAATTTTGTATTCTGATTGGTTGTTAGAATCCTATAGGGACATGCAGAGGAAACTCTGTAGGTTGTCCTGAGTCCCAAAGCTTGGTTGAGCCTCACTGGGCAATGATGTAATGAAAGGGCTTTGAGATTCCTATTATGGCTCTGTCTGAAGGAGGTCGATCTTTGTTATGTAGAATAGACTGACCCAGGCCTTAATAGCCCATTGACAAAGGTGTGTGTGCATGTGTGCGTGTGTGGGGGGGTGAGTTTCTGCCTCCCTTTTAGGGAAAATATTCTTCTCTTTTTAATATTTCCTAAATTATTTCATTTTTCTAGGAGAGGGGTGGGTGCTAACTTCCTACAAAACTCTCAGTTCTGTTCCATGAATGTTGGGCAAATTGGGGTGGGGGCTGTTTTGAGAGAAAAAGACAGGCTTTTAAAAAAAAATCTATGATATAAAAAAACGATGTTGAGATCCTAGAAAGAATGCAGAGAAGAATCACAAAGTTTAATCTGGAGGGACTTGAGGCTAAAACATGTGAAGAACGGTTGAAGGAATTGGGTATGTATCATCCAGAGTGGGTTGCTAAGGATTTGCACCAGTTCAGGTGAACCGGTAGTGAAAATTGCGACTGGGTCGCTGAAGCGGTAGGGATAGCAGGCTGGCCATGCCCCCAAACTGGTTCCCCGGTTGCCTATGCCGTTGCCGGCATGGTTTTTACTCTGTTTTTAATGTTCTGTGGATGGGCAGAACAATTGTTTGGCAACTGTGCACACGCAAGCAAAGAGAGCAAACCGACAGTAACATTGGCAGCAACACACACACACACACACACACACACAGTCTAGTTTAATGAAAAGAAGAACCAGGGGTGACATATTATCAGTCTTCCAATGTCTTCCAATATCTCAGGGGTTGCCACAAAGAAGAGGGGGTCAAATTATTTTCCAAAGCACCTGAAGGCAGGACAAGAAGCAATGGGTGGAAACTAATCAAGGAGAGGAGCAACCTGGAACTAAGGAGAAATTTCCTGACAGTGAGAACAATTAACCAGTGGGAAAGCTTTCTTTCAGACATTGTGGTTACTCCATCACTGGAAGTTTTAAAGAAGAGATTGGACAATCATTTCTCTGAAATGATATAGGGTCTACTGCTTGACTATAAGACCTCCAAGGTCCCTTCCAATTCTGTTACTCTGCTATAAACTGAACTTCTGTACACTTTCTATTATTTTGTCATTCCTAGATTTTAACCACATCATTATTATTTTTTTATCTGCATAAAGAAATGCAGAAAGAAGAAGAAAACAAGAAGAAAGGGAAAGAACTAATGAAGGACGCGGTGGCTCAGATGCTGAGCTTGTCGATGAGAAAGGTCGGCAGTTCAGCAGTTCGAATCTTTACCGCTACGTAACAAGTGAGCTCCCGTTACTAGTCCCAGCTTCTGCCAACCTAGCAGTTCGAAAACATGTAAAAATGCAAGTAGAAAAAATAGGAACCACCTTTGACGGGACGGTAGCAGTGTTCCGTGCACCTTTGGCGTTTAGTCATGCTGGCCACATGACCACGGAGACGTCTTCAGACAGTGCTGGCTCTTCGACTTTGAAACAGAGATGAGCAGCGCCCCCTAGAGTCGAGAATGATGAGCACATATGTGCAAGGGGAACCTTTACCTTTACCTTATACAAGGATGACAAAAAGTGACTATTGACCAACTCTGTTTCAGATCTCAGGAATAGCTATGCCCTTCACAATTTGATGCTATTTAGGGTATAAATGTTTCCTCTGAGAGGTTATTGAGCTCTCCGGAGTGGCCCTTATAACTACTGCTCTGGCTTCCTTTGTTACACATCCAGACAGCTATGTCTCTATCTTTGGCCTGGATTATGTATGTTTTAACAGTTCAGTCCTCCCCACTACAATTTTTCAAGCTGGTCTTATCTGTGACAGGTCAAGCAAGGGATGCTAGCTGGTGATATAATTTGGTTCATTCTCACAGCCGAAAGAAGGGAGTTTCTTCGAGCAGGCTGCCATAACATGTACAATGGGCTGTGAACCTGAATGGCTGATGTACTTAGAAAACAGGCTGGTGTGTTCTGGTCTGATTTATGCCTTGGGAAATGCTTATAAGATTGCATCTGCTCCTTGGAAACGACTTTGGTGTGGTGGCAAATTGTGTTTATCAAATCTTGCATTCATTTTACATCTTTTCCGAATGTTGTAGAAGGTGAAAAATCTAGGGCAGGGCAAACCCACAGAAAAAAAATGGACTTTTATGACCAAAGTCATGGGAAATCCAAAGATTACAGTAGATTGAGGACACCAGATTGGTCTTCTTTAGTTTGGAGGGTCTATTGTGCATTGTAAGGATGAGGGTGGGTACTCCATCGATTAATTGTTCCCACTGTCAGAAAATTTCTCTCTTACTTCAGATGTTGGATCTCTCTTTAACAAGCTTCTACTTTCTCTGTGACAGCCTCTCAAGTACTGGAAGACAGTTTCATGTCCCCTCCTAATTCTTTTTGATAGGCTAGCTCCCTCAATCGTTCATCATATGATTTAGCCTACAGATCCTTTATCATCTTTGTTGTTGTTCACTTCACATTTTCTAGGATTTTAGTATTTATTTATTTATTTTGGTATTGTGATGACTAGAACTATACATGCAGACTCTGAACCAAATATAAGAAACCACAAATGAATACACAGAGACAATCTCTACCCTAAATCTGAGGTGTAAGCCATCCTCTCTGACAAACCTTTGAGATGGATAACATCAGGAAGGAAAACAAGGGATATGCACAATGGTGAAATTCTAATTATTTTCCTACTGGTTCTGTGGGCTGGTGTGGCTTGGTGGGTGTGGCTTGGTGGGCCTGGCAGGGAAAGGATACTGCAAAATGTCCATGCCCTCCCCACTCCAAGGGAAGGACACTGCAAAATCTCCATTCCAACCAGACTCCAGGGGAAGGATACTGCAAAATCTCCATTCCCACCCAACTCCTGGGGGAAGGAAACTGCAAAAACTCCATTCCCACCCCACTCTGGGGCCAGCCAGAGGTGGCATTTGCCGGTTCTCTGAACTACTCAAAAGTTCTGCTACCAGTTCTCCAGAACCTGTCAGAACCTGCTGGATTTCACCCTTGGATCTGCACAACTCTTTAATAGTCACCCATTTCTGAAAGATAAGGGCCCCCAAGCCAATGGCATTAATATGAGAGAAAGGGGTGAAGGCTTTGGATATGCCATAGGCAATCAGTTTGAGCATTCTATCTGAAGACAATTTGAATGAACTACTTTCCACAAATCAGATTTTCAGACAGAATGACTGAACCGATTGACTCTTCTAATTGAATGGACTGAATTGATTTGTCCCAGTATGGATACAATTTAGGAAACTCAATAGAGATCTTGCCTTGTAGTTTGAACTAGATTAGGAGTGAATTCCATAAATCCAGTTTGCAGAGGCCTTCCATTTCTCTTAATGGATTCCTAAGACCCCGATATGTAGTGAGCGGTGAGTCCGCAGGGTAACATTAAACCCACTGATCATCTCTCTTCATCATGGACGTTGCACATGGGAGGAACAGACTGCGTACAGTTCAATTCAGCTCAGTCCCAAGTCTCCAATATTACACCCATAGGCACCAACCTGCCTAGTGAAATGAATGACTAGCACGCTCTGGGAACCTGAAATGGAAAGAGCACCTTACATAAATTAGTCTATGAACCCAGGAAGAACAGAGGTGAGAAAGAGATTTAGAGTAATTCTATGTATGAGATGACCCAGCGTAGTCCGAGGGAAAGGTCAAATGCATCATCGGTCTTGAGTCCCTTAGCCTTCACTAGAGATCTAACTCCAGCCCAGCTTGAATTCCTTTGATTCTTATCTACCGCTAATTTGCTTGGAATGTTAGTAGTTCAGATTCTTGCAGACAGCTTAAGATTTCAGTAAATCAAATATCCATTTGAATTGCCCTGACATTCTGGTGACTTAAGTACTTTTATACGTACAGAACTGTTTGACAAAATTACAAGGTTCTATTGCTTTAACACACTAGCAGTAAAGATAATTCCAGACATATGGTTCTTGTTTCCTGCATTGATCAGATTTGAAAGATGTGATATCCCCAGATATTTAAAAACATAACGACATAGACTCACCTGGTGCAGCATTCTCCTTAGGCGGTGGTGACTGGATACACTTGAGAAGCTTATAACATTGGACTGAAGGCACAACTATTACTGCTTCCCAGCAACCAATATTTAAAATATATGATTCAAAAGCGAGCGGAGTGGTGGCCTAGTGGTGAAGATGCTTTTCTCCCATTCAGAAGGTTGAGAGTTCAATCCTAAGTAGTGGCAGATATTTATCTCCTAGGACGCAAAGGAAAAATATCTGCTGCAAACTTCACATAGGCATCAGGAAGGGCATCCAGCCAGTAAACGCTCAGCTCCATCCACTTGCCACAACTCTTCCCCAAATTAAGGGATTGCAGTCATAAAAAGGGAGTTTTATTGCCTATGGGTCAAAAGAATGAAAAAAAAAACCCTTTAATATGAGTAGTGACTAATCTTCCATGAACCTGTCCAATCTTTGTTTTAAATCCTCCAACCCATCACAGCTGCTGCTAACTAACTCCATATTAGCTGTGCAAAAAAGCATTACATTGGTCTTGAAACTCTCATAATTTAATTTCATTGGAAGACCTTGAGCTATTTTACAGTTCCTTTTTTTTCTTTTGAGCTGCTGCTCAAGCAGGAGATTGGAGGAGGAGACCTCCAAGGTCTGTTCCGACTCTGTTATTCTGTATTCTTCTCTTCTCAGACTTCTCTTCCTCCACTTTATCTATGTCATACTGCATTCAGTTCTGGTTGCCACAATGTAAAAAATATGTGGAGACTCTAGAAAGAGTGCAGAGAAGAACAACAAAGAGGATTAGGGGACTGAAGACTAAAACATATGAAGAACAGTTGCAGGAACTGGGTATGTTTAGCTTAAGAGAAAGAAGGACTAGGGGAGACATGATAGCAGTGTTCCAATATCTCAGGGGTTGCCACAAAGAAGAGGGAGTCAAACTATTCTCCAAGGCACCTGAGGGTAGAACAAGAAGCAATGGGTGGAAACTAATCAAGGAGAGAAGCAACTTAGAACTAAGGAGAAATTTCCTGACAGTTAGAACAATTAATCAGTGGAACAACTTGCCTCCAGAAGTTGTGAATGCCCCAACACTGGAAGTCTTTAAGAAGATGTTGGATATCCATCTGTCTGAAATGGTATAGGGTTTCCTGCCTAGGCAGGGGGTTGGACTAGAAGACCTCCAAGGTCCCTTCCAACTCTGCTATTGTATTGTATTGTATTGTATTGTATTGTATTGTATTTTCTGTGTCCCTGGCATGTCTCTCCTCACTTGGTTTCATTTCAAACTAAAAAGCCCCAGTTGCTGTTAGTCTTGAAGTCCATCATGCTATGTTTTTTTAAAAAAATCAATTAAAGAAAGAAACTGAGAAGCAAAGAAAACAAAACACAAGCCTGAGGCCATAAACATTGTTTCCAAGAGTGCCTCGGAACCAGATGTGGGTTGCTCCCAGTTTGGCCCAGATCGGCCAAACCAGTAGAAGCGCCGGTGGGAGGCTCTGCCCACCTGCCCGAATGCTTCTGTGCATGTGCAAGTGCGCGCACATGCTCGAGCGAACCAGTAGGTAAAAAAAATGGAAACCCACCACTGAGTTCAGCCCATTGCTTTGCTGTCATGCCATGACCCCATGGTCAAAGCTGTGCATGACAAATACCATTTTGTGCCTGTCTGTAGAATGCTTTCCAAGCACGTCATCTGTTCGTTACTAAGGTATTCAAGTCCACAACTCATTGGTAGAGCAGATGTCTTGCATCTATCTGATGTAGTGGGTCCAACCCAGTGGTGGGATTCAGCCGGTTCGCACCAGTTGTTAAATTACTACTATCAAAGTGGATCCTGGGTGCTATGCCAGTGGTGGGTTCCGGATCCCGGGGCAACCGGTATGGTGCAACGAGACCGGGTTTCCACCACATTAATGCGTGCAGCATGCGCGCACACACATGCAGCACACACATGCGTATGTGATGGCTCCACGACACTCCAGCTGCTCGGTGGAGCATTGCACAGGCGCCATACACTCCATGTGCGTGTGCGGAAGCCCCGGATAGCTCAAATAGAGGTGAGGAGTGCTGGCGGGCAGGTGGGCCCTCTGGAGCACTGTACCAGAATGGTACCTGGTGCTCCCAGCAGGCACTGGTATGCCCGTATCAGGGTGTACTGGTCATATCCCACCACTGGGCTATGCTATGCTGCAATGGATAAATTGGCAATGGAGCGGTGGGTGCGAGGGAAGGAGAAGTCCGCTTTCCCTCTTTCTTCTCCCTACTCCTCCTCCTTCCCTCGTGCTGGCCACTCTGTTGCCTGTTTCTCCATTGCAGCACAGAGCCCTGGATACACTTTGAAAGTGGTGATGGTGTGGCTTCAATTTAACAATCTGTTTGCCCAGGGTCAGGTTGGCCATTATGGGAGGCTCGTCCCGCATATGTGGCAGAGCTGGAGGACAGGCATGAACCATGCCTCCCACGATAGCCAACCTGACCCGGTTTTTAAATTATTTGAATCCCAACACTGGTCCAAGCCTTTTGTTTCAGCCCTCGAAGAGACCTTTTCAGTTGAAAGCTAGACGGATGTATATTTTTGGCTCTGAATAAAATATTTCAAACTCCTCATCAAACTGGTGGTTTAAACTTTGTTTAGAAGCATTGCAAACCACATCATCATTTGCATCTTTTTGCCAGATTGTTGATGCCAAGTTGACACTTTGCAGCCAACAATGCAGATGTTTTTTTTTTCTTTCTCATTGCCACAATTGTTTTGCAGGACAGTATTCCATATTTATCACAAAACTATACATCTAACAATTGAAGTTTCTTTGGGAATAAATCCACTGCACAAAAAGCCTTACTCTTTTAGTCGGATGTTTGGTGATCTTCCCTATAGATGAAAAGATAAACAGAAAATGGTATAGAAAAAACAAAACAAAAACAAAAATAGAAAGATAAAGAAAAATGTGTCTAAAACAAGAAAAAGAAACCAAATTAAACCATTTAAAGAAGCAATTCCCAATGTTATTTACAGGAGTTATAGACCTATTTAAAACAGTTCCCCCCCTTCAAAATTATGTAACATAATTCCCTTCTCCCCATATGCAACTGGTAAATCCAGAAACTGCCAATTCATTTTTATCAATTTTCAGCAAAAATTTAGGAGTGTCAAAATTTTGATTAATCAACCAAGTCAGCACTCCGAGATGATCAGCTTCCTCAAATAACTGTTTTATGGAGTATATCATTTCGGCATGCATGAAAGCAAAACCAACTCTAACTATTTCCCTTGGGTTTAGTATAATTAACGAATAGATATTCTCCTCCCTCCTTCTCACCGGTCACATTGTCCAATTAGCTGTTCTCCCTGGCAATGCCTTCCAGTCTCTGGTAAGCACCTGTTGAGATGACCTTGGCCCCCATGGGACGATATGTTGTTATTGTCCAGTCTGACCTTCCAGGCCTCTTCCCCTTCCTCCTCGATACAGTGTGGCAAGCTGAGAAACGTAAAAATGGCTGTGGCAACCTAGATCCATTTTAAAGTTGACAAGGAGAAGGACAGGCAGACCATGGGTCAGTGACGTGCAGTCAGGTGAGGCAGGGGAGGCACAGCCTCACCACTGTCATCATGAAAAGAAAAAAAAATGTAAAAGGAAAAAGGCGAGAGCTGAGGTCAGGCTGAGCTAGTTGCTGCCTCACCGTGGATGACTCTGCTTAACTGTTTAAAAAAGCCTCTAAAAAGCGCCCTCTACTATGAGGCAGGAGAACTGCATGCCTCATCTAATGTGATATTAGGCGTTTTATGATCACTCGAGCAGAGTTAAGCAAGGGTTAAAAGCCTAAGAATTCCTGATGTAGGTGAGGAACGCAGTTCTCCTGCCTCATAGTAGAGGGTGCTTGTTTGGGCGGGGCTTCTTCAGAGGACCCGAGGCAAGAGCAGAGTTGAAATCCTCTCTGAAACAGCTGGAAAAGGTACGTGTGTGTCGGAGGGAGGGGGAGGAATTCAAACTTCAAACTTCAAAGTGTAGTTTGATTGCAGGCAGAGCCACGTTGCCTTTTCAAACCTGTAATCGGTGAAGCTGGGCTGGATCCTTCCGGGGCTGGGGGAAAGTGTGTGTAGTCCAATCCAACTTCTCTCTCTCTGTGTGTGTGTGTGTGTATGTGTGAGAGAAAGGGAAGGGAGGGAGAGGGGGAGGAAGGAGGGGACGGGAGACGAAAAAGTAAAAGAAAGAAGGAAAATTCTTTCGCAAAGGAGAAAAACAAATGCTGTCGCTTTAAATTGGAACCGAGCATGTCCACAAGTCTAAAAAAGTTTGAAACCTACCACTGTGTCAGTGCCTCACCAGCCATAAACCTCACCGCATGTCACTGCCATGGGGGTGGAGTCAAGAGAGAAATCAGCCTAGAATCGTTACATTCCCATAAGCATTCCAAGTCCAACTCTTCTTGAATTCTATTAATTTTTATCTAGTGCCAAATTTGTGCTGAGTGTTATTTGACTAGCTCCTTGTGTTTAGGCATGAGCAATAAATCAGCTTAACTGGAACTTAACATGTAATCCTAAATCGCACCTGACAAAAATGTCCATAAAGGATTTCCAATCTTTTACAAAAGTTAATTGTTGTTCCCTTCTTAAAAGTCAAATCAGATATTTCTTCACATTCTGACATCTTCACAACCCATTCTTCCATTTGGGATGTTTCGGTATTTTTCCATTTTTGAATATATAATCGCTTCATTGCAGCTACCCTATATAAAATCAATCAAGCCATGAGTCTTTTCCAATTGTCTATCAATAAATTTGAATAAGAAAAGTGCCTCATTATTGTTAAAATCCTTTAAAACTTTCTGCATCATCATATGCATTTGTGTCTATTTTTTTTCTTTTTCACATGTCCGCCATGCAAGAAAAATGTCCCTTCCTATTTTTCAAATTTCCAGCAGCAATTAGAAGTATGTTTTAATATCCTTGCTAATTTTTCTGCTGTCATATACCAACAGAACATCATTTTATACAAATTCTTTCTTAAGTTATAAGACAGTTGAATTTCAGTCTGTTAGACACATTCTTTTTCCACCGTTCATCTGTATATTATAACCAAAATTCTTAGCCCATTTTATCATAATTTCTTATTCCATTTCAAATCTTAACACAAGTTTATACATTTTTAGTATTTACATGTTCATCATTTGTACATAATTCCATTTCAAATTCCATTACATACTGTTATCTCCCTGATACCCTTTTAGCCATATTAAACCTCTCCCCTAATTGTGTGTATAAAAAAACCATTGAAAAGTAAACCTCTCTGCAGTCAATTGTTCTCTTGATTTCATCTTAAATTCTCAATTTTCCTGTACTAACAAGTCTTGATATCTTAGCCATTTATCCTTGCTTGCTGTTTCTATAAAACACTTCTTCTACTGAGGCCAGTAATGGTATTTTGGGGCACAGCAGGATTTACAGTAAATCTGATCCATATTCTTAATATGGCATTCTTTTCAGACTGATTTTTGACTTTTGCATACCATAGAAAACCATGCCACCTAAAAGTTGTGTTTTTCTAATTGTAAAAGATTCCCTGACAGCGGCTCATCTCCATTTCTTCCTGGTGATGTAGCCAGCATGGCCACATGCCAGAAGTGCACAGAACACTGTTACCTTCCCAACGAAGTGGTACCTATTAATCTACTCTCATTTGCATGCTTTCTGGAGGCTAAAACATATGAAGAACAGTTGCTGGAATTGAATATGTTTAGTTTGATGAAAGGAAGCGCTAAGGGTGACATGATAGCAGTGTTCTAATATCTAAGGGGCTACCACAAAGAAGAGGGAGTCAAGCTATTCTCCATAGCACCTGAGGGCAGGACAAGAAGCAATGGGTGGGAACTAATCAAGGAAAGAAGCAACCTAGAACTAAGGAGAAATTTCCTGACAGTTGAAACAATTAATCAGTGGAACAACTTACCTCCAGAAGTTGTGAATGCTCCAACACTGGAAGTTTTTAAGAAGATGTTGGATAACCATTTGTCTGAAGTGGTGTAGGGTTTCCTGCTTAGGTAGGGGGTTGGACTAGAAGACCTCCAAGGTCCCTTCCAACTCTGTTATTCTATTCTATTCTATTCTATTCTATTCTATCCTATCCTATCCTATCCTATCCTATCCTATTCTCTAAGTGACAAATCATAAGGCAAAGACAGACTGTATCCCAATTTGGCGAAAAGCCACGGTCTTCATGAAGAAAGTTTTGGAAAAATTTCAGCTAAATCATTGTAAAGATGTTTGGTAATATTTCAATATCACTAATGCAGCTCATGTTTGAAAAGCTAGTGATTGATTCTTTGGGTCCTTGCTATAACTTGTTAAAGTAGTGATTTAATGTCACATACAAAGTTATTAGATATTGCATACCACTATGACGATGTATTTATTTTTTGGAAGGGGTTCCATGGTGTGGAGTTACTCATAGAAGATCAGAACTAGGAGTGAGATGTTCAGTGAAGATATATGTGTGTGTGTGTGTGTGTGTGTGTTGTATTTGTGCTGATAAATAAATAAGGGAGACTACTATAGATCCATTTCAAGCTATTTAGCTTTCATCAGCTAGCAATACCCTTACTGGGATTCGAACCAGGGCTGTATTACATATTAGGCAGTTATATTAGCCACTAAGCCACAGGCTCTCCTCCTTATCAGCTAAGCCAGGGAAATAGGTATATATTTGTGTTACAACCCCTGGTATGCCCAAATATGGGAGGGAGCTCACTATGATGAGCCGAATGACAGAAAGAGGGAGTAGTGAGCTTGTACAAAATAAATACAATGAAATTGGTTGTTGAATGAATGAATTATATATATATATATATATATATATATATATATATATATATATATATATATATATATATATATATATATATATATATATATATATATATATATATATATATATATATATATATACACATACATACATACATACATACATACATACATACATACATACATACATACATACATATATATATATATATATATATATATATATATATATATATAAATATATATATATTCATTCCATTTTATTTTATTTTTTTCTTTAGGAGACTGAATGTTAGGGTTAGGTTATTCTGAACTTCATTAAAAAAATCTGTAGTAAATGTGGAATAAATTAATATTCATACATCAGTGGGTTTGAGCCACAGGCAATTTTCAAACATGGAGCCCACAAGGAGATAGTAATAACAGGGCATGACTGTGCAAGTTAGTTTTATCTCAGATAAGGAATCTTCTATAAAAATGAAGCTTCTTGATGTTTAGGGACTCTAACTTTAAAAAGTCCTAAACAGGCACAATAAATATGAAAAAAAACCTAAGTTGGGGGATGTTGATGTACTGATGTACACGAGACACACCTAGGCATGCAGTACCATGGTTTTACTAATATAAGTATTTTACAGAAAACTTGTCCAAATTTTGCTTCAACAGTGGCAACCAAGATTCATTTTTTACTGCTTGATTCATCAGCATCTTTTACAAAACCCAACGTTTTGTCTTAATTCACACCCTATGTTTATGCTTCCCAAGATCTTTTAGTGTCATATGTATGCCAGTGAGACTTGGACTGTGTATAGGAGGCACACTAGGCAATTGAACCATTTCCACATGACCTGCCTCCGTAGAAGTCTGAGGGTCCGGTTGCAGGACAAGGTGCCAGCCGCAGAAGTCCTCTCCAGAGCAGGCCTGCCATCAGTTCATACCCTGCTGATGAAACTCCAGACATGCTGAGCAGGCCATGTTGCAAGGATGCCAGACCATCTCATCCCCAAACAGCTCCTCTATGGTGAGCTGTCTCAAGGAAAGCGATCGCCAGGGGGACAAAGGAAGCGATACAAAGACACATTGAAAGCCTCCTTCGAGTCCCTGGATAATGACACCACTTCCTGGGAAACCCTGGCACAAGATCAATCAACATGACGCACACTGATCCACCAAGACATCTACCAGACATTTGAGGATAGAAGGACAACCACAGCACAAGAGAAGCGAGCACTCTGCAAAGCCAGAGCTGCAAATGCTCCAACAATGATGCCCACACATCCGGCCGAAATGTGGTAGAAAATTTTGTGCCCGTATAGGCCTTACCATCCACCTGCCTACACACATCATGGACAGCCCACAACCTGTTAGATGTCAAGGTCGTCTTCTAACACGCTGGACGAATATCATCAGTGCCACATAAGTCACAAGCAAGAACATCTCTTCATTTTGTTTTGATCTTCTTCTAACAAACCTACAACAGTAATAACAAATTAAACAAAGAACGAAACCACCACTGTCCTAGCAGTCAAATTACTAGTCTATATACTGTCTGGTTTACTAATACAATACCACAGAAGGGAGAGAAAGGGATGAATGGGCAAAAAATCTGACCAGCTCTGTTGGAAAGAGTGCAACTCCACAAAGATGGACAGATTCATGCGACCTCAAAACCTATCTTCCTGGGGTTCAGCTGTAGCCTCCAGACACTTGAGAAAAACCTTGATGGTTTCAGTTGCTACACAAATGTTTGTCATGCCTGCAAGACATCTTTTCTTTTTGGACTTCAGGCCTTCCACACTTTCAATTGTGGGAAACTGGGAGGGGGGATTATGTGGAGTTGGGTAATATGTAGCCATAATAACATTCTTCTTAGAAAGTCAAGGTCGACTTTGTCTTTGCAACTGGCTGGATCTGGATGGGAGGAATCTATCTTCATGGCAGTGAAAGGTTGGACCATGTGATGAACTAATGCGGTGTTGGGGCAAGATCTTGAACTTTCAACTGGGTGGGAAAACCGGGAAGCTTTCAGATTCGGGTTTTCCCAGATGTGCCAACATGGCTCTCTTAATAAATTGGAACTTTGAGGAATCTCTTGCCTCGGACTCTGATTTTATATTGGATGCTATTTGGAACCCTGACAATGTGAGTCATTGCTGGCTTTTGCCATGTGGATTCCTCTGATTCTCCAGCTGTTAAGCTAGGTGATAACCTTGCATGTTCTCTGAAGACTCAGAGCCCTGAACATAATTACAAGGTTATGCTACAGATTAAAACTAGTGATGTGCCATAGATCTCCTTGAAATCCTGGGAACTGTGATTCATGAAAGATTCCTTCTAGAGGAATATCTTCTCTCCTTCCCTCTGGAGCCTGCTAGAGTCAAAAGGTGCTTCTCAACAATTAAGTCTCTATGGTTCTTGGTTTACATTATCACCTTATCAGCATGACTACTCAGTTCCATCCCTGAGTTCTTTTAAATACACCGTGTACCGTTAAGTATCTTGAGCCGGCCATGATTAAAGCAGCATGACATTCATGGTGACATAACAATACAAATTCCACTCCTTCATATTTAAGTTCCAACCAGACGCCGTAAGTCACCCAAGAAAAATGGCTCAATGAAAGATCCCTGCCAACGTTGCAATGATGGAGAGAATGACTGTCTCAAAGGTGCTTCCCCCTTCACCCAAAAAGGCAACTGAACTGTTTTTTTTTCCTTGAGGAAGAAGAAAATGTTTCACTTTTCAGCCAAGAAGCTTCTGTCAGGTTCCAAGTAATGCATCCGTCACAAATTGAGCGCTGAAGCATTCCTTTTCTCAAAGTACAAATTTATTGGGATACACCATATTGGCATTAACTGGTGAAAAGCCAGTACTAAAGTTCCTGGGCTTTATACCACCAAACCAGCTGCATAACACCTCTAGTCATACAACAGCTCCCATTCTTTGTCCTAGCTGCTGCCCACCTAGAAGTTTGAAAGCATGCAAATGAGAGTAGATAAACAGGTACCAATTCATTGGGAAGGTAACGGTGTTCTGTGCACTTCTGGCATATGGCCATACTGGCTACATAACCAGGGAAATTGTCTTCAGACCACGCTGGTTCCTTCAACCAAGAAATGGAGATGAGCCGTTAGAATTGGACATGACTGACAGGGAATCCTTTACCTCTTTACAATTAGAAAAAAATGTAAAATTTTAGGTTTTCTATGGAATGCAAAAGTCAGAAATCAGTCTGAGAAGAATGCCATATTAAGAATATGGATCAGATATACTGAAAATCCTGCTGTGCCCCAAAATACCATTACTGGTCTCGGTAGAAGAAGTGTTTTATAGAACAGAAACAGCAAGCAAGGATAAATGGCTAAGATACCAAGACTTGCTAGTACAGGAAAATTGAGAACTTAAGATGAAATCAAGAGAACAATTGACTGGAGTTCCGGTTCCGGCGGCGGCGGCGACGGGCAGCTCTTTGCCCGCTCCGGCTCCCCGGTGGGCTTCCCCACTCCTTGGGGGGCACAGGACACCCCGCAGAGGGGTCCTGCCGGAGGGGCGGCATCGCGGAGGTCTCCTGCAGCGGCGGCAGCCGGCGGGGGCTCTCTCGCGCGCCCAAGGCACCGGGGAGCAAGCTCGGAGGGCGCATCGCGTTTCCACGCCTCGCGCCTCGCTACAAGCCGACTGGAGAATGCTACAATTGAAGGAAGCAGCTGCGGTGCGGTGAGGTTGCCTCTCTCTTCATCCCTTACTTTGCATGAAGATTTGATTCAGCTTTTAAAACTTTAAAACAACTTTCGGAGCATTTTGGAGGTGCGGCTGGAGGGAGGGGGGTTTCCCCCCCCCCCCTTGGACAAGCGGCAAGAAACAATTTTGCTCTCAGCCCCCGGGGAAGGAGGAGGGGGGAGAGCCAACGAATGAAGCCTCACTTAGGCTGAGATGATTTTCTTTTCAATTTAATTTTACATATTACAATGATTTGAGGACTTTTGGAACTTTCTAAAACTTTGTTACGCCTCTGTGCCCAAAACTGGCAGGGCAAGATGGCACACTTCCGTTGTCTTTATGAACTCTGAAACCTGACTCCACCTTTAAAATTCAGGCTTCCGGTCTTTGTCTCCGTGTCTCCCAGAGGAACCTCTTGTGGATTGGTATTTTTTTAACCTTCTAGGGGAAATTTTCTATCTATTGCCAGACTTATTGGAGAGATTCTCTTCTGCCTGGTTATTCTGCTCCCGGATTCACCTGGCTACCCTTCTTTTCTAATTGCTTACTTCATATTTGGACTGAACTTTTAACGTTATAAAGGATGGCATCTAAAAGACCCCCTCCTGGAAAACCTGGCTTTGCCACTTCTGCTCCAACATCCGCAACATCCAGTCTAGCCACACAGTCAAAGATAACAGAACTGATGCACCATAAGACTACAGAGATGGACTTTCAACAAATGCTTCAACAAATTCTACAGGGCCAGGAGGAAATCAAGAAACAGTTAAGGGAAATGAAAGATGAAATTAAAGAAAATCAAGCCCAAATATATAAGAACTCACAAAGACTGAATCTTGTGGAAGGGGGGGTGGAGGAGGTGAGGGGGGGGGTGGAAGCCGTGCAGAAAGGGAACAAAGATCTTGACATCCAACAGATGAAATTAGAATTTGAGAGAATGTCCTATTATCTTAGATTTCAAAATGTTATAGAAGAAGATGGGGAAAATATAAGGGACATCATGACAAACATTCTGGCTGACTATACACACAAAGAAAAACAACAGATGGGGTGGGATATAGATCTGGTTTATAGAGTGAACTCAGCTTATGCTAGAACACACAATTTACCCAGGGAGGTTCACATTAAATTCCTTAGAAAAACCACAAGAGATGAAATTCTGGGTGTACAAAGGGGGCAAGCATTGACATATCATGATATGGAGATAACCATTCTGAAGCAGATCCCTAAGAAGATTAGAGAAAAAAGAAAAAATTATTCGCAATTAGCGAATAAATTATACCAGAAAGGGGTGTGGTTTAGATGGTTGATGCCTGAAGGTATGCTGATATTCTGGGAGGAGACAAGAATCAGAATTAATTCACCCATAGAGGCGCAGGCCTTTATGGAAAAAAATAAAACACTCCTAGAGAAACCACCAGACACTACAACGGACACGCAGGACACGGGAGGGGCCAGAGCTCTGCCAGTGGAGGGAGATGGGGCAATAGCAAGAAGACTCAGATCACAGAAATAAATATGAAAATCATATTATTATAAATTGACCGAAAGTGAAAATGGAATTATATTTGGATTTTATATTGTAATGTTTAACTTGATTGAATTTAATAATAGAACTAATAT
The DNA here is from genome assembly GCF_964273705.1 of Natrix helvetica. Lineage (NCBI taxonomy): Eukaryota > Metazoa > Chordata > Lepidosauria > Squamata > Natricidae > Natrix > Natrix helvetica. The sequence goes on from NC_138552.1 coordinate 12,462,629, forward strand.
GCTGATTATAATCAATTATATACTAATGCATTATATATAAATGTACGCTATGGGTATGGAGGGAGGGGGGCCTCACACACTTTGCAACTGCCAAAATTTGTATACCTGTCCATTTACCCTTTTCCCTATAAATTTTGAAAAACCAATAAAATTTTATTACAAAAAAAAAAAAAGAGAACAATTGACTGCAGAGGGATTTACTTTTCAATGGTTTCAACCAAGTTCCAATCAAGATGGGAGATGGTTGCTCAGCGACATCTATCCTCCTCCTCCTCTGGTCATCCAGAGATTGGAATGTGGCTGACTCATCAGTTAGGAATGATGTTGTGACTGAAGGCTCCATATCCCTTCAGCCCTGACCTGTGTCAAACTGAATTCATGTCAGAATGCCTAAGGATACGAACAATCCCATACCTCAATCAAATTCAAACTCGATAGCTTCATTGGCTCTGAGTGTGGGGAGATGGGAGGATAAGTACTTGACAGTTGAAAATGGATGGTAGAGGGATGGAAAGATAGGTGCTGACTAGATGGAAGGAAGGTGGATGTGTGCAGTCATCTGGTCGTTAGCACTCTCGCTGAGAGCTCTTCAGGCCATCTCGAGTTAACCAGTCAGAGAGGGCTTTAACGACAAATGACTGCAGAGAAATACAATCCTTCCATTCCCCCACCATCGGAACTGATGAAGCTGCTTGGATGAGAAGCAAAATCTCAAAAGTGCTTTTTCAGGAGGCAACTGGACTTTCTTTGAAGGCATTTTGTTTCTCATCAAAGAAAAACCAGAAAGTCCAGCTGCCTTTTGAAAAAGCGTCTTTGGGAGAACTGTGACCTGGATGACTAAGAACCTCCACAGACAGATAGAATGAGTGGGAGAATGCTGGGGATTATTTTTACCCCTTGTAAATAGCAATAGCACTTAGACTTGCACAGTGCTCTCTAGCCCTCTCTAAGCGGTTTACATAGTCCTCATATTGCCCCCAACAATATGGGTCCTCATTTTACCCACCTTGGAAGGATGGAAGGCTGAGTCAACCTTGAGCCTGGTGGGATTTGAACTTCCAAATTCCAGGCAGCCAGTAATCAGCAGAATTAGCCTGAAGTACTGCACTCTAATGATTGTGCCACCAAGGTAAAAAAAAAAAAAAAAAAAGGGGGGGGGGTAAAGTGTATTTTTAACCACTGTGACATTTCAAGTTCGGAAAGTAAGAGGATACATATTTGTGCTTTGAACATCTAAGCTTCTGTGTGCATGCATGGTAAACAAAGAAGATGGGAGGATAAAAGCAAAAGTTGAACAATTCAGAATCATTGCAAAACAAAGGGATTTGCCACTCTCATTGTTGTGGCATGTAGTGCTTCACTATGTCTCTCCCCCCCCCCCCCTTACTGGGATTAACTTGCAGAATTTACAACCATCTTCTTTCACCGTACAAAGGGGGATTTTTGCTCATTTCCATGTTGTGTAACATTGGTACATGATTTTTCTACTGGTAGAAGGCTCTTTTCTGAAATACGAATGTACAAATCTGTCAGTACACAATTCAGAAGACTCGTGGACTGGTCAGATTTGCTCCCCATCAAAGGCTCCTTGTGAATCTAGGTGAAGCTCTTGTTGCACAATCATTTTCATTAAAAAAAATTCAGCTAAAAATACTTTTCAAGATGAGATCCTTTCAAGTTTAACTTGCAGAAAGCATCCTTCGTTGCTTTGATATCTGAGATTCTTAAAAGATTGTTCAATGACTCACAGTTATGTTCTGAACATTATTGGAAGCATTCAAAACATAACAAAAGAAAGCAAAACAAAATTATCTTTTCAGATGTTCTTCAGCTCTCTTTAAAAAAAAAAAAAAGCTTTACCTTCCATCATAGCCAACACATGTATAGATGAAAACAAATCCAACATACAGTCCCTAATTTTCTGACTCTATTTCAAACTCCAAACCAGGGGTGTCAAACTCAATTTCATTGAGGGCCACATCAGGGTTGTGTTTGACATTGGGCATGGCTAGCTCGACGTCACTTCTGTCAGGGGAGCCTGTGGTGGACTGAGCTCCGTTTTTGGCTGCCACAGCCTCCTGCAACTCTCTGCCAGTGAAAATGGAGCTCAAGAGGGCGGCCCTCCCGAACTCCATTTTCACTGGCAGAGGGTTGCAGGAGGCCGTGGCAGATGAAAACGGAGCTCGGGGGCCCATTTTTGCTGACTGAAGCACCACAAGCTGGTCCTTCACTGTTTGCAGGGCAGTCCCATGGACCAGATCTAATTATCCTTCAGGCTGGATCTGGCCCCTGGGCCTTGAGTTCGACACCCCTGCTCTAAACTCCGGAGGGGTACCACTTGATCAATATTAAGAGGGAACATGAGGGATGGATTCACCTCTTTTATTGTTTGTCATCATTAATCCTGAAGCCGGAAGTATTGAATTGGGGAAATTTTCTAATATAACACCTGTTATGTATGCAAAAATAAAATCTTAGTTTCAGGATTTAGTATCTCTTTTTAGTGCAGGGGAAAAATCCTTTCTAGAACCTAGGATACTCTGTCAGTATCTCCCAAGCTTCTATAATCTAGGTCCTTCAAGGTCTGTTGGATTTCTATTCCCAGATAGTAGGGCTACTGGCTATCACATGGAGGACAAGACTGTATTAGATGGATCAGTAGTATAACTCAGCATAAAATATTGAACTAGGTGGACCTGTGATGTGACTCAGTAGAAATCTATATATAAAAAGCCAAATACCACTCACTCATCACAAAATCTCCAGAACTGTAAAGCCTACAAACTTGAAATTTGGCAGTTTGTTCCTCTTGGCTTTTAGGTGCTCACTAAGAAAGGATTTTTTCAAAATGACCATCAGATCATTAATATTTTTTATACAGTATATTAGCATGCTCCGATGCGAAGGAGTTAGACATTCTACTTCCCCTCCCCATCTGAAAGGAACTCTGTTCCAACTGCCAGTTGCTTTATATTAACATGCTCTGATGCTACCCCTTCCTTAAACTGGGAGTGGGTGTGGCCAGTGCGTGACTCATATGGCCTGTGGCCTGGGAGTTAAGACTTTTGTAGCGAAGCATGGGTATCTGGCTAGTACTGAATAGAGTTATTCTAACATTTCCTGATATATGGCACTGAAGGAATAGTGTTAAACAGCAGACAGCTGTTTTACTTCCAAAATCAGACAATCAATAGCAATGAAAAAGATGTAGGAGTCCAGATTCATTATACGTTTACATTCAAGTCACAATCCTACATTCATGACACAGAGAAATCTCATTAGAAATTCTTCAAAGGTCTAACAATTCTCATTTCATTCACAAGGACTTCCTTTTTTTATTGTCATCTTCATTTCCTGGTTTCTTAGATTCCTATTCTACCTTTTTTAAAAAGCTCCAGACCATTTATCTAACACTGCCTCTTCCAGTTTTTCTCCACAGCAATAATCATGTGAACCAGGGTTTGCTGAGGGAAAAAACTGATTGGACGAAAGCCACCCAATGAATTTCCAGGGTTAAGAGCAGATTTGAACCTTGGTTTCTCCAGAAGTGGTCAGAACCTGCTGAATACCACCTCTGGCTTGCTGCCCATGTAAAATCAGTTATGAAAGTGATCAAGGGGTTAGTCTGGCCCCTTGATCACTTTCATAACTGATTTTACATGGGCAGCAAACCAGAGGTGGTATTCAGCAGGTTCTGACCAGTTCTGGAGAACCAGTAGCGGAAATTTTGAGTAGTTTGGAGAATCGGTAAATCCCACCTTTAGTTGGCCCCGCCCCCATCTGTTCTCTGCCTCCCGAGTCCAAGGGAGGAAATAAGGATTTTACAGTACCCTTCCCCTGGAGTGGGGTGGGAATGGAGATTTTACAGTATCCTTCCCCTGCCACGCCCACCAAGCCACACCCACCAAGCCACGCCACACCCACCAAGTCACGCCCACAGAACAGGTAGTAAAAAAATGAATCCGACAACCACAGCAAACCCTGGATTTAATAGAACAATTGGTGAAAGAAATGTTTATTATACACAAATGTCTATTCAGTGGCAAATGAGATTTTATAAGGTAAAGTGTAATGCATGAAGTGTAAAATGGTATCGTATAAGTGAAAAACATAAAACAGTTTTTTTTCATTGCATCAGTAAACCTAGAGTACCCTATGTGTGTTTGTGTATATTTTTTTTCACTTATTTTCTCTTTTTCCATGAACTATCCCAAGTGACATTACACAGTCAAATTTAATGCATAATAATTATGTTTGTTCAACATAGTTATGATAATTTATTGACTTAATCCTTTGTTTGGATTGCGGAATACTCTGGACACCAACCAAATGGGTCTGTTAACATATTAAAACCAATCATCATCATCATCATCATCATCATCATCATCATCATCATCATCATCAAAGTTAAAATTAAATTTTGTATGTTGTAGGAATGCAATAAAGTTTTAAAATACATTTGAATAACAGTCTTTAATAAACAATCTTTAATAAACAGGTCTTTATTTTGTGGTTTATGATTGGTTGGATTGGTTGGGTCTGAACAATGTACAAAAAGGAGAGAGAGAGAGAGAGAGAGAGAGAGAGAGAGAGAGAATGAATGAATTGTTGTGCCAAGTAAGATTGGAGAAAAAGAAAGATCCTTTTATCCTGTTCCCTAAAAATACAGAATCTCAACAGGAGTAGAAGAATATTAGAAAATTAATGTGATACATTTCTAAAATATTCTAAGAAGCTTGTTCAGAATAAAGAAAAAAACCTGTGGAGAGAATTTACATTATTTATGTATATAGCACTTCAAGAAGAAATGAAACAAGAGAAATACAGTTGGATGATTCTTATATGCTTCATGAGATTAAATAAAATAAGCATAATCCCTGATTAGATTTCAGACAAAATTTATTCTGATGATTCTTATTGGAGTGGAGGAGATCAGACATGACTTCAACTCAAAACTATACTTAAACCATACAGTATAGAACTATTTTTTTCTGTGAATTTGTCTCAAGGGACTTAACAGCAATGTTTGTTTGGAGGGCAAGGATGGATCCTGAGGACAGTGAAGCTCTTTGCTCCTTTTCAAATGTCAGCTCTGCCCTCTCTCCAAAATGCCAAGGAAACCTTTGACTCCTGCTTTGCAAGTCCTTTTTTTCCACCTTCTTTAAAAAAAATGCAGGCCACTCTGCTGTTGCCATTTATCAATCAATCAATCAGAATAGACCTGGAAGGGACCTTGGAGGTCTTCTAGTCCAAACACCTGCTCAAGCAGGAGACCATTTCAGACATGGAGCTGTCCAATCTTTTCTTGAAAACTTCCAGTGATGGCAGTTTTTACTGTTTTAATCTCTTCTCCATCAAGACCAGAGGTAGTAGTCAGCCGGTTCAGACTGGTTCACCCAAAACGGCACCTCTATGCCAGGGGTGTCCAAACTTGGGAACTTTAAGACTTGTGGACTTCAACTCCCAGAATTCCCCAGCCAGCATTTGAAATATTATTGTAATTGTTGATATACTAGAAAGGGACCAAAAAAGAGATGATTGAACACATGGTTGATATAATGTAGAACAAGATTCTGTTTTTGCTTATCTTTTATACGTTGTCTTTAACATTGTAAAAAATTGTGAGATTTGGAGGGATTTCTACCACTAGCACGGGAGCTGCCAAAATTTTCTATGTACCCTTTTACCTTTCTCCATAAATCAGGGGTGTCCAAACTTGGGAACTTTAAGACTTGTGGACTTCAACTCCCAGAATTCCCCAGCCGGCTTAAAGTTCCCAAGTTTGGACACCCCTGCTCTATGCTGTCCTATTTAGGCACATTTTTGAGGCCAGGTGCATGCGCAGAACATGTGTGCACGCGAGCAAAGTGCATGTGCAGAAGGCCAGGTGCATATGTGGAAGGGGTGAAGCAAATGGGGGGGGAGGGTGCAGTGAACCAGTGGTAACAAAATGTGAAACCACCGCTGACCAAGGCCATCATTCCCAACACCTTTTCTTGCTGCCCTGGTTTTTGGAAAAGTGCCCTTTATTGTGGTGGTCTCAGGTATCTTGTTTTGGGTTTTCAATGACAAGGGTGGATTTGTTATCAAACCTGCCACCTTGGCAAACAATTGCTTCTTTGATCAAACATCTCCGCCAAGCGTCTTGGTAGAAATATCCTCATGTGTTTGGACTCCAGAGTCAAAGTGGTGGCTTTCCCTGCAGATTTGCACATCTTTTGATGTGAGTGAGTATATTAGCTGCCTGGCAGCTGACTTCAGACATTTTACACCTTATTATTTCCAACATCCACTCTCTGTCTTTCTTCTTTTTTTCAGCCCCCTCCTCGTCTCCTTCTAAGACCTGACATGAATCAAACTGAGAAACTTCTCTTTTTCACTCACATCTTGTTACCTGTTATCTAAGTGCCCTCTAATGGCATTAATAAAACAATTTCCTCCTCTTGAAAGGGGAATCTGGCAGTTTTGCACAGGCAGGAGTGCAAAGCAGCAGTTGGGCTGCCGTTGTCTGGAGGTGAGACAGCCTGTACATTATCTTTTTCCTCACCTTTTGTGATTTGGGAATAAATTAGGGCTTGGGCAGAATAACAGGGACAGAGAACAATGGGGGGGGGGGAGCCAAAACCCCGAGCATTTATGTACTTGGTAAATGTCTCTGGAGATTCTCAGTCATTCAAGTCATGGTTGTCCCAAAGGTGCTTTTTCAAGAGGCAAATGGACTTTCTGGTTTTTTTTTCTTTGAAGGTGTTTCGCTTCTCATCCAAGAGTCTTGTTCAGCTTCTTCAGGGCTGAAGAACCTTCTTGGGTGAGAAGCAAAACATCTTCAAAGAAAAAAAAACAGAAAGTCCATTTGCCTCTTGAAAAAGCACCTTTGGTATGGGTGCTTGGTAAGGTACTTGGCCCTTGGTCTTTGACCCCCTAATCCAGGGATGTCAAACTCAAGGTCTGGGGGCTGGATCCGGCCAACAGGGTACTTAGATCTGGCCCACAGTGCCTCTGCCAGCAAAAGTGGAGCTTGCGGGGCCACATTGGCTCTCTCAAACTCTGTTTTCACTGGCAGAGTGTTGCAGGAGGCCATCCCAGCTGAAAACGGACCTCAAAAGCCTGTTTTTGCTGGCAAAGCGCTTGGGCCACCACAGGTTTCTCCTCCCCCCAACATGAGTGACATTATGCTAGCCACGCCCACCCCAGCTGTGCCCACCCCGGCCCCACAAAGTCTAACACAACCCTGATGTGGCCCTCTATGAAATGGAGTTTAACATCCCTGCCCCACCCTAATCTGTTCTTATTCTTCAAGTTCAGGAGAGCAATTATGAGAACATGTGTATGTCTCTCTGAGTTTGTTTGTCTGTGTGCATGGACACAAATGTGTGTATGTGTCTGTCTGAGACAAAGAGAGAGAGAGAGACTTTTTCAGTTTCTCAAAGTCAGAATTCAACAACTTGTTTATTGTCTATCTGGAGTTAATAAAATGTAACCAGCAGTGTTTTGTTTGTCCCCCTCCCCAAATCAGTTGTAATGATGTTTCTAGGCAGAATAAACACATTTTAAATCCATTTTTTCAAATTAATCATGAAAGCAATTACTGTGCATTTCAAAGATGCTATTAAAATATTAAATATTCTAGAGATCTTCTTCCTGCATTCCAGCAACAAAGCTTCTTTGTTCATATCGAATTAGGCCACTTTGCTTTCTGCTCTGCAGCCTGGCTTCTGTATGCCCAGGGTTTCAAAGGCATGGGCATTAGTTTCATTTCTCTCCACTGTCCAATCCCTCACTTTCCAAGTTCTTAGTTAACCAGAATATATATATATTCTGATTCATATATATACGTATACATACATACATACATACATACATACATACATACTATATATATATATATATATATATATATATATATATATATATATATATATATATATATATATATATATATATATATATATATATATATATATATATATATATATATATATATATATATAGTATTTGTACTGATAAATAAAGGGAGACTAGTATAGATCTATTTCGAGCTAATTAGCTCTCATCAGCTAGCCATACCCTTACTGGGATTTGAACCTGGGCTGTATTATATCTTAGGCAGGAGTCTTAGCCACTAAGCCACAGGCTCGCCTCCTTATCAGTTGAGCCAGGGAAATAGGTATGTATTTGTGTTACAACCCCTGGTATGCCTAAATATGGGAGGAAGATCACTACTCCCTCTTTCTGTCCTTCGGCTCATCACAGAAGAACATGTAGGCAGAAAACCATATTTTTATTTTTAATGTTGCCATTTTATATTTGTGTATATATATATATATATATATATATGTGTGTGTGTGTGTGTGTGTGTGTGTGTGTGTGTGTGTGTAAGCCGGGCCTGAAGCCCGACTGAAACGGATCCAGGTAGACAGCTTCATCCAGGTACTGGGGAAGCTGACGTGCTACCACACTCTTGACAACCTTTGCTACAAAGTGAAGGTTGGAGACCGGACAATAGTTGGCTAAAGAAGCTGGGTCCAGGGAAGGCTTCTTGAGGAGGGGCCTCACCACCGCCTCCTTCAAGGTGGTGGGAAAGAACCCCTCTCTCAATGAAGCGTTGGTAATCGCCTGGAGCCAGCCTCGTGTCACCTCACGGGAAGCCGAAACTAACCAAGTGGCAGCACTGAGTCTCCCCATAATCCTGTCCATGCCTTCGGGGGTCACCTTTGAGATATTCTAGTCCAACCCCCTGCTGAAGCAGGAAACCTTATACCATTTCAGACAAATGGTTGTCCAGTTTCTGTTTAAAAACCTCCAGTGTTTGAGCACTCATAACTTCTGGAAGCAAGTCGTTCCATTGGTTTATTCTCACTGTCAGGAAATTTATCCTTTGTTCTTGGTTGATTCTCTCCTTGATTCGTTTCCATCCATTACTTCTTGTCCTGCCCTCCAGTACTTTGAAGAATAGGTTGACCCCTTCTTATCATACCATCAGCATCTCTCCTAGTTTTGCAAACTTAGAGAAAAAGAGTTCCTGTTAAATGGAGAAGACCATCTGACAGAGAACTCAAGAAAGGCAACAGAAGAAGGAAAGCAACCTAAATGGAAGAAGAAAAAACATATTTATTTCCTTTGCTCTTTTAAAGCCACCGTCTGCTGCGATCTAGTGGACATTTTGAGTTTGGTAGCTCAAATACAATTGCCCTAATGAAATGGGAATAGCAATAGCACTTAGATTTATATACAGCTTCATAGTGCTTTTACAGCCCTCTCTAAGAGGTTTACAAAATCAGCATATTGTCCCCAACAATCTGGCTCCTTATTTTATCGCGCTTGGAAGGAATGTCAGGCTGAATCAATCTTGAGCCGGTTAAGATCGAACTCCTGGCAGTGAGCAGAGTTAGCCTGCAATACTGCATTCTAACTAATGCATCACCATGGCTCAGTTGGGAAGCTAAGGGACCCCTTCCCAACTTTATTTGATAGATACAGCTCTTCTGTCTGGAACTCACAATGCATATCAAACATTAATACAATCGAGTGAGTCCAGAGATATTTTATGAGAAGAGCCCTCCACTCAGGGCCGAATTTTCCAATAGGCTAACTAGGCTTCAGCCTAGGGCCTCAAGATCAAGAGGGGCCTTTTATATATCCGTGCCACATTTTTTATAAAGGTTAGTACCAATTACAACATGTTGCATTTAATATATTGATGTATATCACAGTAATGATGTATTTTATTATCTCTCATGTAATCTACAAACTTAAAAATGGGAGGTGAAAGGGCCCCATAAGTGGAATAGCCTAGGGCCTCTTTTCATCTAAATCCGGCCCTGCCTCCACTCCTCTGCTCACAACAGAATCCCTTATGCCAGCAGACTTGAAATTTTGGTCTTAGACAATTTAGATATACGCCACCTTCAGTTTGACCTAAGCGTAGTAGTACATCAAATTATCTGCTACAATGTCCTCCCTGTCAATGCCTACTTCAGCTTCAACCACAACAATACACGAGCACACAACAGATAAAATCTCAAGGTAAACCACTCCAAACTCGATTGCAGAGAATACAACTACAGCAACAGAGTGGTCAACGCCTGGAATGCACTACCTGACTCTGTGGTTTCTTCCCCAAACCCACAAAACTTTAACCTTAGACTGTCTATTGTTGACCTCACCCCATTCCTAAGAGGTCTGTAAGGGGCGTGCATAAGTGCACCAACATGCCTACCGGCCCTGTCCTAATGTTACCATCTATTTGTATCAGTGGTGGGTTTCAATTTTTTTTAGAACCTCTTCTGTAGGGATGGCCTGCTTTGTGGGAGTGTCTTGCCAGCCATGTGATAGGGTGGGCGTGGCCAACTTGTAAAATGTGGTGAAACTCACTTAACAACGCTCTTGCTTAGCAACCAAAATGTTGGCTCAGAAACTCTGGCATTTGAAGCACGCAAATCTTAAAGCTGTCAAGTTACATGACCCTTGCACCCCTAACCCTTTAGGAAAAAAACCCCAGGGGTGTTCAAACTTGACAGCTTTAAGACCTGTGGACTTCAACTCCCTGAATTCCTCCTCCAGTCATGTTGGCTCAGGAACTCTGGCATTGAAGTGTGCAAGTCTTAAAGCTGTCAAGTTACAAGACCCTTGCACCCCTAATCCTTTAGAAAAAAACCCAGGGTGTTCAAACTTGACAGCTTTAAGACTTGTGGACTTCAACTCCCAGAATTCCTCCTCTCGCTCTTCATCTTGATGATTTGCAGATGGGGGGGGCGGGGAGGAAGCAGGAACCAGTTCTAAATGGCACTGTAGATTTGTGGAACCTCTTCTATAGAAGAGGTTAGAACTGGCAGGAAACCACCCCTGATTCGTATCCATTTCATGTATTTATAATCATGTTTATATTTATATCTGTTATCTAATGCATGCTTGATGAAAAAAAAAAGATAGTAGGTACAACAAATTGGCAAAGACATTAACTTGGACTTTATCACATTCAGTCCCCCCCCCCCTATAATTTTCTTGAGTTAGACCCACTTGGCTTCCTCTTTATTTTAATTAGGTTCATCCTCAAAGCATTCCTGTTTCAATCCACTCAAGTCTGGTATCTCTTTAAAATGGACAAAGGCTCCAAATTAGTTTTTTTGTTTCATTGGCAATCTTCCTTTGAAGCTGTTACTTTTGTTTAGATTGAAATGGCTAATTTCCAGTTGTTTTCATGAACATATTTGTTTTGTTGTGTTTATAATTCAGTGATTACAAGTGGTTTTGAGGTTTTTCTAAACTTGGAAAAATAGTATTAATTTGGAAAGATATTATTACAGTCTCCTGTAATGTGAGACTGCAGATCTTTTTTTTGGGGGGGGGGGTATCTTGGCTTTAATCAAATCTTAAATCCTCGCAGCACTTCTGCATATGATGTTTGCAGCAGATGTTCACTTGCTTATCAGGGGTCCTTTAACAAAAACAGCATCTGTGTGGAAGGGAAGGAAGCTGCAACATTAATCCTACATGCCTTTTTGCTTCTGTGAAAAAAAAGAAGGTCTTTTTGTGTTCTGGGACATAAATGCAGTTTTATAGGGCACAAATGTCCTGTGATACAACCAAATATCTTATCCTATGGTGTTTTGGTATCCTTATTTGAAAACCTTCTTTTAACAAATCATACTTCAAACCTAGGACACAGTGGCTAAGAGTCTGAGCTTGTCGATCAGAAAGGTCGGCAGTTTGGTGGTTCAAATCCCTAGTACAGAGTAACGGAGTGAGCTCCCATTACTTGTCCCAGCTTCTGCCAACCTAGCAATTCGAAAGCATGTAGAAATGCAAGTAGAAAAATAGAAGCCACCTTTGATGGGAAGGCAACAGCATTCAGTGCACCTTCAGTGTTTAGTCATGCTGCCCACATGACCATAGAGACGTCCTTGGACAACGCTGGCTCTTTGACTTTGAAATCCAGATGAGCATCGCCCCCTAGAGTCGGGAATGACTACAAAATATGTGCGAGGGGAACCTTTACCTTTACCTTATTTCAAACACAATGCATCAAAGAGGGGAGATGAACAGCAAGCAACCACAGGAATGTATCATATGATCAATGATCAAGGCAGAGCTACATCTCCTTGAATTCAACTTACTCCCAGATCAGTGGGCTTAGAGTAGCAGCACTTGGTGTACTGAATGTGAGCACCGATTCCTTAAAATAAAAGAAAGATCTGACATTCAGTTTAGCTTTAGAAGAATGGCATCGGCAGCATGTGTGTTTCCACTTTAAAGCTTGGAAAATTAAGCAGTCTTCAACCTGCTTACAAGATGAATGGGAGACTTGCAGAAAGTCCCTTCACTATAAGCTAAACTGGGAAGCTGCTGTGCTATATTCTTATCAATCATACTCCATGGATGTGGCTCTGAAGTCACCAGGATAGCCACAGCAAGTGGCAGCATGGTTGGTAATTGGATGAGAGACAGTTGTGGTAGTCACTTAGTTTCCCTACTGGTTTGCAAATATGAGCATGTCCACGCATGCGCTCGGCCTTATGTGCATGGGCTTTGATCGCGCACGTGGCTTGCACGCATGCACGTGGTTTGAAAACATGCCTAAATAGGATGGCATAGAGCCAGGGTGAGTGGGCAGGACCATCTGCAATTTCCACTATCGGTTTGGGTAAATCGGTCCGAACCGGCTGAATACCACCTCTGAAGAGTATCCATAAGGAAGCTCCAGACTAGACCAAACGTCTCAGAAGGCAATAGCAGACTATTTCTTTCTTGTTGACTGGAAAATGATATGGATATGCTGGAAAAAATAGCCATCTGGTGCAGTTCCAAGCCAGGAGGAAGACCCTGGAAACATGGGGACTAATTGGAAAGATGGTTTAATGATGAAGCAGAACATCAAGCACATGGGCCTCTGGTGTTGAGGTCCTCTGGTCCTCATGGAGTTGAGAGTAGGGGGGGTTATACCTTCTTTTGGGCTTTGAACTTGCACTACCTGTTCCTGTGCAAGATCATGTATTCTATTGGCTGTTGTCAGATTCCTATGGGGTCATGTTTGTCTGAGCTCTGGTTGGAGTTTGGTAAGTGATGTAATGTCCTTAGGAGGACATTGTGCAATGCAGTGAGCTCTGCATCTTCTGCTAAATGGTCCTATTATGTCCTGAAGGGTCATGTCTTAATCCCATCATCCTGAAGCTGAAGGTCTTTTGTTTTGTAGATAGGCTGGCCCAGTCTTTAATAGGCACAAAATAACTGTTGGGGGGAGGGAGCTGGGACTCTTAGTTTCTGTCTCCCTTAAGATTTTTATTTCTCTTTTAGGGAAAATATTTTATCTTGCCTTTTTAAAATATTTCTCAAAATATTTCATTCTTCTAGGAGTGGGGTAGCTTCCCACAGATATATCCATGCAATTGCTGGAGTTAAGCATTTCTCATCCCAATGTCATGTTTCTGGGGGTTTCCACTTCTGGAGTGTGTTGAGTTCCTTATACAGTTGGTTGGCCTCTGTGAGAACAGACTGCTGGACTAGATTGGTTGGGGTCTGATCCAGTGTTGGGATTCAATTTTTTTTACTACTGGTTCTGTGGGTGTGGCTCTGTGGGAATGGCACGGGAAGGATACTGCAAAATTTCCATACCCTCCCCACTCTCAAAATTTCTGCTACTGGTTCTCCAGAACCTGTCAGAACTGGCTGAATACCACCTCTGGTCTGATGCAATGAGGTATGATTTATGTTCTCATGTTCATATGGCTTTTACTAGAAGACCCCCAAGGTCCTTCCAACTCTATTACCCTACCCTACCCTACCCTACCCTACCCTATCCTGTCCTCTCCTCTCCTCTCTCCTCTCCTCTCCTCTCCTCTATCCTACCCTATCATATCCCCTATCCCAGTGGTGGGCAACCTTTTTTTTCAACTGAGCCAAATCTCGCCAAAACCACGATTGAAATTTATTTTGAGAGCCACATTTTTAAAACCGAAAATACATAGGATGGTACACTGTTTTTAGTTTCAATAAGTTTCAATAAGTGAACTGTGTGGATGACTTTAAAGTACTTATATTGTAGTTAAGATTTTAATTCTAAAAAATTTCTAAACTCCATACGACTTGCAAATTAAATAGATTGTTAAAATGGCTCTACCATAACAAATAAGAGGGAAAAAAAACACCTTTTGTTTATAAAGTAGTGATTTTAATTTGCTCCAAATGATTTAACATTACAACGTGGGTGGGACTGGAATTTTTATTAGTCAGAAATGTGGTCACAAAGCATGATGTCATGTCATGTGACCGGGCTCTCCAGGGATCTGCAAAATTGGCTCTAAAGACTGATGGACTTCAACTCCCAGAATTCTGAGAATTGAAGTCCACCAGTCTTAAAACAGCCAACTTGCAGACCTCTGTGTTAGCCCAAAGCCTGGCGCTGGGCGGGCCTTGCTCCCCCATTGGTGGAGCCCCAAGAAGCGAGGAGGGAGAAAAAGAGACGGAAGCCAAGGAGCTTCTCCCCCCCCCCCCCGCAAAAATCTTATCAGGGAACCGGCGGGCAGTAGCAAATTAGCTGATCATGCAGCATACATGGAAAGCAAGGTTTGACCGGGTGGGGCAATGAAACTCCAGGGCTAATTCCCCATGAGAACTGTTGCCTCTGAAGCGATATTTTGCTCCAATATTTTGAAACTTTAAGCGCCCCTTTCCCTTTTTTCTTTTCAACCCACAATGATTAGGGAGGATCCTGAAGTCGGGCGGGGCTGAGAAGCGAGGAGGCAGAAAAAGAAATGGAGGCCAAGGAGCTTCCCCCCGCCCCCTCCCAGCAAAAATCTAACCGGGGAGCCGGGCGGGCAGTAGCAAATTAGCCGATCACGCCACGTGGGCAGTAGCAAATTAACCGATCACGCGGCGTGATCGGCTAATTTGCTACTGCCCGCCCGGCTCCCCGGTTAGATTTTTGCTGGGAGGGGGCGGGGGGAAGCTCCTTGGCCTCCGTTTCTTTTTCTGCCTCCTCGCTTCTCAGCCCCGCCCAACTTCAGGATCCTCCCTAATCATTGTGGGTCGAAAAGAAAAAAGGGAAAGGGGCGCTTGTTTTGAAGTGCCCCTTTCCCTTTTTTATTTTTGACCTACTCACTGATTAAGGAGAATCCTGAAGTCACAAGTCAGGCAGCAATGAACTGCGTTTAGCTGGAGCTGGCTGGAGACCGCGTGTCCACACCAAATACGTGATGCTGGCACTGCGCGGCAGTTAAAAATTAGTGCATGGCATACTCTAGGCACGTGCGCAGCCGCACAGGCGCGCACCTTAGAGGGAACAGTGCACAGGGCACGCACTGACAGAGGCTAGCTGCAGAGTCCTGACTTTTGGGACGGCCGCCCGAGAGGAGGGAGGGGAGCGGGCGCCCGGCACACAGAAGAGCCGCATTAAAGTGTGTAAAGAGCCGCATGTGGCTCGCGAGCCGCGGCTTGCCAACCACTGCCCTATCATATCCTCTATCCTACCCTACCCTACCCTATCCTCTATCCTATCCTATCTTTTCCTATCCTATCCTATTCTATCCTATCCACTATCCTATCCTTAACCTATGTTATCCTATCCTAACCTATCTGATCCTATCCTGTTCCCTACCCTATCCTCTATCCTACCCTACCCTACTCTATCCTCTATCCTATCCTATCTTTTCCTATCTTATCTTTTCCTATCCTATCCTATCCTATCCTATCCTATCCTATCTTTTCTTATCCTATCCTAACCGATCCCCTATCCTATCCCCTATCCTATCCTATCCTATTCTACACCCCCTTTAGTTCATAGCAGTTGATACTGAATGGTTGTGAAGCGCAGATGTGACGTGGCAGCTGACATGGTCATTATTTGGGAATGACTAGGGTTGTGGACTGTATTGAGAAGAAAGAAATGGCAAGTGTCTCAAGGTGATGGTGGCCATGAAAATCGCATGGGCATGTCACCAAGAATTAACTTTAGTTTCAAAAGAGATATTACCTTTAAAGAGAAATGGTGAAAAAGAGCTATCACTCTCTTGCTTTACCGCTCTCACGTGTCAGAGAATGCTAGTCTAGACAGGTCATTGACCTGGACCAATGGAGGGTTGAGATACATGCTGACCATGGTGCTTTGGATATAATGGTCTTGCCAGCCCTCACACCCCACCTGCTGAATGGGGTGGAAAGGTGACAATGGTCTTGCACACCAATCACTCTTTTTGGATTAGATCTGCTGACATTATCCTTATTCTTTTAGAACCAGAGCTCCGGAATGTCAGGGAGAAATTAATTGTCAATAGCAGCCTTTATAACCAGTATAAAGTAGACTCAGCAGCTCTTTCCGGTAGATGATTCTAAGGTCTTGGCTTGGTAGATTGTCATTACGTTGCCATGATAAGCAGACCTGTAAGCGTTTTTCTCCTCCCTCTCTCTTCTATTTCAAAGCTGAATTATAGTATTGACATTTAACATAAGAGTTCATCGGTCTCCAGTTATTGTACTGAACAGTCAGGCAATCAATTAAAAGTAGAGGTTTTTTCTACTAATGTGTGTATGTGTGTGTGTGTGTGTGTGTGTGTGTGTGTGTGTGTGTATGTATATGTATATGTATATATGTATGTGATTTTGTGTGTGTGTGTGTGTGTGTATGTGTGTGTTGTATTGGTGCTGATAAATAAATAAAGGGAGACTAGTATAGATCTATTTCAAGCTATTTAGCTCTCATCAGCTAGCCATACCCTTACTGGGATTTGAACCTGGGTTAAGAGCTAAATAGCTTGAAATAGATCTATACTAGTCTCCCTTTATTTATTTATCAGCACAAATACAACACAAATATAAAAAGGCAACATTAAAAATAAAAATATGGTTTTCTGCCTGGATGGTTTTCTGTAATGAGCTGAAGGACAGAAAGGGGGAGTAGTGAGCTCCCTCCCATATTTGGGCATACCAGGGGTTGTAACACTATACATATACATATACATATACATATACATATACATATACATATACATATACATATACATACATATATCTTTCTTTCTTTCTTTCTTTCTTTCTTTCTTTCTTTCTTTCTTTCTTTCTTTCTTTCTTTTTTCGAAAAAAAGGATGCAATAAAACATGAAATGGATTAGCAGAATTGAGTCGGCAGGAGTTAAGCTTCAAATCTTTGTGCAATTTAAAGGTTTGCATGTGGGATTTTGCTAACAAAGTTGTTGTACCCTGTTTCCTTGAAAATAAGACCGCCCCAACTAATAAGCCCAATTGGGTTTTTGAGTGCATGCGCTAAAATAAGCCCTCCCTGAAAAAATTGCCACACAGCAGCAGCCATGAGGTGACCACGCTCGCCGCCTCCTGCACCTCAAAAATAATAAGACCTCCCCGAAAATAAGGCCAAGTCCTAATTTTGGGGGTCAAAACATTTAATGTCTTGTTTTCTGGGAAGCATGGTGTTTTATTTATTTGTATTCTGCCTGAAATATTTTTACAAATAACTCAAGGTGGTGAACATATCCAACACATTTTTCTCCCCCAAAAAACAACTGTGAGGTGGGATGAGATGAGACAGAAAGAGACTGGCTTAAAGTCATCCAGCTGGCTTTCATGGTTAAGGTAGGCCTAGAACTCACAGTCTTCTGGTAAGTAGCCCAAGGTTGTGTGTGTTAGGAAAAGTGTGTTCAAAAATAATATGTTTTTTTTAATGACCCCATAATCCCTTGATTCAGGGTGGAATCGGGGCAACTGAATGGACCTAAGCATTTACTGGCCAGATGCCCTTCCGGATGCCTTCACAGAGTTCACAGCAGATATATTCTCTTTGTGCCGTGATAGAGAAATATCTGTCACTGCCTAAGATTGAACTCTCAACTTTCCAAGTGGGAGGCGAGCTTCTTCACCTCTAGGCTACCATGTCACTCACAAAAATGATATAGTTAATATACATACAATGTACAGGACTGTGCAGAGTTCAGTTGAACCAATAATTAAACTTATGTAAAAAGAACAAAACAAGTGTAATGTTTGGAAACTGAGCAGATTCAGACTTGGTATATTTTAGATATGTATGAAGTTATTCCACTTTATGGACTCAAGAGATTTGTGAGTTATGTTATGTGTAATGACATTTGCTTCTTGCCCAAGGCAAACTAGTAAGTTACTTTCTCTGTTACAGTGATATCCCTTATGCTAGTAAAATTTCACATCAACTTCCATTGAAGCACCAGAGTACCAGAAAATGTTGAATGACATGTAATTGATAGGATTAACAGCTGGAAAATTCACAGGGTTTTGTCCTGATCCTGTTGAGGAATCTGCCAAGTCAGCCCATTGGTATACACTGTGAGAAGCTCCAAGTGTTAAGTTGGAGATGGTTTTTGAGGTGCTTCCTCTGAGACATCATTTCTATCTTTTGTCACTTTTGCTGAAGATAGATCCAAATCTATTAAGACAGACTTTAGCAATAGCAATAGCCCTTAGACTTATATACTGCTTCATAGTGCTTTGCAGCTCTCGCTAAGTGGTTTACAGAGTCAGCCTCTTGCCCCCAACAATCTGGGTCCTCGTTTTACCCACCTCGGGAGGATGGAAGGCTGAGTCAACCTTGAGCCTGGTGAGATTCGAACTGCCAAATTGCATGCAGCCGGCAGGCAGCAGAAGTAGCCTGCAGTACTGCAATCTAACCACTGCGCCCACCGAGGCTCTTTCCCAATGTTTCCAGCTTTATGAACTGGTGGGAGGAGGGAGAGGCTATGGTTCTGCATGAGCAAATGGCAAATGGTTTTCCATTTCCACAAGTGGTATGCACATACACTTATTGGTCATGCAAATAGAGCAAACATATGTTCACCCATTGCTCCCGCAAGTGAGGATGTGCGTACTTGCACGCTTGCTGGCCATTTCCATGGCCCGGTCACTATCCCCTCACAGCCCAATAGTGGGCGATGTCCCACAGGTTTGGGGACCTCCTATATTAGGAAATATCTAGCTTGTCCCCCTCGAGATCATGAAAGCTTTCTGTTTATCAGTTCATAGCTAAGCTGATATTTTCACATTTTAATCTGTACACCATGTTAAGAAAATGTCTGTGTTTCTTCCACAGTTTTTGTACGCGTACTGCCCAATGTTGTCTGGTTCTTGAAACCTACTCAAATGGCATTAGTGACTCGCAACCCAAAGCGGAGGGGTCCCAAGAAAAAAAGAGTAATAGCAATAGCACTTTGACTTAGATACCGCTTTACAGTGCTTTACAGCGGTTTAGAGAGTCAGCCTATTGGCCCCAATAATTTGGGTCCTCATTTTACCCAACTCAGAAGGATGGAAGGCTGAGTCAACTTTGAGCCTGATGGGATCTGAACTGCCAAATTGCAGTCAGCTGGCAGTCAGCAGAAGTAGCCTGCAGTAGCCTGTATTACTGCATTGTAACCCCTGTGCCACCAAGGCTCTAAGGGGGGAGAATATTAAATAAATATATTTAAGAACAAGTTCTTCAAATTAGTTTCAGGCACAACTAGATAAAAACTAGTTCTAAAGTCATGAGATGCCATCTGTCAATCAGGTAATCATCAGAGAAACAACCAGCCTTAGAACCGAGCTAATGGAATTTGTCTGCTTCCATTGTTTTCTCTAAAGAATGAAAACAGCCTAAGAGGTTTCTGAAATTATTATTTCATCTCAATTTACTCCTAAATTTTGTTTTACATGTTTGTTTTAGATTTTCACACATGCACACACTTTTTCGTGCACGTTCTTGTTGTTGTTGTCAGTTGCGAAGTCATGTCCGACCCTTTGCAACCCCATGTACAACATTCCTCCAGGCCTTCCTGTCCTCTACCATCCTCTGGAGTCCATTTAAGCTCATGCCGACTGCTTCGGTGACTCTATCCAGCCACCTTATTCTATGTTGTCCCCTTCTTCTTTTGCCCTCAATTGTTACCAGCATGAGGCTCTTCTCCAGGGAGTCCTTCCTTCTCATTAGGTGGCCAAAGTATTTGAGTTTCCTCTTCAGGATCTGGCCTTCTAAAGAGCAGTCAGGGTTGATCTCCTCTAGGACTGACCGGTTGGATCGCCTTGCAGTCCAAGGGACTCGCAGGAGTCTTCTCCAGCACCAGAGTTCAAAGGCCTCCATTCTTCGGCATCCAACCTTCACAGCCATACATTGCAACTGGGAAAACCAGTTCGTACACATATAAAGATAATTTTCTTATCCAGATATTATTTTTCTCAACGTATCTTCGTCCTTTACTGGCTTCCATGAGGAACAATCCAGACCATCCTGAGATTTCTCTTTTAGTTGACTTTTTGGTGACCAAAGTTATCTCACTTCAAACATCTCAAAGTTACTTTCTGTCTCTCATCATTCTGTTCCATTCAGAGGCACAGAAGAGTCCACGAGAAACAAGCGTTCAAGCTGGGTCAAGTCCCTCAACAGCAAATAAAATGTATTTCCTGGGGGGAAAAAAGAGAGAGAGAGATTAGGGGGGACTTTATAAACTGGTTATCCTCTGTCATCTTCTTTTTATTCTAATGAGTTGAAAATGTGACAATGATACTGCAAAGGTTTTTCAGAGTCTCTGTTCAGGGAATTAAGTCTTTTTGAACTTGAGCTGCAAATGAGGTCTACGCCACTGAATGTAGCCATCCATCATAAGAAGCAGTTTGTGCCTCATAAAAAAAAGGCTTTTTAGACAAAGTCAACCAAATGGCCATTAGGAAAGCTTGATGGTAGCAGCCTGTCCTTCAAAGGCAGGATGAAAAAAAAAAGTGAGGGGAAATGAGAAGAGTATGGCAGCAGTTTTCCAAATTAGGTTGATGTATTGCCTTGGCATTTTCTCAAAGTAAATTACGAAGAGGGCACAGGACATGCAACACAAAATATGAATAATCTTTGTGCTCTGCCAAAAGTCTTGGCATCGTCTTTGCAAGACAAGAAGTGCAATTTGTTATTCCTCCTCCAGCAAATTCATGTTCACAATCCTTTGCGATTCTGCTGTCTTGGAATCAAATTTTCAGAGGAAGCTCTCCTTGGACCCCAAAACAATATCAGGCTATTTCTATTTTTCTCTTGTTTCCTCTTTATTTTCCACTGTACCGCTTTCTCTTGTGAAGGTCGCACGACTCATCTCTGAGTGCCAGAAAAGGAAAGAAATCTCTCTACAAGGAGTTGTATCAAGGGCAGGAAATCAGGAATCCAGGCAGTTCAAATGAATCACTATAATCTTTAGTGTCATTGTACTTAAATACAATGAAATTGGTTACAGGTTTATTGTATGCTAATGCTCTCTATAAGAATCTGAACTACTAATGGTCAAAGCAAATTGGCGGTCAATAAAATTCAACAGAATTTGAGGTGGACTGGACTTTGATCTCTTGTGGGTGCAACACTGATGACTCAAGACTGATGACACATTTGACCCAGTGATGGGATTTACTTACCTTTCCTATCGGTTCTCAAATGTGAGCGCATGCGCAGAAGGTCACATATTATGTCGGGACGGGTGGGGCGGAGCCTCCCACAGCCGTCTCTACCAGTTCTCCCAAACCAGAGAGGACCAGCTGAATACCACCTCTGATTTGACCCCTCCCTCGGGCTCAGCCTGGTCATCTCCTACTGTAAGCACATGATGCTTTTGAAAGTCAAGAAAAGCTAAACAATATCCTTTAGATATGATATCTATCAAAAGAAGACTTCAATGCACGTAGCCTGGTAATTATTACCTTGATAATGACAGTTATAACAATCTGTGCTATGAATGTTCTGCCCAAATTGCCGGGGGTGGGGGTGGGGGTGGGGAGAGAGACCCAGAAGGAAATGTGCTTTTCAGCATCTTCACACTTCACTTTCAGCATCTTGGCTGAAAGGCAATCAGGGAAAGTAGAAATGCAGGAAATAGCTCACTTCCCATGTCTATGGAGATTCTCAGTCATCCAGGTCCTGGTTGCTGTCCCAAAGGCGCATTTTCGAAAGGCAATCTGACTTTGCTTGTTTTTTTCTTGAAGGCATTTCCCTCCTCATCCAAGAAGCTTCTTCAGTTCTGTCTATAAGAATTGAAGAAGCTTCTTGGATGAGAAGTGAAACATCGTCAAGGAAAAACAAGGTCCAATTGCCTTTTGGAAAAGCACCTTTGGGACCCATTCCCCATATTTTCCAATCCCATTTTGTAATTTGCCCTTCCATTTCCTACCGCTCAGAAGTTCTCCTACCAAGGTTGATGTACATTAGTCTAGGTCAGGGGCCCTCTGCTGCAGCTCCCTGTTGCTCAAAATATGCGTCACAACCACCAATGTATGATACCTGCCGGCATACAATTAATTGAGCTTTTCCACCCCAGGTAGGCTAACCATGGATAAATCCAAGAAAAGAAAAGTTTCAGAAGAAAACAGAACGTTTAATTCAGGGGTGTCCAAACTTGGGAACTTTAAGACTTGTGGACTTCAACTCCCAGAATTCCCCAGCTAGCATGGCTGGCTGGGGAATTCTGGGAGTTGAAGTCCACAAGTCTTAAAGTTCCCAAGTTTGGACACCCCTGGTTTAATTCAACTACATATCCTAGTTCTGTGGCCGCTCAGGAAATAGTCAGGTACAGGAAGGCTTTTTTGTGACTCCAGGTGTTTTCTTTTTTGTGGGAAATAGGTCTAAATGGCTCTTTGAAGTGTTGCGTGTTGGCCTAGATGTCTCATTTATGGCCCAGAATCAACATACCTAAGTACAGAACTTAGGAATGTCCATAACTTCCATAGTAAAGGTCCGACAACTGAGAAACCAAATTGTTTGAAAAATTCAGAAGTGTTTCAATCCAGAGCAAGAGAGAAGTGGGAGCAGAAGAACGGTGCCTCTTCAGACTTTTAGTTTTCTTGTCACGAATGCTTGATCTTTTGCTATGAAGTTGTGTGCCTGGCTGATTGCTAAACAACCTTAATGGCTTTCCTTTCCTTTAAAATTGCAGCATAAGGAGATTAAAGGGCCAAATGAACAGAAGTCTTTCCATCTGGGGCCTTCTTTCTTCATGTTTAATGCATTTTGCATTTAGTTGAAGACTGGGCCAACTGAATTGTTCTTAGTGGTCCCCCGAGAGAAAAAGTTAAAGGAGTTGTTTCTCATTCTAATGTTGTAGATACTCTCCAGTTTCATTTTCACCATATCAGGAAGCTGCTGTTTAGTTTAATTTAGTTTAATTTGCACACAGAACCTCACTTCTTACCTCCAAATGATCTTTAATGAGTTCTTGCTATATGGCAACCATCTGAAACCCGTTGTCCATCCGTTGAGGCATTGGGTCTCAGCTTCAAACCCCATTGGTCATCTGGGTTTGCGAATTCTAGAAGTTGGTCGCAACATCTGTGGGGAAATGTCAAGTTGAGGGAAGCATCATGACACACAGGGTCCTCAGCTTATGACCACCACTGAGCTCAAAATTTCTGCTGTCAAGCATGACTGTTGTTACAAGACTTTTGCCCCATTTTACGACTTTTCTTGCCACAGTTGTTAACTGAGTCATTGAAGTTGTTAAGTTAGTAACAGAGGTGGTGTTCAACCCGTTTGGAGTGGTTCAGGTGAACCTGTAGCACTGACAATCAGTTTACTCCACCCACCAGCCCCTGCCCTATCCTGTCCTTTATTTCCTGCTTTCTAGCTCATCTCAATCACACCGCATAGCTGATTCCCACCCTCGCTGTATTGCTTACTGTGGCTGATGTGGAAGGTAAGCAGCTGGGCTTCTAATGCTCCATTTTCAGTGCTGCGTGCATGTCTGAAGCACACTTGCTCGCAAAGGGCATGCTCACCGAACCGGTTGTTAAACCACTGGTTAGTAACACAATTGTTTAAGGAGATCTAGCTTCCCCATTGACTTTGCTTGTCAGAAGGTCGCAAAAGAAGATCACAAGAACCTGGGACCCTGCAACTGTCATAAGTACGTGTCAGTTGCCAAGCATCTGACTGGGGGGAGGCTGAAGTCACTTTTTTCAATGATGCTGTAACTTTGAACAGTCACTAAATGAATGGTTGCAGTCAAGGACAATCATAGAGAAAAATGAACTGGATGAAAGTTGAAGCATATTTCACTGTTGGCAAAGGAACAGCATGCTTTCTACAAAACTCTACTTCATGACGGTCTTGAAGTCTTGGTTCTTCCTCCAACTGATCCAGGGTGTTTTGTGAGTACATTTCGTTGAGTAGGTGTGAGTTGTTTCTGGCACAATGTGCTTTATTGATCTTTGTTCTACTTTGATGTATTCTCCCTCTTTTAGCTTCCAGAGTCTCATGGCAAGTAGACGGCCATATGAATGGGTGAAATAATACATTGCAAATAAAATGTTATAAAAAAAGCACAGTGCAGAGTTGAGTCTGTTGTCTAACATTATAATGGTTTGTGGGGATGGCCTTGGGAGGCCGGTTGAAGAGATGCTGCCTAGGGAACAGTCATATAAGAGGGAGCACAACTTACAGCTGCATAGGCTGTAAGAGGCTCAAGAGCAAGAGGCTCAAGATGGATCCTAAGTTATCGGGCTGTAAAGGTGATGCTGGGATAATTTTACTTTTGGACATGCAAAGTTCTGTTAATGCAACTTTAAAATAAAATAGAAGTAGTTTATTTGGTTGTGTTTCTTGTCTATCTAATAAGGCTGATAACAATGAGAAGGAGAGGAGAGAGGAGAGGAGGGGCAGAGGAGAGGAGAGAAGTGGAGTGAAAAGAGAGGAGTGGAGAGGAAAGGAGGGGCAGAGGTGAGGAGAGAAGGGGAGAGAAGGGGAAAAGGAGAAGAGGGGAAAGGTAAGGGAGAGGAGGAGTGGAGTGAAGAGGAATTAGTATCATCATCAATCCCAACATTACACTCAGATTAACTTTTCAGTCAGCCCATATCCCCAGCTACAACCTAGCAACATATCAATGATCCACAAAAAATATCACCACAGCAATAGAAAATGTCTACCCATCTAATAGGATGAGGAGTTATTATACCACACCTTGCCATTGGTAGACCATTGCTATGGGTCACTCAGTTCTACAAAGCTTGGTGAAGGATTATAAACTTTTGTTAAAAGAATATCCTTCCATGCCCATCTGGGTTTTTTTAACTATGATTTCCTCTCCAGGTTTCAAGAGAACAACAGAGTTTTGACAAGGGCACACAGTATAAAAAGTGTACACTGCCACGAGTGTAACAGTACTCTTTGCTGTTTCATTCGGATAAGCACAAAGTTAGGCATTCTCTCTGTATAGGAAGGCAGTTTAAAATAAAGAGAGGGAGGAGAACTACACCAATATATCCTTGTTGACCAACGGCCAAGATTTCAACTGCAAGTAATCTTGATGTAAAGACATGAATGTCAGCATTTTCCTCCCAGAAAGGAATGTTTTATGTTTTATTAAATTTCACAATCTGTAAAAGAAGGCAAGGGGATGGAAAGAAACATTTATTGTTAGAATGAAAAATCAGCCAGGGATGCTAAGAAAAGCTGCTGGAATGCAGCAGAAAATTTTACTACTGCAGATGTTAATATCTCAGCAACTCTGGGTGGGCAGAGAAAATTTAGGACTATATGAGGGCAGCCTGGAAAAGATGTGGGGTCATAATCCCACTTCCCTAATATTTCTAAAATTGCCATGGTGCATTTGAAATAGTGATTTTTCCTCCTACTCTAGTAGCAGAGGACATCTCTTCTTCTATATAAGGAGCAAAAAAACCCCACTATTTCAAATACACCATATGAGTGGTGTAGTGGCCTACTAGTGAAGACACTCACCTCCTACTTGGAAGATTGAGATATTTCTTTCCTAGGGCAGAAAGAAAAAAAAATTGCTACGAACTCTATGTGACATCAGGAAGGGCATCCAGCCAGTAAATGCTCAGTTGTATCCAGTCGCCCCATTTCTATCCCACATTAAGAGATTATAAGAGTCGTAAAAAGGGAGATTTTTTTTATAGAAGAAGAGAAGAGTAATCGAATGTGGAGAAATGACTACCATTACTTTTAGGCAGAGTGACAATCTAGAACCCATGGGTTATGGACTGTATTGTCCTTAGTGTAACTAAGACAGCTACATTGAAATTTGGGTGTGAAACCAATTTTTTGCCATGTGAATTTCCTCCTTTTTGTATTTTATAGATTTGTATTATATGCCTTAAATAAGCATGGAACTTCCCCATCTATCTGTAAACTTTAAATATTCCATCACCAAAGAGGAGGAGGGAGGGGGAGGAAGAGGCGGCTCCAACACTGGAAGTTTTTAAGAAGAGATTAGTCAACCATTTGTCTGAAATGGTATAAATGTTTCCTGCTTGAGCAGGGCGTTGGACTGGAAGACCTGCAAGGTCCCTTCCAACTCTGTTATTCTGTTAGGAGGAGGAGGAGGAGGAGGAGGAGGAGGAGGAGGAGGAGGAGGAGGAGGAGGAGGAGGAGGAGGAGGAGGAGGAGGAGGAGGTGGTGGTGGAGGAGGAGGAGGAGGAGGAGGAGGAGGAGGAGGAGGAGGAGGAGGAGATTGTTCTCAGCATGCAGATTCTTGAAGATTAAAAGGATAGGACAATCTTCTGTGACACATCCTTCCCTCTCCTTCCATGGCAATCATAGGATAGTTCTTCCAATAAACAGAGAAAAAGTCTTGAACTATTGCTATGTTGTTAATAAATGAGACAAATGGTGAGCACCATTTAAAAAATAATAATCTGCATAATTCACTCTTGTAGAAGAATAAGAGGCAATATACAAACCTGTGTAGCTAAATATCCTGAATATGTATTAGGACAGCGATGGGGAACTCGTGTGCCATAAGTGGGGGAGCGCAGGGGGGTCATGTGCAGGCGTGCTGCACCCATAATGCAATGTGCGACCCCCCCAGTGCGCATGTGCACACTACAGGCGCTCCCCCCCATTTTTACATGCTTTTTTCGCCCTCCCCAAGCTCCAAAGGCTTTATAGGAGCATGGGGAGGGCGAAAAAGGCCTCCCCCACCCCCCACCCCAGAAGCCCTCTGGAGGCTTCAGGGACCTTTAAGAGGCTTCCCTGAAGCCTCCAAAGCAGTCAAAATGACCCTCCGAGAAAACCGGAAGTCACTTCCGGTTTGTTCGGAGGGTTGTTTTAAGTGCTCCGAAGGCTTCAGGGACCTTCAGGAGGCTTCCCTAAAGCCTCCAGAGCAGTCAAAACGACCCTCCGAGCAAACCGGAAGTCCGTTCCCGAACTTCCGGTTTGCCCATAGGGCTGGGTTTTTGCGCTTTGGAGGCTTCAGGGAAGCTCATGAAGCCTCTGGAGGGCCTCCGGAGGGATGGGGGAGGCTCTTTTCACCCTCCCCAGGCTCCTATAAAGCCTCTGGAGCCTGGGGAGGGCGAAAAATGGCTTTAAAAAAGGGTGAACTCAACCGGCTGACAGGGCAGTGCCTTGTGTGCCCTGACAAATGGTTCCTCATGCCACCTGTGGCACGTGTGCCATAGGTTCGCCATCACTGTATTAGGATCACGATATAAGGTCAGCTTACTTACGTCTATTCCTTAGGCTTTTTTTCTTATGAGATAAAGCATTTCCATAACTCCTTTTGGATTGCCCATTTCCTTAAGATAACACAAGGCTGATTTTCAATCTAACTCAATATCAAAAGTTGTTTGAGTTGTTGCCTTAGATTAGATGTGTTCCAAGTTCTTTACAAAGTAACAATTGAGCTTGAGTGTATTTTCCACGAAAAGCAATCCAAAAAGTGTATTTAAAAAAATGCAAACTCTGCGCTCAAAATAAATAATTCACATTCACTTACATTGTGTGAATAAATCTGTTTGTCCGGGTAACAGAGCTTGGGAATCACAAAACAAGCAGTAGCTTTCCATTCAAAAACATCTCTTTCTTCTTCTGCTCGAAATATGTAGCATTTGCTTCTTTCCTTATATGTGTTTCTTCACTTCGAATCTCTTCATAAATACGGTACTTATTTCACTACTGGATTAATAGTTAGGAATGTACACATAAGCTATTTAGTGGTGTCACATCAAATTGTCCAGAAGAATGGATCAAAGAAACAGAGTGAACATGGCCTGTTCAGACCTACAAATGTTGTGGCCCGCCAGAGGCCAGTAGAGCTCAGACAGTGAGGAGGTTGGGGAGGAACATGGGCCTGTGCTGGAGTCTGGGGAAAGCTTTGATGAGAGCGCTGTGTGGGAGGCAGAGATGGGGCCAGGGCTGTCTGACAGTTATCAGCTGCCTTTGGAGTCGGAGATCAGTGGGGCAGAAGAACAGCTGGAGCCTGTTCCCAATGTGTACATGCGCAGAGTTGCCAGGAGAAGGGAACAGCTAAGGAACAAGGGCCAATTCGGGAGTAAAGGCACAGGTGGACAGTGAATGGCCCCTCCCATACGGAATAAAGAGGAGTGAAAAAGGAGGGGTGTTTGTAGGAGACAATTAGTTCAATTCATTAGGGTGAAGATCTGTTCCTGACTTCTTGCCAAGTAATTGCTGCTACAGAGTGGCATTTGAAAGATATCAGCCTGGCCACTCTCAAAGCCTGATAAAGGTCTGTAGTTGTGAAATCTCTTGAAAGACTGATGAACCATAACAATAACGATTTCAATGGAAGATATTTTGGCATAGGCTTGTACTGCTGACAGAAACTGAACTTAAAAAGTATTTAAAAGTGGCTGAGTTGTACCTGTTATATTGTAAAAATAGACTAGTGCCCTTTTGGCTGTTCCACTGTTCTTATCATGGATTCATTTCTTATTTTGGTTCTCAAAACTCCTCACCTGACAATGGGGAATCTGATGCAAAACAAATCCAGGTAGACTTCTTTTGCTTCACCCGACTCTGAGGTCACGATCCGAAAGGTGACTTCAAAGTGAATTTTGTTCGAAGCCGACAAGGTTCCAGGTAGCGGGAGAAGTTTAACCTGTGCGAGGAAATCCATTTAACAAGCCGCTAAGCATGATTGTGTTGATACGATGAGCCCTTGCTTCTGCTTGCAAGAAAGATGCTGCCATTCTCATTTTCATTAATAGTATCGCTTGCTACCACCTGCCACTGTAGAATTTAGATTAGGCTTTCTTGATGATCTGAGTAATAACGTGAAATCCAAAGGCCTATAAAGCTTTGCAATGTTCAGGAATGAGAACATTATTAGGTCAGTGTTTTATTGTTTTAACTATTATTCTAATTTGATTCCAGGGGCTGGAAGGATTTTTATCACAGAAATAGAAATCTTACTAGTCAGGGCTTTAATAAATTGGGAGGGGCTATGAGAAGTAGGGTTTTATTCTGTGGAAGACACCCCCCCTCCCAAACCAGTGGTGGGATTCAACCGGTGTAACAACCAGTTCGCTGAGCGCTCCATATGTACAGTGGATATAAACAAAGCTAAAAAACTTACCATATTTTTTGGAGTATAAGTCACACCTTTTTCCCTCAAAAAAAGAGGCTGGAAATCTGGATGCGTCTTATACACAGAATACAGCATTGTTTTGCTTCCTGAAACCCTGCCCCCTTCACCAAAATGGCCGTACATAGCTTTTAGGAGGCTTCCAGGGTGTTCCTGGGGGTTGGGGAGGGCAGAAATGAGTGAAAACCAGGCTGTTTTTTGCTCAATTTTGCCCCCCCCCCAGCCCCCGGGAGCACTCTATAAGCCTCCTAAAGGCTATTCGTGCCCTTTTTTTGACAAAAAACAGCCCGTTTTCATGAAAAACAGCCATTTTGGGAAGGTTTGCAGAGTGCTTTTTTTTAAAATTTGCCCCTTCAAGATCTTGGTGTGTTTTATACTCTGGTGCGACTTATACTCCTAAAAATATGGTGAGTAAAACAGCTGAGGCACAACAATCCGCTCTGCCATGCCTATCAGCTGGGCTAAAAAAAAGGAAATATATGTCCTATAGGCGGGGCCACCTGATCGCCGGAGCGAACCGGTTTGCTTTCAGCCAATCGTCAAAGATACCAGTTCACCCGAACCAGTCCAAACCAGCCCCAGTTTTCCTGCTCCAAGCAGAAACTGAGGAGGCCAGTCTTTTAGAAATGCAGGAAGCTCAAATGCAAAGCCCAAAGAATATAAAAACCCACCCACTCTCAACTCCATTTTGTCAGCTGTCCCAGAAGCACTTGCGGTTGGTGGTTTTGCTTCATCAATAAATTGAACCTTTCTTTCCAATCAGCTTCCAGCTTCCATTTTATTTCTCCCGGCTTGGAAATGAACCAGATGGATTTTCCTTCCAGCAATTCCAAACATTACCTGTCTGTATGATTGCAAGGTGCCTAGAGGAGGTAGAAAAATTCCCATCATTGCTCACATAAGTATAAAGGTCCTTTTTGAATTTTTAAAGAAATTAAATATGGAACTGATGGTTGTGGAAATGGCCTGATTTCTTCTGAACCAATTACGAGGTAGACCGATTAAACTTGATTCTCATATACACAAGGAAAAGTCAGCTGTCCTATTGTAGTCCAGCAAGGGAAAAAAATAAAAATGATTATGTGGGGTTTTTTTTTTAGCAACATGCAAAGAAATGTCTATTAGTTGGAAATTCAAAGAGATGAAATATAGCCATGATGGCAAACCTGGATAGCCATTTTTCTGGAACGCTATAGGGTTTTCTGCCAAGGCAGGGGGTTGGACTAGAAGACCTCCAAGGCCCCTTCCAACTCTGCTATTGTATTGTATAACCTATGGCACATGTGCCACAGGTGGCATGCAGAGCCCTTTCTGCGGGCATGAAAGCTATCTCCCCAGCTTAGCTCCACCGTGCATGCAAGCGCACCTCCCGCCAGCCAGCTGATTTTTGGGTAATGCATGCATGCGCGGAGGGGCTGGGGGAAGAACAGGAGATTGGCTTCCCTGCTGTTCATTTTTTGGTCCCAGGAGGCTGCAGGCGGGCCTACTAGTCCCAAAATGGGGCACAGGCAGGAGTGTAGTAGGGATGTGTGGCGTGGAGTGGTGGTATCACATGTGCATTGCATTATGGGGGTGGGCGCAATGATAAAAAGGGCAGCCATCACTGAAATATAGCATATTTGACAGGCACCAGTGAAAGGATCTCCAACATTTATTATTTTAAAATCTAAAATTTGTATTCTTACTGTTTTGAAACAATGAGGTATTCGTGGGGGTGTACAGCTATACCCCTTTCAGAATTGCTGTAGGGATTTCCATTTTAGTTAGCACTCAGAAAACTCCCAGTTAATCCTTCCATCCAGATCAGGGCAAAAAAAGAGAAAGCACACCATTCACTTCAGTGAGCAAAAATATATGTAATAATTTTTATTTATTAAACATCAGCAAATATTTTTTTAACAAAGCAAAAATGAGACAAAGGGCGGCTATAGCAGGGAAAGTGAGATACAAAGCAAATAACATACAATAATTATCTATCTATCTATCTGAAAGTTTCTATGGTGTGAATGATAAATAAGAAAGAAAAATCGGTCTGGATTTGTCTATTATATGGACACATCAATCTAGATTTATTTGGCCATACCATCCAGAGACTAACAGAGGTCATGGCAAACTGACTATGGAGTCATGTTGAAAATATCCCAACTTCTTATCATTTTAAACAGCCAAGTCCCTAATTTTTTTTGCTTATTAGTTCTGAATTGCTCTGCCTCCAACAAATAAATTGCAGTTGATCATTCCTGATTCCTTGCTGACAGAGTATTTGGTAACAAAAGTATAGTTAGAAGATTTGCACTGACTGCTGATATATAACTGAAGCAAAGTCAACATGTCTGAGGTTAGCTCATCTTGGAAAGTTAGCAAGGTCAGTTGTGATGATGACTTGGGTTAGAGATCAGGAGGGTATCTCAGACTACAGGCTCTATCACAGGGGTGTCAAACTTGATTTCATTGAGGGCTGCATCAGCGTTGTGTTTGACCTCGAGAGGCGGGGTGGGGGTGCCAAGTTATACGTCACTCGTGTCAGGGTAGAGATGGGTTCCTACTGGTTCAGACCAGCTTGGCCTAGTAGGTAATAACTCAGCCACCCACGCCCCCAAACCGGTTCTATTGATTTTCGGTTCTGACGCAGAACAATCTTCATTGCAAAAACGTCATCTGTTTCCAGGGTGGCCCTTTGGGTCAGATCTAAGCACCCTGTGGGCCGCATCCGGCCCCTGGGCCTTGTGTTTGACACCCCTGCTTTTGGAATGTCCAAAAATTACTTTAAAAAGTGCAAGAGCAAACCACTCCCCTAGCATTGCTAAGAACAGCATTTATTCAATAAATATGGCTTTCAATGCATAAATAATATGTAATATTTATGGATGCCAAGCAATGATAGAAATGAAATTCTTATTAGAATTCAGGGTAGAAGGTAGTCTGCTGTTGTCTTCCATGATTCACGGTCTTAGAGAAGCATATCTAATTAATAAAGCAAGGCCATAATAATTTGAGGGGGGGGGCAGAGCTCTTTTTCCAATTGGACCCATCAGCTTAAATGGTGGGATTTTGGACAGTGATGCAGAGATGAACAGCCCCCTGCGTTCCGTGACTGAAAGTCATCATTAAACTGTCACAGATCAATTATGTCTCCCCAGAGCTTATTAATGGCACTGTTATCACTTTTAATTCCAGGTCACTAATATTTAAGGAAGACTGCTCCATGGAGCATAATAGGCCGTTGCAAAGATAAAATGCTGAATCTTTTTTTTTTTGCAATTATTTCCCAAGTGGGCTTGGGTAATAGAAGTTATTAGATAAGACCATTGATCTTGGTTAGGCTGATTTGTTAACAAGGAATTTATTTCCAGCCTCAGTTTGTGGTCCATCTATTACCGGATAAGGGAGGGGGATATGAAGATGAAATAATTATGCATTCTTCCTTTTGTGGATAAAGCATTCTTTACCTCATGGCAAGAGCCTTGATGGCACGGTGGTTAGAACACAGTTATTGCAGGCAAACTCTGCCCACAGCTAGAGTTTGATGCTGATGGAGGTCAAGGTTGACACAGCTTTCCATCCTCCTAAGATCGATAAAATGAGGATTCAGATTATTAGGGGCAATATGCTGACATTGTGAACCACCCAGAGGGTGCTTTAAAGTCCTATGGGGTGGCAAATAAGCTTAGATCCTAGATTCTATTGCTATTCTATCCCTATTGGAATAGAATCAAGATCATGTGAAGTGCTAATACCACTTTATAATGCCTTGGTAAGGCCACACTTGGAATATTGCATTCAGTTCTGGTCGCCACGATGTAGAAAAGATGTGGAGACTCTGGAAGGAGTGCAGAGAAGAGCAACAAAGATGATTAGGGGACTGGAGACTAAAACATATGAGGAACGGTTGCAGGAACTAGGTATGTCTAGCTTAAGAGAAAGAAGGACTAGGGGAGACATGATAGCAGTGTTCCAATACCTCAGGGGTTGCCACAAAGAAGAGGGAGTCAAGCTATTCTCCAAGGCACCTGAGGACAGAACAAGAAGCAATGGGTGGAAACTAATCAAGGAGAGAAGCAACTTAGAACTGAGAAGAAACTTCCTGACAGTTAGAACAATTAATCAGTGGAACAGAAGTTGCCTCCAGAAGATGTGAATGCTCCAACACTGGAAGTTTTTACGAAGAGATTGCATAACCATTTGTCTGAAGTAGTGTCAGGTTTCCTGCATAAGCAGGGGGCTGAACTAGAAGACCTCCAAGGTCCCTTCCAACTCTGCTATTGTATTGTATTATATTGCTATTA
Source organism: Natrix helvetica (assembly GCF_964273705.1). Taxonomy (NCBI): domain Eukaryota; kingdom Metazoa; phylum Chordata; class Lepidosauria; order Squamata; family Natricidae; genus Natrix; species Natrix helvetica. The sequence continues at coordinate 12,496,227 of NC_138552.1, forward strand.
CTATCTTTATAAGCAAAAAGCAAACTAAAACAATAAATTCAAAAAGTGAAAGTTAAGATTCCAGATGCACTAGGGAAAACAAAACTTCTAACAGGAAGATGTATTTGCCAAGTGACTTTTTGATCGCTTTCAGAAGGAACTGGAATCTTCCAGACTCCCTTTCCCAACTGGGTCCATGGTCATTCCAAAGTTGTCCTGGGTCATTCCCAAGTGCTCCCATTCAAATCTGGGGAGCAGCACAACCAAAGAGCCAGCTTTGGCAGCAAAAACAGCAAATTGTCAGTAAGAGAAAAGAAAATCTCTTACTGTGCAGCAGCCATCTTGGGGAGGAGTCTGCCATTGTTATCCTGTAGAGCAACGAAGGGCAATTAGTCTTCCCAAAGGGATCCTATTAGGACCTGGGCAGTAATGGTATCCTATTATCTTCACTACCGGTTCGGTATTATATAAAGGTCTTATGCTCAGTCTTCCCTTAAATTAACTTTGGTGAACCTGATCAGTAATATAAACTGAGAATCATTTTCCAAACATAATCTTTTCTACGGCCCTTCTTTATCATGTTTGTTATGTATCATAGTTTTCCCTCTGGTCCGTTTCGCTAGGGGGCGCTGTGCTCGACGCTGATTGGCTGACTGTTTGACAGCCGGCATATATAAAGGGCTGTCAAACAGAGCTCAGCTGTTGCCAGTTAGCTGAGATGCGCGAAATGTGAAGTGCCGCATTTGGCAACCTGTTAGCAATAAACTGTTAGCATTTGTTAAGTCCTGGCTCACCTCCGTTTGTCCACCCGTGTTCTCCCAGATAGAACAATGTTCCTACTGCAGACATATTTCATTCATGTTTTCTAGTTAAATTCTGATTGTTAGTACCACTTTTTTGATAATTTTTGACATGTTTAGACATACTTTTACAGATGTATTTTTCACTGAAGATTAAAAAAAAAACAGATAAAGTTTTTGCTCTGGAATTTTTGATGCTTTCTGACCTTGTTTGCTTGTTTGCAGATGTTTCAACTAGATAACACATGGATGATATTACTGTATTTTTCGGAGTATAAGACACACCAAGGTTTTGAAGAGGCAATTTTTTAAAAAAGTTGGTAGATGGATAGAGGGATAGAGAGGGAGAGAAAGAGAGAGAAATACAGTAGGTAGGTAGGGAGAGTGATAGTAGTTAGGTAGGTAGGTAGAGGGATAGAGAGAGAGAAATAGAAAGAGATAGAGAGAGAAATACAGTAGGTAGGTAGGGAGTGAGAAAGAGAGAGAGTAGTTAGGTAGGTAGAGGGATAGAGAGAGAGAAATAGAGAGAGAGAGAAATACTGGATAGATAGGGAGAGAGAGAGAGTAGGTAGGTAGGTAGGGAGTGAGAAAGAGAGAGAGTAGTTAGGTAGGTAGAGGGCTAGAGAGAGAGAAATAGAGAGAGAGAGAGAGAAATACTGGATAGATAGGGGGAGAGAGAGAGTAGGCAGGCAGGCAGGCAGGTAGGTAGGTAGGTAGGTAGGTAGGTAGGTAGGTAGGTAGAGGAAGAGAGAAAAAGAGATATATAGAGAGAAATACAGTGGGTAGGTAGGTAGATGTTTCCAGGTGTATTTATCCATGTGCTGGAGAAGGAAATCGCTGACAATCTGCAGCACCTAAGACTTCGTTTCTGCTGGCACAGCACTTGATCAATGTAATTCTCATCGATCAGTTAAATAACTTTCTAAAAGGAAAAAAAAGGTTTTGTACTCTGCAAACCTCCCAAAAATGGCCTGTTTATTTAAAAGACATGAATAGCCTTGGGGGGGGGGGCTTGCAGAGTGCCCGGGGGTGTCAAAAACGAGCAAACAACAGTCTGTTTTTCACGAAAACAGGCCCATTTTTTGTCAAAAAGAATTGCATGCAAAGCCTTATGGAGGCTTATAGAGTGCTGTTGGAAGCTGTGGGGGCAAAAAACGGCCTGTTTTTTTGCTCATTTCTGCCTTCCCCAGCCCCCAGGAGCTCTCTGAAAGCCTTCATAAGAGTATGCAAGGCCATTTTGGTGAAGGGGGCAGGGCTTTGGGAGGCAAAAAATGCTGTATTCGGTGTATAAGACTCACCCAGATTTTCAGCCTCTTTTTTGAGGAAAAAAGGTGTGTCTTATACTCTGAAAAATATGGTACTTAGTTGGGTAATGAAATATCTGCAAACAAAAACCAAGGTCAGAGAACACCAAAAACTCCACCTTTCAGTCCTGAGTTACCAATATTCTCTAATATTGAAACAAATTCCACTGCACTTCAAAAGTGGGAGCTTTCACAAATCCATTTCCCTAGAAATCCATTGCAGATTTCTGTAATATCCAAAGTAGGTTTGCTTTGGACAGCCTTCCAATAATCAGTTAATAGGTACGTAATTTCTTGATTGATTTTCTGAGTAACAACAATCTTCCATTCCCAGCATCCCAACAGAAAACAATAGAAATAGCCATCAACTTAAGGTTGTATATCTACATGGAATTACCTGCATAATGTTGCAAGCTATCCCAAGGCTATTTTAAAGAGCCAAAGATCTCACTAATATTTTAGTTTGTGGATTAAACTTGTCAAATGTCTTAGTAAAACAGAATGCCTAGAAATCAAGCGAATTCTCTTCACTATTCATAGCATTCTGGATGGGTATCACAGTCAATGACTCCGGAATGCTAAAAGAAGTCTCGACATTCATTAATTTTTACTTGAAAGGACCATGGGGGTTGTTGGATTTTTTCTGTACTATTTCTTGGGTCATGATTTTCAAGTAGCATTTAGTAAATCCTACTCTGCTCTTTCAACAGAGATTTATATTTTCTGTAAGGTGCCTGGGATAAGGATTAGCCAAGGTGATAGGAAGTATATGGGAAGGATTTGTAAATGGATTTTCACTTCCTAAATATAAGGGTATATTTTTTCTCTTTTTGACATGCCAGTGACATAGCCGGAGGCTTACTTAGGGATCGCTGTAAGGTTCATATGCTGCATGAATTTTGGGGATGTTCTTCAAAAAAACCCATACTTTCCTATTTGGAAAACCTAATTATCTTGTACATTATGAGCCACAGTGGTGCAGTGGTAAGAGTGGTAAGACAAGAGGCTACATCTGCTAACTGCCGGATCCGGTCCATAGGGTACTTAGATCTGGTCTGTGGGGCTGCCCTGGAAACAGCGAAGGACCAGCCCGTCACGTGCAAGCTCTGTTTTCACTGGCAGAGGGTTGTAGGAGGCCATGGCAACCGAAAACGGAGCTCAGGAGCCTGTTTTTGCTGCCAGAAGCACCAAGCTCCACTCTTTCCAGGGTGGCACTAAGTATCCTATGGGGCAGATTCAGGCCCTGGGCCTTGAGTTTGACACCCCTGTTATAGTTGGTGCTGAGAAAAGAAGACCAACAATATTATTCAATCTGATGGCTCAGTAGAAGCAAAGACATTTCGTTTTTGAATATCAGACTCTAGGCACAATTATCAGGAGTTGATAATTGTCTTCACTTCTCTTCTTGACCTTGTCAGAGGCATCTAGGTAGTGGCTGGCAGACTTCAGATCTAATCCAGCAAAGGGCATTGTTTGCTTCACATTGATACTTTAGTTTCACTGTCCTATTAACCATCCTATGTGGCAATCCTCTTTAAAGTATCTGAGAGAGATTTTCCCCACTTTTATAGCCTGAAAGAAATTAAGAATTTAACAAAGAGAATGGATTGAAGGTCAAAGAAAGAACTGGAGAAAGGAGTGGAGATTTGCAACTTTAAGAATTTCTGTAACAGAATAAAAGCGTTGGAAGGGACCTTGGAGGTCTTCTAGTCCAAAACCCTGCTCAAGCAGGAGACCTTATAATAATAATAATAATAATATTGAATTTATTAGCCGCTCCCTTTCCAGGCAGGACTCGGGGCGGCGTACACTAGAACATATAAAATATAACACGTGTGTACAAACACATAAACATACATATATACAAAGACATACATGCACGGAGGAGGTAATAAATTACAACATTTAGACAATTAAAACCATTAACATACCCCAATAATAAAACCCAATATACAATAAAAATTTGAAATTTAAAAGACAGTCGGGGAATACGAAAAAATTACGGTTGAGCCAGGCCAGATAATTGAAAGAGGTGGGTCTTCAACTGTACACGGAAGGAGCGGAGATCGGAAATAATCCTGATGTCACGGGGGAGGTCATTCCACAGGGCTGGGCCCATCACAGAGAAGGCTCTGCTCCTGGGTGTCGCCCCCCGACACTGTTTGGTGGACGGCACCCGGAGAAGTCCCTCTCTGTGTGAGCGAATTGGTCGTAGGGATGTGTGGGGCAGGATGCGATCCTGCATGTAACTAGGTCCTGAGCCATGAAGCGCTTTAAAGATCATAATCAAAACCTTGAAACGCACTCGGTAGACCACAGGAAGCCAGTGCAGCTCGCGCAGGAGAGGTGTTACAGGGGAGTATCTAGTCCTCCCCATAATCACCCGCGCGGCCGCGTTCTGGACCAACTGTAGTCTCCGAGTGCATCTCAAGGGAAGCCCCATGTAGAGAGCATTGCAGTAGTCCAGGCGAGACGTCACTAGCGCATGGGTGACTGTGCGTAGGGCATCCCGGTCCAATAAGGGGCGCAATTGGCGCATCAGGCGGACCTGATGGAACGCCCCCCCTTGCCACGGCTGTTACATGGTCATCCATGGACAGCCGGGCATCTAGGAGGACGTCCAAATTGCGCACCTGTTCCATGGGGGCTAGTTGCACGCCCCCAATGGCCAGAGATGGAAGCACCTGGTTGAACCGGGGGGCCGGAAGCCACAGCCACTCCGTCTTGGAAGGGTTGAGTTTTAGTCGGTTGCCATCCATCCAGACCCGTACGGCCTCCAAACACCGGGACATCATTTCGACGGCCTCATTGGGGTGGTTCGGGGTGGAAATGTATAGCTGAGTATCATCAGCATACAGATGATATCCCACCCCAAAACCACGGATGATCTCGCCCAGCGGTTTCATGTATGTGTTGAACAGGAAAGGCGAGAGCACCGATCCCTGTGGCACTCCACATGTGAGTGACCTCCGGGTCGAACTCTGCTCCCCTGCCAACACACGTTGCGTCCGGTCAGAGAGGTAGGAGCCAAACCACCGTAAAACGGTGCCCCTGACTCCCAACCCCTCTAGCCGGTGCAACAAGATACCATGGTCGATGGTATCGAACGCCGCCGAGAGATCTAATAGGACCAGGATAGAGGAACAACCCCTATCTCTGGCCCTCCAGAGATCATCAACCAATGCGACCAAGGCCGTCTCCGTGCTGTGCCCGGGACGGAAGCCGGACTGGCGCGGGTCTAGATAATCATTTTCCTCCAGGTGACGTGGGAACTGCTGTACCACCACACTCTCTACAACCTTCGCTAAAAAAGGAAGGTTGGAGACTGGACGATAATTGACTAGGTCCGTTGGGTCCAGGGAAGGCTTCTTGAGCAGGGACCTCACCACCGCCTCTTTCAAGGCGGCCGGTAGAGACCCCTCACCCAACGAGGCGTTCACTAGGCCCAGGAGCCAGTCGCGCGTAACCTCCCAGGATGCCAGTACAAGCCAGGAGGGACACGGGTCCAATAAACATGTGGTGGGTTGCAGACGTCCACGCAACCTGTCCAAATCCTCGATGGCAACCGAGTCAAACTCCTCCCAAAGCGGTCCCTCAAGACTCGCCACGGGCGTCTCTACTGGACCACTGAAAGGGGCCTATCCCATCCGGATTTGAGCGACTTTGTCCTGTAGATATTTCCCAAACTCCTCTGCTCTGCCCTGTAAAGGGGCTTCCCGCGGTCTCTCAGACAAGAGGGAGCGAGTCACCCGAAACTGGGCGGCAGGGCAGTTATCTGCGGACGCAATAAGAGCGGCGCAATGTTGACGTTTGGCCGCTCTTAATGCCACAAGGTACGTCCTCAGATAGGCTCGTGCCTGTGCTCGGTCAAATTCGGAACGGGAGGATCTCCAACGACTCTCTAGGCGTCTCTTGTGGCGTTTCATCACCCTTAGCTCCTCGGTGAACCAAGGGGCCAGGGGACCTTATACCAGTGATGGCGAACCTATGGCATGCATGCCCAAAGTGACACATGAAGCCATGTTGCCTGGCACACGCAGCCTTGCTTGTTTGTCTTCCAGGTTTCTGGTGTGCATGTGTGCACGATGATCAGCCGTCCTTTGAGTGTGTGGCAGTGCCAAAAATTGGCATGGGCATATGCACCAGCCAACTGATCGTCTGTCGAGCATGCACACGAGAACCCAGAAGTTTGGCATTTCTGGAGCATGGCCCTGATGAGTGCATGCATGCACACTAGAGGTGGGTTCCTGCCAGTTCTAAGCTCTTCTATAGATGAGGTTCCACAAATCTACTGTGCCGTTTAGAACCAGTTCCAGCTCCCTCCCCCCGCCCGTCCTCACATCATCAAGATGAAGAGCGAGAGGAGGAGGAGTTCTGGGAGTTGAAGTCCACAGTCTTAAAGCTGTCAAGTTTGAACACCCCTGGGTTTTTTTTCTAAAGGGTTAGGGGTGCAAGAGTCTTAAAGTCTTGACAGCTTTAAGACTTGTGTGCTTCAAATGCCAGAGTTCCTGAGCCAACATTTGGGTTGCTAAGCAAGAGCGTTGTTAAGTGAGTTTCACCACATTTTACAAGTTGGTCATGCTCACCCAGTCACATGACTGCCAAACCACTCCCACTAAGTCACATGGCTGGCAAGCCACTCCCACCTGGTCACATGCCCAGCAAGCCACTCCCACAAAGTAGGCCACACCTACAGAAGAGGTTCTAAAAAAATTTGAAACCCACCACTGATGCACAGGTTATGTTTCTGCAATGGTTCGTCATCCCTGCCCTATACCATTCTAGAAAAGTGGCTTCCAATCTCTTCTTAAAAGCTTCTCATGATGGAGTACCTACAACTTCTGAAGGCAAGGCATTCCACTGATTTATTATTTTCATGGTCAAGAAATTTCTCATTGGTTCAAGGTTACTTCTCTCCTTGATTAGTTTCTATCCATCGTTTCTTGTCTTGTCTTCTGGTGCCTTGGAGAATAGTTTGACTCCCTCTGCTTTGTGCCAACCCCTGAGATATTGGAAGACTGCTATCATGTCTCCCCTAGTCCTTCTTTCTATTAAACTAGACATACCCAGTTCCTGCAACCGTTCTTCATATGCCTCCAGTCCCTAATCATCTTTGTTGCTCTTCTCTGCACTCTTTCCAGAGTCTCCACATCTTTTTCATAATGTGACAACCAAAACTGAATGCAGTATTCCAGGTGCGGCTTTACTAAGGCTTTATAAAGCGGCACTTTATAAATGATGCAGTATTCTTACTAAGGATATTAAATATCCTTTTTTTTCCTGCTTGCAGTGAAAATTCTGTTCTTTTGACACAACTCTGCTGAGATGGTGTAACAATGATCAGAATTTTCCATAAGATTTTGTGGGTTCATACTCAGGGCCTTCTAGACCCAGGGATCTCCAACCTTGGCAACTTGAAGACTGGCGGACCTCAACTCCCAGAATTCCCCAGCCAGCTGGCTGGGGAATTCTGGGTGTTGAGGTCCGTCAGGCTTCAAGTTGTCAAGGTTGGAGACCCTTGTTCTAAACCAGCATTTGCCTCCATCAGACGTGAGGATGGTCCTTTATTTCAACATCTTTAAAAAAAGGATTGTCTTGGTTATAAAAATTGGAAGGCCCCACTGCATGCCACCTTAAGTCTCTGGAGGCGAGTCTTGTTATGAACGTAATAAACAGCTAAATAACATCAGAGGGTAGAGATGCCCATGGCAACTAACTTTGAAACCTTCGCATAACTTCCTAAATTAGAAACAGTATATTTTTACCCTGGTGAATAAAAATAACGACCCACCTTGGGAGCTTTCTCACTGCTTCCAAGTCAGATTGTGGTAAAATGCCGGCCTAGATAAATAGGAAGACTAGCTGTCTGTCTTCAGAAATTTAATAAAACCTCATCAAAGTATAAAGTACCAAAAGCCTGAATTGGAGAATGTTTTTTGAAGAAAGTGTTTATGCAATTTACAAGCCCTCAGTGATGCTGAGTGGCATACAGCTGTAAAAAAAACAGTATGCAGGTAGTCCCCGATTTACGACCACAATTGAGCCCAAAATTTATCTTGTTAAGTGAGACATTTGTTTAGTGGGTTTTGCCCCAGTTTACGACCTTTCCTGCCACAGTTGTTAAGTGAATCCTTGCAGGTGTTAAGTTAGTAACATGGTTGTTCAGTGAATCTGGCTTCCCTATTGACTTGTGAGAATGTCACAAAATGTGATCACCAGTGATGATATTCAGCAGGTTCAGAGCGGTTTGAGAGAACTGGTAGCAGCAACCAGTGGTGGGTTACGACCGGTATGCCCCAGTACGGGCGTACCGGTGCCTGTCGGCAGCACCAGGTACCGTTGCAGTATGGTGCTCTGGAGGTCCCACCTGCCCACCCACCCACGCTCCTTACCAGTATATGAGCTCTTCTGCGCTTCCGCACACATGCACGGAGCATACGGTGCCTGTGCGATGCTCCACCAAGCAGCTGGAGTGTCGCAGAGGCATCGCAGAGTGACGCAGGATGTAAGGACACATGCACTTGCTGAATGCGTTGAGCACATGCTGCGCACATTCATGTGGTGGACACCCGGCCCCGTTGCACCGTACCAGTTGCACCGGGATCCGGAACCCACCACTGGTAGCAACCTACAGATGGCCCCACCCACCTGCCCCTGTGGTATGCTGTCCTATTTAGCCATGTTTTCTAAGCCGCATGCATGCATGCAAGTCACATACATATGTGCAAGCCATGTGCAAAGCACATGCACAGAATGCCACGAGCATGCGCAGAAGGTGCACGAGCGAAGCAAGTGTGCACCACACTCCCATTTTCCGTGTGTGGCGAACCAGTGGTAAAATTATGTGAAACCCACCTCTGGTGATCATGTGACTCCACTTATGACCCCTGCAACGGTCATAAATATGACTCAGTTGCCCAACGTCTGAAGTTTGATCATGTGACGATGCTGCAACAGTCGTAAATGTGAGAAACAGTAATAAGCCACTTTTATCACTGCCGTTGTAACTTTAGTTGGAACATTTTCTCTCTTTTCTTAATATTTCTTTTTCCTTCCTAGTTCCTCACTCTTGACACAAGAGGCTGTCAAGAAAGGAACATATTGCTCTTACCAGATGTTAAAATTGATTGCTTTAATTTTGAAATGAGGCCAAAGGTGTCTCGTGTGCTCCCTGGACTCACACCGCCTACTCATAAGTCTTAGGGATCAATTAGTTGGCCAAAATCCATATTTGAATCACTCAATGTCCGCACTGCACCCATCAGTCCTATACGGATGCCAGCTGGATGCTATGCCAGTTTAAGACATTTCTGTCTGAATGGTGATATTCTGGCGGCGACTTGCCCAGTGCTCACTCTAGACCAATGAGGGTTAACCTTTTTTTGGTATTGAGTGCTGGAACTGGAGTGTGCATCAGAGTGCCGGAACCCAGAAGAGAGCGCCTGGTCAGTGCGCATGCACGCGGCAGCCAGCTGCACTTCCGGGTTCCATCACGCATATGCGTGGCAGACAGCCTGCCCATTGTGCATGTGCCACGGGCAGGTGGTCTCTTTTGGGTTCCAGTGCACGCCCCTTGTTTGCAATAATATAGCCCAAACCAGTTGTAGCATCTAGGTCATTTAATGTGCAGCTCCATTATGAGGACATAAACCACTTAATGAAAAGTTGTAGCCCAGAGAGGGAAAGCTTTGATCTACAGATACCGCTGAGCAACTATTTTGAGTAGAACCAGTAGGAATGAGGAATGCTGAGAATTGTAGTTCAGCCCCAAGTTCTTCATCTCTTTTTGCAAGATTAGGTGACCTGAAGATCTATCCACCTCTAAGTTATTAAACTTGTCAGTGGGAATAAATATTGGAGATCTATTGAAAGGATTACCTGGTTATTTTAATGGAGACTATAGAAAAAGTGCAGAGAAGAGCAACTAGGATGATTAGGGGACTGGAGACTAAAACATATGAAGAACGGTTGCAGGCGCTGGGTATGGCTAGTCTAGTGAAGAGAAGGACCAGGGGAGACATGAAAGCAGTCTTCCAATATTTGAGGGGCTGCCACTGAGAGGAGGGGGGTCAAGCTGTTTTCCAAAGCACCTGAAGGCCAGACAAGGAATAATGGGTGGGAACTGAACAAGGAGAGATTCAACCTAGAAATAAGGAGAAACATTCTGACAGTGAGAACAACCAACCGATGGAACAGAAGTTGCCTTCAGAGGTTGTGGGGGCTTCATCACTTGAGACTTTCAAGAAGAGATTGGACTGCCGTTTGTCAGAAATGGTGTAGGGTCTCCTGCTTGAGGGAGGGGTTGGACTAGATGTCCTATAAGGTCCCTTCCAACTCTGTTAATCTGTTAATTCTGTTAAATGGCAGGCTTTTAAAAGCATCCCCAAAGTCTTCAGCTGTTTTAGGTGAACATTATCAGAGGTGGAAATTTTGAAGGTGCGTGGAAGGTGAGTGGGGGCAGCGTCGGTGAAAAGCTGCATACTCAAGTTTCAGCATCTTTATTGTTTCCAGATTGAATTCTGGTCTATTAAGCAGCGGCTTTTAATTGGATAATGCGATTTCAGGAATATGGTGAATAAAAAGTTCATTACACCTATTATCTAGTGGATGATTACAAAGGATGTGCGGGGAAAAGGATATTAAATGGGAAGCCTTTTGTCGCTTTAAACACCTTCTCCACAATCTGCAGACTAATAAATCTTTAATCATAAAGACTTCCTCCTGGATCCTTGGCTCATATGATTAAAACAACAACAACAATGGGGGCAGTTTTCAAATGGATACTGAGCTTCTGAAAGGAAAGTTCGTTTGTTGAGGAAATTTGCATGGCTTTAAAAGGCAAACAAACAAAACCCACCAGAATTTTTAACCCATGATTTCCTAGATCAGGGGACTCTCCAAAATTGTTCCTCAGCAGCCTCTGTTACTGGATTCTTCTCCAAACTCTGATGGATCTCTAGGGACTGCAAACTTGGCAACTTTAAGACTACTGGACTGCAATTCCCAGAATTCCTCAGTCAGCCAACTCTCAATTCTGGAGTTGGAAGTCCACAAACTCTGTAATGAAGAATATCAGCAACTCCTGGGATTCAAGATCTCCTTATATAGCAAAAGTATTAACGACTGCTTGCCATTTAAAAAAGTATTTGGCTTCCTGTTTTGGGCAAGCTGACCTGATTCCATCTGTTCTTTTCTAACCATCTGTTTGCTCATCATTCCTTTACTTACTCTTCTCTGATGTGAGAACCAGCTCTTACACCAGCTGAGATACCCAACGTTTATTATTTCTGTCATCCCCTTCCAGCTTCTTCCTTCTCTGGTCCACCTTACCACTTCTTGGCATCGTTTTTTTTTTAACTGACGTTTATTTTTCCATTGCTTATGAGTCTCCCCACATTGTTCCAGTAGTCCTCATTTGTTCCCCCTTCTTGTTGTTCAAACTGGTTCTCCTCTTCCCCCACATCACTGATCTTTACACTGACTGGACTTTCCATGCTGTGTGGTACTGGCAGCAGAGGTGGGGGTTCCAGTGGTAGGTTCTGGATCCCGTTGCAATTGGTATGGTGCAACGGGGCTGGGCATCCACCACATGCAGTGCTCGCATGCGTACTTACCACCCATGATGCTCCAGCTGCTCGGCGGAGCATCACACAGGTGCCGTATGCTCCGTGCACATGCTCATAAGCCCTGATTGGCTCCAATACAGGTAAGGAGGGCGGGCGGGCCCTCCGGAGCACTGTACCAGAATGGTACCTGGTGCTCTCAGCAGGCATTCGTACACCCGTACCAGGGCTCACTGGTCGTATCCCACCACTGGTGGGTTCCTACCAGTTCGACCGAGTAGGTAGTAACTTGCCCTGCTACGCCCCCAAACCGATGCATAGGCAGCACCATCTTGTTTTTTGTGCATGCGCAGAAGCATTTTTTAGTACTGTGCATGTGTGCATAGCAACACATGCACAGTAGCAACAGCCAGAACCCACCCCTGACTGCCAGCTATATTCCACCTAGATGAGGGAAGAATGGTTTATATTCCGTAGTGGGGCAGTGGTTGGAATGCAATATTGCAGGCTAAACTCTTCCCACTGCCAGGAATTCAATCCTCCCCACTTCAAGGTTGACTCAGCCGTCCATCCTTCCGAGGTGGGTAAAATGAGGACCCAGATTGTTGGAGGCCATAGGCTGTAAACTGCTTAGAAAGAGCTGTTAAGCACTGTGAAGCGGTATGTGTCTAAGTGCGATTGCAATTTCTATATTTACTTTTCACTTTCCAATCAATCATAGAGGTGATAATGGGGTGGGTTTGGGGATGCCATTCTTACTACAGGGGGTCCTTGACTTAACATCATTTGTTTAGTTCCCATTCAAAGTTGCAGTGGCATTGAAAAAAAGTGACTTAAAATGGGTCCTGGCACTTAAGACCATCACATCTTCCCAACTCACATCCTAAGCCTAACCTAACCCTAATCCAAATTCAGATGCTTGACATACCCACCATCCACTTATGTATTTACTAGCTGGATATCCATGCTTCACTATGAAACTATGTGATCAGGCTTGATACATTGACACTTAAAGCTTGAAAATGAATGTAGAATGTGTAACTCCTTAGCATCAGAGTCTGTTAATATAAGGCAACTGGCAGTTGGAACAGAGTTCTTTTCAGGTGGGGAGGGAGAGTAGAATGTGAGAACCTGGATTTTGTTAACAATCACTTGATTCATTTAATTGCAATGTTGGGTAAACAACCATGGCACAAAAGGTTGCATCATTGTGTGCAATTCACTTAACAACTGTCTTACCTAGCAATGAATGTTCTGGTCCCAATTGGGATCATAAATTGAAAGCTACCAGTCTTCATTACTCTTCATGCATTATAGCTAAATTTCTGGACTAGATCGCAAACTATATCACATTATACGTAAGTTGCAGCTCAATTTTTAACCCCACCAAATAATTCGGGCTTAACCATCAATTAGGCAGCTGGACTTATCATCTTTGACCCCTTGCCAAGCATCAGGGGTGTCAAACTCGATTTCATGGAGGACTGCATCAAGCTTATGTTGGACCTCAGGGGCCCGGGGTAGGCGTTACCAGGATGGGCATCGCCAACGTGATGTCAGTCATGTCGGGGGTGCCTGTGGCTGCCCGACCTCTCTGCCAGTGAAAATAGGCTCTCAAGCTCCATATTCATCTGCAACGGCCTCCTGCAACCCTCTGCCAGTGAAAATGGAGGTCGTGGTCCTCCCAAGCTCCATTTTTTTCTGGCAGAGGTACCCATGGGCCAGTCCTTCGCTGTTTCCAAGACAGCTCTGCGGGCCATATCTAAACACCCCATGGGCCAGATCCGGCCCCCGGGCCTTGAGTTTGACACCCCTGCCATATATGACCAAGTTAAATCGCATCAGGATAGATCTACGGGGCCCCTCCAGACAGCACCCCTCAATCTTTTGGGCACCATGGATCAGTTCTATGGTGAGAAGTTTTTCCATGGACCAGAGAAGGTGTGGTTTCATGTACTGCCTGCATCCCATGGATGGGTCTTTGCTTGTTTGCACGGCCCAGTTTCTGGCATGCCACAGCCCAGTTCCTGTCCACAACCCCGGTGTTGGGGACCCCTGCTCCAGATGATCCGAAGATCCAGTGGCAGAGCTTCAGTCAAAGTTCTGGCAGCAGAAAACAAGAGCCGACAGCTGAGAACAGACGTTTGTGAAGTCGGACACATAAAGGGGGAGGGGAAGGAAGACAGTTGTGAGCGAATCCCCCCTTCTCTTCATTCCCACCGCAATCAATCAGATAATTCCCATGCTAGAACTTAAGCCAGTGCTCCAGCAATCAGTCCCTTGCAGTCTCTAATTATGTCTGCAACTCTGAATGGCCCCGTGGTGAAAAATGAGCTCTGTGTCCAATAAGCTGCATTCTCAGATAAAATATGAGCATTTATTTAAAGTACGACCTCCACTCCGGATGCCAGACTGGGAGCGTACCAAAGTAATAAGAGGGCAGATGTCTTGAGATTAATAGGGGGGAAAAAACCTATGCCATCTGGGCAACCTGGCAACCGGCTCATTTTGGGGGAAACTTCACCCTCTGCTCTTTGGGTTGCTCATTAATTGCCATAGTGCTAAATAGTCACCCTTGCCTTCCCCTTTGATCTGCGTTAAGGCAGAAGAAGCAACATATGAATTCATTCTTAGCAGAACCCCATTCAAAACATGATCGATCTAATTTTTCTTCCCCCTCTGGGCAGGAAGTGGGGGGAAAAAAAGAGTTTGTTGGAACAATTTTGATTGTTTCTGTTGTGAATTAAACGTTATGATTTACCTTTTAGGGACCTTTTAGGGCCAAGCTGCTGAATAGGAGGCTTCCTCCCATCCTTCTAAAGCATTTTACAATGAATTGCACAATACAAAGAGATGTCTTTAAGCCTGGTACCAAGTGGGTTGACCCCCCCCCCACTCTCCCCACCCTCCAATTATTCTGTAATTCTCACCCTGCAGGCTGGAAAGCTCCTGAGTCACCACAGTAGGGAAAGTAAATGATTAGGACTTGCTGTTGTCTGCAGGGAAGGCGAATTATGTTCTGCAGGGAAAGTCAAGAAGCTTTGCGTAGATGTACTGAGCTGAGTGTTCTCCCTGCTTGGGAATAAACATCTGTTACTTGAATATGGCATCACTACTTTGTAATTCTTTATCATTATTACTACTGCATGATCTTCTTCTTCTTCTTCTTCTTCTTCTTCTTCTTCTTCTTCTTCTTCTTCTTCTTCTTCTCCTCCTCCTCCTCCTCCTCCTCCTCCTCCTCCTCCTCCTCCTCCTCCTCCTCCTCCTCCTCCTCCTCCTCCTCCTCCTTCTCCTGAACCTTGTATTTGTTCTAGTCCAACCCCCTGCTCAAACAGGAGACCCTATACCATTTCTGACAAGTGGTTGTCTGGTCTTTTCTTCAAAGCCTCCAATGATGAAACTCCCACAACTTCTAAAGTCAAGTTGTTCCATTGATTGATTGTTCTCACTGTCAGAACATTTTTCCTTATTTCTACATTGAGTGTCTCCTGAAACTCCTGATCAGTTTCCATCCATTGTTCCTTGTCTGGTCCCGTCTTCTCTATGATAACTCCTCAAATATTGGAACAATGCAATCATTTCACCTCTGATTTTTCTCTTCACTAGACTAGCCATGCCCAGTTCTTGTAACTGTTCTTCATATGTTTTAGCCTCCACTCCCCTAATCATCTTTGTTGCTCTTCTCTGCATTCTTTCTACAGTTTCAACATCTCCTCCTCCTCCTCCTCCTCCTCCTCCTCCTCCTCCTCCTCCTCCTCCTCCTCCTCCTCCTCCTCCTCCTCCTCCTCCTCCTCCTCCTCCTCCTCCTCCTCCTCCTCCTCCTCCTCTCTTGGTGACGTGTAGCTACTCACCAAAGCTTTTTGTTCCACAGCTGTTAAAACTCGGGGTATATTGTCCTCTCCCCTCTTCTAAAGTTGTTAAGCTTCCCCAAGGAGTTTCATTTTCACAATAGACCTCTCAAGGAGTTCTTTATGGTTGCATTGTCCAAAGAAGGAGCATCTGTTTATGGCCTAGCTCTTGAATGACTTTATTTGACCCAGGTTTGCAGGGCCTGTTCTTTTTTAATTGACCCTTCCTTTGTCTGACTAGGAAGGGCTACATTGTATTCTGAAAGCAAATCAAATGAAGTTTATCTTTCGTTAGCAAATATTGTGTGTGTAGGACTGCCACTTCTTTATTTGTCTCTTTCTATGAGTGTGTTTGTGTATATGCATGTGTGTGAGAGAGTCACACGTATGTGTGTAGGTTTCCTCCCTCCCTCCCTCCTTCCCTCTTTCTTTCTTTCTTTCTTTCTTTCTTTCTTTCTTTCTTTCTTTCTTTCTTTCTTTCTTTCTTTCTTTCTTTCTTTCTTTCTTTCTTTCTCCTGTCTATCAATCTAACTAGCTATCTTCTCTACTCCTCTAATGCTTTTAGTTTTTCAATATTCTCTGATCAATAGTTCATGATGATTTGACAATGCTTATTAATGCTGATAGCTTCTTATTCTGAACTCAGCCTGATTCTAATCCCTGTTCAATATTAAAAGATTCATCCTGACTATTCTCTAACAGTTATTTCATTCTGTCATAACTACTAAAGGTTTGTACTGTGAAGGTTCCTGATTCTTTCTGTTTCAGATACGGTCAATATATCCCCTCAATCTGTGTCTATGTCGCCCCCCCCCACTCCTCCTCCTCCTCCTCCTCCTCCTCCTCCTCCTCCTCCTCCTCCTCCTTTTGAGAAAGAGGATTTCAGAGACTTTCAGGTGATCTTTCTAAAAAGATGCAGACTTACTAAAGGTGCCTCTACATTTCAACTCTTCTAGTCTCTTGAGGTTAACATTTTGAAATTTTATGGGATCATGGAAGGTCACTTCTGAGACTGTGTTTCTTCGGGAATTGTTCAAAGGATAGTGTGGTCAAGTTGATAAGATTCTTGACTGACTCTTGGTGAGATGTAAATCTCCCAAACTTGTGACCTAGTTGGCTTGGCCTCGAATAGTCAAGGTTTATAATCAGCTGTAGCATGATTCAGAACCAAACATAAATGACCTGGGCTGGGAATTTTGATGAATTACTGTTTTGATACAGAAGTTTATATTTGTTTTTCTTTTGTTTGTTTGTTTGTTTTTTAAAAACTATAACCTCTAGTGCCGTGATGGTGAACCCATGGCACACGTTAGCATGCAAGCGACATCTGTTGGCATGCAAGCTGTCAGCTCCAGCGCCAGTTTCTGAACTTCCAATTGGCCTGTAGGGCCCGTTTTTCGCCCTCCCCAGGCTCCAGAGGCTTTCCTGGAGCCTGGGGAAAGCGAAAATGGCTCCCCCCCAAAAGGCAATTCCAACCTCAGCTTGGAGGCGAGCAGTGTGGTGCACATGGGGGGGAGCATGTGTGGAGGTTTGTCCATGCATGCGTATGTGGGGGCATGCTTTACATTAGGGGTGCCGGCATGTGCGTGTGCTATCCTGCGTGCTTGCTTGCATTGTTGGCACCCAACAACAGAAAAGATTAGCCACCACTGCTCTAGTGCGTTTCAGTTCCAAAAGACTGGAACTGGAAAAAAATAGATTGAATTTGAAATTAAACAAGATTATGGCTTTTGATTTTGCGGGTTGGATTTCAGGTTTTGGGGCACAAGCTTATTCTCATTTGGACAAGTCCTTATTCTCTGCAAGTTTGGAACCGGGCAAATGCTGGACAGCTATTTTGTCCTCTGTGACCAGAAGAGACATTTTTTTCAGTGTGGACTGACAAATCATTATCAGAAAAACCTGCCTGTAATGATTTGTTGCATTGATAACTTCTTTATTTAATTTCTCTAGCCACCTATCTTGCCTTCGGTTTGCCTTCAGAAGCTGTGGGTGCTCCATCACTGGAGGCTTTTAAGAAGAGATTGGACAGTCACTTGTCTGGGATAATAATAATAATAATAATAATAATAATAATAATAATAATAATAATAATAATAATAATAATAATAATAATAATAATAATAATAATTTATTTGTTAGCCGCACCCTCTCCCGAAGGACTCGGGGCGGCGTACAATAAAAACACATAAGTACAAATATGGACAAGACATACACAAAAATGTAGACGTATACGTATATGTAGAGGAGGTGGACAAATGCATATAAACAATTAAAATCACAATTTAAAATCCCTTAAATAAATTACAAAATTAAAACCCATCAGGAGCGATATAATCAAAACTATGGTTGAGCCAGGCCAGCTACTTGGAATAGGTGGGTCTTGAGCTTTACACGGAAGGAGCGGAGGTCAGAGGTAGTCCTAATATCCGGGGGGAGGTCATTCCACAGGGCTGGGCCCGCCATAGAGAAGGCTCTGCTCCTAGGCGCCGCCCCCCGGCACTGTCTGGTGGACGGCACCTGGAGAAGTCCCTCTCTGTGCGAGCGAATTGGTCGCAGGGATGTATGGGGCAGGATACGATCCCGCAAGTAGCTAGGTCCTGAGCCATGGAGCGCTTTAAAGATCGTTATCAGAACCTTGAAACGCACCCGATAGACCACAGGAAGCCAGTGCAGCTCGCGCAGGAAAGGTGTCACATGGGAGTACCTTGTATTCCCCATAATTACCCGCGCGGCCGCATTCTGGACCAACTGTAGTCTCCGAGTGCATTTCAAGGGGAGCCCCATGTAGAGAGCGTTACAGTAGTCCAGGCGAGACGTCACCAGTGCATGAGTGACTGTGCGTAAGGCGTCCCGGTCCAGTAGGGGGCGCAATTGGCGCACCAGGCGAACCTGGTGGAATGCCCCCCTTGCCACGGCTGTCACATGGTCATCCATGGATGAGAAGTGGGTTGGATTAGAAGACCCCCCAAGGTTCCTTTCAACTGTGTTGTTCTGTTCTATCTCAAGTTCATGACTCTGCTTCTAACTTCAAGGGTAGATTATTATAGTATGCTCCTTTGAACAGAATAGTAGAATAACACAGTTGGAAGGGAACTTGGAAGCCTTCTAGTCCAACTCCCGACTCAAGCAAGAAACCTTCTACCATTTCAGACAAATGGTTGTCTAATCTCTTCTTAAAAACCTCCAATGTTGGAGCACCCCCAACTTCTGGAGGCAAACTATTCAATCAATTAATTGTTCTCACTGTCAGGAAACTTCTCCTCAGTTCTAGGTTGCTTCTCTCCTTGATGAGTTTCCATCCCTTGTGTCTTGTCTTGCCTTCTGGTGTTTTGAAGGATAGGTTGAATAGACCACCTCTTCTTTGTGGCAACCCCTTAGATATTGGAACACCACTATCATGTCGTTCCCTAGTCCTTCTTTTCATTAACCTGGGCAGTTTAATGTTTAGTTTAGGGACAGTCCTCAGACCTTTAGTTTGGTTTAGGGACAGTTCTTGAACCATCCCTTGACAGTAGCTGACAAAAATGGTGAAGATGTTTTCCATAGCCCTGTTGGCTTCTTAATCCAATGCAAGATGCTCACAAGATTTGTGGCTTAAGATCATATTATATAAAGGATTGCCAACTCTTGTGGAGTTTTCCCTTCATTGTTAGGTAATCAGCAAGATACTTCTTCCAGGTCTTGTCAAATATATGTTTCATGTAGGTTATCATCCATTTGAGGGAAGCCCTTTTAATTATATCACAACAGTGAAGTTTCTTGGGAAGAACTTGACATAGATGAGGGCCAGCACAGTTAAAGAACTGCCAGCTGTAATTTCAAACAACAACAACAACAACAACAACAACAACAACAATAGGTTGAGAAAAATAAGGTTACAATCATAGACATCGCAATACCAGGTGATAGCAGGGTCGACGAGAAGGAATATGAAAAAATCGCGAAATACCAGGACTTAAAAATTGAAATTCAACGATTATGGCACAAACCAGCAGTGGTAATTCCAGTGGTAATCGGCACACTGGGTGCTATTCCAAAAGCACTGGAATTACATTTAAAACAGTTAAAAATTGACAAAATCACCATCAGTCAAATGCAAAAGGCCGCACTGCTTGGATCCGCACACATATTACGAAAATACGTTACGACGTCCTAGGCCCCTGGGTGGGGCCCGACTAGTAATTAATGCCAAATCCGGCAAAACAACTGGCCGCTGTGATACAATTCTGTTGATATAATAATAATAATAATAATAATAATAATAATAATAATAATAATAATAATAATAATAATAATAATAATAATAATAATAATAATAATAATAATAATAATACTCTGAAGAGCATCATGCTGCCAATGGCTAGTGCAGAGTTTCAAGAAAGCAAAATGTAGTAAAAATATGTCAGGATGATTGAAGCTTAGGTTTATTTGAGACATGATAATGACTTCTCTCACCCAAGGTTGGAGAAGATGAGCAAGAAGGCTTATGCCCTTCTTAACCTTGATGAAACTGCCCTAAGGGTTTGAGAGAATAGGACTATGTCTCCCAAAATAAAACTGAATTGCGGGTTAAAAAAAACAATGTATTAATTGCAGCTAACTGCTAAAACCATGGTTGGCTGTGAAAGAAGCAGAAGAAAGAGAAGAGGTGATAGGGACATAAAATAAGTATGAACCTATTTATCACAGTTGTTTCAGACTAGTGAGTCTAGTTGAAATTCCAACATTGATTTTTTCTCCTCCATGAAAATAATGAACCTTTAACTATTTAATTAAGATTTTTAATCAGTGCAGCCAATATTCATTTATGCTCATGAAAGAAGAATTAATACAGCTTTTTTGGTAGTCAATAATTGATATAAAAGAAAACAGTTATGGATCTTCCTGTAACTTATAATATTGCACAATTGCTCAAAACCCTTGCACTATTTTTCCCCCTTTCATTCTGTCAACTCCAACTCATGTTAATATATGGACATGATCCTGAATTTCCATCATCCTTCATGAGATCATGGCCGATAACAGAACTAATTGCAGGGAAAATTCTTATTGATCTTGAAAATGACCTGGGTGGTGGAACCAGATAAAATTCAAACCTTAGTTCTCAATATATATTTACCCAGGCATCCATTATTTCATTCATTTATTCCTCCGTTTGGCAACTTTACATTTAATTCACGTTGCAGGGATATCATGTACAGGATTAAAATCAATTTTCCATGAAATTAGCGGTAGACTCCATTTATATCACAGTGTGGAATTAATTGTTGGTCATTGGATGACAGCAAGAATATGTGTTCATTACAACAACAATAACAATGCCACTCACCCCCAGGAAGCTAACAAAATTGGATTTCCCTACAACACGGGATGTTTTAAACTGTTTAAGTACCCCGGCTTTTTAACCGTTATTACTTTGCAATTTTAATATGAAAATCAGCTTGGATTTCTGAGTTTGAGAATAGGAATGTACTGTGTTTTCTCATCTAAAGAGGCAGAGTGAGAAAATTGGAATCGGATACTTATTATCTGCATCAGGAATAGTCCCAAATAGTTTTATTTGCAGTACCAACATATATGATCACCATACAAATGAAATAAATTGTCTCATGATCAAAAAGGAAGATTAGTGCATTTGAACTCGAGGCTTCGGCCAGCGATGGCGAACCTTTTTTGACTTGTGTGCCAAAAGTGAAGGGGAGCGCAGGGGGGGGGCATGCGTGGGTGTGCCACACCCATAATGCAATGCATGACCCACAGTGTGCATAACAGGTGCTCCCCCCATTTTTTGCATGCATTTTCCCCCCTCTTTAGGCTCCAGAGGCCTTAGAGGAATCTGGGGAGTGTGAAAACAGCCTATCCTGCCCCCTCCAGAGGCCCTCTGGAGCTTCCCTCAAGCCTCTGGAGCACAAAAAACTGGCCCTATGGGCAAACCGGAAATTCAGGAACAGACTTCCGGTTTGCTCCTAGGGCCGGTTTAAGCCCTCCAGAGCCTTCAGGGGCCTTCCGGAGGCTTCCCTGAAGGCTTCAGAGGATGAAAAACAACCCTACAAGCAAACTGGAAATCCTCGCATGCCCGGACAAATGGCTCTGCATGCCACCTGTGGCATGCGTGCCATAGATTCGCCATTCCAGGCCTAGGCAGATCCATGCATGGACAGTGAAGTTTTAACAACATAACAGAGTTGGAAGGGACTGTGGAGTCTTCTACTCCAACCTCTTGCTCAAGCAGGAGATCCTATACCAGTGATGGCGAACCTTTTAGGCACCCATGCTGTGCATGCGTGCCCAAACTGCAAGGCGTGTGCACACGCATGCGCAAACGTGTGCATGCGCAGCAGAGATCTGAAGACCAGTTGGTTGGCAGGAGGTGGGGCATCCCAACACCAGCACCTCTGCCAGAGATGAGATCTGCTTCTTTCGTCAGCTTCTGTTTCATCATTTGCAGGGAAACAGAAGCTCATGAAACAAATGCCACAGAGAGCTGAGCTGGAGCGACAGCGCATGTGCCTCAGTGGTGGGTTGCAGGTGGTACGCCCTGGTACTCGCGTACCGGAGCCTGCCTAGAGCACCGGATACCATTCCGTTCTGGTGCTCTGGAGGCCCACCCACCCGCCCAAGCTTCTTACTGGCCTTTTAAGTCTTTGGCTCTTCCACGCTGCACCCATTCGTGTGGATGATGCGGTTGGGCCCATTCCAACCGTACGTTTGGAACGGGACCCGGAACCCACCACTGGTGTGCCCACAGAGAGGGCTCTGCATGCCACCTGTGACACATGTGCCATAGGTTTGCCATCACGGCCCTGTACTCTTTCAGATAAATGGTTGTCCCATCTCTTCTTTTAAAAAATCCATTGTTGGAAGTTTCTCCTTAATTCTAGGCCGGGTTTGTTTAAGGACTTAAGATGACAGGCCTGTATTTGGTTCTTTCCTATTGCTGTTAGATGGTAGTAAATTAGAATAACCAATTTTGTTGTATTTAAGTCCAATGACAATAAAGAATATACTTAATAACAAAATTGGAAGGGACCTTGGAGGTCTTCTAGTCCAATGCCCTGCTTAGGCAGGAAATCCTCTACCATTTCAGACAAATTCCTCCTCCCTGCTGAATCCTATTCTACTCCAGGGGGAGGACATGGGGTGTTCAGGTCTTGCACTTTTAATTCAGGAGAACTTGGGGGAAATGTTTGGTGAGTTCCCATGTTGTTGGTAGAAATAGAAAAACCTCTCCCACAGGGACGTCCTGAAAAATGTAAGGAGCTGGCCCATGTCGCTTTGGCCCAGTCTACCCAGTGCGAATAGGAAACAGCAGGCCATTGTGACTTTGGCCTGGTCTACTCAGTGCGAAGAGGAAACATGCCAGCAGTTTGGGGAGTGGCAGCAAGCTGGCCATGCCCATCCAGTTGGCCACACCCATCCAGACAGCCATGCTCACCCAGTTCCCTGAGGTGAACCACAGCCCTGATGTGGCCCTCAATGAAATTGAGTTTGACACCCCTGGTCTAGGTGGATTTCTGCTATACGAAGGATTTCAAAAATAAACCACTAGAGGTCAGTGAAGAGTAAAACCTTTTTTTCTCTTCTTTTTTGTTGCCATCTAATGGTCATCAGCAATTTTGTCTCTTTGATACGTATTTGGAAGAGAAAGGGAGGGGGAAAAAGAGAACGAATGGCCTTTCCACAATTGCTACCTCTGTTTGGCTCTGAGCGTCTTTTCCTGCCTTCAGGATGCAATGGAACCATTTTATTTGGTGACTCTGTGAGAACCTTTGGAAACAATGCCAAGTTTAGGGTTAAACATTTTGAATCTCTGGGAGGCTGGGCAGCTGGGAGCCCCACACATATCCCTAACGCAGAGAATTCAAGCAGTATGTAAAAAAACGACAACAACGGCTTCAACTTATTCCAGCTAAATCTTAAAAGGTTTGGAGAAAGGGAGAAAAATGGTTAATTTGATGTCAGCTCCCAAGTTGAAAAGTGGGAGAACAAAGGGAAAAAAAGGGAAGGAAGGAAGGGAGGAAGGGAGGGAAAGTGACTGATAAGGAAGCCAAGAAAAACCAAGAAAGGAAACCATAAATAGATCTAAGCAAACACATTCCTTTACTTCTTGCTTCTTGCTCTTTAACACCAAAGATGATTTGTTTTTAATTTACACTTCCCATCTGTTGATTTCAGGCCTGTCAGAAGCATTGGTTGAGGTCTTCGGTCTTGTGACAGTAATGAATTTTCATGGCAGCCCACATGGCCTTTTGACACCCAGCGCCAGGAGGGGGCCAGCTTTTGAAAGATGCTGCATCTGCTATCTGTTGGATGAAGGCTGCAGCTGTTAGGCTCTGGCAGACTGACACACTCGCTCTCTTCTCTCCCACCCTCAGCGGTTCCCATCCCTTTCTGACTGTGTTCCCCAGAAACAAACCCCACCTTTGACAATGAATGGACAGCCTTTCTTGGAAATAAAACAGGAATAATGAGGGAGGAGATACGTTCAGGGATTGTCTTAACAGCAGAAGGACTCCACTTTAGGGCAGGCAAGGGGCACTGAGCCTTATGGTGGCATATGGTAGCCCACTCCAGAAGACAGAAGTTCAGCGGCCAGAAAGGGATGGGCGAGAATGAGAAAAAAGTTTTATTTAACGTAGATGCCATTAAAACTGAATTATTTAAATATGATCAATAGGTTTGACATCTTTAATAATTTCTCATTGTATGTCGTATCAGATCAGGTGTGAAATTCAGCAGGTTCTGACAGGTTCTGGGGAACGGGTAGCGGAAATTTTGAGTAGTTCGGAGAACTGGCAAATACCACCTCTGGCTGGCCCCAGAGTAGGGAGGGAATGGTGATTTTGCAGTATCCTCCCCCTGCCACACCCACCAAGCCACGCCCACAGAAGTAAAAAATAAATAATTTTCACCACTGTATTAGATGTTAGAACTGGGTGGTGATTTTTGGAGAAGCATCAAGGGATACTTGATCATCTTGGGGGTAGCATGTAGCCTTGCCATTTAGAGTCGGGCACTTCTGATTTATATGGTATCATTTCTCCACCAGGGAACTTGGGGTCCCTTCCAACTCTGTCTGTGCATATCACGCTGTATATCACTCTTGCATGATGTTTTTGGTACCTTCATTTGAATGGGAGAGACAGACAGACGGAGAAACAGACAGACAGACAAGTGACAGAAGGAAAGAGAGAGAGGGGAGTGGGGAGAGATGGATATGGATATATGGATATAAATATAAATGATACAGGGATGCGATGGCTCAGTGGCTAAGACGCTGAACTTGTTGATCAGAAAGATCAGCCGTTCGGCGGTTCGAATGCCAAGCACCTTGTAAAAGAGTGAGCTTGTCTCAGCTTCCGCCAACCTAGTAATTCGAAAGCATGTAAAAAATGCAAGTAGATAAATAGGAACCACCTTTGGTGGGAAGGTAACAGTGTTCCATGCGCCTTTGGTGTTTAGTCATGCTGGCCACATGATCACGGAGACGTCTTCGGACAGGCCCTGTCTCTTAGGCTTTGAAATGGAGATGAGCACCGCCCCCTACAGTCAGGAATGACTAGCACATATGTGTGAGGAGAACCTTTAGCTTTACCTATAAATGATACAGATCATTATGCTGGAAAGACATTTTAGTGGGGTTTTCTTTCTTTTCTCTATCTTTCCAATCTCCCCCCCCCTCTCCCTCCCCTCCTTCTTCTCTCCTGCCTTTTATCTCCCACCCATCCTCCACCTGCTGTTTGGTCTGAGCCTCCAGAGGGTTTCTCCCCAGTGGGAGTCCAGGGTCAACCTCTGTTTCTCTGAAGACAGGCCTTTCTTTCCTTGGAGGAGAACTACAATGTATGTTATTGATATTCTTGGCTCGGCATCTCCTGGGACCACGTGGGGAGCTTTTGCAGATCTTCAGTTGCCATGTTATACTAAAAGTCGGGGTGAAAGTGTGTACAATCAAGGAGCTGGAGTAATAAAACAATAGAACAAGCAAAAGGGAAATCAGAAAGCTAAAGAGAGCCAAAGGTTGGAGCTGTCAGCTCAGTGATTAATTCTTGAGCATTGTTCAACTACTGTCATTTAACGCTGACCTGAAATCTTCTAATTGCCTTTTTGATAGAACTGTTATGCCTAGTAAGTGTGGCTTGCTCTGAATAATCCAGCTTCAAACAGCCATGCCAGAGACAATCTTGCTTCAGCTTCAGATAGACTTCATGATGGGAGAAAATATGGTGCCTTCTGGTGTGTGTGTGTGTGTGTGTGTGTGTGTGTGTGTGTGTTTATGATTTATTGTTTTCTTTTTTCTGAAAAAAAATCCACGAAGGAAAATAGATGCTACCCTTGTAGCAATAGGGTCTTTTTGATATTGATGGGGAAAATATGATCTGATAATAACTGAAAATTGACTGAAAATAGGAACAATAATTATGGTAGCAATAGCAATAGCTGTTAGACCTATATACCACTTCACAATGTTTTAAAGCCCTCTCTAAGTGATCACCATATTGATCCCAACAATCTGCTGACCTCAGAAGGATGGAAGGTTGAGTCAACCTTGAGCTGGTCTGGATCAAACTCCAAGCAGTGGGCAGAGTTAGCCTGAAATACTGTATTCCAACCACTGCAACGTCATGGCTCTCTTTCAATATGGAAGAGGTTTTTTTTGTTATAGATTACTATTACCTTCTTCCCCAATCCATCCATCCATCCACCCTTCCTTCCTCCCTCCCTCTCTCCCAGATTAATCCACATAATTAGAAATTCCTGATTGTCTCGTGAGTACAATAGATGAGACAAAATGTTAGCTTTCTCATGATGTTGACTTATTCAAATAACTGGACCTCAGACTTGCAGATAAACAATTGAGGTTTCTGCCTGTATTGTCCTCTGGTTCACACATATACCTGCTCAGCACCAAGGGTTAAATTGATTCACATTTAAAAATGAACCCCACAAACTTGAAATAATTTTGAGTTCTAGGGGAAAAAAACCTTTTGTTTGTTCTACTTAAAAAAAGCAGATGACCTGATATTTTTTTCCAATTCTTCTCTCCCCCATTTTCATCCCCTGTTATGCATCCTTTCAATCCTGTCAGTGGATAGTAGCTTTTTACTCACTAATTATGTTATTTAATAACTCTACCACAGTATTATAAAGACATCCCAGTATTTGTTGTTGTTTTCATTCGGTGTTTGCATATAGTTGCTAATTTGCAAGAGTTTCTTGGCAGCTTCGCAAAACAAATAAATAATTAAAGATGTAACGTAAAGCAAGCACTTTATTAAACCCATTTAAAATATAAAAGATTAGCATACATATTACTTAAACATTGTGAAAAGAGAGTTATGTAACTGAAGGATTCTTTCAGTCAGTTGAATTATATATATATATGTGTGTGTGTGTGTGTGTGTGTGTGTGTGTGTGTGTGTATTTGTGTTACAACCCCTGGTATGACTAAATATGGGAGGAAAGTCACTACTCCCGTGGCTTAGTGGTTAAGACTCCTGCCTAAGATATATACAGCCCGGGTTCTAATCCCAGTAAGGGTATGGCTAGCTGATGAGAGCTAATTAGCTCGAAATAGATCTATCCTAGTCTCCCTTTATTTATTTATCAGTACAATTACTGATAAATTTATCAGTAATTGATAAATTTATATATATATGCTGGTTTTGTTGTATTCGGGTCTTTTCCCGTGTAAAGTTGAGATTGTCTTTGCAACGTTTCGGCAGGATCGCACCTGCCATCTTCAAGCGTGGGCTCAAAATGTGGGCTACATTTTGAGCCCACGCTTGAAGATGGCAGGTGCGATCCTGCCGAAACGTTGCAAAGACAATCTCAACTTTACACGGGAAAAGACCCGAATACAACAAAACCAGCATACCTACACCCGTGAAAATCTACGAAAACAAATATATATATCAGGAACTTTTTGGATGTGAAGTTTGTTCCCTTTGGTTCTCTAGTAAATTATCTTATGATAAAATACTGGGGTCCAGTCTATCTTTATATATATATATATATATATATATATATATATATATATATATATATATATATATACGGACGGACAGACAGACAGACAGACAGACACTGTCAGACAGATAGAGAATAGATAGTTGGATAGATAGATAGATGATAGATAGATAGATAGATAGATAGATAGATAGATAGATAGATAGACAGACAGACAGATAGATAAAGATGATAAACAGATGATAGATGATTGATAGATATAGATAGATAGATAGATAGATAGATAGATAGATAGATAGACAGACAGATAGACAGATAGACAGATAGATGATAGATGAGATATACACAGAGAGAGAGAGAGAAAGAGAGAGAGAGATGATAGACAGATGGGCAGTGGACTGATTGATGTAGCTTGGCCCATCTTGATAGTTCACAGAAGCAGAGAAGGCATAAGATCATAATTTTACCTTAACCCTAATTGTCACCTTACTCAAAAGATATCATGAGTAGTCTGTCCCAAAGGAAGGGGGGCATTGGAGCATTAACGAGAAGGTTCAACTACAGGGTCCCTAAAGGTGTCCATCCTTCAGTGGTGGGAACTTCCGCTAGCCTTGTTTCCCAGATCTTACCTGATGGACAGAGTCCCATTGGGGAAGAAAGAGCTATCCAGGTGCTGAGTCATATGAAGCTTGCAAGGTGAGGAGATGAATTGGACGCTGGATTATTTGTTAGAAGAACATGTTAACCAGAGGTGGGTTTCACGTGATTTTATCACTGGCTTGCCACACACTGAAACTGTGAGCACACACATGTGCCTGCTCACTTAGTGAGAGAGAGCGCCTTCCGCGCATGCGCTTTGCTCACGCAGGCAGGCCCACCCTCAGGTCGCCACTACTGGTTCACCCGAACCAGTCCAAACCGGCCAAATACCACCACTGATGTTACACTTATATCTTGTGGGTCATCTAATCAGCGTTTTTAAAAACGCTCCAGGGCTGTGATCCTAATAAGAATCCTCCGTTAATTTACAGCCCCGAAAGGAAATGTCTACTCATCGGGCTTTGATGGACAAATACAGAAGCAGTTTTGTAAGAAATTGGGCCTTATGGTTTATTTGCAGGGTGGCTGGCAAGCTGTAAATCCAAGGGGTTTCCAGAGAAGAACAGGCTTGGAAAAGAACGCTGCTTAAAGCATCTTGACCAGACCACAGCCTTGATTTACTCCAGCAGCTTTCCTTGCAATTGTCCTCTTTCTTTGCAGCCAGATACTTTACCTTCCCTAACCTGCTGTTGTTCCTGCTGATAATTCCTAAATTACGTTTGCAAAGATTTCTCTCCCCCCCCCCGCTGTAACTAATCCATTCAAGTCTAGTTCAAGGATAAATGCAGACAATTCCTGCTTTTAACTTCGCTTTGATCTTGCTATACCAACAAGGCTGCCAAGCCAAAATCAATAGCAAAAGCAGAAAACTTCTAGGATGGGTGGAACTCACGCCTGGGTGATTTTTGCTTTCTCCTTTGGGCACTAAGAGCACATTCCGGCTGCAATAACTACCAAGGTTTATCTCTGCTTGGGGCACTGAAGAGAAAAAGAGCACAGTTTGAAAAGAGACCTTTTACTCCACTTATTAACATAACATTTTTACACTCCATCAAAGCGCTCAGGAAAACTGACCGTTATCCTCAGGTGTTCCAAGGAAATGAATGAGGTTGAATGGTACAACGGGGAGCAATTTTTTTTCTCTTTAGAACAACCATTTTGCAACTTTTGCATAATCCATCACAAATGTGATAGATTTGAGATAGATTTTCTTTAACACCCCCTCCCGGGTTGAATGCCTGCCTTGCGTGATTTTCTTTTGTTTATCCTTAGATGGTAGTGTTGGAACAAATGGCCATCTGGGTTCACTTCCAAGTGGGGAGAAAGACATTGGAGACAACGAGGCTGATTGGAAAGATGGTTTATTGATGAACAGGATCACATGAGTTTGAGGTCCTGGGCAGCTGACCCCAAAGAGTGGAGAATGAGAGTTATTTATATCTTCTCTTGGCTTTGAACTTGAGCTTCCTGTTCCTGTGGCAAGAGCATGTATTCTATTGGTTACTGCCAGACTCCCAAGGGACTATGCAGGGGTCATAGCTAATTTTGTAGGTTATGTTAGATTTTGTTGCATAAATTCAAATCCAGAAAGCACACACAGATAACCGATTCAGCTGGGTTCATTAACTTCTTTATATACACAAGAATAGATGAATAAATGTACAATACCAACAGGTGATTCTTCCACAAGTAAACACAAGGCAGGAGAGTTACAGGCAAACACAAGCAGTTAGTTTCATTTCAGCACACAGGCTGCTAGTTTACTTCTCAAGAGCAGCAGACTGCTTAAGTTTCTGTTTCAATTCTTTGCACAGACTCAGACATGTTTAAGCTCCCATTGGCTGTCTTAGTTGCTATGCCTATTCATTGGCTGACCTTGTTCCCATGTCTCTCCCAATCATGAATATTCTAACAAGTTATATGAGTCAAGCTTGGTTCAAGCTTGGGCTGATGCAATGAAGGGGCTTGTTGTGAAGTTCCTATTGTGGCTGAATGGCTAATCCCATCATCCTGGAGCTGAAGGTCTTTTGTTTTGTAGATAGGTTGGCCCAGTCTTTCTTAATGGGCACCAAATATTGGTTGGGGGCATGGAGCTGAAACTCTGAGTTTCTGTTTTCCTTAGGATTTCCAATTCTCTTGTAGGGGAATTGTATTCTGCCTTTTTAAATATTTCTCAAAATATTTCATTCTTCTAGGAGGGGTGACTTCCCTCAGTAGATAAGTTGATGATAGATAGTCTATTAAAAATTCCAAAATATTGCACTGTTTGGAAATATGTCCACCTCTTCCTTTGTAAAAAGACAAAGACTAACATCTGGAAACATTAACAGAGATCAGCCTTAATCATGGATTTGCAACTGTCTGACAAACCATACTGAACTATTAGTCCTTAATGGTACTACATCCACATGGAGGGAAATATGCAGCAGGGTACCACAAGTTTCCATCTTAGACCCAGTACTCTTCAATATCTTCATAAACAACTTAGATGAGAGAATAGAAGGGAAACTTATCAAATTTGCAGATGACACTAAGCTGGCAGGAACAGCCAACACCTCAGAAGACAAGCTGAGGATCCAAAAAGATCTTGACAGACTTGAACAATGGGTCCTACCCAGGAGTAGCTTCCAGCACAGACTACTGCCAGTTTGCTCAGGGATGAGACCTGTGTGCACAATTGACGCATGCTGTGCGCGCATGCGCAGTACAACTGAAATTATTCTGCGCATGCGCAGAAGAAAAAACAAGATGGCAGCACCATTTTTGGGCCAGTTTGGGGGCATGGCCAGCCTGGTTCACGCCAGTTCAGGGACGTGGCAGTCCTGGATCGCTGCCGGTTCCAGCGACCTAGAACGCCAAGCTGCTACTGGTTCAGCCAAACTGGTCCGAACTAGTAGGAACCACTACTGGCCCTACCCAATAACATGAAATTTAATGTGGAGAAAAGCAAGGTTTTACACCTGGGCAGGAATAACTTAAGGAACATGTTCCGATTAGGCAAAACTGGCTCAAAAATAATAACTGTGAGTGGGAGTTTGGAGTCCTAGTGGACGATTGCTTAAACATCAGCCAGCAGTTTGCAGCAGTAGCCTAATACAATCCTTGGTTGTATAAACAGAGCCATAGAATCAAAATCACATGAAGTATTAGTATCACTTTATAAATCCTTAGTAAGACCACATCTGGAATATTGCATTCAGTTTTGGCCACTGCATTACAAAAAAAAAAAGTTGAGACTTTGGAAAAAGTGCAAAGAAGAACGACTAAGAGGATTAAAGGCCTGGAGAGAAAAACATATGAAGAATGGTTGCAGGAATTGGATATGGCCAGTCTAGAGAAAAGAAAGACTAGGAGTGACATGATAGCAGTATGCCAACATTTGAGGGGCTGTTACAAATGTCAACTTATTTTCCAAAGAGCCAGAAGGCAAGACAAGAAACAATGTATAGAAACTAAGGAGAGAAGCAACTTGGAATTAAGGGGAAACTTCCTAACAGTGAGAATAATTAACTAGTGGAACAGCTTGCCTTCAGAGGTTGTAGGTGCTTCATCCCAGGAGGCTTTTAAGAAGAGACTGGATTACCTCCTACCTGAAATGGTATAGAGCAGTGATGGCGAACCTTTTGTGGCTCCCGGCCAAAAGTGGGGGGAGTGGAGGGGCGTCATGAGTGAGCGTGCCACACCCATAATGATATGCGCACGACCCCAGTGTGCATGCATGCACGACCAGTGCTCCCCCTATTTTTGGCTTCGTTTGCTCGTAGGGTCGTTTTTTGCCCTCCGGAGCCTTTAAGGAAGCCTCCTGAATGCTCCGGAGGGCTAAAAATGGCCCTACAACCAAGCTGGAAGTACGTTCTTGAACTTCCGGTTTGCCCGCAGGGCCAGTTTTTCATGCGCCGGAGGCTTCAGGGAAGCTCTTGAAGCCTCCAGAGGGCGAAAAATGGCCTCAAAAGAAGGCCATGCGCACTGGCCAGCTGACAGGGCAATGCCTCGCATGCCTGGACAAATGGCTCAGTGTGCCACCTGTGGCATGCGTGCCATAGGTTCGCCATCACGGGTATAGAGTCTCCTGCTTGAGCAGGGGATTGGAATAGAAGACCTCCAAAGGTCCCTTCCAACTCTGTTCTTCTCTTCTCTTCTCTCTTCTCTACCCTACCCTACCTCACTGTAAATACTGTCTCTAGTATTTATTTCATTGCTCTTGTTTCCAATGAGGACATTCATTTTTGTCTTTGTCTCTAGTTTATAGTAGTCATTGACAAGTAAAGCTTCATTTTAATTAATGATTGCTTCACTTGGGTAGCTCTATCAGGGCAAATCAAGCCATGCTTGCCTTTCACAGATCTAAACAATGACTCTTGCCCTTTTCCATATTCTTTCCTTAGAGACAAGGCTGATTTGAATTTTCCTTTGTTGAACCAGAAGCTGCTGCCAGTCCTGAATACAAAGGAATGTGATGATTTTAATGCTTCCCTGGCAGTTTAGAAAATGCATGTGTTATTTTTCTTCCAAAATTGTTTTGGAAAGCATCTATAGACAAGGATAGTTATTTTGGAAGGTGTTCCTCCCATTTCTTTTTCTTTTTAAATTGCTCATTTTGTACTCGCATTTAATTCAATATTATTTGAGACATTTTCCAATGTTAGTAGAAACAACAGGTCTAGTCCTACTCAATTTGAGCAGTGGATTCATCCCCTACTGACTTCTTCCCAATATGTTTGGTGCTTGTTTATTTGTATCTGGTCTTTATTATTCTTGTAAACAATTCAAGGTGATGAGCATATTTAATGATCTTAGTCCTCCTATGTTACCAGAATAACAACCCTGTGAGGCAGTGACGTGCAGTGAGGTTTATGGCTGGTGAGACTGGTGACGTCATCAGGAAGGCGGGGAATGGGACCACGTTTGCTGGAGGCTGAGGCAGCCTCAGCCTCTAGCACACGTGATCCCATTCCCCGCCTTCCTGAGCGTGCTCCGCCGGCTCGCGCTCTGCAGTCCTTGAAAGCAACTGGGGAACGACGAGAACCTTCCTGCCTCTGCTGGACTTTGCGCGAAATCCAGCAGAGGCAGGAAGGTTCTCGTCATTCCCCAGTCGCTTTCGTGCCTTCGTCATCATTTCTGCCTCCGCGGCTTCCGGGCGCGGCCGGACGGATGTATAATAATATAATATAATATAATATAATATAATATAATATAATATAATATAATATAATATAATATAATATAATATAATAATATAATATAATATAATATAATATAATATAATATAATATATGTGTGTGTGTGTATGTGTGTGTGTATGTGTGTATATATATATATATATATATATATATATATATATATATATATATATATATATATATATATATATATATATATATATATATATATATATATATATATATATATATATATATATATATATATATATATATGCTGGTTTAGTTGTATTTGGGTCTTTTCCCGTGTAAAGTTGAGATTGTCTTTGCAACGTTTCGGCAGGATCGCACCTGCCATCTTCAAGCGTGGGCTCAAAATGTGGGCTGTACAAAATAGTATATATAATATTATATACTATTATTTCATGAAGAGAGGTGAGGCTCTGCCTCCCCTGCCTCCCCTGTCCGCACGTCCCTGCTGTGAGGTGAGTTGGGCTGAGAAAGAGTGATTGGCCCAGAGTCACCCATCTGGCTTTCATGCCTAAGGCAGAACTAGAACTCCAGATTTATATCAATACACAATGTCTAACAGATTACTGATCAGCAGAGTTGGAAGGAACTTTGTAGGTCATCTAGTCCAACCCCCTGCCCGAGCAGGAAACCCTACACTATTTCTGACAGATGGCAGTCAAGTCTCTTCTTGAAAGCTTCCAGTGATGAAGCTCCCACAACCTCCAAAGGCAACTTCTGTTTCATTGGTTGATTGTTCTCATTGTCAGAAAATTTCTCCTTATTTCCAGGTTGAATCTCTCTCCCTGTTCAGTTTCCACCCATTATTCCTTGTCTGACCTTCAGGTGCTTTGGAAAATAGCTGCTTGACCCCCTCCTCCCTGTGGAAAATATTGGAGCATTGTTCAACTATTGGAACACTGCTGTCATGTCTCCCCTGCTCCTTCTCTAGCTGGTGCCTTAACCACTAGACCAAAATGTTTCTTGGCATAAATATGATGTGTTTCTTGGGTCAAAACAGACACTGTACTACTATTTTCAAAACTAGAGGAGCTCAGCAATGGACGGATGTCTGCAAAAGTTGATGGAGTTAGCATAGATGGCTAAATGGACTGCTTTGATTAAGGAAAAAAAAACACACATACTTTTGTTTCTACCTGGAAACCACTTCTGGACTTCGTGCTTGAGATGGAAAAAAAATGAAACTTTGATTTTTGGTTTTTAGCGATTAGATAGGTTTGTAGTTATAGAAATGGATGGTTTAAATTATTACATAAAAGTAAAACCTTGTGTTTTGATATCACTACCCTATTCTATTGCACCAAAAGGAATCAGACGTCTTTCTTTCCCCCCATCTTTCCCACACCTTCCCCTTCCTTTTCTCCTTCCCTATTTTTCCTACCATTAGCTTTTGTAAAAAAAATTGTGTATGTTATGTTACAAACCAATAAAATTGTTTAAAAAAATAGAGGAGCTGTATCCCCCTTGGCATCAGCTTCCCCTATTTGCAAGGTCTAACAATTGAAATACCTACTGCTGATTTAAACCACATGAAATTCAGTCACTAGGGAAAGAGGGGAAACTCTAGTTTCATTATTCCCCCCCCCCCCCCATCTCAACATTTTTAGCCTGTGCTAAAAGTAAGTACAGGGGTGGGGGAAGTATTAGATATGTTTACCACCTTGAATTATTTATACAAATGATAAAAGCAGAATATTCAAGGGACTTTATTTGGAATGAGAGTGGATAATTACACATATTGATGGTAACATGGTAACGATGGGATGATGATGACGATGAAGATGATGGTAACAATGACGTGCGGTGAGGTTTATGGCTGGTGAGGCACTGACACAGTGGTGGGTTTCAAATTTTTTTAGACTTGTGGACTTCAACTCCCAGAATTCCACATCCAGGCATGCTCAGTTCTGATTTAAAGCGACAGCATTTGTTTTTCTCCTTTGTGAAAGAAGATTCCTTCTTTCTTTTTCTTTTTCTTCTCCCTTCCCCGCCTTCCTTCCTCCCTCTCTCCCTCCCTCCCCCCTCTCTCAAACACACACACACACACACACACACACACACACACACACACACTTTGGATTGGACTACACACACTTTCCCCCCAGACCCAGAAGGATCCAGCCCAGCTTCACTGATTACAGGTTTGAAAAGGCAACGAGAGCACAAGTGAGCTAGGGTCCTTCCCTCCAGCCTTTACCCAAAGCCCCGCACCAGGAGGATGAAGTTTGAATTCCTCCCCCTCCCTCCAACCCACACGTACCTTTTCCAGCTGTTTCAGAGAGGATTTCAACTCTGCTCTTGCCTCGGGTCCTCTGAAGAAGCCCCGCCCAAATGAGCGTCCTCTACTATGAGGCAGGAGAACTGCGTGCCTCACCTACGTCAGGAATTTTTAGGCTTTTAACCCTTGCTTATCTCTGCTCGAGTGATCATAAAACGCCTAAAATCAGACTAGATGAGGCATGCAATTCTCCTGCCTCATAGTAGAGGGCGCTTTTTTAGAGGCTTTTTTAAACAGTTAAGCAGAGTCATCCACGGTGAGGCCTTTTACATTTTATTTTATTTTCATGATGACAGTGGTGAGGCTGTGCCTCCCCTGCCTCCCCTGCCTGCACATCACTGGATGATAACAATGATGATGACCACAACCTAGGAGCAGAAACCAGCTTCGCGTCTATCTTAGAAATATAATTTCTGTGCCATTCATCTTCCCAACTTATATTTCTTCCTGGATACATTAGTCTAAGTAGTTTGCAAAAATGCATTATAGTAGGTTTGCAAAAAGGTGCCTGTATTAACTAAAATTGCCCATAACAATGCATGCATGGACATGAAAAGGTGCGTGTATTCTCATTCATATTTGTTTTTACAAGGTAGCTGATTGGCAAAGGCATGAGATGAACTTCAGGTTGACAGAATGAGAAGCGGAGTCAAACTGAACTTGTCAGATTCTCCCAACCCCCTCAGTTTTGACCTAATGGCTTGTCTCCATCACTCACTTGAGATATTAGGAGTCAAGCTGTGCTTCCCTCTTAAATGCCTAATTGCCAGCATCTCTAATATAACTGAAGCATATTATGGGTTTAGTGACAATATGGTATATTGCCAGGGTTTGGGCCAAATTGCATCATTAATGATTCACAAAAGGCCAGGCAATTAGTGTTGTGTTCAAAAAGGACATGTACAGCTTCATGCTTGACTTAAATTGGTGTATTGTTAGAAAGAGTTACTCATGTATTTCTGGAGTACTAATGCCCAAGCGCTCATGGATATGGTTTCTGTTTCTATAGATCATGTTTAGTGGCAAATTAAAGATTTGGTTACAACTGTGAAAAAGCCATGCTAATCTTTAGCTCCATTTTTTGAATATCTCAATTGAGTATGATATCTTGCTTTAAGTGTTGCAGACTGCAAATGAGAGTCATTGTTTAAATGCTTTCATTCATACATACATAGGATTTTTTTTTCAGAACTCCAGTTTGCTTTCATGGCAGTATTCTAGTACTTGAGTGGTTGCCACAAAGAAGAGGGGGGTCAGGTTATTTTCCAAAGGATCTATAGGCAGGACAAGAAGCAATGGATGGAAACTAATCAAAGAGAGACACAACTTGGAAATAAGGAGAACTTTCCTAACAGGGATAACAATTAACCAGTGGAACAGCTTGCCTTCAGAAGTTCTGGGGGCACACAATACTGGAAAAATGTTGATATACCATGAGATGAAGAGATAGTCAGGAAGATGCTAACTGGATTCTGCAGAAATTGATAGATTGACATTGAAAATTAAACAGGAAGAAGACGTAGAATACTATCGAACATGGAAGCTATTTTTCCAATGATTGGGGAAAAAAAGGGTGGAGATTAAGAATGTAAATTTGTATTATTAAACAAATTAAATACCCAGACAACCTGATGTTTAATAAGCACTAAGAAACATATTTAATAGAAAATCAATTTTTAAAAAGTTGTGGGTGTTTCATCACTAGAGGTTTTTAGAAGATCGTCCCTTGTCTGAAATGGTATAGGATCTCCTACTCGAGCAAGGGACTAGAAGACATTCAACGGGCAAACCGAAAGTTTGTTCTGATTCGTTCAGGAAAGCCTCCAGAGCCTGGGGAGGGCGAAAATCCCCTCCATGGGTGTGGGGTCGCTTGCGCATGTGCAGGCAGGTGGGCCTGGCTCATAGAATCACCTAAATAGGACATGACTTTATGGATATATAAGGGTCGTGGTGGCTCAGTGGCTAAGACGCTAAGCTTGTTGATCAGAGTGATTGGCAGTTCGGCGGTTCGAATCCCTAGTGCCACATAATGGAGTGAGCTCCTGTTACTTGTCTCAGCTTCTACCAACCTAGCAGTTCGAAAGCATGTGAAAAATGCAAGTAGAAAAATAGGGACCACCTTTGGTGGGAAGGTAACAGTGTTCCGTGAGCCTTCAGCACTTAGTCATGCCAGCCACATAACCATAGAGACTTCCTTGGACAGCGCTGGCTCTTCGGCTTTGAAACGGAGATGAGCACCGCCCCCTAGAGTGGGAAACAACTAGCACATATGTGCAAGGGGAACCTTTACCTTTACCTTAGAAAAATGAAAGGCTGAGTCAATATTGAGCCCCATCAGGATCGAACTCCAGGCTGTGGGCAGAGTTTGCCTGCAAGACTGCACTTTAACCAGTGCGTCATCAAGGCTCCCTAACGCTATCAGGGGTGTAGGCACATTAATATTGGAGGTGCCTCATTTTACATGGCATGCACTATGGCAGAGTTGGACTGCCTCCTGGGTCCTGATGGATGATGCTGTTTAATTGAAGAGACCCAGTTCACATGAACCCTGTTGTCTTGTATGGGGTGCCTGGGCTGACACCACGGGAGACAGGCAGATAACCAGGCATAAATTACTGTCTTTCCCAGCACCTGCTGGGGACCATCTCATCGAGGCATAGAAAAATATGTTATTGTAGAGTACAGCTTGAGAAATAAAAGAACTCATTTAGAAGTCAATGAATGTCACCAATTTGAATTTTCATTGCATTTATAGGATGCCATATATACAAGCTACAAGAGGATTGGATTTCATCAGTAATAACTCTGGAATCTATTATTTCAGTCTAAGCAATGTCAGTTCCTGCTGGGTAGAATATTGCTATTTGAATCAGTAAATATGGCTCAACGCAACGGGAAGGTGGATTTGTTCACTCTGTTGTATAATGAAATATACCTTTTTTTTTTTTTGGTAAGTTATCAAAAGTACATTGCCAAAGATATTAATAAAGATTAATTTTTAACTTTTTGTTAGCATTCTTTTATGCTAGAATCCTTTTTTTGTTAAAAGTGGTGAATTCTTCTCATTTTGAGCTTGATTTAAAAAACAACAACCTGGATTTGCCAAAGAGGTTATTTGAAGTTTCTTTGAAATATATTTTGCCATTGTATCCACTTTTTAGACTCGAAACTTAATTCAAGTTGTGTTTTGGCATATAAGCGCCTTTGTCTTTGGTAGCAGTGTATCTTGACAGATTGATACAGCAGATTGCACACGTGCTAATCTTTTTTGAAATGGTCAGAGTACAGAAGTGGCTTCCCATTTCTCTTTTCCAAATTTATTTGTAATTCAAACCCAGCGTTTTCTAATAGTAATCAAAGCTGAGCAGAAACAGCATAGAAATTTCAGTGGATTGAACCATTAGTACAATGTATAACAAAATAACAGAGTCGGAGGGGAACTTGGAGGTCTTCTAGTCTGACCCCCTGCTCAAGCAGGAATCCCAATATCATTTCAGACAAATGGTTGTCCAATCTATTCTTAAAAACCCTCAGCGTTGGAGCACCCACAGCCCCTAGAGGCAAGCCATTACAAAAAAAACCCCAATTGTTCTAACTGTCAGGAAATTTCTCCTTAGTTCTAGGTTGCTTCTCTCCTTAATTCAGTGCTTCTCAAATAGTGG
Organism: Natrix helvetica; assembly: GCF_964273705.1. Taxonomy (NCBI): domain Eukaryota; kingdom Metazoa; phylum Chordata; class Lepidosauria; order Squamata; family Natricidae; genus Natrix; species Natrix helvetica. The sequence goes on from NC_138552.1 coordinate 12,535,420, forward strand.
GGCGGGCCCCCCAGGGGGGGCGCGAGGCTCCGTAAAGGGGAGCTCAGCTCAAATTATTTTATATATTTTTGTTTTGCAGGTTAAAGTTTTTTTTAATATTGTGTTCCTTTAAATCCTGTGCTCCTTTAAATCTTTTCTGCTACAGTTAATAAAGCTATTCTTTGTTGTAAATTGATCCACATTTCTTTCTTTTTTTATTCTCTTATACGTTAATAAGGATACAGTGTTATGCAGAGGTGTACTTATAACAATTTTATAGACAAATTATACTATTTACAGTCGCGCGGGGGGGGGGGCGCGAAATGTTTTCTTCTTCCTAGGGGGGGGGGGGGGGCATGACAGAAAATAATTGAGAAGCACTGCCTTAATTGGTTTCCATCAATTGCTTCTTGTTCTGTGCTTTAGAGAATAGCTTGACTCCCTCTTCTTTATGGAAGTTAAATATCGAATTCCTTAGATATTGGAACCTTGCTATCATGTCACCCCCTATTCCTTCTTTTCTTCTCTTTTTTTAAAAAATAGATTTTATTAAACATTTTCAAGTTTAAAAAGAACAAAAGCAAATACAAAACAGATAAAAACACAAACAACATAATATACTTTTACAGCTTCCCATATCAGCGTGTGTATTCTGCTTTTGTAGTTCCCTATTCAATTTTTGCCTTCTCGTAGTTTCTAACAAAATCTAATGATAATGTAATAATTATACTATAATGCAGGGGTGTCCAAACTTGGGAACTTTAAGACTTGTGAACTTCAACTCCCAGAATTCCCCAGCCAGCCATGCTGGGAGTTGAAGTCCACAAGTCTAAAAAAATTTGAAACCCACCACTGGGTCAGTGCCTCATCAGCCATAAACCTCACCGCACGTCACTGCTAACTTCCTACATAACCACTGCACCACTGTGGCTTGTAAGGTCAGTTATGGGCTCCTAGATAAAGCATTGACAGCCTAGGGGTAAGTAAAATGACACAAGGTAGAGGCCTGTGTACTGTGCTGAGAAAATGTGAGTTTAGAATATGAAAAGGAGGAGATCATTTGGTTTTGATTTACAAATCTCTAAAGCTATATTTGCTTCAGCTCAATTGCTTAGCTAATATGCTAATGGTCATCGGAACCTGCCGAGGACAGAAAGAAATAGTGAGATTTTGTCCCTTCAGAACGTTTCCTCTCCCTTCAATTTGCAAATAAGCACTCCTTTACACTGTTGCCTTTTAATATTTATTTCCAATCTTTTAATAAAACAATGCCCTTAATTTTTGGCAGTGATGCAGAGAGGTTCAGCCCTCGGATTCCAATTAAATTCCATAGGAAATTTCCTATAATTAAAACCTATGCATTATTGAGGCAGAACTACCGGAACAGAGGGAGCAGAAAAACTAATTAAGAACCATTCCCAATCACTCAGCTCCTGCGGTCTATATTAAATTATGCCCTGTTTGGAAAAAGATGCAGTTATGTTGGGGGAAGCTGAGATGTACTGAAGAAGGCAGTGTGACCTTGCCACATGCACGACTCAAGCCAACCTGGTGACGGGCCACGCCCCACAAGAATAAATTGGCTTGGAAAGATTGGTTTGAATGACATTAAAAAAACAAACAAACATACTTGTCACTTTGATGTCATATTTAATGCAAGAGGGAATATTAAATGCATAGAGAAAGAATAGTGAGACCACCAAATTTCATAAGAGGTTGGAATTCTTTGTGCCTAAATCTCACAGGTTTTTAGACAGGGATTGTCAGGCGCAAGAAACCAGGAACCAGGATAGAGTTCAAGAAAAGATCTCCAAGGTCCCTTCCAGCTTTGTTTCTTCTCCTCTCCTCCTCCCCTCCTCTCTTTCTGCCCTCTCTTCTCCTCTCCTCACTTCTCCTGTCCTGTCCTGTCCTCTCCTCTCTTCCTGTCCCGTCCTCTCCTCTCTTCTCCATTCCTCTCCTCTCTTCCTGTCCCATCCTCTCCTTCCCTATCTTCCTCTCATCTCCCCTTCCTTTCCCTTCCCTTCCACACTGCTCCATCCCATTATTTCATACTGCCTATATGCAAGAATCTGAACTACTAACAGTCAAGCAAATTGGCCCTGGATAAGAGTCAAGAGAATTCACAGAGGGCTGGACTTAGATATGCCCTCAGGTTCAACCTGGTCATCTCCTACATCAACACTGATGTCTCATGAGGTTTGGTGGACTCTCAACTTTTCAGCCATTAAAAAACTGTATAATTTTTATTTGATTAGGGGTTCCAAAGATAACCGTGTAGGGGGTGAGGCTTATCTACATCAAGATGACCAAGATGAAGGTACATGATAGCAGTCTTCCAATATCTCAGGGGTTGCCACAAAGAAGAGGGAGTCAAGCTATTCTCCAAAGCACCTGAGGACAGAACAAGAAGCAATGGGTGGAAACTAATCAAGGAGAGAAGCAACTTAGAACTGAGGAGAAACTTCCTGACAGTGAGAACAATTAATCAGTGGAACAACCTGCCTCCAGAAGTTGTGAATGCTCCAACACTGGAAGTCTTTAAGAAGATGTTGGACAACCTTTTGTTTGATGTGGTGTGGGTTGTCCTGCCTAAGCAGGGGATTGGACTAGAAGACCTCCAAGGTCCCTTCCAACTCTGTTATTCTAAGGCAAAAACTTTTTGGGCAATTTTTAGCTACATGGTGTCCCTCAAAACCTGTTGGTCATATTGGTCCACATAAACGAAAAATTGGCTTGTATGATATGGACTCGGAATATAGCCCAAATATAGCAATTGAAATATAAACATTTCATATTTATGACACCCAGAAGGGAGAAAAGTCATTTGACGTCCTCTGGTAGTATGACAGGTTCTAATACATTTTCTGTCTTATACGCCTAGAAACGTATAAGAAAAGCAGAGCTGCTATGCAGCTTCAGAGTAGCTGACTCTCTTGTGGTTAAATTAAAGGAAGCCTATGAGGTATTAGCAGCAGATGTGCTGAATGAATAGGGCAGCTGTGCCCTTAGCAGGATCCTTACATAACTAGTCACTTGTGGTCCATCTTAAGTGGGGTGGAACTTAGAAGCCTCTGCCAGAGTCTCTTGATACAGAAAAATCAGGTAGTTTGATTTAACTCTAATGAGCATGTTTGATGTGAGCCAAACGATGTGATGTCCTTCAGTGTCAGCCCTGGGAAAGCTACGCTTCACTGAAACCAATAAGCATTCAAGAATCAAGAAAGTCCTTGACATCATTCTTTCCCTAGAGCTCCCCGTCCTTCCTCCACCTTCTCTCCCTCTCCCTCCCTCTCCCTCCCTCTCTCTCTCTGTGTCTCTGAATCAGCCTTTTCTCCTTCTTAACCATTTATCTACGAAATCACATTTTTGTCACTGTAGGAAAGGGCTGTACAACTTGTAGAGGCAAAAGGACCACATTGGCCAATAAAAGAAGAAGTGTAATGGTATGTGTGAATGACCTTGGGAGACAGTGAGAAGAGCCACAGACTAGAGAACAGTCAGAGAAGTGGTAGCTGAGTCTGCAGAAAGAATGGGGACTTGACATACATCTCAGAAGGGACCCTCCCTAGTTTCATGGGCTGTAAAGGGGATGCAATGGCTCAGTGGCTAAGACGCTGAGCTTGTCGATCAGAAAGGTCGGCAATTCGGCGGTTCAAATCCCTAATGCCACGGAATGGAGTGAGCTCTCATTACTTGCCCCAGCAGCTGCCAACCTAGCAGTTCGAAAGCATGCAAAAATGTAAGTAGAAAAATAGGAACCACCTTTGGTGGGAAGGTAACAGCATTCCATGCGCCTTTGGCATTTAGTCATGCCGGCCACATGACCACGGAGACATCTTCGGACAGTGCTGGCTCTTTAGCTTTGAAACAGAGATGAGCACTTTTGTAATATGTGTTGTTGTTTTTATGTTGTATGCTGCCCTGAGTCCTTTGGGAGAAGGGCGGCATATAAACCCAATAAAACAAAAACAAAAAACAAACAAACCATCTGAATATTGTTATATTTGCTCATAGACGCAAAAATCATCCATATTTTTTTATACATTTTTCCTTGACATAGTCACTTTCAGCCTGATAGATACCTTTACTGATGTAGTTTTCCTTAATGCCGTTATTTTCATAGGTCATTTGTGAGGGGTCCTTCATGCCCTCTGAGCTTGATTGATTTTCTGCAGACATTTCATTACCCAACTAGGTAACATCATCATGCACAGTGGGGGTGTTCAGCCAGTTTGGACCAGTTCAGGCAAACCGGTAGTGGCGACCTACCCACACCCACCCCACCCCAGCTCTATGTTGTACTATTTAGCCATGTTTTCTAAGCCGTGCACATGTCTGCAAGCCACAGCACCTGAGCAAAGCACATGCTGGAAGGCTGCACACTCACGAAGCGAGCATATGCACGCTCATGCTCACATTCTCGGTGCATGGCGAACCGGTGGTAAAAATTATGTGAAACCCACCTCTGACGATGCAGGAAAAAAAACCAAACTCAGAAAGCATCAAGGATTCCACATGATCCTGATCTACACATATTATCTTCTATTGGTACATGTGTAAAATTTTAAAATGAGAATTGCGCTTAAAACATGAAGCCCTAAACATTTCATTCTGTTTAATTTTGGAGTTCAGTAATTGTGAATAATACTGGGCCTTATTAAAGATAAATGTTTCCCCTCTCCAGTCATCTACAAGCCAAGGAGGTGATGTTTCTCTGTTTCTTAGTCAAGGGAGCCAGCATAGTCCAAAGATACTTTTGTTGTCATGTGGTCAGCATGATTATATATCAAGATGCACAGAATGCTGTTGTTTTCCCACTGAAGTGGTACCTATTTATCTACTCGCACTGGCATGCTTTTAAATTGCTAGGTGGACAGGAGCTGGAGCAGGTAATGGGAGCTTACCCCAGTGTTCAGCGCTCAGGTCTCAAACCCAAGATATCAGTTTTCCAGCTGACACCCAACATCTTTAACCGATGAGCCACTGCAGCCCAGTTCTTATTAAAACATGAATTAAATAAAGTCCTCACTTTATTAACCAATTTCGTTGTATTTGAGTACAATGACAATAAAGATTATACTTATACTTATTAAGTGATACATATGCCAAGACTGACCTACATAGTCCATGAAGATCATTGTTTAATATTATATTCTTGGTTGAATTCTTCAGTTTTATCTCAAGATCTAAGAAGTCATCTCCTTTGTCCTTAATAATGCTGTTTAATCCCACATTAAATTGTGCATGAATATATTTTGACAAGATGCTACAGTTTTTCATTGGTTTGAGTTAATAGTTCATTTGGGATGCTAATTACTCAAATGACAGTCACTTTGTTGAGCCTTCAGGAAGTTCCTCATGGGGGTTGTTTACATTGTTTTAATTGTTTCTTAATATTGTTGATTTATTATAACTCATGACAATTTGGCCCCACCGGATGTCCTGGATATTACAATTATATTGTATTAATAGATCTGTAATTGATTTAATGAGAGCTTTTTGCATGGTTTGAAAGGCATCATTGACTATTCCCATGACAAGTAATCAGCACACAAGAACTGGAGTGTGATGTTTCACAGTGACCTTCGTTAAGGTAAAAGAAACAAAAAATGGAACTCAGGTTCTCAAAAACTAGACATCAGCTTAAAAATGCAATGAGTCAGAAAAAGACATTGAATTAGTCCTCAATGATGGACGTGTTATTAGCTGGCCTTATTTCTAATCATCTATTTCCTAGGAAGACACCCTGTTGTTCCAAGAAAATAAGAATTAGAGTTATGTATTTTTCTCTGCAGGATACCATTGGTCTGTATAAGTGAAAGTATAATCCAGAGAAGATGGGATTATTCTGAAGATGGTGAATATTTGGATTAACACAGAAACATTTAAGATATGAGTTTTCACTTTCCTGTTCTATATGGTGATCCTCCAATTTATAATAATGTGCTTACTTTGGCACAACTATTCACATACACATGGGTAAACCTAGCACTCCATTATTTTTCCTAGAAATACTAGAGATTACAAGTCTGGAATCTAATACCTGTTCTATGAAAAGCATGCTACCAAACTATGTGTTAGCATTCCAAATATCATGCAGAATGAAATCAGAGTCCAAGGCAGAGCTATCCTTAAAGTTCCAATTTAATAAGACAGACATGTTGGCGACAAACTGTGGAATCCCAAATCTGAAAACTTCCTGGGATTCCACCCAGTTGAAAGTTCATGATCTTATCCCTACACCCATAAATCCATCACATGGTCCAATCTTCTTCGGCCACGCTGTCATCTCCACCCAGCTGGTTCCGGTCAGGTGCAGAGGTGCGGAGAGAAAAGATGACCTTGGCTTCCAGAAAGGAATGACAACAACACATTCCACAACTCTACTCCTTTCTATTTACATGGTGTCATCTTTTGTCTCCTCACCTCTGCACCTATTCCTTTTTTTAGGATCTTTGGCCTGCCACACTTTCTATTATTTCACTATGCTGTTTCATTAGTGTAGTAATTGGAAGTGTGGCAGGCCAAAGATGCTAAAAAAGGAATATGACTGCAGGCCTGACACTATGATTCTGACTCAATTGATACTACATGCCCAATTCTGGCACATGGATATTTTTCCATGGTTCAATTAAAGTAATGCCCACTTCTGCTTGAATTGGTAGAAAATTACATGAACATGAAATTTGCTGCCCCCACTGCTGATCTCTATCTTTAGGGTAATTCCAACAAGTTGGAAAGGATCCATTATGTACTGACATTCCCGTACTTTGGTAAGACCCCACTTGGAATACTGCATCCAGTTTTGGTTGCCACTATATTAAGAAAGATGTTGAGACTCTAGAAAGAAGGACAGGGAAGAGCAGCAGAGATGATTAGGGGGCTGGAGGCTAAAACATATGAAGAACGGTTGCAGTTGGAATTGGGTATGTCTACTCCAGTAAAAAGAAGGATTGGGGTGATGTGATAGCAGTGTTCCAATATCTAAGGGGCTGCCCTAAAGAAGAAAGGGTCAACCTATTCTCCAAAGCACATGAAGGAAGGTCAAAAAGCCATGGATGGAAACTAATCAAGAAGGAAACCAACCTAGAGCCAATGAGAAATTTCCTGACAGTGAGAACAATTAGTAAGTGGAATGGCCAAGATGAAGGTACATGATAGCAGTGTTCCAATATCTCAGGCACACAGTGCAATGCCCCCCCTTATATGTGCACACAACCCCCCTGTGCTCCCCCCCCCATGCATATGCATGACCCCACTGTACCCTGTTTTGGGCCTAGCAGCCCCCCTGAAGCCTCCTGAAACAAAAAATGGGCCATGAGGGGGGAATGTTGCACCCCCCCCATGGCCTATTTTGGGCCTAGCAGGTCTCCCTGAAGCCTCCTGAAAGACAAAATGGGGCACGGGGGAGAATGCCACACCCCCACAGCCCATTTTTCATCTAGCAGCCCCCTAGATGAAGCCTCCTGAAACAAAAAAAAAATGGGGCAATGGACTAGAAGACCTCCAAGTTCCTTTCCATTAACATGCTATTCTGACTGTGATCCCTCAAACATATTATGAGCATTGAAGGATTATACAGATAATTCTAGGCTTACGATGACAATTGAGATCAGGAACAGTCTAAGAAACAAGAGCGATATCATGTGACTGTGTCGTTTAGTGATGGGAATTTGTCAATCCTAGTTGCTTTTGTTAAGCAAAAACATGAATGTGACTTTTCAACTTCCTTCTGGCTTCCCTTTTGGCTTTGCTTGGGGAAAGCTTGTAGGGAATGTCAGAACTCGTGATCCTCTAAACCCAGCTCACTACAACCACCTAAACTCCAAGGACCCATCATTCAGTACTGACATAACTTTGAATGGTCACTGAATGACTGGTCCTAATCTGGACAGATTTGTATCTGGCTTTTGAAATCAATTTGTTAAATCCACTGGTACTGAGCTTCAGGCTCCTCAGAGGCAATTCCTATATTTTTGTTTTTGTTTCTGCAATATATTGTCTGTTGTTTATGCTACACTTGACAGCTCAGTTTCCAATGTTTTTTCTTTGTACAATACAGTAAACAAATGCCTTCCTTCCTTCCTTCCTTCCTTCCTTCCTTCCTTCCTTCCTTCCTTCCTTCCTTCCCAGACAGATCTAGCCTTTTTCTTCCTTCCTTCAATAGATCTGTCTTTCTCTCTCTTACATTTTGCATAAACAATATTGGCCATAACTCAGTAAAATGAAGATTTTTTCCAGCTGTTTAAAACATTCCCATAGACTTTAAAATTGAGACTGTGGGAAAAAGATGTGAAAAGAGACTCCTTTGGGAAGACAAAGCATTTGCTTTCCATCAAAGGGCTGCAGATCTACTGATTTGTGGCTGTTTGTGGCAGGCACAAATTCTCCGATGCCTCTACAATCAGAGGTGATATTCAGCCGGTTCTGACCGGTTCTGTTGAACCAGTAGGGGAAGTTTTGAGTAGTTCAGAGAACTGGCAAATACCAGCTCTGGCTACCCCTGACCCTGACCTATTCGCTGCTTCGCAGCTGGGTCTTCTTTTGTTGTCCTGCACAGGAGAATGGAACTGGAAAACAGGGTGGGGAGGGAATGGGGATTGTGCAGTAACCTTCCCCAGGAGTGGGGAGGGAATGGGGATTGTGCAGTATCCTTTCCCCTGCCATGCCCACCAAGCCACACCCACCAAGCCATGTCACATCCACTGAGCCACACCCACAGAACCCGGTAGTAAAAAAATTTGAATCCCACCACTAGCAAACCATGTATGATACAATCTATGTATGAGAAATAAAAGTATTATTTATTTTAAAACGTACTTTAAAAGAAAAGTAACGAGAAAAAAATAGCTTTCTCTATTTCATATAATGGAAATACTGTATTTTATATGCTCCCTTAGGACAAATTTATCATTAAATTCAGCTTAGACTTTTAGAAAGGTATTATCAAGAATGTTAAAAAAAAACACCTCTCCCTCTATTGTTCCAGGCAAAAACCAACACATGTAAATATTCAAGTTTAGGCCAATTTCTCTTTCATTAATCTAAGAATCCATCCTGGACCTACACAGTTATTATACCCACACTGTATATTGGACATTAATACGATTGAGTGGGTCCAGAGATAGTTCACGAGGTGAATACTGCACTCCTCTACTCACAATAGAATTCCCTATGCCACCAGGCTTGAAATTTTGGGTGTGGACAATCTGGAACTGTACCACCTGTGGTACGATCAAAGCACAGTACACAAAATTGTCTGCTACAATGTCTTACCTGTCAATGACTTCTTCAGTTTCAACCTCAATAATACATGGGCAAACAATTGATAGGAACTCAAGGTAAACCGCTCCAAACTCAATTGCAGAAAATACAACTTCAGCAACAGAGTGGCCAATGCCTGGAATGCTCTACCTGACTCCGTTGTTACAGTCTCAAACCCCCACAGCTTCAACATGAAACTGTCTAGCGTGGACCTCGCCCCATTCCTAAGAGGTCCGTAAAGGGGGGAATGCATAAGCGCACCAGTCCCTGTCTCACTGTCCTCATTTATCTGCATTCATTCCTTTCGTTCACATCCATGTTTATATTTATAACTGCTATCTTGAACATGTTTGACAAACTAATAAAACACAAATAAATACAAATGCTTCACTTTTGAATGTGAACGTGACCCAAATATATTTTGCACCTGTTTGTTTTGGGCAGGTAGCATGAGACTGTGGTTTGTGGACAGGCATTAGCAAAAGTCTTCTAATGAGGTGACGGAAACCATCGGAAATCAACCTCTCATTATTTTTTTTAAAGCTCCATAGATACCACTTTGTGAAGTGCCATTGATCAGAACGAGGCTGGCAAAGCAGCCATTTTCAATCACGATGCTCTTCAATCACACTTCCATTCTGGAGGGATTTTCAATTTTGCTGCTGAAATCATGCAAGCAGCTGCACAGCTACTGGCGCTTGGGGTGAAGTGATACAGTGGCCAAAATGTCCCCTCCCTCCCTCTCTCCCGCTGCCCTCCATTTTTGGTCCTGTTTGCACTTCATTTCACCGAACATGTACATCTGATTCATTGACATCTGTTCAGGAGGCAGTGGAGGGAGAGCCAATGCATATGCATGGAAGGGAATCCTGCCTGCATTTCAATGAGATTGTAATAAAGCCATTCATTATGAAACTGTTGCAGGGGCAACGGCCAAGGCAGTTGCCAAGCTTTTCAAAGATTGATATTTGTTTAGTCAACAATACTGTCTCTAGCAAGGCTTTCCTCTTAAAATGGGACTCAAAAAAGGTCCGTTTTCTCAATGGTGAAAAAAGTAAGGTTCTACATTTAGGCAAGAAAAACAGAATACACAGGTGCAGTATATGTGGTACCTTGCTCAATAATAGTAATTGTGAGAAGGATCTTGGAGTCCTAGTGGACAACCATTTAAATATGAGCCAGCAGTGTGTAGCAGCTGCCAAAAAAGCCAACGCAGTTCTAGGCTGCATCAACAGAGGGATAGAATCAAGATCACGTGAAGTGTTAATACCACTTTATAATGCCTTGGTAAGGCCACACTTGGAATACTGCATTCAGTTCTGGTTGCCACGATGTAAAAAAGATGTGGAGACTCTAGAAAGAGTGCAGAGAAGAGCAACAAAGATGACTAGGGGGACTGGAGACTAAAACATATGAAGAACGTTTGCAGGAATTGAATATGTCTAGTTTAATGAAAAGAAGGACCAGGGGGAGACATGATAGCAGTGTTCCAACATCTCAGGGGTTGCCACAAAGAAGAAAGAATCAAACTATTCTCCAAAGCACCTGAGGGTAGAACAAGAAGCAATGGGTGTAAACTAATCAAGGAGAGAAGGAACCTAGAACTAAGGGAAAATTTCCTGACAGTTAGAACAACTAATCAGTGGAACAACTTACCTCCAGAAGTTGTGAATGCCCCAACAATGGAAGTTTTTAAGAAGATGTTGGATATCCATTTGTCTGAAGTGGTGTAGGGTTTCCTGCCTAAGCAGGGGGTTGGAGTGGAAGACCTCCAAGGTCCCTTCTAACTCTGTTATTCTATTCTATTCTATTCTATTCTATTCTATGTACGTTTCAAAACACAACTAATTTGGAACTAGGCCTAGTTGAAGCTCTCCATGGAGTGCATTAAGTATTGACTAATGACTCTGTTTCTAATCTATGTCAAATGTGCAAGCTTTCAATCAGAGAACCATTTAATCTCATTTCTGCTAGTGTCTGCAATTTTTTTTTTTAAAAAAAAACATCATATTACTTTCTGCCCATCATTTTCTACCCAGCTCACAATTTTGTAATCAACTGATTCAATTTTCTCTAGTACTTACACCTCTTAAAGACAACTAGGCAGAAGGTTGGAGTAGAAGACCTCCAAGGTCCCTTCTAACTCTGTTATTCTATTCTATTCCATTCTATTCTCTGGAGCTGCAGTGCCACCAAACTTTCTCAAAAGGGAAGATGAGACCGGATGGAAATTGTTCAGCAATGGCTTCTTGAGAAGATCCATTTTTCAAAGCAGTCAGGAACATCCTCTCAAAGGGGGATGAAATTCATCATTTCTTGGAACCCCCCCCCCCCCGATACTTCTGGAGTGACCTTAACTACTCGGGGGGGGGGGGGCATGTATCTAATATACAGATGGTGGCATTTATTTATTTTATTTATTTAGTTAGTTTGTCAAACATGTACAAGATAACAGGTATAAGTATAAACATGGACATCAACACAGGAAATGGGTATGAATAAATGGGGACAATGGGACAGGGATGGTAGGCACGCTTATGCGCTTATGCACACCCCCTTTATGGACCTCTTAGGAATGGGGTGAGGTCCACGCTAGACAGTTTAAGGTTATGGGGGTTTGGGGATGAAACCACAGAATCAGGTAGAGCATTCCAGGCGTTGACCACTCTGTTGCTGAACTTGTATTTTCTGCAATCGAGTTTGGAGTGGTTTACCTTCAGTTTGTATCTATTGTTTGCCTGTTTATTATTGTGGTTGAAGCTGAAGTACCGGTAGTCATCGTCAGGTAGGACATCGTACCCCACAATTTTGTGTACTACACTTGGGTCAGACCGTAGGCAGTGTAGTTCTAGCTTATCCAAGCCCAAAATTTCGAGCCTGGTGGCATAAGGGATTCTTTTGTGAGCAGAGGAGTGGGAGACTCTTCTCGTGAAATATCTCTGGACGTGCTCAATTGTATTCATGTCCTATATATACAGTGTGGATTCCAGGAAGATGAGCTGGCATCCTGTCCATTTCCTCAGGTCCAACAGAATTGAACCATTGCTGGATACTTGGGCAGGTTCACTCCCTGGGCCTTTCCACAGGACTTGTTCCATAATCAAGCCATTCCTTACTAACATGTAGTTTTGTTCAGATGTCTTGATGGTTTTAAAAAATGTATCAAAGGACTGAAAGCTAAAAGATTCCAATGGCAGAAAGAAAAAAAAGGAGATATTTATTTGATGCATGCAACCAAAACATCTGTGAGATCTGATGTGGTGTTTCTAAGAGCCAGTTTGGTGCAGTGGTTAAGGCTGTGGAGTAGAAACCAGGGAATCATGAGTTCTAGTACTGGCTTGAGCACAAAGTCCGCTGGGTGACTTTGGGCCACTCGCCAGTCTCTCTCACTGAGCCCCAAGTAAGGGTCAAGGAGAAAGTATTCCCAAAATCTTGGCTAGAAAACAGCAAGGACAATGACTCAAAACCAATGACTCTCTCTTTTTCTCTGTCTCTACCTCTGTGTGTGTGTTTGTGTGTCTCTGCCTCTCTTTATCTCTCTGTTTCTCTCTCTGTTTCTCTCTCTCTCTCTCTCTCTCTCTCTCTCTCTCTCTCTGTATGTGTGTGTGTGTCTGTCTCAGTCTGTCTGTCTGTCTCTTTCTCTGTTTCTCTCTGTCTCTTTCTCTCTGTTTCTCTGTCTCTGTCTCTCTGTCTCTGTTTCTCTCTGCCTCTCTTCTCTCTCTCTCTCTCTCTCTCTCTCTGTTTCTCTCTCTCTCTGTTTCTCTTTCTCTGTCTGTCTCTGTTTCACTCTGCCTCTCTGCCTCTCTCACTCACACACACAAAAGATCAAGAATGGAAATGTAACTTGGAACTTCAGAAAGAATGAATGTTTGCTGATAGTTACTTAATGAAAATAAGTAACTTCTCGTCCATCTTGTAAGCAAAATGAAGAAATTCTTAATTGGTTGAAGACAAAGATTTAACATTCATCCATATGTATGTGTAGAAAGTTTTTTTTTTTTAAATGCGTGCTATTAACTTGTAAAGCCTCCAAAAGCTTGCGTTCTTTGAGATAACCATTTCCATACACGAGTTTTATGCCTGCCAGGAAAGAGAATAGGGCCTCTAAAAGGGAACATCTAACAAGAGATAGGGCAGAGAGAACTTGGCAAACAAGGACACATTTTTTTTTTACAATGCATTTCATGGCTTGGTGCATTTATCTTCTTCTACCAGAGATATCTAAGAGTTTTATTTTTAGTGTGATTGAGGGGGGGAAGGAATAGAGGCAAAGTCATTCTTGTCAGCGACATAAACAATTGTTTCTCTTTTTAAAAGTCACATGTTCCTTTCCTGATTGAAGTTAAAGCTTTTCCCATTTCAAAATGTCAGCTTCAGTCCAGGGCCCTACCACTAGCAACACAGCAACAAAAGTATTCCCACCTGTTATGCTTCAGGTTGAGGAATACAGTGTTCCAATCACAATGATGAGATCATTTGAAAAGAGGTTTTCAGCGCAGAATGATTGAATACCATGGTCCTATGGAATCTACCTGTTCAAAAAACATGTGCTGATTTCTAGCGGAGAAGATAAAATTAGTAAGAGTCGCTATCCCATATTCACAAACATATATTGGATCTCCTATAATATGCTGGCCTCCATTTATTCCCAAGAGCTGTTGTGGTCCACTGACGGCCTGCAGAGCTGGCAGCAGAGTCAGACTGAGGAGGTTGGGGAGGAACATGGGCCAGTCCTGGAGTCAGGGGAAGGCTCAGACAAGGGCTCTGCGTCAGAGGCAGAGAGGGGGCCAGGGCCATCTGATAGTTATGTGCTGCCTCTGGAGCCTCTGGAGTCTGACATCAGCAAGGCAGAGGAACAGGGGGAGTCTGTTTCCAGTGCGTACATGCGCAGAGCTGCCAGAAGGCAAGAACAGTTAAGATAAAAGGGGCAACTTGGGAGTAAGGCTTGGAGATGATTGGCCCCTCCCATAAGACATAAAAGAGGAGCAAATGGCCTTTGCAGGAACAACTTGGTTCATTCTAGTCGGTTCAAATTCTGAGAAGCTCTGTTTGATTCTGTGCTCCGTTTGGCCTTGCAAAACTAATTGGCGATTAGATTTTCTGGCAGTGTCTCAAGGGAGATAAAGGTGGGTGCTTATCAGCATTACCCTAAAAGACTGTGGCAGACATCTGTTGGACTCTTCACAGACTGTTTGTGAATCATTACAGGGTGTGAATGAACATAATTCACAGCTGTTTAATTAAAAAGAGGGGTTTGGGGGATTAAGCGTGTGATTTTTACTGTCTCAGGAAGCCTAGGTCAGAACAAGATCAAATATATAGGCTGCACCACGTAAACTTGTTTCATTAACCAGAATTTATGGGACCATGTGATTAGATTCATCCAAGCCATTCAGTCACAAATCATAGTTTAGAGACTACAATGCCTTAGTTCGCACAATAACCTGGGTCATCAAGACCATGGAAGGGAGCATGGTGGCTCATATGGATAGGGCATTGGGTTGGAGGTTGCCATGGCCATGTTCGAAACCTGAATGCTGCCATGGGGCAGGATAGAGCTCTTGTCCTTTGCTCCAGCTCCTGCCAGGGACAAGTAAGTGTCACCTGGGTGACGGTGATGCTAGCCTTTTTAACCTGGAAGCACCTTAATCAGGACCGTCAAACTCACTCGCATTGCAGGCCATATGGTGACATATCACAATGTTTTTGACTGTTGTGGAGCTGGGGTGGGCGTGGTCTGTATCCGGCCTGCAGGCTGCCAGTTTGACTGGCCTGATTGCTTCTGACATGAGTGCAATGCAAGTACAGTAGCCATTATCAGTCTAAGAAGATACCTTCCTTAGATGAGACACAAGAGAGCAGCCAAAGTGGTAGTATTCAGACAAGGAATATAGCATTTGAAAAGATGACTCTTCAGCAAGGTAACATTCACCAACATTTAAATCAATTCGACAGTCCCGGACTAACAGATGTGATTGGGAGCTCTCCAGGGTCCTGAAAAATGTGTCCAATGGCTCCTTTACCTCTTTATTTCCTTATGGCTCCCGCTGCACAGCTCCTTGCTGTTGCCTGCCTCCTAATCATGTTTATTCCTAACATCCAGTTTGGAAGTAGGAAGAAGCTAGACCAAAGGGGGGGAAAAGCATGTCAGAAAAACGGTAGTTCTCCATCCCTCAGTTCATTAAAGGATTAAAAGCCACATCAGAGTATTCTGACTGATCTAATGTGAACTCAGAGATTTTGAACCTGGATTGGTGCAAGGGAGCTCCTAGCAAGTGGTTGTATTGATAAGAGGCATGGCTGAATTGCTTTGGAAGATTTGCTTCAGTGGGTTATGTTTTATTTCACCTTTATTGGGAAACAGCCTATGTTACGCAGCCGTACAACCAGCTGACAGGTTGCTTAAGGCAGGCTTCATTTTGTTTAACTCCCTGTGATAAATGGGCACTGCAAAGCCCTCCAAAAGAAAATCCAAATTCTTTCCTGGCATTTCCAAATGTGTCAGCAAGAAGAAGGAAAAAACCTCCACAACTTCAGTTGATGCAACTACAATTACAGCAGTGTTTTCCCTTAAACATCTGAGTCATTGATGCATTCCCCTCTCTTGGCTTCCATAAAATATTTAAAGGGCTCTCACCCACAGTGAAATATGTCAAAAATTTAAAGCGACAGTTGCCATGCATGAAATCATTGTTAGGTTAGATAATTGCATTCAAAGTTCAGGTTCAGAATAGCTGTTATTGATTGGGGGGAACCTGGACAGATGTGTGGTGGGACTTGATTGACAGTCAACATGGCTTTGTCCCTTGGTCTCTTAATGAACTGGCTCCATGAAGTCTGGTTACAGCCATTAACACTGATAGGTCCCCATTCAGCACATGTTATCACCTGGGATACTTAAGAAGAAAATAGATATTATAGCTATTCATTAAGTGAAGTTGATGGATATGGATAATTTGTCAGTGAGGGGAGACCCCAGGAATAATTGTCTCATTAACTACAGCTAGTCAAGTACAGCATAATGAAAGACCAGCTCCCATAAGGTGAAAAAAGCACTATCAAATGTGCCAAAAGGGGTGGAAAATAACTCAAGATTTTGGAAACATAAATGCAGAAAAAGCCATCTCATTTTTCAGCATTGCCAGCTATGAAATATGGATTATAATGTCCATCCTCTACATTACTGTATCGTCACATCTTCTTGATTTTCTCATCAATCCTTTCTGACGTTCTCTTCAACTCACTAGTAGTGTTCATAGGTAAAAGTAAAGATTCCCCTTGCACATATGTGCTAGTCGTTCCCTACTCTAGGGGGCAATGCTCATCTCTGTTTCAAAGCCAAAGAGCCAGCGCTGTCTGAAAAAATCTCTGTGGTCATGTGGCCTGCATGACTAAATGCCAAAGGTGCATGGAATGCTGTTACCTTCCCACCAAAGTTGGTCCCTACTTTTCTACTTGCATTTTTACATCCTTTCAAATTGCTAGGTTGTAGAAGCTGGGACAAGTAACAGGAGCTCACTCTGTTACATTGTGCTAGGGATTCGAACCACCTAACTGCCAACCTTTCTGATCAACAAGCTCAGCATCTTAGCCACTTAGCCTCTGCATCCCTCTGGTAGTGTTCATACCACTGTGTAAAAATTCTGAAGATGTAAATTCAATGTTAAACTAACTGAATCCCCCCACCCCCATCAAATCAAACCTTCAAACTGAATTGCTGAGACCAGTCTGTGCACTGGGATGAATTGATTAGAACTGCTTCTAACCAGTTGATGCTACGTGAGTTGCTCCATCTCTGAGCCTTCCCAGCCTTCCCTAATCAAATCAATCCAAACTATTTGGGAAGATGATTATTTTAATAGATTGTACCTATTACACATATCCATGTTCCAAAATCCATAGTTTTATTCAGTCATCTCACCTTTCCACTGTTGGTCCAAGGCCTGTGACATAAACCTATAGAGATTTGCTCTGTGTAACCCACTATGTTTTAATATTATTGGTAATTTGTGGTTCAGTGTGCTATGTAAACACAAATAATTGCAAATCCTTTGCTGTTTTGGCAGCACTGGGGTATGATATAGATACAACAGGGGGATAACAATGTATTTTTAAATGCCTCCCTGGGCACATGCTGCACTTCCTGGCCTGCTAGATTTTTATGTTTAAAAGATTTTTAATTGAATAAAACATCAAATACGATAGGAAGATAGGAACTTACAAACATGTATTATTATCTTAAACTTCTAGAAAGCCTTTGGCCCTCATATAAAATAGTGAGTGACTACCATTCTGTGCTTGACTTAGGAGTCTGGCAAGTTGTTAAGGAAAAACACAAATCATTTTGGGGGACTAAGGGGGACGTGCGGAAGCTATGCCTGAAGTTTTCCTTTTCGCCAAAATTTGTCAAACTATGACGGGCCACAGTTCTGATGATTGCCATTATTTTGTGAAAAGCCTATCAAGGCAGCCGTTGTATGAGAGCACCCACAGGATTTTCCCAAGTATGCTTACATGCTTGTTTGATGGATTATGTGCCATCAAGTCATCGTCGATCCCTAGATTGATTTTTCTACATGATGATCTATCCTTAATCGGGTTTTTCAGGGTCTTCCAATAAGTCGACTCATCACCATGGCAACTGAGAGCATACACTTTCCTGGTGGCCTGCTTCTTTCTTTCCACCTTTCTCAGCATCAGAATCATCTCCGGAGAGTTACACATTTTCCATAATGTGTCCAGGGTAGGGTACTGTATTTTTCAGAGTATGAGACGCACCCTTTTCCCTCAAAAAAGAGGCTGAAAATCTGGGTGCATCTTATACACTGAATACAGCCTTTTTGGCCTTCTGAAACTCTCTCCCCCTTTGCAAAAATGGCCATGCATAGCCTTGAAGAGGCCTCCAGAGTGCTCATGGGGTCTGGGGGGCAAAAATGGCCTGTTTTTCACTCATTGTTGGCCCCCTGGCCCCCAGGAGCCCTCCTAAAGGCTATGCATGCCCTTTTTTGACAAAAAACGGGCCCATTTTTGTGAAAAACGGACCATTTTGGGGGAGTCTGCAGAGTGCAAAATCTTTTTTAATTTGCCTCTTCAAAATCTTGGTGCATCTTATACTTTGGTGCATCTTATACTCCCAAAAATACGGTAATCTTGGGACATCTTGCTCTTCAAGGAGACATCCGCTCCCACCCTTCTGATCTTCCATAAAGACCTGAAGATCTGGTTCTACCTGTTGGCTTGGGGCACCAATGGGGGTGTATTATACTGGAGCTGGTTGACAGATTCAGAGAAGGCCCCATGTCCCCCACAATATACAACCTGCTCCCTCCCTCCACATCTTTGTAAGTGTTACTTTTACTGTTATTAGAAATATTTATTCTTCTAGTACTGAATAAAAATTAACAAAAATTACAAATTACTATCAAAATTAGTACTGACCACAATGCGAATACAATGGTGATAGGAACAATTAATATCACTGTAATTGTTAGTACAACTGTTATTACATTATTACAGAGGTTAAAACGATAGGAAGGCAATGGAGAATGGAGAACTACAAAGGCTAAACATATATGCCGATACGGAAGGCTGTATAACTATTTTGTATATTGTTATGTTTGTCTTGTTTTTTCTTGTTTTTTTGTTCTGTTCCCCCCCCCCCCCGTTTTTAAAGGTAAAAATGTTTAATAAAAACTATTTAAAAAAACCAAAAACCAAATACAATTGAAGATTACAAGCATGTGAACTGGAATTACCGAACTAACAATTGTGAAGTGCTAAAATGTTTTGACCGGCGTTTATTAAAATGATACTTAAAGATATGTTTTTAAAAAAGAAAAGAAATATGTATTCTTTGTAGTTTTATTGACTTTTAATGTGATAAGCTACCTAGAGTCACCTCGTGGTGAAATGAGTGGCAAACACATCTAATAAATCAACAAAATACTCCATAGTACCATCTCTTTTGACATTCCAGAAATCCTTCAAAACCTGGTAGCGTCATCAGTCCTGGGGCTTCCAGAGAATTGAAATGGGCCTGAGTGACTCCATTGCTAGTCCTGGGGCTTCCAGAGAATTGAAATGGGCCTGAGTGACTCCATTGCTAGATACTCATTCTTATTCTTCCTTTGCTGACTACTTTTGTATTTGTTTTTATAATGTTTATTTTTTTTAAATCTGGAATTCCTATCCCCTTCCTTCTCCTTCTCTAACTCTCTCGCTTTATCTATCCATCCATCAGTCCATCTAGTCTTGTTTTTGTATGACTTTGTTGTTCAATTCTTGCACGCTGTCCAGAGTTTTGTGAAGTGGGCAACTGTACAACTCGAGACAAATAAATGAATAAATAAATCCTAGTCATTTGTGTCTTGAATGGGAACTCTGGGTTGATTTAGAGCAGGGGTGTCAAATTCACATCGTCACGGCAGCATCACATGACGTAGTGGGACTTTTCCCCCTTTCGCTGAACCGTGTGTGGGTATGGCAGCGCATAATGCATCCAGCCTGCAGGCCGGGAGTTTGATAGTCCTGATTTAGAGAGATGGGGTGGCACAGTGACCCTACAATGTGGAAATCAGATTCATGTAACAACTGTGTTACTAGGTTAACACTTGCAGTGATTCACTTAACAACTGTGGCAAGAAAGGTCATAAAACGGGGTAAAGTTTAGTCCACAGATGTCTCACTTAACAACAGAAATTTGGGGCTCAAATGTGGTCATAAGTCAAGACCTACTTCCTGTATTACTTCTTGCTAAGTGGATTAACCTCCATTCACTGTTAAAAAAGATTTCAGGGCTGTGATCTTGGCTCTTTCTTTCTTTCTTTCTTTCTTTCTTTCTTTCTTTCTTTCTTTCTTTCTTTCTTTCTTTCTTTCTTTCTTTCTCTAACTCAACATAGTTCACACTATATTTAAATCCACTCTAAAGAATCAGTACCACTTCTTGTTGGAGTGCTAATTTTTCTTTCTCCCTCTCGGGTTTTACTTATCCTTAGCCTGCAGTGTGTGAGGTGTCTGCAGGTCTCTCTCTATTCCTTCAGAAGGAATAAGATAAGGCCCACGAGTTTTGAAAGGGGGAGAAAAAATATGAAACTTTGCTTCCAGAACAAAACAAAGATATGATTTGATAAATTATTTCAGTATTCATCTATATTTGTAGCGGCTCTCGCAGGCTGCTGCTGATAAGAATAATATCTTATGATATGCATCAGCTAGGATTTTAGCCCCAGCCAATTTGAAAGGCTGACTTTGGCAGAAGAACTTTGGAAGCCATAGGAGATGGGGGGCGGGGGGAATCAAGGGAAAAGAAGATAAGGAGAGAACAATGGCATCAGGAAGAACTATCTGTACTCATTCTTTTAGCAACGTGAACCTACTGTCTGAATGTAGGACATCAAAGGCAGACATTATTTTTGAGAAATCATCATTCAGATATTCAGTGGAGGCATACTGGACTCCTGAATTACTGCATGAGGATAGATAGAGAAGCACCCTGTGGAATTGTTCTGCCATACTCTATGTAAAGTCAAAGCTAGATTTGTCACCAAATATAATATACATTTAAAGGATTTGTTAAGTAAATGGCCTCATCAATATACGAATGCATGTATGCACATTTTTCGGAGTATAAGACGCTCCAAAGTATAAGACGCACCTAGCTTTTGGGGAGGAAAACGAGAAAAAAAATCTGCCTCTGCCTCCCAGCAATTTGCCTCCTGCCTTCCATTGAAGACTTATATACTGCATGGGTCAGAAAGAGGCATGAGAAAATATCAACAGACCCCTCACATTTTGAATAAAAACTGTTTCAACTCCTCCCATCAGGACACCCCATAGGGCATTGCATGTCAAAACTGGACACAAAGACAGTTTTTTCGCCTCATGCCATCACTTTGCTCAACACCTAATTTCCACAGTGCTGTTGTATGTCTAAGGCTATTTACTCATGTTGTAGGGCTATATTACTATTATCTTTCTCATCTTTTGTACTACCCTCTCTGATATTAGTATTTTACGATTATATTACTATTGTGTAGTGGGCTTCAGTAGGCAAGAACCAGACTAGCATGGCTACAACAGCATTTATTGATTCAAAACTGGAACTGAGGAACTGCAGGCAATTGTCTGTAATTTATACTCTGTGCCCACAGGGTCTTAACCAATCACAATACCTGAAAAAGCCCGCCCAAATATGAATGTCTAAGTTACCCTCCAAAACAGTTGGAGTTAACAGTTAGGGTCATCTAAAGGTTAGTTTCACTTTAGTACAGTTAACAGTTAGGGTCATCTAAAGATAGTTTCACTTTAGCAGGGCTTAACACAACTGTATGCATTCAATACATAACAATTACTTTGCTGTTTGTATGTACATTGAGAGCTTCTGCACCAGACACAAATTCCTTGTGTGTCCAATTACACCTGGTCAATGAAGAATAGTGTATTGTATTGCATTGTTTCACTTCTCATCCAGGGAGCTTCTTCAGTTTTGAAGAATGAACTAAGGAAGCTTCTTGGATGAGAAGCAAAAAGTTTTCAAAGGGAAAAAAAAGTTTGAAAAAAGTTGCCTTTTGGAGAAAGCACCTTTAAGACAACTATGACCTGGATGATTGAAAATCTTCATAGATACACATGCATGTCCATCTATATATCCATCTATCTCCTCCCATAAGCAAGAGCTACTGGTGATATTTTAACAGCAAATATTCCTTTGGATCACATTTTATGTCAATATAGCGATGGGATTCTCACCTCAAATACTGTGATGTACATATAGGCATATTGCAGAGTATGTGTGTATGACCGTGTGTATATGGGTGTGTATATGCACAAAAAATAAACATACTGAAGGAAGTTGCCTTTAAAAGGTGTAAGTACTAGAGAAAATTGAATCAGTTGATTACAAAATTGTGAGCTGGGTAGAAAATGATGGGCAGGAAGTAATATGATATTTTTTTTTAAAAAAACTTGCAGACACTAGCAGAAATTAGATTAAATGGTTCTCTGATTGAAAGCTTGCACATTTGACATAGATTAGAAACAGAGTCATTAGTCAATACTTAATGCACTCCATGGAGAGCTTCAACTAGGCCTAATTCCAAATTAGTTGTGTTTTGAAATGTACTTAGAATAGAATAGAATAGAATAGAATAGAATAGAACAGAATAGAATAGAACAGAATAGAATAGAATAACAGAGTTGGAAGGGACCTTGGAGGTCTGCTACTCCAACCCCCTGCTTAGGCAGGAAACCCTAAACCACTTCAGACAAATGGATATCCAACATCTTCTTAAAAACTTCCAGTGTTGGATTATTCACAATTTCTGGAGGCAAGTTTTTCCACTGGTTAATTATTCTAACTGTCAGGAAATTTCTCCTTAGTTCTAAGTTGCTTCTCTTCTTGATTTGTTTCCACCCATTGCTTCTTGTTCTGCCCTCAGGTTCCTTGGGGAACAGTTTGACCCCCCACTTCTTTGTGGCAGCCCCTGGGATATTGGAAGACTGCTATCATGTCTCCCCTAGTCCTTCTTTGTATTAAACTAGACATACCCAGTTCCTGTAACCGTTCTTCATATGTTTTAGTCTCCAGTCCCCTAATCATCTTTGTTGCTCTTCTCTGCACTCTTTCTAGAGTCTCCACATCATTTTTACATCATGGCGACCAAAACTGGATGCAGTATTCCAAGTGTGGCCTTACCAAGGCATGATAAAGTGGTATTAAGATCAAGACTTCACGTGATCTTGATTCTATCCCTCTGTTGATGCAGCCTAGAACTGTGTTGGCTTTTTTGGCAGCTGCTGCACACGGCTGGCTCATATTTAAATGGTTGTCTGCTAGGACTCCGAGATCCCATTCCAATAGTATAATTTTTTTAGGTCTGTGTGCTCTCATAAATGGAAAGATACAATTTGGCTCTTAAATAGGAGATGTTGATGTAGCAACCTTTTTAAAAAATGGTCAAGAACATGGAATCAACCTGGAAAGACAGTGTGGGGGAAGAAACCACAAAGGATTGGGTAGGGAAGGCTTAACAGTTGTTAAATTAATGGCAGTTTTATGCTCAAAACCCAGCAGTATTGTGTGAAGATTTGTTTATTTTAGCATAATCTACATATTAGATACTTACCATTTCTGAACAGATGTTTATAAACCAATGTAGAAGAAGAATGGAACAAATCTATGAATTAATTGTCTTAGTCTCTTCTCTCCCCCACCCTCCATCTGTTAAAACTCAATTTATCCAAGTTAAAAAAAATGCATGTGTCTCCTGAATACTCAAAAATTGTTGATGCCAATTCAAAAATTGTTGATGCCAACTGCAGTGAGGATATCTTAAAGCCAGGATACTCGAAAAGTGGAATAGTTTTATTTTATTTGTTTTGTACACTTTTGTGTTTTTCCTTGGCAAACGAGAATGTGGCAAAAAAAATTATGAATGGATAAAGTTCTGTTACTGGTGTAGCTTTATATTTTCCATCAAAAATGTGTGCAACGGTAAATATTCATTTTTAGAGTTATGTGACTCAGAGGCAACAAACAATTTGTTTTCGGCATGATCTACAAATATATGGTGGCTTAGCGGCTAAGATGCTAAGCTTGTCGATCAGAAAGCTCGGCAGTTTGGCGGTTCTAATCCCTAGCGCCGCGTAACAGAGTGAGCTGCCATTACTTGTCCTAGCTTCTGCCAACCTAGCAGTTTGAAAGCATGTAAAAATGCAAGCAGAAAAATAGGAGCCATCTTTGTTGGGAAGGTAAGAGCGTTTCATGCGCCTTCGGTGTTTACTCATGCTGGCCACATGACCATGGAGATGTCTTCAGACAGCACTGGCTCTTCGGCTTTGAAACGAAGATGAGCAGCGCCCCCTAGAGTCGGGAACAACTAGCACATATGTGCCTTATCTTTTTCTAATAAATGGGGAAGGAATAACTATAGAATCCTCTCCATCCCATTTCAGTAGGGCTACTTGCATGATTTCCATATTGACAGGTTTTTTTCTGTCATGTCAATTTTTGTAGATGGTTTATCTTTCTCTCAGATTAATCGCTGGTCTGGGCATCTGAAGGGCAGATTAATTGATGAACTTGAACAGTGACCCAGAAATATCAACTGCCATGCTTCCTGTATTTAAAATGATATTTTTGTAGGATAAGCAATATTTCAAGCTTGGTGGATTGGAAAGGAAAATTTCCCGTGGTTAAACACACTTTTCTCCTATTATAGTACCTTTTAAAGCACGTATGTCTTGTATGAGATTTATATTGTGTGGAGGGGGGGGTGAAAAGGGGGAAAATTTGTTTGTACAAAACTCTTTTAATAAAAAAAAAAGCACGTATGTCAAACTTGTCCGCATCATGTGATGTCACGTGATGTATCACAATTTTTTTTGCCTTTGTGGAGCCAGGGTGGGTGTGGCCTGCACATGATGCATAAAGCCCACAGGCCACCAGTTTGACACCCCTGTTTTAAAGGAATTTCTATGCTATCAGGCCATATGGGAAAATCCACCCTCCCTCCTTTCTTTCTTTCTTTCCTTCTTTCTATCTTTCTTTCTTTCTTTCTTTCTTTCTTTCTTTCTTTCTTTCTTTCTTTCTTTCTTTCTTTCTTTCTTTCTTTCTTTTTCCCCTGGAAGAGCTGCTTCTATGAATGACAAGAATTCATAGGTTCTTTCCATCTGAGTGTCAGTGAAGACTCAATCATCCAGACCAAAAGTATCTAAAAAGGTTAAATCATGGCAACTGGACCACCATTTGTTAATCTGTTGTTTTGTTATTCATCCAGATAATTTCATCAGTCAAATAAAAAAAAAAGTTAGGCAGAGAGTCATTGGAATGTACTAACTCTTGCCATATCAACTGCAGGGGTTTCCAAAATGTATTCCAATATGTCAATGAAGACTCAATCATCCACCAGATAGATTCATAACTGGCTGACCAATCACACTCAACTTGTAGTCCTCAATGGAACTGCATCTACATGAAGGGAGGTATGCAGTGGAGCACCCCAAGGCTCTATTTTAGGCCCAGTACTCTTCAACATCTTCATCAATGATTTGGATGAGGGAATAAATGGGGAAATCATCAAATTTGCAGATGACACCAAGCTGGCAGGAATAGCCAACACTCCAGAAGACAGGCTTAAGATACAGAAGGATCTTGACAAATGTGAACATTGGGCACTATCTAATAAAATGAAATTCAATGGTGAAAAGAGTAAGGTTCTACATTTAGGCAAAAAAACCCGAAATGCACAGGTACAGTATAGGTGGTACCTTGCTCAATAGTAGTAACTGTGAGAGAGATCTTGGAGTCCTAGTGGACAACCATTTAAATATGAGCCAGCAGTGTGCAGCAGTTGCCAAAAAAGCCAACACAGTTCTAGGCTACAAAAACAGAGGGATAGAATCAAGATCACGTGAAGTGTTAATACCACTTTATAATGCCTTGGTAAGGCCACACTTGGAATACAGCATTCAGTTTTGGTCGCCATGATGTAGAAAAGATGTGGAGACTCTAGAAAGAGTGCAGAGAAGAGCAACAAAGATGATTAGGGGACTGGAGGCTAAAACATATGAAGAACGGTTGCAGGAACTGGATATGTCTCGTTTAATGAAAAAAAGGACTAGGGGAGACATGATAGCACTGTTCCAATATCTCAGGGGTTGCCACAAAGAAGTGGGAGTCAAACTATTCTCCATTGCACCTGAGGGTAGAACAAGAAGCAATGGGTGGGAACTAATCAAGGAGAGAAGCAACTTAGAACTGATGAGAAATTTCCTGACAGTTAGAATAATTAATCCGTGGAACAGTTTGCCTCCAGAAGTTGTGAATGCCCCAACACTGGAAGTCTTTAAGAAGATGTTGGATAGCCATTTGTCTGAAATGGTATAGGGTTTCCTGCCTAGGCAGGGGGTTGGACTAGAAGACCTCCAAGGTCCCTTCCAACTCTGCTATTGTATTGTATTGTATCCAAGCAAAAAAAATATCTAAAAAGATTAAAGCATGGTAACTGGACCAAAGTTTATTAATATGAGATGTTTCATTATTTTGACTGATGAAGTTACTTGGAAGAGTAACAAGATGTCTCAGATTAACAAACGTTGGTCCAGTGGCCATGATTGAATCTTTTTAGATACATCTGGAGAGAAAAAGGCAGAAAAGAGCCTAGCATATTAAGTGCTTAAGATATGGGAGAAACTGCCTTTGATTGCTCTATGAATTCATCTAGGAGCGAGCAACTTATGGCTGTTCAGATGCTTTGGAACATTCCTTCTCAAACTATCTGTTAAATTTCCAGTCTGTCATGGACCAGTAGGATGCCGTAGCAATGTCAAAATGCTCTAAAAGTCTTTAAATGCTTATTCTTGAATTTTGTCTTTACTGTATCTCATTGTAGACCAATATACAGGCCATCACTGGTCCGTGAACCACACTTTGAGTAGCAGTGTTTTAGAGTATGGTTCCCACAGTTCCTTGTTACTGACTATGCTGGCCAATTTGGAGATAAAAAATATCTTTAAGTGCCACTTTTGCTACCACTTAGAACAGTGGTTCTCAACCTGTGGGTCGGGACCCGTTTGGGGGTCGAACAACCCTTTCACAGGGGTCGCCTAAGACTATCAGAAAACACATATTTTTGATGGTCTTGGGAACTGAGACACCAATTTTATGGTTGGGGGTCACCACAACATGAGGAACTGTATTAAAGGGTTGTGGCATTGGGAAGGTTGAGAACCACTGTCTTGGAATATCACATTGTGAATATTGATTTGCATTTGCTTTAGAGGGAGAAAGGAGAGGAGGAACAAATATGTGCTTTAGACCAATATTTATCAGCCTCAGAAACTCTTAAGATGAGTGGGGCTGGCTGTGGAATTCTGAAAGTTGAAGTCCAACAATTGAAGTGTTGTTGAGGTTGAATAAACTGCTTTAGACTACCAAATATTTTGATTTCAGTCTGTAATTCGGTGGGGGGGGGAAAGATATTTTCATGAAAAAAGGTTATAGATTCTACCCCCAAGATTTCAAAGTATGTGTGAGAGATGGTGACCCCAGAGGGAGAGCTGGTGTGATAGCCTACAGTGAAATGGTTGTTTTCTAGGAAGGAAAGGACATTTTGGGGTGGAGGGCAGACAAGAGGTAGCACGGTCCAGAGTTCGACAGGAGACAGAGGAAGAGAGTAAAGAGAGCCATTCCCTAGATTCTCCCATGCATTTCTGTTACGGCGAGAATAGCAAAGGCTTAGTCTAGCAAGATTCTGACTATTGGGTGCAAACCTTGGCTGGATTATTCTGTGTTGTTCTTGGGCTGGTCTGGGAGAATGATAGCTCAACATGTATTTGCCTAGAATCTCCCATGAAATAGGCTCAGGGTAGTAAGGGTTTAGTTTGGCCAGATCTATAATGAATGCATAAGCAAATAAAGAACTGAACTCTGACCGAATTGTTCCTTGTCATTCTTAGTCCTAGCTTGACAGTAAGGTTGCTAAAACTAGTGACTGGAAACATCCAGGAAACCACTGCCTGTCATTATTGACTCTGTTGTTCTAACATGACAGTGATTTGATAGAATAAACAACATTTGTATTCCAAAGATTCTATTTGAGTTGTTTATTATTTTGAGAGGAATGTTAACTCATAATTCATACTAGTTGGGTCAACTGTCATGAGAGGTCCTCTGCTGCTTTGGGTCAGGTATCATTTGTATGCTGACGATACCCCCATTATACATCTCAACGTCAGGCTGGCCAAGAGATTCTGTCAAAGTCCTAGCTAAGTGTCTGGAGGCTGTTCAGGTCTGGATAGAGAGCAACAGATTCAGACTCAATCCTGACAAGTGCAAGAGATGGACACTGACTTTGGGGATACCGTATTTTTCAAAGTATAAGATGCACCAAGATTTCGAAGAAGCAAATTTAAAAAAAAGTTTTTGCACTCTGCAGACCTACCAAAAACGGCCCGTTTTTCATGAAAAGGTCCGGGTTTTTTTTTTTTTTCAAAAAAAAGAAGCATGAATAGCCTTTAGGAGGCTTGTAGAGGGCTCCTGGGGGGTGGGGTGGGGGTTAAAATGGGCAAAAAAATGGCCCCGTTTTTTGTCAGAAAAATGGCATGCATAGCCTTTAGGAGTTTATAGAGTTCTCCTGGGGACTGGGGGGGGGGGTTGAGCATAAAACGGACCATTTGTTGCTCATTTCTGCCCTCCCCAGCCCCCAGGAGCATTCTGAAAGCTTCCTAAGGCTATGCACGGCCATTTTGGTGAAGTGGGTGGGGTTTCAGGAGGGAAAAATGCTGTATTCAGTGTATAAGACGCACCCAGATTTTCAGCCTCTTTTTTGAGGGGAAAAGGTGCGTCTTATTCTCCAAAAAATATGGTAGTTTACATTTCATCTTTAATGAGGTTGCACTTTTCCAATTTCACATATCTGGAAGTACCAAGATTAGGAAGAATTCACTGGGGTGTGAATCTCCTACAGTGTGAAGAATATACTTCTGTCCAAGGCACATCTCTAACAAATGGATTGTCAGGCCTGGAAGCCATCTTTTACATTGGGCCTTCACTCCTGCCACATTTTCTACTGTGGGAAACTGGGAGGGAGGATTATAGGGAATATGGGAGATATATAGTCTAAAAAACATTCCTTTCTCAGAGAGTCAAGGACATCTTGCCCTGCACCTGGAGTGGCGTGACTGGGAGGCATCTCCAGTTGGGATGGTGCCTGATTGGACCATGAGATGGACATGTGGGTTCTGGGCAAGGGCTTGAACTTTCGTTTGGGTGGGGAAAACCTGGTATCAGCTTTGGAAGCCATATTAACACCAGAAGCTTCCACACTGCCACATTCTTGTGCTTGGGAAATTAGGAGGGGGAATTTAGTAGAGGGAATGACATAATTAGACATAATAGCATTCTTCTTTTCGGCCAAGGTCATGGTAGTCCTGCACCTGGAGGAGGAGTGGTTGAAATCACAGGGATAGAATCAAGATCACGTGAAGTGTTAATACCACTTTATAATGCCTTGGTAAGGCCACACTTGGAATACTGCATTCAGTTCTGGTCGCCACGATGTAAAAAAGATGTGGAGACTCTAGAAAGAGTGCAGAGAAGAGCAACAAAGATGATTAGGGGACTGGAGGCTAAAACATATGAAGAACGGTTGCAGGAACTAGGCATGTCTAGTTTAATGAAAAGAAGGACTAGGGGAGACATGATAGCACTGTTCCAATATCTCAGGGGTTGCCACAAAGAAGTGGGAGTCAAACTATTCTCCATTGCACCTGAGGGTAGAACAAGAAGCAATGGGTGGGAACTAATCAAGGAGAGAAGCAACTTAGAACTGATGAGAAATTTCCTGACAGTTAGAATAATTAATCCGTGGAACCACTTGCCTCCAGAAGTTGTGAATGCCCCAACACTGGAAGTCTTTAAGAAGATGTTGGATAGCCATTTGTCTGAAACGGTATAGGGTTTCCTGCCTAGGCAGGGGGTTGGACTAGAAGACCTCCAAGGTCCCTTCCAACTCTGCTATTATATTGTATTGTATTGTATTGTAAATGATGTCTCGAGTTGGGACGGATTAGGATTGGACCATGGGATGGACTGATGGGTGCAGGGGATGGGCTTGGGCTTTTGGCTTACTAAGGGAAAACCCGGAACTCTCTAATTTGGGCTTTCCCAGATGTGCCAATATACCTGCTCTTATTTGAGAAAATGTCTGTTTTGGAGTTTTCCATTGGAGTTGGGTTCTTCTGGAACATTGGCACCTGGAAGCTTTTGGATCCGGGTTTTCCCAGATGTGACATCTCTAATAAAATGGAGCTTTGAGGAAACTCAAGCCTCAGAGTCTTCTTTCATTAGGGGTATTACTTGGAACCCTGACATGGATTTTCCAGACAGAGATTCAGGATGTCAGCTTGACTTGATCAGAATAAACACATTCACCCATGCTTCCATCGAGTTGCAATGAGCATAATTGAGGCAAACTGACTCCATCCCAGAACCAAAAAGAAGTTGCTGGAATGCTGGAAGATAAATATGGTCTCAATGGAAGAGGAAGAGATTCTTCTCCTGTAGCATCTTTCTTCTTTCCTGCATCCAGGGAAGTTGCAAGCGCCTTTCAGCAAAGTTCATGCAAGGGAAGCTGCCACAATGAGTTTGTTTAGCAGCTCTTGTTTTATTTTGATGCCTCTGCCAAGCCCGCCGTTGGTTTCTTTGCAGGCTTCTAAAGTGGAGCCCTGGTGGGTATTCTACTGTCATGCTTTCTCTTTCTCTCCTTACCCCCTTCCCACCATTATCCTACGGTGACTACATAATGGAGAATTGAGGAATGGAGATAATAGAATCACTGACATCTGCTTAATTGCTATTCCAGCTGGAGGTTTCTTGGCAGCTTGAGTGGGACATGATTTGTGGATGAAGAACTTCTAGTGAACCGTGATGGACAGAAGTCATTGAGGGTAAAAAGGGAGGGGGGAGGAGGAAGAATGCTTCATTCCCCCCCCTCCTACAAAAAGGCCTTAAGGGCAATGCCAATAGCTGTTATATTGTTCAACCTCTAAAACAACAGGTGTAGCTGACGACATATACTTTCCCCCCCACAATAATTCGATGAAAAATTATACATGTAAAGAATAAAAGTTGACACAAACTACAAAAAAATGCAAACAGAAAGTATAAACGAAAAAGAAAAGAAAAATGGGTACGTATGAAAGAGGAAAGTAAAAAGAAATAACTTTCCCTTCATCCCAGCGGAGGAAAATAATTTTAATAGCTGATAACGGTCTCTGAATAAAACATAATTGTTTTCTCCTCGCAGGGCCAACTTATCTTAGATAAGGAGGACAAAATGCTTAATCAATCAATCGTTGCCAGGAAAAGTCCAGTAAGCACTGCCGCTAAGAATTCTCTTTCATAATCTCTTTTCTCCCCATACTCTAGATATAAAATTAAGGCAATAGAAATGGCTGCAATTAAACGCGGTCCTAAAAAGAAAACTAAAAATGATTGCATTTGGGGAATTTGCAAACAGATTCACAACATAAAGAAATGACATCAGTTTTTGTTGATACAATAAAGACTTGATATTGGTTTACTTCCGCTTTGAGTATTTGGAAATAAGATTTGAGTGGATCAGTACAGTTATAAAATGAGAATTGAACCGGGCAACTTCTCAATAGTTCACATAAACACTTGTAATTAATAAAATCACGCACACGTCATAAATTCAATATTTTCTCCTCTTATCCTCTTCATTATTAGAACAGCTGTTTTCAATTTCTAGGGTCACTCTCAAGGATTTGGGGGATCCATAATCACCTATGGTCTAAGGTTCATACCTTGGCTCACCATACCTTATAGGTAGTCTCGAATTATGACCACAATTGAGCGTAAAATTTCTATTGTTAATTGAGACCCTTGTTAAATGAGTGTTGCCCCATTTTAGGGCTTTTCTTGTCACAGTAAATCATTGCAGTTGTTCAGTTAGCAATACAATTGTTAAGTGAATCTGGATTTCCCATTGACTTTGCTTGTCAGAAGGTTACAAAAGGGGATCTTATGACCCCAGGACACTGCAGTCATCATGGATACATGCAAGTTGGCAAGCATTTAAATTTGGATTGTGTGTCCATAGGGATCGTATAACGCTCTGAAGTGTGAAAAATGGTCATAAGTCATTTTTTTCAGTGCCATTATAACTTCAAATATTCATTAGGAGCCACGGTGGCGCAGTGGTTAGAGTGAAGTACTGCAGGCTACTTCTGCTGCCTGCCGGCTGCCTGCAATTTGGCAGTTCAAATCTCACCAGGCTCAATGTTGACTCATCCTTCCATCCTTCCGAGGTGGGTAAAATGAGGACCCAAATTGGTGGGGACAATATGCTGACTCTGCAAACTCTGTAAACTTTACAGCCCTTAGAGAGGGCTGTAAAGCGATATATAAGTCTAAGTGCTTTTGCTATTAAGGAGGGACATGGTGGCTCAGTGGCTAAGATGCTGATCTTGTAGAGCAGAAGGTCAACAGTTCGACGGTTTGAATCCCTTGCGCCGTGTAACGGAGTGAGCTCCCGTTACTTGTCCCAGCTTCTGCCAACCTAGCAGTTCAAAAGCATGTAAAACTGCAAGTAGAAAAAATAAGAACCAACTTTGGTGGGAAGGTAACAGCGTTCCATGCACCTTCGGCATTTAGTCATGCCAGCCACATGACCACGGAGACGTCTTCAGACAGCTCTGGCTCTTCGGCTTTGAAATGGGTTGAGCACCTCCCCCTAGAGTCGGGAACAACTAGCACATATGTGCAAGGGGAACCTTTACTTTTATCTTATTGCTATTAAATGAATGTTTGTAAGTCAAGGACTACCTGTATTGTATAAAGCCAGCCAACAAATATATACCCAATTCCCTCAATATAGCAACAGCAATAGCACTTAAACTTATATACAGTTTCACAGTGTTTTACAGCCCTCTCTATATGGATACCATGTAATACCTACTAGAAACTTTTTATAACTTTTTATACAGATGAAGAGGAGGAGGAAGAGGAGGAGGAGGAGGAAGAAGATTTACATGCAATCTACCATAGTTGTCCCTCATTTCAAAATATGGGTTTAATAAAAATTGCCTTTGGCAATTTGGACTGGAGTCTTCTAACATGAAAGCCAGTTTTTAATTAAATACGTGTTTCAATGCTTCCAGTAAAATTTGGCTAAATACCTTGTATTTGATCTTGTAAACGACAAATTCTGTTTGATAAAGGGAAATGCTTTAAACTCCTGTGGTTAAGAAGAACATTTCAATAGAAGCAAAATGTTTCATTTGGAGCATATAAAAGAAGAAATTAGGAAGGATTAAGCCGTGGCTTTTAGAAAAAAAATATTTTAAGTTAAACAATTTTAGGGATGATGATAACAGTTCTTTTCAGCTATTATAATAGAGTATGAATGTTTGGAATGCAGAAAGCATCTCTTTTCTAAGCCCAGAATGAATATGGTATATTTTATCAATGCTGGAAACTTATTCACTCTCACTAGGATAGAGAGACAGAGAGAAGGAGGGAGGGAGAAGACAACTCTTTTACAAGTAGTCCTTGATTTATGACCAGTTACTTAGCAACCATTTTAAGTTATGACAGACCTCCCAAAAGGTACTGACTAACTGGGTTTGAATGGCTGTCCCTGCCCAGTGGTCATATGATCATACTTTGGGCCCACTCAACATTGGTCCACATTTATGACCATTTGCAGAATCTTGTGATCATGATTTATAAGGTTTTGTTTTGTTTTTTGTTTTGCTGGAAACTGCTCTTTACTTTTGGTTTCCAGCCAAACAAAAAACAAAAAACCACCCATTGTGAATAGTGGCTTTGCTTTATGACTGCTACCTTGCCTGCTACATGTCTACGACTGCAAAAAAAGAGGATAAAATTGGGTGCAGTCATATGATGGCATCAGGTACTGAGGATTTAATAGCTGCCAG
The DNA here is from genome assembly GCF_964273705.1 of Natrix helvetica. Lineage (NCBI taxonomy): Eukaryota > Metazoa > Chordata > Lepidosauria > Squamata > Natricidae > Natrix > Natrix helvetica. Next base: position 12,569,125 of record NC_138552.1, read on the forward strand.
CTGGTGTAAGGTTGTAAGCTGTAAGCTAATGCAATATCAGGCTGAAGCATTGAGGTGTCTGTATATATAGGTGGTCATCAGAGGGTTTTTCCCTCTGCCTTGTCGTGTATCTCATTCTCTCCTTGTGTCAGTAGCTGAGTGATAAGGGATTTATCTTCACGTATATATCTGCATATATTTGTATATAAACTACTATTAATTGTCTGGAGGCTCTGTGTGCTGTGTTTTGCTCCCAGGTTCATCTCATAATAATAGTCACACTGCCAAAACTCTGACAGATGGCCTGTTTAACGACCGGCGTGACTTACAACCATAATGCCAGGCTCCATTACAGTCGTAAGCCAAAGACTCCCTATAACAGTGATGGCAAACCTTTTTTGGCTCGTGTGCCACAAGTGGGGGGAGTGCAGGGGGGTTGAGTGCGGGCGTGCCGCACCCATAATGCAATGCACGACCCCCCCCAGTGCGCATGCTCGCACAACGCGCGACCCTCCCATTTTTACATGCTTTTTTCACCCTCCCCAGGCTCCAGGGGCTTTATAGGAGCCTGGGGAGGGCGAAAAGAGCCTCCCCCAACCCCCTGGAGGCTTCAGGGACCGTCCCTTAAGCCTTCGGAGCGCTTAAAACCACCCTCCGAGCAAACTGGAAGTGACTTCCGGGTTGCTCGGAGGGTGGTTTTAAGCGCTCCGAAGGCATCAGGGAAGTCTCGGGTGCCCTGACAAATGGCTCCGCGTGCCACTTGTGGCACGCGTGCCATAGGTTCGCCATCACTGCCCTATAATGTTTCTGTCCTGCCAGATGCAATTCAAGTCACATATAGCACTAGGCTCAGGTATCTCAGACACCGGATACTTTGGGTGGAATCTATCCTTTGGGTGTCATCAGGTGTGAAAGGAAATGAAGGATCCTGTCCCCAAAGAGATAAGGCCACCGGGGATTCTGGTGCCAAGGAATTCTATTCTTCCATTGAAACAGCCTCTCTCCTAAAATTTTAATGCCACTTTATAAGGCCTTGGCAAGATCATACTTGGAATACTGCATCTAGGTTTGGTTGCCACAATATTTAAAAAAAATTGAGGCTCTAGAACAGAGGTGTTAAACTCAAGGCCCGCGGGCCGCATCTAGTCCAGAGGGTGCTTAGGACTGGCCCACAGTGCCTTTGCCAGCAAAAATGGAGCTCGGAAGGGCTGCATGTGGATCTCCCAGGCTCCATTTTTGTCAGCAACAGCCTCCTGCAGCCCTCTGATAGTGAAAACAGAGCTCATGCATCAGGGGTGGGTTCTGGGTAGCTTTACTGTCAGTTTGCTTGTGCAAGTGCTTTGCGCACACAATGCAGTGGATGTGCGCAGCACCCTGCATGCATTCACGATTGAATTAAAATTGCTCTGGGCATGCACAGAACTAAAAAGCAAGATGGTGGTGACGGCGGCGACCGGGGAACTGGTTCGGGGGCATGGCAGTTGCTACCGGTTTCAGTGATCCAGGCCGCCATACCACTAACATTTCGGCTGAACCGGGCCGAACCCGTAGGAACCCACCTCTGTCATGCATGCCCCTGGACTCTGTTTTCACTGGCAGAGGGCTGCAGGAGACCATCGCAGCTGAAAATGAGTGATGTCGAGCTGGCCACGCCCACCCTGGCCCCCTGAGGCCAAACACAATCCTGATGCGGCTCTCAATGAAATCAAGTTTGACACCCCTGCTCTAGAAAGGATTCCTGGTCCATTGCAGTCGGAATCTGCATCAGGTCCTCCCTGTTATATATGTTAGTGCAGGATTTCCATTTTAAATTATTGCAAGCTGAGGACGGAAATCATTGGTTTCTTGGAGGCTAAACGCAAATGCTCCATCAAATAGCATGTTTTTTAGCTGTTTCCCTTTACTGCAGGTTGTTCTTGCTTACAAATTTCTCGGGTGTGAAGCCAGATTGAACGGAGCTGCCTGCATGGAGAGAACACCTGGTGAATTTGCCTTCCATCACTGTGATTCCAATGTGTACACAATGTTTGCACATTCCAAAAAAGTACTATTTGCTTTAATGATTTATATTTGGACAATGCAAATGGAAAACCAGGAGAATTATCCTAAGGGACAGAGGGTTAAAAGCCCCTCGCTAAAGTGGGACTTCCATGCTAATGACTATTCTACTCTTCAGAGCTACCTGCAGTTAAGAGGTTGAGCAGTTTGCTCCTAAAACAGGCATAAAGAAAACCCCCTAAAATATTGGGGGCCGCAAACCCACAGGCTACCAGTCTGTGACTGGTAGAAACTGGGCCATGCAAGGTAGCAACGTTTCATCTGCATATGCACAGGAACTAAGTAGCACATGAAACCTTCCCCACCCACCCACCCACCCAACCCCCATTCGTGGAAAAACCGTTTTACACAAAACCAGTCCCTGGTTTCAAAAAGATTGGGAACTGCTAATCTAATAGGCAATGGTCTTATGGCTTCCAGCAAGCAAGTCAACAGATTCACTTAATAACCATGAGATTCATTTAACCACCAGTGTGATTTGCTTAACAACTATGGCAAAAAAAAAAAGTTGTAAAATTGAGCAGGACTCACTTCCTGCTTAGCAATAAATATTCCGGTCCCGATTGTGGTCAGATGTCATCTGTGTGGAGTTGTGAACAGATATTGCCAACATGACTGCCATGCTCTGAAGTACTTTTTTTTATTTTCAGACCAATCCTGTTGGAGAATATGGCTGAGAATCCCATTGTTCGCTCCTTCATTCATTCACTCACTCACTTACTCATTCATTCAATTTTGTCTACAAGTTGCCTGTTGGCAGTGCCAAAGATATAAATTCTAAGAACAACAAGCCAAATGTCAAGGACTTGTAGGAATCCTGCCAGAATAGAAAAGAATTTAATAATTAGTCAAATTGACACAGGAATCAAACTGTGCTCAACCTTAAATATGTCTTTGCATCTCAACATTCCCATCTGGACGCTGAGGGGAATTGGAGCATCAGAACATCTGGTGACGCATTGATTCGCCATTCTGAAATTTAAGGCAACTTGGAAAGCTCTGAAATTTAATGTATACATTTGAGAAGAAGAAAAAAATCAAGGCTTCTGTACAGTCCCAATAGTTTCTTTTGCCACATCTTGTGGAGGGAAGAAATATTCAAACACCTATTAACTTCAACCATACTTTTACTTAAAATTTATCCTTGAGATAAACTTTAATTCCATTTTCCCAAGGAAAATATAGAAATTCTGGAAAAAAGAAGGGAAGATGATAAGATGCACAAGAGGGTCTCTACCACTATTATGAAGAAGCTTCATGACAGGGGTAAAATGCTCGGAAATCTGCTATCTGTTCGCTTCCGATGATCAGCTGTGCCACATGATTTAGAAATCATGCGGCACAGCTGATTGTTGCACAGCTGATCCTCGGAACTACCAGTTCGCCCAAACTAGTAGCATTTTTTTACTACCACTTTGGGCGAACCAGTAGCATTTTTTACTACCGGTTCAGGCAAACTGATCTGAACTGGTAGCATTTCATCCCTGCTTCATGAAGCAAATGATTTTAAAAGAGCTACCAGGCTAATTTGAAGCAATGTGCTATAGTTTGCGTTTCAAATGATTCCGTTGAATTGCCTAAATGGAAGAATTCAATTCAATTGAATTTTCAAAGCAAGGATCTATTTTAATGATATGCTTTAAAAGAAACATTATTTTAATTGGAGAATGAAGTTGCACTCTTCCACAGGGGAAAAGGCTGTAAAAAAAAAAAAAGATCATTTGGATTCTTCATTTTGCATTTTGAACTTGCTTCATTTTTTGAAACTTTCCAAAATAAAACCTCAAGAAATAAGCCCATTCACTGTTAGGATGAAATTTGACTTCTAAGATTAAAATTATACCTTACATGTAAATGATACGAAATGAAGCCAGACATATTTCCATGAATCTATTCGCCATCATTTGAATCATTCTGCGTGTTCTATATAGATATTGATCATTGAACAGACGTGGGAATTTACTTCCCACTTTTTCTTTAAAATAATGTTTCAACTAAAAATGGAAGTGAATTCTTACAGAGCAGCAGTCTTCAAACTTGGCAACTTTAAGATGTGTGCATTTCAACTCCCAAAATTTCACAGCCAGCCAGGAAGAATCTGTCCTGGAGGAATCACAAAGCAAATTCAACTCTGTGAAAGAGGTTTTCATTAATTTTCCAGTATGGAGGTGGAGATGGCTTCACGGAATACTCGCTGAGGAATGAATTTCAAGCTGTAAGGGCCCCAATTGCCATCTAGTTAGTTCCCATGGCTTTCTAATATAAGGGCTCCCTCCAAGAGAATTCAAGCCATTCAAATTGTTCCCTCTAGATGTGCTCAATTCCAACTCTCTCACCATGCTGAGTATCAGGGGTGGGACTGACAAATCTTAGCAACTAGTTCTCTGCCCGGTCACTGGGTGGGCGTGGCCATGGGAGCATGGCCTAGTTGGCTTCCTGCACCACGGCAGGGGGGGAGGGCATTTTTGCTCTCCCCAGGCTCTGGAGGCTTTCCTCAAGCATTTGAAAAGGCGAAAATGGTCTCTCCCGGGCTCCGGAGGTGAGAAATGGGCCTGCTTACTTCTGGTAAGCCCATTTTTCGCCCTCCCAGAGGTTCCATGTGGGCCCTGCACTTACCTGGCATGATGAATGGGCTGCCTGATTGATTTGGTTTTGATTTTATTAGATTTATATGCCGCTCCCTCTCCCCAAGGGACTCGGGGCGGCGTACAATCAAAGTCAAAACGTATTGCATGTTACATGTTACATGGAGGAGGTATAAAAACTCACAACAGCAATACTACATTTTATAAAATCAACACAATAATAATAATATTAAAATAACATTAAAAACATTTAAAAACTACCCTAAATTTAAAATAATTGCCAGGAGGATTAGAGGATGGAGCTATAATTGAGCCAGGCCAGCTAGTTGGAACAGGTGGGTCTTGAGTTTCTTATGGAAGGAGCGGAGATCAGTGATGGTCCTAATGTCGGGGGGGGGAGGTCATTCCAGAGGGTTGGGCCCATCACAGAGAAGGCCCTACTCCTGGGCGCCACCCGCTGGCATTGCTTAGTGGACGGCACCCGGAGGAGTCCCTCTCTGTGAGAGCGAATTGGTCGCAGGGATGTATGGGGTAGGATGCGATCCCGCAAGTATCTGGAGACTCCTGAGAGGGGAGAGACAGAGCGGGTGGGGTCAGCCGGTTCTTGTCACTACTGGTTCACCGAGCCAGATTAAAATTAACATCCAATTCACCCAAACAGGTTCAAACCGGCTGAATCACAGCCCTGCGGAGTATGCATGTTTTTGTCCACTTTTATTTGTATGCCTTTGCTGCATATTTCAGGGATTGGAGCAAGCAACCTTATTTTGTCTTACATTTTAAAAAAATACAGCAAACCAGTGTTAAAATGTAGTCAAAACTATGGGTCCCCCCACCCAGTAGTAATGTATGGCTGTGAGAATTGGATCATAAGAAAGATTGAGTGCTAAACAACTGATGCTTTCAAATTGTGGTGTTGGGGAAGACTCTTAAGAGTCTCTCGGACTGCAAGGGTGTCAAACCAGCAAATCCTAAAGGAACTCAATTCTGACTGTTCTTTGGAAGAACAGATATTGAAGTTGAAGCTCAAATACTTTGGTCACCGAATTCAAAGAAAGGATTCGCTGGAAAAGACCTTGATGTTGGGAAAAATGGAAGGCAAAAGGAGAAGGGGACGGCAGGGGACGAGATGTCATTGATATAATGAACATGAATTTAAGCAAAGTCTAGGAGACAATGGAGCACTGTGGGGTACTGATGTTCTGTGATCCATGGGATTGCAAAGAGTCAAGCCCAACAAAAATGAATGATATGTTTTCATTCCAGCCTTAATTGATTACAACAGGAATGTCAAACTCAAGGCCTGCAGGCTGGATGTGATCTGTGGGGTGCTCAGATCTGGCCCATGGGGCCACCCTGGAAACAGCAAAGGACCCTCCTGCGGTGCCTGTGCCAGTAAAAACAAGGTCCATTTTTGCTGATAGAGGGTTGCAGAAGGCTGTCGCAGCTGAACAAGGATCTCACAAGCCTGTTTTTGCTGCCACAGTGCTTGGGCCGCCATAGGCACCCCTGACACAAGTGACATCGAGATGGTCATACCACCACCACACCACCCCTGAGGTCAAACATAACCCTGATGCAGCCCTCAATGACATTGAGTTTGACACCCCTGGATTAGAGTTCTATCTCTCTATCTCTTTATCCATCCATCCATCCACCATTGATCTACCATCCACCATCTATCATCTCTCTCTCTCTCTCTCTCTCTCTCTCTCTCTCTCCATCCATCCATCCATCCATCTATCATCTGTCTGTCTGTCTGTCTGTCTGTCTGTCTGTCTGTCTGTCTGTCTGTCTGTCTGTCTATCATCCATCCATCATCTATCATCTATCTATCTATCTATCTATCTATCTATCTATCTATCTATCTATCTATCTATCTATCTATCTATCATCTATCTATCTATCTCTCATACATCTCTCTCATCTATCTTTCTAGCTTTCTATTTAACTTTCTATATCTATCTACCTGTCTGTCTGTCTGTATATCTATCTATCTATCTATCTATCTATCTATCTATCTATCTATCTATCTATCTATCTATCATCTCTCTGTCTCTCACTGTCTCTGTCTCTGTCTCTCTCTCTCTCTCCTCCCTCTCTCTCCCCTCTCTCTCAACACACACCTCTATATTTATATAACTGACCATCTTCTAACTAATTCTGGGTAAGACTGGAACTTGAAAAAAAATTGCATAAGAATTGCAAATACATTGTCATATTGCTGTTCAACAGCCCTATGTGGACATCTTCTTAGCCATCAGATAGTTGGCAGCATCTAGACCATCTTGGCTCAACTTAGAAAAGCTGAGCTGAATTGGATCAGTTTACTAACTCCAGGCTATAGACTAGACTTGAAAAATCGTAAAACATCTTGGAGTAAAATTGTGGCAGTCACTTCCAAATCGTTGCTAAGAGAACTCCCTCAACTCAAGAGAGAATTTATTCCATGGGACCCCCCCCCCCCTCCCCGCACTTTCGTGTTATAGAATTTTGTTATCCAATTCATACAGGGGGAAACTGTTGCCAACATTGGTCCCTTCTCAAGGGAAAGTGAAGTTGAACAGAGATTGCACACAATATTTTTTCTGTTCCAGCTCTCTGCTCCCTGACGTTAGATTGGCAGCAGCCTTTCTGGGAAAACTTTTAAAAACAATGCGCTTCTGGAAGTCTTGTTTGGAACCAGTGATTGCTGCAATGTTCACTTGGGTTTCTGCTGGTTTTACGTTTTCATTCTGTTTTTCTCATTCCGTGTTGTAAATGACTGGGCGTCCTTTTGTTGAATCTGGCAGCGTATAGACACAACCAAGCATAAAAAAAGATGTATTTACATGTTGCCAACTGCATGGCAACATTCAGGAAAATGCTGGAATTGGCCTGCAACGATACTGCAACTCACACAGAGTCTTGGGACTTGAGGCTTGAATAAATTTGCATTAATATGCAAATCAGTTGCAGCCAGGGAGAAAAATGCTAGAGTAACATTGTTCCCTCCTTGGGTTGTTGTTGCTAATATCAGTTTGCTTCTCCATAGAATCAAACTTTGGAATGAGTTAAGGATATGGGTCTGCCTTAGGATTTCTGGCCCAGCAGAGGGCATCATCGACACCCAAAATACGGCATACTTCACTTAAACCTCCAAGGAAAAAACGAGGTTCAGGCAGAAGAAGAACATCATGGCTTCAAAATCTAAGGGACTGGTTTGGACAAAACTCAGCAGCATTTTTTTTTGTGTGGCCATTGATAAAAATAGGATCACCAACATGATCGCCAACATCCGATGATGGATATGGAAGAAGAAGAAGAAGAAGAAGAAGAAGAAGAAGAAGAAGAAGAAGAAGAAGAAGAAGAAGAAGAAGAAGAAGAAGAAGAAGAAGAAGAAGAAGAAGAAGAAGAAGAAGAAGAAGAAGCATATGATTGACCTTGTCTGGGTTTAGAAGATAAGCAGGTTTCAACTTCATAGTAAAAGTACATGGATGGAGACACCCCCTTCCTTCAAATATGAGAACTATAGGCTAAAGTAGCAAGTGGAAAAATAACCCAGAATATTTTTCATAACTATAGTGTTGCCTAAAGAACTACATGAATGTATCTTGAAATCACCAGTTCAATTAAAGTCTCCTAGTAGACTTTACCTTGTACCAAGTTTGCATTCCAGTCCAAAGAATTAGAATATAGAATAACGTAGTTGGAAGGGACCTTGGAGGTCTTCTAATCCAACCCCCTGCCTAGGCAAGAAACCCTACACCACTTCAGACAAATGGTTATCCAACATCTTCTTAAAATCTTCCAGTGTTGGGGCATTCACAACTAAGAAGTTCTAACAAGGGTGTTTGCTGAGTGAGGCTATTAAAAAAGTGGAGAGACTTGATTGTATGGCTAAGGCTGCCTTTTAATACTTTTTCCTTGAGTTCTATAACAGCCCAACTAAGAGCTTGAGTTAAAGCTGTGGATTCCAAACCATTACAGACTTTCTCTCTCTCATCTCTCATCTCGCAATCACGTACACATTATATATAAATGTACTGGTATAGGAACCCATCCTAATTTACATATATATGATGCACACATATGTGTAATATACCAGCAATGGCATAAGAGATCAGGGAATCAGTTTGGGGGCGTGGCTGGCCTGGGGCACTGTTGGTTCTGCACCCCAGCCACAATCTCACTGCTGGTTCGGCCGGTTTACCATTACCTTCTTCTGTGCAGTATGCATTGATGCCTTTGCAAAGTGATCATTAGACTCCTGCATTTTCCTATATGGCTAATGCCCAAAATAGTTGCTCATTTGCCTTATCTGAGCAGTTGGGATGACCCTCATACCTTGGGTGAGCAACCCACCTCTCATATGATTGTGTGTGTGTGTATGTGTGTGTGTGTGTGTGTGTGTAAATAACAGAAGATTTCTGGATTCTAATTTAGGCAAGTCCAACCCACAACATGCAGAATACCTGTGGTCCTGGACAGCTGATTATTAGAACATTATTATGTGATTTACATTAACTACATTATGCATTTTATATGCGTCCCAAGACAATTCGTGTTCACTCAGTGTGGCCCAGGCAAGCCAAAACATTCAACACACATGAACATTGGTGAACATTAGATACATCTAGTGCAAGTCTTTTCGAATAGTATTGTACAAACATACCATTGAGAATTTTTTCTCTCTCTAATATTCAGCTGAAATCTAGTTTCTTAAAACTTCTGAAGCAAGACAGCACAAACCTGTTCCATTTTCACCTAACGTATCTTCAGGTAACTAAGCTAACAGATATCCTCTTAAAATTTCTTTTCCCGGTAAAAAATACTCAAGTCCTTTCAACTGTATCCCATTTAGTGCTGTATGACTAAAGTAGCTTAAAAGCTCAATCAATCAATCAAGAATATTATTTCTTATAGTAACATGCTCCTTTAACATGCCCACATATGCCCTTATCCTTCTTACAATGTAGCACCCAGAAGTGGGAATATTCCATATTATACCCATCATTATAGAATAGACTGGGTTGAAGGTCCTCATGAAAGTAAGATGGGGGAAATGTGAGAAAGATGGTAGATATATGGCAGAAGAACAAAGTAGAAGGTTGAATAGGTGTCTTCAAACAAAGCAGTTAGGTAAATTGAAGTTGGGGCTTATGAACAGAATAGAACACATCATAATAACAGAGTTGGAAGGGACCTTGGAGGTCTTCTAGTCCAACCCCTTGCTCAAGCAGGACACTCTATCCCATATCTCCTAGTATCTTCCTGCCTATCTCTTTATCTCGTGGTATATCTCCATTATTCCAGTATTGTATGCTCCCACAACTTCTGCAGGCAAGCTGTTCCACTGATTAATTGTTCTCACTGTTAGGAAATTTCTCCTTAGTTTTAGGTTGTCTCTCTGCTTGATTAATTTCCATCCATTGTCTTGCCTTCTGGTGCTTTGAAAAATAGGTTGGCCCCTTCTTCTTTGTGGCAACCCCTCAAATATTGGAACACTGCTATCATGTTATCTCTAGTTCTTCTTTTTTCACTAAACAAATTCGCTTCCTGCAAATTAGATTTTGGCCTTTAGTCTGCTAATCACTTTTTTTCTTTGCTCTTCTCTGCACTCTCTCTATAGTCTCTATGTTTTTTTATAATATAGTGACCAAAACTGGATGCATTTATATTTATACATAATTTATATAATAATGGAAGCTCACATTATTTTAATTTAGGACTGCAGAGTACACAGGTAAAAAAAGTAAAGGTTCCCTCACACATATGTACTAGTTGTTCCTGACTCTAGGGGGCAGTGCTCATCTCCGTTTCAAAGCTGAAGAGCCAGCGCTGTCCAAAGATGTCTCGGTGGTCATGTGCCCAGCATGACTAAATGCCGAAGGCACACGGAACACTGTTATCTTCCCACCAAAGGTGGTCCCTATTTTTCTACTTGTAATTTTACACGCTTTCAAACTGCTAGGTTGGCAGAAGCAGGGACAAGTAACAGGAGCTCACTCCATTATGCTAGGGATTCAAACCGCCTAACTGCTGATCTTTCTGATCGACAAGCTCAGCGTCTTAGCCACTGAGCCACTCTGCTTGCCTTTTGAAAAAGAAGCAGTTAAGAAATAAGATTTTGAATACCTGGGGAGGCTTCGTCAGGTTCCTGGACTTTCCAATAATTCAGACACCTATATTGCCTTGGTAGTGAGATGGCTGGGTCATGATGAATAGCTTCTCAGTGTTTTCCTAGTCATGATTTATGGGTGACAAGTTTAAGCAATCATTAACCATAATTACATTTAATTGAAGGGGAATTTTTCCTAATGTTTGCTAGCAATGACAATGAAAATAAATAGATGAAGAATTCATTAAATGGATAACGCGGTGCATAGCTCGTTTATATGTGCAGCGATTCCCATGTTTTAATCATGAATACCTGAAGGAGATAGTTGTTACACAAGGGCTCATTTTGGGAGGAAACATCATAAAATATATGATATTTCATAATGCTTAACTGCATTTTTTTTGCACCTTCCAGACAGTGTTGCCTGTGTTTTCTTGGTTATGATTTTGGGAGCAGATTGCCATTGCTTTCTTTGCAGGCTGAGAAAGAGGGACTGGCCCAAGGTTACCCAGTTGATTTCATGCCTGAGATGGGACTAGAATTCACAGGCTCCTGGTTTCTAACCTGATGCCTTAACCACTGGACAAAACTGCCTCAGAACCAGGTGAATGACCTTGGGCCAGTCCCCCTCTCTCAGTTCTAGGAAGGAAGGAAGGAACGAATGGTAAATTGTTAAGATATTTAATTTATTAGAGGGCAAGTAAAGAGGATACTTGGCCAGAACACACAATGGTAGTTGATTGGTTGAAGAGTGCAGGCTCCTGCAGGAGGCAGTCTACATCACCCCAGTTCAGTTCTACTGCACCTGCACTGCGCCTCCCTTTAGCCAGCCGATTTTCGGGTCCCTGCTGTGCTTCTGGGAGACCCCCCCCCTTTTTTTGGACCCAGGAGTCTCCACATGGCCTGTTTTGGATGCCAGGTAAGTGCAGGGCCTGTGCAGAGGCTCTGGGAGGACCAAAAACGGGCCTCCTGGAAGTCTGGAAATGGGACAGTTTCTGGCCTCCAGATAGCCTCGGGAGCCTGGGGGAGGACGTTTTCACCCTCTCGTAGGCTCAATGGAAGCCTCCAGAGCCTGGGGAGGACAAAAAAAAAACCTAGACTCCCGGAAGTTTTGGAAGTCTGGAAAAGAGCCTGTTTCTGGCCTCCGGAATCCGGTGACGCCGTGTTTGCTCTCCCAGAGGCTTGAGGAAAGCCTTCAGAGCCTGAGGAGGGTGAAAACCCCCGGCCATGCCCACCCATCAAACAGGCAGAGAATGGTTGCTAAAATTTTTGTGTAGGATGGTGGGGGGAGCACTGGGGGAGGTTCGCAAGCACATGTACAGGGGGTCTGGCCACATTGTATTATGGGTGTGTGCATGGGCGCGCTATCGTGCATGCACACAATCTCAGCAAACAAGGACAAAAAGATTAGTCATCACTGGTCTAGGCCAGTGATGGCGAACCTATGGCACACGTGCCACAAGTGGCACGCGGAGCCATTTGTCAGGGGATGCGAAGCGTTGCCCTGTGAGCTGGCCAGCGTTCACCTTTTTAAAAGCTATTTTTCACCTTCCCCAGGCTCCAGAGGCTTTATAGGAGCCTGGGGAGGGCAAAAAGAGCCTCCCCTGCCCCCCCGGAGGCTTCAGGGACCATCCGGAGGCGTCCCTGAAGCCTTCAGAATGCTTAAAACCACCCTCCGAGCAAACCGGAAGTGACTTCCGGGTTGCTCGGAGGGTCGTTTTAAGCGTTCCGAAGGCTTTAGGGACCGTCCGGAGGCTTCCCTGACGCCTTTGGAGCGCTTAAAACCACCCTCCGAGCAAACCGAAAGTTCCGGTTTGCTCGGAGGTTGGTTTTAAGCATTCTGAAGGCTTTAGGGACCGTCCGAGGCTTCCCTGACGCCTTCGGAGCATTTAAAACGACCCTCCGAGCAACCCGGAAGTTTGCTCGGAGGGTGGTTTTAAGCGCTCCGAAGGCTTCAGGGAAGCCTCAGGACGGTCCCTGAAGCCTCCGGAGGGCCTCCGGGGTGTCGGGGAAGGCTTCTTTCGCCCTCCCCAGGCTCCTATAAAGCCCCTGGAGCCTGGGGAGGGCGAAAAAAACATGTAAAAATGGGGGGGTCGCACGTTGTGCGCGCATGCGCACTGGGGGGGTCACGCATTGCATTATGGGTGCGGCACGCCCGCACTCGACCCCCCTGTGCTCCCCCCACTTGTGGCACGTGAGCCAAAAAAGTTTCGCCATCACTGGTCTAGGCAATCTCTGAGAATAGGACATGACTGGACAGAAGAAGTCTCTCTCTCCTTCCTTCTCTCTCTCCCTCCCTCCCTCTCTCTTTATCTCCCTCCCTCTTATGGTCTGCCTGTCTTTCTACCTATCTATGCATCGCTGGTTGCCGCTGTCGCCATCTTTTTTTTAAAGTTCTGCACATGTGCAGAACAATTTCCATTGTACTGTGCATGTGCGCGCACACAAAGCGTGCACACGAGAGAACCAGCAGTAACGCCGGTCAGAAGTCAACCCTGATATAGATACATATGTATATGTGTGTATGTATAGTTTGAGGATATAGATATTTCTGGTTTACAATTAACCTTCTTCTGTGCAGTATTGTTTGATGCCTTTGCAAAGTGATCATTGGACTTCTGCACAGGGGTGGGTTTCAAATGTATTTTACTACCCATACTGTCGGCATGGCCTGTTTTGTGGGCATGGCTTGACAGTCATGTGACTGGGTGGGCATGGCCAACATGTAAAATGTGGTGAAACTCACTTAACAACGCTCTTGCTTAGCAACCAAAATGTTGGCTCAGGAACTCTGGCATTTGAAGCGTGCAAGTCTTAAAGCTGTCAAGTTACAAGACCCTTGCACCCCTAACCCTTTAGGGAAAAAAACCCCCAAGGGTGTTCAAACTTGACAGCTTTAAGACTTGTGGACTTCAACTCCCAGAATTCCTCCTCAAGTCATGTTGGTTCAGGAACTCTGGTATTTGAAGTGCTCAACCTCCCCTTCAACCTCCCACCTGCGAAGGATGTGTGGTGTTCCTCCTGGAGTGGCAGCCGAGCGGCGCTTTCCCCCACCCTCCGAATAGCCCGTAGGAGGGGAGCTGCTCTTTTTTTCCGCTTCTTGGCGGCGAGGAAGGAGTCTCTGGTGGCTGCAACAGCAGCAGAAACAGCGGCAGCTGAAAGACAATCCTGGGCAGTCAGCTCTGGTTCTCCCTTCCCTGAGCATGACCTGTTGCTACTGCCACTGCTTTTGGTGAATCTGGCTAAACGGTGATGGCAAGAAGTGGCTGCCAGCAATGCTCTCAGTTATGCCAAGCCGAATTCACCAAAAGCAGCGCCAGAAGCAATGGGACATGCTCGAGGAAGGGAGAGCCGGAACTGACTGCCCGGGACTGTGTTTCAGTTGCCACCGCCCTTCAACTGCTCCTGCAGCAGCCACCAGAGACTTCTTCCTCACAGCAGCTTTGTTTTAGGCTGAGAAGCGACACCTCTGAGGGGATTTCCCCAGATGGCACCTGAGGGCATCTTGCGGCAGCTCTTGGAGGAAAGAGGCAGGGATTCCGACCAGTGCTCCCCCTTGCTGCTTTCCCCGTCAGCCACCCAGCTAAGCCAGGCAGGCAGGGCTGAAGCTGGTGGGCCGCAGAGGTGGTGGTGGCAATCAATAGGGAAGTGAGCACCGGCCAGCATCCCTGCCTCCTTCCTCCGCGTGCGCGACTAGGAAGTAATCAGGGGGAGAGAACAAAGCATGGAGGCTTCTTCCAACAGCCGAGGAAGGAAGAGGAGCAGAGGGGGGACTGAGCGGGGACAGGCCAGGGGAGTGTGCCAGTACAGGGGCGTGGCCAGGCTGCCATCGCAACGGTACAGAAAGATACGGCCAATTTCCACTACGGGTATGCCTTTGCAAAGTGATCATTGGACTCCTGTATTTTCCTATATGGCTAATGCCCAAAATAGTTGCATATTTGCCTTATCTGAGCAGTTGGGATGACCCTCATACCTTGGGTGGGCCAACTGGGAGCACATACTTTGACCTACTTACCCAAAGTTATTTTCTCATCCCTCCCAGGAATATCCCTCCTGCCTTAATGACACATTGCAACAGGGCTTGGGAGGTTACACAACTCATAATTATCAGTATAACCAGTTTTATTGCCATTTTTAATACAAATACTTACCCAAATATTTCTTAATTGTTTCCTTGTTCTACAGATGGTCTATAGGCAATAGAATGTATTGAGAAACAATGGATTTTCTAGCAGAATTTTCAAGACTTGCTAAACTGGGATAAAGGGATGGAGTTATATAAGGTTCAGCTGCTGTGGGAAATCTGCCCATTGATTCAGTGTGTTGTGTAAAGAAGCCCATTTATTTATGTGCAAGATGTTATGAAACACAGCAGTTGTGTGCTGTTTAGTGCACTGTATTGAACCGGGCAGAGATCCACAAGTATAAAGTAAAAATATATTATATAAATTATGCTTGCAGCTTGATAAAGACGATATGGTGATTCCCCCCCCCCCCCCCAGATCCTCTTAAAAACTCAAACATGTCATTTTGGAGTGTTAGAGGACAGTATGAATGTTGAAAAGGGCTGATCTTTCTTTCAATATTGTTTCCTATTCTTTTAAAAAATGAAACGATAAGCTCCTGGAAGTTGTAAGTTCTGCTTTTGTGTTCGGACTGTGATCTTTCAAAACTTGGATCTGAATCAGAGGTGGTATTTAGCTAGTTTTGAGCGGTTCTGGCAAACCGGAAGCAGAAAATTTTAGTAGTTCAGAGAACCAGCAAATACCACCTCTGGCTGGTTCTGCCCCCATCTATTCTCTGCCTCCCGAGTCCCAGCTGATTGGCGTCCCAGCTGATTGATTGGGTCTTCTTATGTTGCCCTTCACAGGAGACCAGAGCTGGAAAGCAGGTTAGTGGGGTGGGGAGGGAATGGAGATTTTACAGTATCCTTCCTCTGCCATGCCCACCAAGCTACGCCATGCCACACCACACCATGCCACGCCACAGAACCGGTAGTAAAAAATAATAATCCCACCACTGATCTGAATAATGATCAATGAATATTCTCTTTAAGATCAGATTGACTATTTTGAGGTGTTTATCCATAATTGGGAAGCTGCTATTCTAAACCAGGTTTGGGAAATGAAAACTTACTAAATAACCCCCCCTCCCCTCTAGCACTGATGATAATACCTAGTTAGGTAATGAAATGTCTGCAAGAAAACAACCAAGCTCAAAAGATGCCATAGTTCCTGACCTCAAGCTGCAACTATTTTCTTTTATTGGTCCTAAATACACAGCTGAAATTCTAAATAAAAATCAATAGAGGCAAGGCTTAGAAGGCAGAGGACAAAGGAAGCGAAAAAAGAATGAAAACCAGCCGTAGACGCAGTTCAGATGGAAACCTATCTTTCTCCCCACTGAACATCACTCACACCGAAAGCAGGATGAATATGAAGTAGATTAATGAGACAGGTGAAAAGGGCCGCCAAGGGAAGATGGGGAGAAGCAAAACTACCGTCAGCTCCTACTGCATCCGTCAATGATCTCATGCTTTAACTAAAGACTGATTGCATACTATTAAGTGCTCAAAGTGCTAACCCGCATGTTTTTTTTTTTTTCATTTTATAGTTCTGTGGGTAAGTAAGTGCTCTGATGGATTCGATCCAGCTAGCTGGTGGATGGAGCTGTTGCCATATTTGAATGATTGAGGCAACTGATCTTAGGTCAGCAAGGTGTGTTATTCAATGTGAAATCGTGTCAGTTGGTCACTTTTGGTATTCCCAGGGATGCGTTGAAATCTGGGAGCAGGCGTTATGAATCCAATTTAGAGCAAGACTGTGCAATCGCATGGGTGTACCCTCAGTCCTGCAAAAAAAGGTCAGCCAGCCCATCTAGGGTTGGTCCAGGGATTGCCCCTTATAACTCATTGGAGCATGAATCAGGAAAAATAGATTTTCCCATTAGATACTACAATATATACATACATACTGTGTTTTCCCGAAAGCAAGACAGGGTCTTATTTTCTTTTGAACCCCCCCCCCCCCAAATAAGCACTTGGCCATATTTTCAGGGAGGTCTTATTATTTTTGAGGTGCAGGAGGCGGCGAGCATGGTCACCTCATGGCTGCTGCTGTGTTGCAATAGTTTCGGGGAGGGCTTATTTTCAGGGGAGGGCTTAATTTTAGTGCATGTGCTCAAAAGCCCGATTGGCTTATTATCTGGGGAGGTCTTACGTTCAGGGAAACAGGGTATATTGATACATACCTCAATAATGTTTTCTATATTGAAAAACAAGCAAGTGAGAAACAGAATAAATGACATTTTCAAGAGAGAGGAAATTTTAGCTGGAGAAACATGCAAAAGTTCATACAAATCAGAGCAGCAATTTTTACGTGTGCCTTTTTCATTTATTTTAAACTTTTACCTTTTCATCTAAATGGGAGGAGTGTTAGATTGTTTTTAAAGAGTAAAGTATGCCAAATCTCACAAACACTGCTGCAGGTTTCTCTCCCCGCCCCAAACTTTTAAGAAAGTGGGCCCTTAATGTTTGTTTCTTTGCTTATTCGGTAAGGTAAAGGTTCCCCTTGCACATATGTGCTAGTCGTTCCTGACTCTAGGGGGTGGTGCCAAAGAGCCAGCGCTGTCTGAAGATGTCTCCGTGGTCATGTGGCTGGCATGACTAAACACCAAAGGCGCACGGAACGCTGCTAGCTTCCCACCAAAGGAGATTCCTATTTTTCTACTTGCATTTTTTACGTGCTTTCAAACTGCTAGGTTGGCAGAAGCTGGGACAAGTAATGGGAGCTCACTCCATTACGCGGCGCTAGGGATTCAAACCGCCGAACTGCCGACCTTTCTGATCGGCAAGCTCAGCGTCTTAGCCACTGAGCCACCAAATCCTTGTTTACTTCTTCTGGTCAGGCAAAATCTAACAAAATTTATGGTAAATCTCTTTTCCCAAGCCATTTGGAGCAATCACGTTATGAAAACTGGTTAATCTTTAGTGATAATAATAATAATAATAAATATTTATTTCTTAGCCGCACCCTCTCCCGAAGGACTCGGGGCGGCGTACAATGAAACATATGAAATAAATATGGACAAAACAAACATATAACAGAGACATATACCGAGACATACACAAGGAGGAGGTCGGCTGATAAATAAAACAATTAAAATACAGTATTTAAAAACCCCTAGATAATTAAATATAATTAAAATACCCAGTAAAAGCCCGTCAGGAGCGATATGGTTAGATCAAAGTTGAGCCAGGCCAGCTGCTTGGAATAGGTGGGTCTTAAGCTTAATACGAAAGGAGCGGAGGTCAGAGGTATTCCTAATATCCGGAGGGAGGTCATTCCACAGGGCTGGGCCCGCCACAGAGAAGGCTCTACTCCTAGGCGCCGCCCCCCGACACTGTCTTGTGGACGGCACCTGGAGGAGGCACTCTCTGTGCGAGCGGATTGGTCGCAGGGATGTATGGGGCAGAATACGATCCCGCAAGTAACTAGGTCCTGAGCCATGGAGCGCTTTAAAGATTATTATCAAAACCTTGAAACGCACCCGATAGACCACAGGAAGCCAGTGCAGCTCGCGCAGGAACGGTGTCACATGGGAGTACCTAGTACTCCCCATAATTACCCGCGCGGCTGCGTTCTGGACCAACTGTAGCCTCCGGGTGCATTTCAAGGGAAGCCCCATGTAGAGAGCGTTACAGTAGTCCAAGCGAGACGTCACCAGAGCATGAGTGACTGTGCGTAAGGCGTCCCGGTCCAGTAGGGGGCGCAATTGACGCACCAGGCGAACCTGGTGGAACGCCCCCCTTGCCACGGCTGTCACATGGTCATCCATGGACAGCCGGGCATCCAGGAGGACGCCCAAATTGCGCGCCCGCTCCACGGGGGCAAGTTGAATGCCCCCAATGGCCAAAGATGGAATTAATTGGCTGAACCGGGGAGCTGGTACCCACAGCCACTCCGTCTTGGAGGGGTTGAGCTTGAGTCGGTTGTCATCCATCCAGATCCGTACGGCTTCCACACACCGGGACATCACTTCGATGGCCTCGTTGGGGTGGTTCGGGGTGGAAAAGTACAGCTGAGTATCATCAGCGTACAGATGGTATCCCACCCCGAAACCACGGATGATCTCACCCAGCGGCTTCATGTATGTGTTGAAGAGGAGTGGCGAGAGCACCGACCCCTGTGGCACCCCACAAGTAAGGGGGCGTAGGGTCGACCTCTCTTCTCCTGCCAACACACGCTGCGTCCGGTCAGAAAGGTAGGAGCCGAACCACCGCAAAACGGTGCCCCGGACCCCCAGCCCCTCCAGCCAGCACAGCAGGATACCATGGTCGATGGTATCAAAAGCTGCCGAGAGGTCTAATAGGACCAGGATAGAGGAACAACCTCTGTCTCTGGCCCTCCAGAGATCATCCACCAACGCGACCAAGGCCGTCTCCGTGCTGTGACCGGGGCGGAAGCCGGACTGGCGCGGGTCTAGATAATCATTTTCCTCCAGATGTCGTGGAAACTGGTAGGCCACCACACTCTCTACAACCTTCGCCAAAAAGGGAAGGTTGGAGACAGGACGATAATTGGCCAGCTCCAAAGGGTCAAGGGAAGGCTTCTTGAGCAAGGGTCTCACCACCGCCTCTTTCAAGGCGGCCGGGAGAGACCCCTCGCTCAGCGAAGCATTCACTAGGCCCAGGAGCCAGTCTCGTGTAACCTCCCAGGATGCCAGTACAAGCCAGGAGGGGCACGGGTCCAATAAACATGTGGTGGGTCGCAGTCGTCCATGCAATCTGTCCAAATCCTCGATGGCAACCAAGTCAAACTCCTCCCAGATCGATACCTCAAGACTCGCCATGGACGTCTCCATTGGATCACTGACAGGAACCCAATCTCTCCGGATTTGAGCGATTTTATCCTGCAGATATTTACCAAATTCCTCTGCCCTGCCCTGTAGGGGGGCCTCCCGCGGCCTCTGAAACAAGAGGGAGCGGGACACCCGAAACAGGGTGGCAGGGCGGTTCTCCGCAGATGCAATGAGAGTGGCACAATATTGGCGTTTGGCCACTCTCAATGCCACAAGGTACGTCCTTAAATGGGCTCGTGCCTGTGTTCGATCAAATTCGGAGCGAGAGGATCTCCAACGACTCTCTAGACGTCTCTTGCGGCACTTCATCACCCTTAGCTCCTCAGTAAACCAAGGGGCTAGGGTGGATCGTTGCCGCCAGAGAGGCCGCAAAGGCGCCACCCGGTTCAAGGCCCCGGTAGTTGCATTATTCCACGCAACTACCAGGTCCTCTACCCGGGGGCGGGTCAAGGTTACAGGAGGTGGCCCAAGCTCCGTCTGGAACCTATCAGGTTCCATCAGGCGCCTGGGGCGGAACCATCTGGAACTTTCCGGTTCCGCCTCCCCGCAGCGGGAGGTAGCACCAGGGAAGTCAAGACGGAGGAGTGAGTGATCTGACCATGACAGGGGAGTGATGGTTAAGTCCCCTCCTCCCAGATCACTCAGCCACTGGCCAGAGACAAAAACAAGATCCAGAGTGTGTCCTCCCTCGTGTGTCGGGCCCTGAATCATTTGAGTCAGGTCCATGGCTGTCATGGAAGCCATGAACTCCCGAACCCCCTCTGATGCTTCTCCCATCGATGGCAGGTTAAAATCCCCCATCACTAAAAGTTTGGGGGTCTCAACCGCCACCGATGCGATCAGCTCGAGGAGTTCGGGCAGGGCTGCTGATGTATAGCGAGGAGCCAGGTATACTATCAGCAGGCCCAACTGTCTCCCAGGCCCCCATTTCACAACAAGGGATTCACATCCGGACGTCTGTGGCACAGTAGACTCCCTCGGCTCTAAGTCCTCCCGAATAATTGCTGCCACCCCACCGCCCCTTCCCTGGGCCCGGGGCTGGTGAAATGCTCGGTAGCCTGGTGGGCACATTTCGACGAGGGGAAGACCTCCCTCGTGGCCCAACCAGGTCTCCGTTATTCCCGCAAGGTCCGGCTCCCCCTCTAAAATTAGATCGTGAATGAGGGGGGCCTTGTTAACAACGGACCTCGCATTGCATAACAGCAGCCTCAGGCCTTGGGTCTGTAACTCTTGACCACCTAGAACGCGGGGGTTGGTACAAGTGACCGGGTGTAACCAGCAACCACGGTCTCCCAACCGACTGTAGGTTCTTAAGCTGTCCTCGTATCTGCCCCTCCCTGCGACCGTTGGAATTAAAGAGCCCTGTATAGGAATGGTGTCCTCCCCCTCCTCCTCCCTTCCACCCCTTCTGTTCGCGACCACACCTGGAGGCCCGGCTCTCACATCGCTCCTGGTCTGACCCACCCATGATAAAGATATTGATGAGCGAAACAGTTTCCAAACTACATATTAAAAAGAGATTTTACTGAGTGCCGCAGTTTGGATGGGAGGCAGGTCAAACTAGAGTCACCTCTTTCATCTCGAGTGAGCTAAAAACTATCCCAAATTGCTTTGATTAATGTTGGGCTTGGCTTGATCTGTGCTAAAGGAAAGCTGAATCTTGGTCCCTAGCTCAGAATACTAATGTGCCTCCCAACAGCAGTGTTTTATACATGGCCAAATCTTTCTCTGATGCCAGTGATTTATCTTGAGAAACAGGAATCTATTGGCCCATCTCATGCCCTTGGCCAACTTGACTAGAAATTAATTCCAGAGATGAGGGAGCTGTCTCAGTCCAGGGCCAAAAGGAAGAAAAACGACATCCAACCTTCCTTTTAGAAGTTGTTTCCAGTCTTCAGAAGTGTTTCCACAACTCTTTAGGGAGTGACTATGGATCGATAATAAGCTTAAACTTCAGATGAAGAAGGATCCAAATACATTCCAGAAATCTTAAGCAAAAGGGTCAATTGGCAAGTGATGATAACATTCTCTGTTTAGGGCAGATTGCTATGTCTAATCTAGGAACTATTTCACCACAAAATTAATTAGTAGCTGTAATTCATTAAGGGATCTTAAAGATAATGGGAGTGGATTTGTGAGGCCCAACAAAATGGGTCTAACACGGGAAGTGTCAAACACGATTTCCTTGAGGGTTGCATCGGGGTTGTGTTTGACCTCAGGGGACCAGAGTGGGTGTGGCCAGCATGTTACTCGTGTCGGGGGGCGGGGGTACCTGTGGTGGCCCGAGCACTCTGCCAGTGAAAACAGGCTCCCAAGCTCCATTTTCAGCTGCCAAAGCCTCCTGCAACCCTCTGCCAGTGAAAACGGAGCTTGGGGAGTGCCATGTGTGGCCCTCACGAGCTCCATTTTCACCTGGGATGGCCTCCTGCAACCCTCTGCCAGAGAAAACGGAGTTTAGGAGGGCCACATATGGCCCTCACGAGCTCCATTTTCGCTGGCAGAGGCACCGTGGGCCAGTCCTTTGCTGTTTCCAGGGTGGCCCTGCTGGCAAGATCTAAGCACCCCGCTGGATATGGCCCCGGGCCTTGAGCTTCATACCCCTGGTATAGGACAACTTAGTGCAGCCAACTCAGCACGGCCGACTTGCTGTGGGACAAGAGTTACACTAATATCAAAGAAATGGTGGAATAGAGTCATTAAAGAAAGGATGCAAAAGGAAGGACAAAATGAAAAGTAAATGACAAAAAAAAATGAAATAAAAATGTAAAATTATTTTACATACTTGAATTGGTGAATTGACACTGAGTGAATTGGCCATGGCAAGTTAACCCACAATGATTTGGCCATGATGAGTGGGCCATGGCAGGTTTTTCTCTGGTGGGTTGGTGATGGTGAGTTGGCTGTGTCAAGTTGTCCCATTTCCCAATAAAATGAAAGTGATCTGGCATTGACAGCAGTCTGACAACGGTGGCTTTTCTCTTCCCAAACATATACACACTGAGTAGCGTTCTGCTGATATACCAGTAGTCTTCAATTTACTGATATACCGGTAGCCCTCAATTAAAAACCATTCATTAGGTGACAGTTCAAAGTTACAATGGCACTGAAAAACGTGACTTTTGAGTGTTTTTCATACTTACAACCGTTGCATGATCACATGATCAAAAGCTGAACGTCTGTTGTCAACTGTTTCATGTTTATGATGGTTGCTGTGTCCCAGGGTCATGTGATCACTCTTTGCGACCTACTAACAAGGAAAGTCAATGGGGACCTGATTCACTTAACAACCATGTTACTTTCAGATGCTTTGCAACAGGCTCATATATATGACCATTGCAATGTCCAGGGGGATATTTGATTACCTTCTGCCACAAGCAAAGTCAATGGGGAAGCCACTTTCTCTTAACCACGTTACAAATGTAACAAGGGCAGTGATTCACTTAGCCGTGGCAGGCAAGGTCGTAAAATGGGGCAATATTTACTTCACAATGGTCTTGCTTAGCAATAGAAATCCTGGGCTCAGTTGTGGTCATAAGTCAAGGGCTACCTCTAAGTAATGCTTTCAGACTCGAAAAGGAAGCCTGATTCACTTAACAACTGTGTAACTAACTTAACAACTGCAGTGATTCACTGAACAACTGTGGCAACAAAGGTCATAAAATGGCAAAAACTCACTTAACAACTGTCTTGCTTAGCATTGGAAATTTTCGGTCAACCAAGAACTACCTGTATTAGGGTGGGGGGTGGGGGATATGCTTGGGAAGCTACAATAGGGAAAAAATCTGTGGTGGGATTCAATTTTTTTTTACTACCAGCTCTGTGGCCGTGGCTTGGTGGGCGTAGCAGGGGAAGGATACTGCAAAATCCCCATTCCCTCCCGATCAACTGGGACTCGGGAGGCAGAGAATAGAATTATGAAAAACAGTATTTGGAAAAATTTGCATTTAAACAGCAAAGTCGGGGAGTTTTACATTAAAAAAACCAATCATCCCTATTGTAAATCCTATTTTTAAAATGCATACGTTTAAGGAGAGAATTGGAGAGAAATTGGTGCACTTTAAACACCTAAAAATACTCTCTGTTCTTTAAAAAAAAAGAGATATAGCAGACTACTGCTTTATACACACAGATAGGAAAATAAGTCTGGTTTTACCCCATCCATATTTTCTTGCACTCTTTTACAAAACAGTAGAGGCCACACTTCCTGCTTCTCTATTTTGCATATTATGAGTTGATATATTCTCCTTAGGTTTTGAACAAGTGGTGGAAAAAGAAATAATTCTTTGCCATTGGTTTGAAGGTTACTGTTTTGTTTCACCAAAACAATGAAAAACTGCTAATCCAGAAAAAACTGCCTCATCATATTCCTCCATCAAACTTTTTCTCTTCTTCTTAAAGAGATTTTCTTTGATGCCTTCTGATGTCATCTGATGGTGTTGTAGCAGATTCCTTATCTGAAATCTGCGGGGAAATTTGCTATTATCTTATCTTTCTGATTAATTGTAAGATGATTTTATCTTACAGTTAATAGCACTTGGAACATTTTTGCACACAATGACAGTAATTATGAAAAGCCTTTTTTTTTAAAAAAAAATGAAATCCAGAATCTGGTCCCTGAGTATGGGATTGAACACTAGAGTCATTATGTAAATACTTTTTCCAGTTCGGTTTTTACAAAATCTACAATATCTATATCTAGATCAGTGGTGGGATTTAAATTTTTACTACCGGTTCTGTGGGTGTGGCTTGGTGGGTGTGGCAGGGAAAGGATCCTGCAAAATCCCCATTTCCTCTCGATCCGCTGGGACTCGGGAGGCAGAAAATAGATGGAGGTGGGGCCAGTGAGAGGTGGTATTTACCGGTTCTCCAAACTACTCAAAATTTCTTCTACCGGTTCTCCAGAACTGGTCAGAACCTGCTGAATATCACCTCTGATCTATATCTATAGCTATATACACAATGTGTGTGTGTGTGTATATATATATGTATTTGTGTCAACTGATAAGGAACAGAGCCCGTGGCTTAGTGGCTAAAACTCCTGCCTAAGATATATACAGCCCGGGTTCAAATCCCAGTAAGGGTATGGCTAGCTGATGAGAGCTAATTAGCTTGAAATAGATCTATACTAGTCTCCCTTTATTTATTTATCAGTACAAATATAACACACACACACACACACACACACACACACACACACACACACACACACACACACATATATATATATATATATATATATATATATATATATACACACACACACACACACACATACATACACACAATGTAGTATATCATCAATAAAACTAATGAAGTTGATATAAAAATAGCAATGCATTTCAAGCAACTGTGGATGCATTAAATAAAATATTCATTTAATTCATTGTTGAAGCCAGCATTTTTCAAATAATACATTTTAGGCTTCAACCAATATCAACCCTGGAGGTTTTTAAGAAGAGATTTGACAGCTATTTGTCTGAAATAGGATAGGATAGGGCTGTGAAACTCCTGGCCCATAGGCCGGATGCATCATGTGCTGGCCACGCACATGCCCGGTTTAGCGAAGGGAAAAAAAGTCCTGATATATCATGTGACGACGTGAGTTTGACACCCCTGGTATAGAGTGTCAGATCTGTCACCTCACGCTGGTGCTCTCCAATCGTTCAGCACCAGTCTGCCCTGAGTGCTGAGAGGGAGGGAGAAAGAATACTTGGGTGAAGGGGAGTGAAAGTAATAGACATGTGTGCCTGTCAGAGAGAGTGTTTGGGGTCATTTCCCTGGGAGAAGAATGTAGCTGCGAAACAATCTACATTCAGAGTGACCATTTCAAAAACATCTTCTTTGACAATGATTGGTTGATGTGGGATGATCAATGATGGAACGTGCCTAAGACAGGGAAAGTTACACTTACAGATTTGACGTACAAATTTCATTTCTGGTTTTGCTTTATTGTAGTCCACTTGACCTTTAGTGAACTATACCTTTCTCAACAAATGGAGTCAAGGATCCTTCTTACTTAAAGGCTCAAGTCGAGGCAGGATTGACAAAGGGACCTTGGAGGTCTTCTAGTCCAACTCTCTGCACATGCAGTAGACCCTATACCATTCCAGACAAGTGGCTGTCCAGTCTCGTCTTCAAAGCTTCCAGTGATGGAGGAGCACCCACAGCTTCTCAAGGCAAGCCATTCCACTGGTTATTTATTCTCACTGTTAGGAACCTTTTCCCCCTTAGTTCTGGGTTGGTTCTCTCCTTGATTAGTTTCCATCCATCGTTTCCTGTCTTGACTTCAGGTGCTTTGGGAAACTTTGGGAGTTGCACCCTGCAAAATTATACAGCGGTAGGCTTCAAAAATTTTAGCAATGGGTCTGCCCAGTTGCTGGGTGGGCGTGGCCATGGTGGGTGTGGCCTAGTCATCCTCTTGCACCATGGCAGATGAGGCATTTTTGCCCTCGCCGGGCTCTGGAGGCTTTCCTTGAGCCTCTGGGAAGGCAAAAACAGCCTCCCCAGGCTCTGGAGGCCCTCTGGAGAACGGAAACGGGCCTGTTTCCAGTGTTCCCGAACTTCTGTTAGACCCATTTTTGCCCTCCCTGAGCCTTCACATAAGCCCTGCACTTACCTGCATCTAAAACAGGCCGCGTGGGGACTCCTGGGAGGGGCATGGTGAGATGGGCGGGTCCAGCCAGGAGTGGGATTTGGGGGTTCTCCGAACTGCACAGAATCTTAGCCAGAGGTTCTCCTGAACCCCTGCAAGCCTCCAGCAGCCCACCCCTGAAAGTATCACTTTCATGTGATGTGGAGACTCTAGAAAGAGTGCAGAGAAGAGCAACAAAGATGATTAGGGGACTGGAGACTAGAAAGAAGGACTAGGGGAGACATGATAGCAGTGTTCCAATATCTCAGGGGTTGCCACAAAGAAGAGGGAGTCAAGCTATTCTCCAAGGCACCTGAGGGTAGAACAAGAAGCAATGGGTGGAAATTAATCAAGGAGAGAAGCAACTTAGAACTGAGGAGAAACTTCCTGACAGTTAGAACAATTAATCAGTGGAACAACTTGCCTTCAGAAGTTGTGAATGCCCCAACACTGTAAGTCTTTAAGAAGATGTTGGATAGCCATTTGTCTGGAACGGTATAGGGTTTCCTGCCTAGGCAGGGGGTTGGACTAGAAGACCTCCAAGGTCCCTTCCAACTCTACTATTGTATTGTATTGTACTCCAGATATGACTGCTTGGTTGCAACCAGGTTTCTCTCTTACAATTGAATGGCTTATTTTATTTTTTCTTCCTCACTGAGCAATTTATCATTCCCAGTATGCATATGTTGCTTTTAAAGAGGAAACATGCCAGGCTATCAGGAGCTGTTTGAAGGAATTATAGCAAATTTCATCACAGAAGGTAGCAGGTGATTACAATCAATAATCAATCAATCCACTTGTGACAGTTATCATACATCAATTTCAAAGCAGAGAATTCTGACTGCTGTTTCTGTCTGGGAAACCCGTTTTGGAAACACATTTATATTTGAAGAGTATTGTATATTTCTCTCTGCTGGAGAGAAGGGAAGCAGTCATAAACTTCTCAGCAACGCTGTCCGCATTTCAGAGTAGCCATTAAGACTGTGGCAACAAAGGAGATTGAATTGAATATAATGCAAATTGGTGTTTTTATGTTGAAAATCTGTCAAGATCCTGGTGGATCTGCCATTAGTGTCAGCCTCAGTAATTTTGCATGCCAAGCAATTTTATTGGCTTTAATGCACCTAATTGCCACATTCTGGTAATTTTTTATTGTATATTAATTTATTTATTGCATTTATATGCTTCCCATCTCACTGTCCAATTTGACTCTGCACCGTTGGCTATAAAATCATATATATATATATATATATATATATATATATATATATATATATATATATATATATATATATATATATATATATATATATATATATATATATATATATATATATATATATATATATATATATATATATATATATATATATATATATATATATATATATATATATATATATATATATATATATATATATATATATATATATATATATATATATATATATATATATATATATATATATATATATATATATATATATATATATAAATAGTAACGTTAACAGGATTAGGTACAAAACTAAAAAAAAAAAACCAAAAGCAGGATTGGTGTATGAGGATTGATTCCTATGAGTTCACCAGCATAGGGTACCCCCATCTGTCACACCTGCCACAACTTAAACCTCTAAGTAGAAATGGTCCTTGGCTCCATTGGTTGGGAAATGTATAGTTTTTATTAAAAGTCAACTGTACTGCAATAGTGCAAAACCAGAACTGAGAATTGTGCACTTACCACCCAAATTCAACTCTTTCCTTCCAGAGCTATCTAAGTGCATGAAGCCACTTGAATGATATACAACCAGGCATGGCTAGGAAATTGGGGTGGAAATATCTTCTCCATTTTCTCCAAAGTTTTATTCCTCTGTTTTTCTGCCTCATTCTCAAAAATTGTCAAATTTTAATGTTGTTCTTTTAAAACGTCAGGCAGAAAGAACTTTTTAGAACCCTGGGAGTCTCTGCTACTCTCCGTCCTCTTTTTCCTAATCTAAAGAATTAACAAAAAAACATGGAAGGAAGCTTTCATTTTTTTATGTTTACTTCTGACACCATTGTTTGAAGTTTAGATTTAGGGGAGATGCAATCTGCTTGCAAATTGTCAGAAAGAAGAACAAGTAATTCCTTGGTTATTTTGGCTAACTTAGAAAGAATCCCTCAACTTAAATCTGGAGATGTTCACTATTTTTCCTCCTTTAGGAAAAAAAAAATCTGGGAGCCATTTCTTTTCCATCAAATAGAATGAGAGTGAAATATTACTGTTTTCCCCCCAAAATAAGACCCAACTAGAAAATAAGCCCTAGCACCATGAAGACGAATCTATGGCATGCGTGCCACAGGTGCCATGCATAGTCCTCTCTGTGGGCACATGATCCATCGCCCCAGCTCAGCTCCACTGTGCATGCGACCACACCTCCCAGCAACCAGCTGGTATTTGGGTCTCTGCCACACATGCGTGAGGAGAAGGGTGCATGCGAGAGATGAGTGCATGCACAGGGGGGGGGCAGGGGGTCATGTGGATATGCACAGGGAGCACAGGGGGTTGTGCATGCATGCACAGGGGGTGGGATGCATACAGGGGGTTGTGCGCATTGCATTATGGGTGCACACACTTTTTGCACGCCACAACAAAAAGATTAGCCATCACTGCCCTAGCATGATTTTTCATGTTTCTTGTAATATAAGCTCTAACCCCCCAAATAAGCCTCAGTTAAGATAATCAGCCAGACGGACACATTTAGTACTGTATTTTCCCGAATATTAGACCTAACCGGAAAATAAGTCCTATTGCATCTTTTGGAGCAAAAATTAATATAAGATCCGGTCTTATTTTTAGGGAAATGCGAGTAGAGACAGGTGTATGATGTTTTGTTTGATTGTCTTTGATACAGCGATACAGCCACAAAAACGGCATTTCTTCTGCCAAAATATTGACTTATGTTAAATACAAAAGCAGACTTTTCTCTTCTCCTTCATTTATGAATTATAAAATGGAGATACAGTCAGCCTTCATTTGAAGGCCTTTCTTTACATAACTTGCAAAGTTAACAGATTGTGTGTCTCTGAATGCTGTGCTTCCTTTTGCCGATAGGCAAATACAAGCTAGGGGGAAAAAATGTTTTCGCTTCTGTTAAACCTCTCCTGGGATTTGCAGCTTCTCTGGCTCCTGCTTAGAACTGGAAGCAAATTTATGAGTAAAGAAGCAGGAAAACCAGAGCCTTTTTCATTTCCCTTTCCCTTTGAGCAGCATGAAAGAAGAGAAAAGAAAAAGAAACAATGGCAAACTTCTGAAACTTACATTAGTTTAGGGTGGAACAAGACTATACTGTACACTGTCAATTCTGTTGTTTTTTTTAAACTTACGAACAAAGGAGAAAATATCAAAGCATTGAATTACCCACTGATTTATATTCTGCTCCCCATCAAATATTTGAGCCTATTATACATGTCAATGTATTTCGGTATTTCATTTGAGTATGTATTCAATATTCAATAGAATATCCATCCATCCAAATCTTGCTCTTTCTCTCTCTTTCTCTCACTCTCTCTGTCTCTCTATCATCTATCTCTGTCTCTCTCTCTATCATATCATATCATATCATATCACATCACATCACATCACATCACATCACATCTATCCATCCATCCATCCATCCATCCATCCATCCATCCATCCATCCATCTATCTATCTATCTATCTATCATCTGCCATTTATCACCTATCTTACATCTCCCTTCTTTCTTTCCTTTTTTCTTTTGTTCCTTCTTTTCTAAGCTTTTTTAATCTTACAAGATTATGCTCACAATTGGAGCATAATCTTGTATGAATGAAATGCTGAAGTTTTTCCTTAGCAATCAACTCGCTCTAACTAACTGCAACATAAGAACTTTCTCAGGCTGAATAACAACAGTTTTTTTTCCTCAACTGTGCCTGTTAAGAAGTTTCAACTTAGCTCTAATTGTACCTTTTCACAAAGGACTTTATGGGACTCATGATGTCTTTCCCCATGCTAACTTTTTATTCTTTTAATACTTTTAATACCATTCATTTTTCTATGGCCATTATTAACGATGCTTCAATTCTTATGATGTTAACTGGACAGATGATTATTTTTAAACCAATTAGCTTTTACTTTGAAGTTCTTTGTTGGGCTAACTATAAAAGTAAATGTAAGCCATTTTTCCAGGTTCATCCTTTTCATAGGGAAACCCCATTTTATCAGAGTATTGTAATAAATTGCTATTAAATGATCTTCCAATCCAGTTACTTATTGGAGAAAGTAAGGCCAGATTTGGCCATCACTTATCATTTATACACCTTTGGCCCAGTGGTGGGTTCCACATCCTGTTGCAACCGGCGTACACCACATGAATACGCACAGCACACACGCACATGTGTGCATATGTGTGCAGCACACGCATGCGTACTTACTGCCTGTGATGCTCTGCAACGCCTCCATGATGCCTCCACGATGCCTCTGTGACGCTCCTGCTGCTCTGTGGAGCATCGCACAGGCGCTGTACTCTCCATGCGCATGCACGGAAGTCCCGAAGAGCTCAAATACCAATAAGGAATGCAGACGGGCAGGCGGGCCCTCCGGAATGGTGTCCGGTGCTCCCAGCAGGCACCGGTGTGCCCATACCGGGGCGTACCGGTCGTAACCCCACCACTGCTTTGGCCCAATACATTTAAGACAAGGCACAGAAAAAGGCAGACATACTGGAAGTTACAGGGTGACTTTGGAATGTCACACAATTAGTGTGAGCTCGTTATTATTTATTATTTCCGACTAGGTCATCACACTAGTCATTTCTGGAGATACTATCATGGAATTGGATGTAGTGGACAGGTTGCAGACTGAGTCTTCTCTTTGTTGCTAGTCAGAGTCAGTTCAGCTTGCTCTGAATGTTTTCTTAGAACAGTGGCTTCCAACCTTTTGGGCACCAGGGACTGGTTCTGCGGAGAGAGGTGTGATGACCTGGGGCACGGGACAGAAGTAACACAGAGGCAACTGGCAGTTCAAACCGCCCCCTTATTTCCCCCAAATTTCCCCCAACGGTCCCAAGTTTCTGGCAAGTCCCAGAAGAAAGTGATGACACACACACACACACCTCAAGCAGCCTCTGGTGGCAAGTAGTGCAGCCAATCACAGTGAGCACCACAGCTGCAAAGCAAGGAATCCAGAAAGAATGCAAGGAATCCAGGAAAGTTCAAATGTCAGCACTCAACCTTCCAGGAATTCAATGTTTGTTCCTGAGAAATGCTCCTCCCCACAACGTCTCCTTAAATCTCAGTCTCCACGTGTGGCTTGTGAAGAGGGGTGGGGCGCTTTCCTCCCAAATAGCTGGGTAACTCTGTGCCGTTCTTGCCTTCTCTCCACTCTCCGTGCTCGAGGATCAGGAAGGGATCATCGCCTGAGTTCTGTCTCTCATATTCACTGCTTGGCCTCTCTTGCCCCCCCTTCCTCCCTGCCTACAAGCCATCCAATCCTGAATTCCCCTGGCCTGTCTGGGCCTGCTTCTCCTTATTTTCCTCCCAAGCCAACGAAGCCGCCCCCTTGATCTCCATTGCTCCAGTTCCGGCTCGTCTTCCTCCACAGATTCAAGCTCCAATGGGGGCATGACAAGAGGTTTTTCCATGGACTGGAGGGGGCGTGGTTTTTCATGCATCCCACGGATGGAGCTTTGTTTGCTTACATCCGAGTTTCTGGCATGCTGCGGACTGCTGCCGATCTACAGATTAAGGGTTGGGGATCCCTGTCTTAGAAGAACACTTTCAGAAGTTCATATATATATGGATAGGCATCTCAGGAGCTTGATAATCAATGCAGGTGACATGTGTATGAGAAATGTACCATTTAGCACCACTAAACTCTGAAAGAATGAAGGGTTTAATATTACATCTCCCTTTTTCATACTATTGGATACAAAATATTACCTATCCGGATTATGATTGCCCAAGATCTTGCAGAGTTGCCTTCAATTTAGTGGAGGAATGTGGACTGAGGGGTGAAGCCTTCATTGAATTTAATGCAGTTCCTTGCTTACACTGCATTTTGGTATTATTCTGCATTTTAACACTTTACATTTTCTTCTCGGCACTCGGTCTAACCTGCTGCTCGAAAGAATATAGGCAAATATTCACCAAAATCATGGTCTTTCATTGGCCTCTGAAGGATGATCTTTATTTTATTATTTCTCCGGTCTTGAAGGATGGTTGTTTATGAATTCAGGTGGGAACTTTTCTTGGTAATTTATTGTTTGCCATTTGCTTCAGTCTTGATTTTAAAAGGAAGCAAGTTTCACATTTGTAGAATCAATCAAAAACCCCGTGGGACTTTTGAGTTGTGCTGAGTCAGGCTTTTCTCACCCTTGTAGAGGGGGCACCTTTTCCTAGTTCTGTGTATGCGCATATGCGCCTGCTTATGTGTGTATAAAAAAATTCCCTTCTCACTCTAATGGGTTATAACTTGAGTACTACCTATGCTAGTTAACAGAAGGAAAACAGCTAAAATTGCTTCCATAATCGTCAGAGTAAAAACCAGTGACAAGTCCCTTTTTTCAGTGCTGTTGTAACTTCAGTCATTAAATAGATGGTTGTAAATCAAGGATTACCTGCATTCTTGATTCTCGTGATGCTTCCTGGAGCTGTTGTTTTGTGAATGGTGGGGGAAGATAGTTGGTCCAATGTTCAGAGGTGCGTTGCTCCCAGTTCAGTCCGGATTGGGCAACCTGGTAATAGTTGAGGCAGGAGGCTCCGCCCACCCAGCCAGATGCTTCTGCGCATGCGTGCGCATGAGCAAAGAAGTAGGGGGGAAAATAGAAACCTACCACTGCTGATGTTGTGTTGTTGAACTTGATGTTGGAGATGGCTTCTCAAAATGTCATGGGCAATCCAGAAAACAAATGCAGGAACCATAGAGCAAGTCAATTCAAAGTTTCCACTCAAGGCACAAATGACCAAGTTTAAATTATCATATTTTGGACACATTATGTAAAGACCTAGCTCTCTTGAAAGTCCATAATGCTGGAAAAAGTGGAAAGAAAGAAGAAGATGATTAGCAGTAAGATGGATGAACTGAATTGCTGCAGTGATGGGGGCATTGTTGGAAGGCAGCCTGGGGACTGGCAAAGGATTATCTAGAGTTGAAAAATCTAGAGTTGAAATTCACACATGAGCAACTCCGAAGCCTGCTCATCTCTGTCCTAATGGATATTAACTTTAGCATTTAACAAAATAGTTTTGCTGTAGTTGCTCCAGTAAACCAATGCTTGAAATACTTAATGCTTGATCATTCTTGACTCATCAGTTCATAATTTCATTTCATGGTTGTTTTCTTCATCTTTTGGTTAAACTCTATCCTAAACTCATCCGAATGGGATGCAGTGGCTTAGCCACTGAGCTTGTCGATCAGAAAGGTCGGCAGTTCAGTGGTTCGAATCCCTAGTGCTGCATAATGGAGTGAACACCCGTTAGTTGTCCCAGCTTCTGCTAACCTAGCAGTTCAAAAACATGTAAAAATGCAAATAGAAAAATAAGGACCATCTTTGGTGGGAAGGTAACAGTGTTCTGTTGCAAATGCCTCTGGTATTTAGTCATGCCGGCCACATGACCACAGAGACATTTTCGGACAGCGAAGTTTAGTTTTGAAACGGAGCTGAACACACACCCCTAGAGTCAGGAACGACTAGCACATATGTGCGAGGGAAACCTTTACCTTTACCTTTAAACCCATCTGAAATAGCAGGTAAATTAATGCTACTTCTCTTCATACCCCACCCTTTCAAGTCGTATGTATTATGCATGCATTCATTACAGATGCTTTCATGTCACACCAGTCCAGTGATGGGTTTCAAAAATTTTTAGAACCTCTTCTGTAGGTGTGGCCTGCTTTTGGGAGTGGCTTTCTGGCCATGTAACTGGATGGGATTGGCTTGCCAGCCATGTGACTGGGTGGGCATGGCCAACTTGTAATATGTGGTGAAACTCACTTAACAACGCTCTTGCTTAGCAACCCAAATGTTGGTTCAGAAACCCTGGCATTTGAAGCACGCAAGTCTTAAAGCTGTCAAGTTACAAGACCCTTGCACCCCTAACCCTTTAGAAAAAACCCCAGAGGTGTTCAAACTTGACAGCTTTAAGACTTGTGGACTTCAACTCCCAGAATTCCTCCTCCAGTCATGTTGGCTCAGGAACTCTGGCATTTGAAGTGTGCAAGACTTAAAGCTGTCAAGTTACAAGACCCTTGCACCCCTAACCCTTTAGAAAAAAACCCAGAGGTGTTCAAACTTGACAGCTTTAAGACTTGTGGACTTCAACTCCCAGAATTCCTCCTCCAGTCATGTTGGCTCAGGAACTCTGGCATTTGAAGTGTGCAAGACTTAAAGCTGTCAAGTTACAAGACCCTTGCACCCCTAACCCTTTAGAAAAAAACCCAGAGGTGTTCAAACTTGACAGCTTTAAGACTTGTGGACTTCAACTCCCAGAATTCCTCCTCCAGTCATGTTGGCTCAGGAACTCTGGCATTTGAAGTGTGCAAGACTTAAAGCTGTCAAGTTACAAGACCCTTGAACCCCTAACCTTTTAAAAAAAACCAGAGGTGTTCAAACTTATTATTATTATAACTTTACAGCTTTAAGACTTGTGGACTTCAATTCCCAGAATTCCTCCTCTCGCTCTTCATCTTGATGATGTGCGGCCGGGCGGGGGGAGGGAGCTGGAACCAGTTCTAAACGGCACTGTAGATTTGTGGAACCTCTTCTATAGGAGAGGTTAGAACAGGCAGGAACCCATCCCTGCACCAGTCTATTCTGACTCTAAGCAGTTCCCCCTCGCAAATACAATCATACAGTACAAACATAAATATATTATGCCATTTTATTGCCAGATGACAAGCCTAACTTAACATAGAGATGTAACAATAAACTGCACCTGCTGTGTTTTGGCCTGTATATATGTATGCTGCCGGCATAGACAGATGAAATTATAAAATCAGCCTATGGCATTCAGTTGAATGTAACATCATGGGACTTAGAAAAACAGCTGGGATTTAGAGCTTAAATAAGCCATCTGAACCAAGCCTGAGCAGCAGCACCTGATTCTTATGAATTTAGCTAGTTCTTCTGAGATTTCCTAAGGCTGATTCATGCAGTTAATTGAATGATCTTCTCAAAGGATTCTCAAACTCACATCTGATCTGAGGGTTTCCAAATCAAGGAAGCTCTTGGAATAAAACAAAATGACTAGCAAATCGATTCTGGACACTTTCATGAAGATCAGAGGGGTCATGCTATTTTCCAAAGCACCCGAAGGCAGGACAAGATGCAATGGATGGAAACCAATCAAGGAGAGAAGCAACCTAGAACTAAGAATACATTTCCTGACAGCGAGAACAATGAATCAGTGTAACCTTCCCAAATGGCTTCCAAACAAGCAAAGTCAACTTGGGAAGCCAGATTCATTTCACAACCGCACAATTCACTTAACAACTGCAGTAATTTGGGTAACAATTAGGCAAAGGTTTATTCAACAGGGCAAGAACTCACTTAACAATTGCCTTGTTTAAGAATGGAAATGTTGGGCTCAGTTGTAGTTGTAAGAGTCCTGGTGTTTCCATGGTTGGAATGCAGTATTGCAGGCTGACTCTGCCCTTAGTCTGGAGTTCGATCCTGCCAGGTTCGGGATTGACTCAGCCTTCTATCCTTCACAGGTGGGTAAAATGAGGACCCAGATTGTTGGGGGCAATAAGATGACATCGTAAAGTGCCTAGAGAGCACTGTAAAGCCCTGGGGGGCAGCATATTAAATCTACATGCTATTGCTATTTCTGTCGCTATCGCTACTGCTATTGCTATTTTAAGTTGAGGACTACCTATATCAGTGATGGAGAACCTTTTCGGAATCAAGTGCCAAAAAGGTCATGTGGAAATGTCACATGTGCACATGCGTTGGGATCACACTCCAGAAAATCTGAACTTCCGGGTTCACCTGACAATCACCTGGCCGGCGAGCATGCGCACACCAGTTTTTGGCACTGCCGCACACGAGGACAGCTGATTGCCATGCACACATGTGTGCCAGAAATCCGGAAGACAAACAGGAAAGGCCGTGCGTGCCATGCAATATGGTTTCCCGTGCCACTTTGGGCACACGTGGCATAGGTTTGCAATCACAGACCTATATCTACAATCAGTTGATATGTTCTGCTCACTCTTCCCAGCTTGATAAATGGGCAGCTGTAGAGTTGCAGCCAACAGTTGTAACCAACCAAGCACAACCCCTGTGCTCTGAAATCCTCTTCTCCTTGGAGAGAAATTTCAAAGGCAAATCTGGTTTTGTCCAATGGAGTAAAAAAAGAAACCATGATAAAAAGTAATGAAGATGTATTTTATTTATTTTTCTGCTTGGAGATTGGAGACGAGAGGATGTAAAACGGATGTGACTGGCTGTCGTTCTAAAGATATTTTCACAGTGCCCTCACTCTTTCTTTCCATGTAAGGAATTACATTTCATGCCCACGTAGGTGACGGAAAGCTCACTCTGCCCCTTGCCTCCTCCTATGCTGCATTTGTTTTCATTTCTTCTTGACACGGCTGTGATCCATGGTGCAACTCATTGCTGGAAGTTTTCCTCCTGAGAATAGACAAGAATAGACTGTCTCTCGAGTCAGACCTTGATGTGACTCTTGTGTTTTTACTGTCAAGTCAAGTCCAAGTCAGTCAAGTCAATCTGAGCATTAGAATAGGATAGAATAGAATAGAATAACAGAGTTGGAAGGGACCTTGGAGGTCTTCTAGTCCAACCTCCTGCTTAGGCAGGAAACCCTACACTACTTCAGACAAATGGTTATCCAATGTCTTCTTAAAATCTTCCACTTTTGGAGGCAAGTTGTTCCACTGATTAATTGTTCTATCAGGAAATGTCTTACTTCTAAATTGTTTCTCTCCTTGATTAGTTTCCACCCATTGCTTCTTGTCCTGCCCTAAGGTGCTTTGAAGAATAGCTTGACAGCCCCTGAGATATTGGAACACTGCTATCATGTCTAATTCTCATTCTTGTGAATTAATAAGAGTACGTTAGATGATACAGTTGGCCCAACAAAGGAATGAAAATACAAGGATATGATGAGATGTTTGTAAAGTCGTATTATATGTGTGTTTGTTCATAGCACCAATACTCAGAGTGCAACAATGCCACTTTCACAAGCAATATTTGCTAGCACTGGATGTAATAACTGTCAGGCACAAAGGATCAGGCCCATACATTAAATTGCAGTTTGAAGGATTTATTGCTCAAGACTATGCACAAGAATCTTGTCAAATGAAGTTCAATACTAAATTGGCACCAGATAAGAATCAGCAGAATTCAGAAAGGGTTGGATGGGGGTCTAGGATAACTCGGCACAGTCAACTTTGCACGGCCAGCTTGGTGTGGCCAACTTGACACAGCCAACTAGCTGCTGCCCATTTGTCATGGGGCAACTCGCTGTGGCCAAATTCACCATGGGACAGTCACCTGGGAGAATTCAGCATGGGATTAGTCCCTTTTATTTTTCCACAAGGCATTACAAAGGTAGTCTTAGGGATGTTTCCTTGGATGCAAAAGATAAAATCATTTTGATGAAATTGTGGTCAACAAAAGTTTAAAGAAACTAAATGAATCCTGCAGTGAGTTGTCCCACTGTGAGTTCGCTGAGATGAGTTGACCCCAGTGAATTGGCCATGGAAAGTTGGCTACAGCAAGTTGGTCATGGGAATTGGCTGTGGTGAGTTGTCCCATTTCGGTTGGATGCAGATTGTTTGTGGGAACGTTATGACCCTAAGCTAATGGTGCACTTGACTCCACCTCCCAGCTCTACCTGCTCTTCTACAGAAACTGAGAATACAAGATTTGATCTTGCACCAGTTTACATTCCCCATCTTCCTAATTCAGTGTATTAAACATGTCCTTGGAATCCATATCCCGGGATTTCAGTCAGGGGATATTTCTCATGAAAGGAAGTCATCGTGGGGTGGATGTTGAGGTGCTGGACTTGGAAAGAACCATCACTCTTAGCCATGGGACAGAAGAATCTGCAGAGGAAGTCAAAGGGGGCAAATGCTAAAAGCAGATTGTGTCATTGTGGCACCTGTATGAATCACATCAGTGTTGGGATTCAAATAATTTAACAACCAGTTCTCTGCCCTAATGACCAGCTGGGTAGGCGTGGCTCATGTGACTGGTTGGGCATGGCCAACTCAAGAACACTCAGGGCAATGTTTATGATGTAGAATAAGTTGACTTCTATAAGTGCCTTATTTCATAAAATATATTTATGTAAGAGTAATTATTTCAAATGTATCATAGGTCATACCTGAATGAAAAAAATGTGGAATGTTGAAGGAAGTGTTCTTTTAACTAAGCTCTCTAAATGGTCAGTTTGTAAGAAAAAAAATAGAGAGAGAGAGATCAATAGATATACCTTAATTACCGTATTTTTCGGAGTATAAGACGCTCTGAAGTATAAGGCGCACCTAGATTTTGTGGAGGAAAACAAGAGAGAAATATCTGCCTCTGCCTCCCAGCAATTTGCCTCCTTGCAACAAACAACACAGACAGTATAAACTGTTTGTAGTGTTATATTTCAGACTTTACTTGTATAGATGCTGTTAAAAATGATGTGCTTTCTGGAAGTATAGTTATTCTCTGCTATTTAAAAGAATATCACTTTTTTAAAACAATAGCACTGGGCCTCTTCAGATCAAGCATTTATTTTAAAAAACTTCTTCATTTTGTTAAGTTGTCTAGAACAATAATAAAGCAATCTTTAAAAAATAAGTCTAACAATTTGAACATTCTATAGGCATTTATAGTTGTCGACTTATCTTCTTGCAGCAAACAGCCTGATTAGCACAAGAAAAAAAATCCCAGCAATTTGCCATGTTGTGCAAACAGCAAGTTTCACTTTCAATTTCTCCCGATCATCAGCTGTTAGAGGCTGCAGGAATTGCTATAGCTTATTGAAGCCTCCGCAAGCCCCCATTTGCTGCAAGGAGGTAAATTGCTGGGAGGCAGAGGCCAAAGTTGGGACCGGTGGGTGAGGCTACATTCAGTGTATAAGACACACCCAAATTTTCACCCTCTTTTGGGGGGAGGGGGGGAGATGTGTCTTATACTCCAAAAAATACGGTAACTGACGGAGGAAATGGTTAGGAACTCAGTTGTTGGTTTTATCAGTGGAGACCAAGAGCATTACACATTCCAGAATATCAGGCAACAGCCAAGCTGTATGATTTTTCTAGGCGTTTGTCAGTGTATCCATACACACTTGGTGAAAATGAGCGACCAGTCCATGGTACGCTGAAAGTCTGTTTTACCGTAAACTCCGGCGTTGTGTGAACTGGCTTTTGGAATGAATTCAAAAGTCCTTAAACCAAAAGCCAAAAGTGCTGTAGTGACGTCAACCATGTCTGTGCTACGAGGCCACTGATGATCGGGGTGTTTCTGTGCAGCCTAATGATCAGTCCCAAATTCTGTCTGGCGGGTCTTGTGTGAAGAGGGAGAAGCACAATGGAGATTGGAATTGTTGCTTCTCTTCCGCATCCTCATGCCGGGTTTGGCTCTCCTTATTCGTTTTACTCTCCCTAGTTGCCGTTTTTAATCCAAATCTTTTTAAAACGACTTTTATAACCTCTCCAGTTTTGTCTACCTTTCCTCGAGGGGCTTCTTGTAAAGTATATGTGATTAAAACAAAACTTTTTATTGTATAAACCTTAAAGAAATGAGAAATCTTTTCTAAAAAAAAAAAAAGAACACTCAGGGCGATGGGCGCTTCGCCTTAGCTGTTCCAATGTAATAAGGGTTAACCGGAGAGGCAGTTTCTGTAAGCAGGGCAATAAAGATGAGGCTAGAAACAACACCAGAATGTTTCCTTACTGCCTTCCCTTCAGGATTAGCCCTGTAAAGTAGAAAAAAAACAAAAGGAGATTTCTTCCAACTGGTTCTCCGAACTG
Source organism: Natrix helvetica (assembly GCF_964273705.1). Taxonomy (NCBI): domain Eukaryota; kingdom Metazoa; phylum Chordata; class Lepidosauria; order Squamata; family Natricidae; genus Natrix; species Natrix helvetica. Next base: position 12,609,331 of record NC_138552.1, read on the forward strand.
CTTAGAAAGTTAACAATCGGTTCTGCTGAATAGGTGCAAACTGGCTGAATCCCACTACTGAATCACATGCATATATGAGAGGGATGGAGTTTGCATTGAAATGACCCGTTACTGCTCTTGTCAAGTTGATGGAAATAATTGGGTCTTATGGATGTTTCTGCCATGAAAGCTCATTGGGTGAGTTTGGCCAATCAATACAATACAATAGCAGAGTTGGAAGGGACCTTGGAGGTCTTCTAGTCCAACCCCCTGACTAGGCTGGAAATCCTATACCGTTTCAGACAAATGGCTATCCAACATCTTAAAGACTTCCAGTGTTGGGGCATTCACAACTTCTGGAGGCAAGTTAATAATAATAATAATAATAGTTGTTCCACTGATTAATTGTTCTAACTGTCAGGAAGTTTCTCCTCAGTTCTAAGTTGCTTCTCTCCTTGATCAATCAATCAATCAATCTTGGGCCAACCTAGATCGCACAGATTTTTTTCAGAATTTATACTGAGCCCCATTTATACCCCACGCAAAGCCACCCTAGGTTGACCCCTTTTACGTTACCTGTTAGAGCAGTTGTGAAGGTGCCACTCTCCGTAATCAATGATAGCAAGCATTTTATTACAGAGTCTTCTGTAATTAAGTGGCCAGAGAGTTTCTATTTGGCTATGCCAGTTGCCAAAGGAGTTGTGGTGAAGCTGCACATCACTGCTTATTTTCTCTCTCTCTTTTCATCAGCATTCTATTCTGGAGTTTTCAGTTTGCCAATGGTTGGAAATAGAAGGAATGGCATCATGTGGATAATTGGGTAACAGACATGATGAATTGCTTCTCACTTGACAGCTAGCATACGTGCTAATATCTGTGATAAAATAGAAGTCATAATTTTATAGGAGGAGAAAAAGAACAAGAGGGGAAGGTTAGCAGCATAGAAGTTCCAGATTTTAAAGGCCATGTTAATTCTGGCAAGGTGAGATTATTCTGCATTTGGTCCATTCTGTCCAGGTGTTCCCAAAATTCCCTGAAATATCACATCATCTTCAGTACATCTTGTTTTGATAAGCAAGCATATGGAGCAGTATTGGTTATATGTCTGTACTAGAAACATTCTCAGTATCTTAAGGAGCTGATGAGGTCCCTATGATTATTTTATTCATCTACTAGCTGGATGCCCGTGCTTCACTACAAAACCATGTGATTGGATCAGCCTGCAGGCCGGATGAGTCACGTGCTGGCCACGCCCATATAAAGCATCTATGAGTTGGAACAGAGTTCCTTTCAGGTGGGAAGGGGGAGTAGAACATGTAACTCCTTAGCATCAATGCATGTTAATATAATATTGTATAAGAAATACTAATGATCTGATGATCATTTTGAAAAATCCTTTCTTAGTGAGCACCAAGAAGCCAAGAGGAACATACAGTACATGCCAAATTTCAAGTTTGTAGGCTTTATGGTTCTGGAGATTTCATGTGAGTGAGTGGTATTTAGCTTAAATGATAGATAGATAGATAGATAGATAGATAGATAGATAGATAGATAGATAGATAGATAGATAGATAGATAGATAGATAGATGATAGATAGATAGATAGATAGATAGATAGATAGATAGATAGATAGATAAATAGATGGATGGATGGATGGATGGATGGATGGATGGATTACTTGCCTGCAGGTATTTTAGGCTGAACAAAGGTCCAATCTACCCAGTTTGTTATTTTTTTCCTTGTAACTTTGTACTTTGTCTCTCTAGAGAGATTGTTGAGGATGAAATGCACATGACAGAATATCTTCAGGGCACAATCTAGGATTGTAATGCATTCCAATCCATGTAGCTAGGGGAGGGGTCTCCAAACTTGGCAAATTTAAGACTTGTAGACTTCAACTCCCAGAATTCCTCATCCAGCCATGAGGAAGTCTTTAATAGCAGAAGTCTTTAATATACTAGAACTCATTAAATGCATTCTTTTTCCCGAATCATTCCAGAATTAAACACAGTTTGAAGTTACAACCTTGGCAACTAGCAGAGTCCCATCATTCTCTGTTGGTGTGGAAAACAGGCATCAGACAAGTCCTCCAGATGTCTTTAAGTTGTCAGAATCCATAAATGAGGACCTTGTTTTCTTTCTGTAAAAAATTAACTGACAATGGTGAGGAAGGTGCAGTGGCCCAGCTGTTGGTATGTCATTCAATTTCCAAGATAGATTGAGGCAAAGTATCACTGTAGCATCCGAAGTTCTCTAAGGAAAAGTAAAACGTAGCCTTTTCATTCTTTTACTTCAAATCCAGAGGAGTGATAAAGGAATGACAGTTGTATGTCTGTAGAAAAGAGAGAAACATGAATTCAGCTCTCTGAATTCTGACCTCGGGCCTCTAATTTGGGATTAAGGGAATTGAAACCCAACACAACCAAAGGGAGCTAGTTTAGAAAAAAAAAGGGTTTTATTACTCAAATTGGATAAGTCTGACAAAATGGGAATTCTACCAGAACAATCCTATTCTCTTTACCTTTTTTAATTATATTTTTTTATTGAAGTTTAAAATTACAAAGATAAAAAGCTGATATAAACTGAGAAGAATACAAACAAAAAAGTGCAAACAGGGTGGGCGGGAAAAGGGGAAAATACATAAAAAGGAAAAGTGTATGTATGTATGTATGTATGTATGTATGTATGTATGTATGTATGTATGTATCTTCCTCCTTCATCAAGACAAGTATAAACCTTTTTAATAGCTTAACACCTCTAATATTTTAACCCAAACTTTCTTCATCCCATATCTCATCTTTTGAGATATTGGCAAATAATAAAACCTCGTCTTTCAGTATATTTTAACTTTAAACAAGTAAATCAATTTCATAATTCTTTCTTGCACTTTACTCAACACTTTGTCATTTTCTATAAATCTCTTCTCCCCATGTCTGATCTCATATCTATCAACAAATCTTTAAAACCTCATCATTCAAACATAGTCAAGAAAAATCCATTTAAAAGGTACTAGAAACAACAAATTGAAACTATTAATTTTAAAACCCTTCAACTGATGACCCAGAAATTAAGTTATCATCACCTTCTCTTCCAGAGGTGGGTTGCCAATTTTTCTACTACTGTTCACCTGATCTGGGCCAAACCAGGAACAACCCACCTGTGTTCTCTTCATCTCCTCTTAATTAAAATATCATAGTTTATAACTTTCCCTAAAAATATGTCCAAACTCTCTTCTTCCATATCTTATCCATAAACAAAATTTAAAGCTTCATCATTCAGGCCTAGCCAAGAAAAAACCATTAGAAGTCGTCCCATCCCATTCATGTTGGAAGCACCAAGGTGCTTCCGGGTTGAAAGAATTAGCTGGTGACATCACCGTTCTCCAGGGGGTGCCCGATTGAGGGCTTCTTTCATGTCCACATTAATATACCTACTTGAAATTGCATGATTTTGAACTCCTAGATGGGCAGGAGCTGGAGCGAATGACAGGAGCTCACTCCATCATGTAGCAGCACTCAGGTCTCGAACACGGGTTTGCTGATTGTCCACCCAGCATCCTAAGCACATGAGCCACCACACTCTGCATTAGAAGCTGTTAAAAAGAGAGAAACATATATAGTTTAACCTTGGTTAAATTGGCATCCTTTGGGAATCTAAGTTTTAACGTCAAGGTCTTGGTTATAACCAATCCCTTTAACGCAGGGATGTCAAACTCAATTTCACTGAGGGCCACATCAGGGTTCTGTCTGCTCTTGGGGGGCTGAGGGGGGGAGCCTGTGGTGGCCCGAGTGCTCTACCAGTGAAAATGGGCTCCTGAACTCTGTTTCTGGCAGCGATGGCCTCCTGCAACCCTCTGCTAATGAAAACGAAGCTCCGGAGGCCGCGCACGGCCCTCCTGAGCTCCATTTTCACTGGCAGAGGCACCGTAGGCCAGTCCTTCGCTGTTTCCAGGACCAGATCTAAGCACCCTGCGGGCCACATCCAGCCCGCGAGCCTTGAGTTTGACATCCCTGCTTTAAGGCAATGTCCCCAAGTTAATTTTTTCCTTCTTTTGCTTTTCTCAGGAATTCCTTCATAGATATTACACATCACTTTTGTGAAGAGATTCATGTGTTCCCTTTAACTATTGAAATCTCATCCAGATACATTTTGTTGGTATTGTATAACATGTTTATAAATATTATTCTTATGCACTGTCAGTTTTAAATCGGTATTCGAGGCAGCCTCATTTTCAGATATCTCTTCTATCTAGTATCTCTTCTTTTAAGCCCCTTTCTATTGTATCAGATAATCTAAAGCAGTGTTTCTCAAACTTGGCGACTAAGTCCTGTGGACTTCAACTCCCAGAATCCCCCAGCCAGCATAGCTGGCTGGGGAATTCTGGGAGTTGAAGTCCACAGGACTTAAAGTCGCCAAGTTTGAGAAACACTGATCTAAAGACTAAGCTCTGTTTACATTGCTGTGAATCAGCCTTAAATTCTCCCAAAGTTAAAATATTTTTCTCCATCCTGTATTAGTGGGAGTTTTTCTTTAATTATAATCTTTATTTTTTTCTGGTTGCCTCTAGTAACCAGCCTTCAAGGTCTCCTCTTATCATGTTTTTCTCCCATTGAGAACATTTCCCAGGAAAAGATTTCTTCGATTTAAACTCATATCTTCATGTATTTTTAATAGGATTTTAAACCAACTAGAAATATCATTTGTAACTTTTCAAAGTCTTGTTTCCAGTCAATCTGTCCCCTTAGTCTGTTTAAAATCTTTTTAAAAATCAACATTCTAATAAGCCTTTTACTGCTTGTTTCCAAATTAAAAACTAAAGTTTTTTCTTTCAGTTTTAAATTTACATAAGTCTTCTTCCCATGTGGATCAGAGGAAAATCACTCAGTCTAATAATACTTGTCCTTCTCTGGAAGTTCTTATTGTCCCCAAACCAAAACAATTTATACTCCATTTCCAATAAAACTGATTAAGAGGGAAGGTGGACAAATCCTGTATCGTTGTGGAATTTTCTGACTGCAGCTTGGGGAAAAATGTCTCTATTTATTCCCAGAGCTCTAAAACCCCTTGAGACCACTACTTCATGATCCCGTCAGAGGGAGCGTCCATAAGGAGCCATCTGGGTGATCTCAAATCCTCCTCCAGAGAGGGATCTACTTTCCACTTGTCAGCTCTACTCAAAGCAAAATTGTCTTAGGTAAAGGTAAAGGTTCCCCTCGCACATATGTGCTAGTCGTTCCTGACTCTAGGGTGCAGTGCACATCTCTGTTTCAAAGTTGAAGAGCCCTGTCCAAAGATGTCTCCGTGGTCATGTGGCCAGCATGACTAAACACCAAAGGTGCACGGAACGCTGTTACCTTCCCACCAAAGGTGGTCCCTATTTTTCTACTTTCATTTTTATATGCTTACAAACTGCAAGGTTGGCAGAAGCTGGGACAGGTAAAGGGAGCTCACTCCATTATGTGGCACTAGGGATTCGAACCGCTGAACTGCCAAACTTTCTGATCGACAAGCTCAGCAACTTAGCCAGTGAGCCACTCTACAACAACTGATTTAATTCCCCATTATTCCCAGGAAATATCCACAATCCTGCTTTCTCATTGCAGAATAAAGGAGTACTGTGTTGCTGCCCCTTTGATACTTTCAAAGTCAGAGGCATCAAAGTTATGCAGTGCTTCATTTCTTAAATGTCTGCTGTTGATATGGCTGCAATTTGCTAGAGTCCCTGTGTAGGGTTATGTCCCCATGTACTTTAAATATTTGAGATTATTCTAGACTAGAATCATAGTATTGGAAGAGACGTTAGAGGTCTTCTGTTCCATTGACTAGTTGTTCTCACTGTCAGGAAAATCTTGGGTCAGCTAGGTTTTGACCCTAGAGGTGAAAATAAATCAATTTATATCAGAATTGACAAGGGTGGATTTTTTCAAAAATATACTATCTATAAACAACATAAAGACTTTGGAGCCTTTGGTTTCCATACACGGTTGTCCTCATATGCTTGTTTTGAGAAAAGAAAATAGAGTCAACCTTAGCCTTACACCAATATTATTAGTCAAAGGTAAAGATTAAATATCTCCCATTGCAAAATGCAAGGGGGAATGTTCATTGGTTTATTCTTTTTTATGTTGCTCCTTTATTATATGATTGAAGTGTACATACAAATTGGTAAATAAACAAATGCGATTATACCATCAGATCTATATGCATGAAATCAGTATGTATGAAATCAGTGGTGGGATTCAGGCAGTTCGCTCCGGTTTACACAAACCAGTTGTTAACTCCCCTCCCCCCCTTGGCTATCAAAGTGGATCCTGGGCGCTGCACTGCAATGGAGAAATGGGCAAGGGAGCAGCCGCTGCAAGGGAAGGAGAAGGCTGCTTTCCCTCTTTCTTCTCCCTGCTCCTCCTCCTTCCCTCAGGCTGGGCGCTCCCCATTTCTCCATTCAGTGCAGTGCCCAGGATCCACTTTGATAGTGGGGGGGGGGAGGTAATTTAACAACCGATTCACCCAGGGTCAGGTTGGCCATCATGAGAGGCTCATCCCGCATGAGCGGTGGAGTTGGATCATGGGGATGGGCCACACCTCCCACGACAGTCAAACTGACCCTGGGTGAACCAGTCATTAAATTATTTGAATCCCACGACTGGATAAAGTACAACTTAGAGTAAAAGATGTACTCTAAATTGTAGTCTTGATACAGCTGAACTCACAGGCACAGCGCTTAGTGCAATTCTAAACAATATAGCCATTCACAGGGTAAATATGGTAACTATGATAAAGTGTCTTGGGAATGGATGGATGGATCCTGTAGGAACTGTGATGTTCCTGAGACTTATAAATGGTGCATTTCCAGAACTACAGTAATTGTCCTAATTCTCTTTTGGGAGGGAAACAGAGTTAGAATTAATACAGTGGAGGAGGCAGAAGCCTTCATTAAAAAACACAGTTCTCTCCTAGAGGACGCAAATATGGGAGGTAGTAAAAAAGGTATTAATGTACAAGATATGAAGGAGGGAGGGGGCTGTGGCTCCATCTGGGGACAAGGAGGAGGGAGCAATATCGAAAAGGCTCAGGTCACAAAAATAAATGCATTTGAAATATTATTGTAATTGTTGATATACTAGAAAGGGACCAAAAAAGAGATGATTGAACACACGGTTGATATAATGTAGAACAAGATTCTGTTTTTGCTTACCTTTTATAAGTTGTCTTTAATATTGTAAAAAAATGTGAGATTTGGAGGGATTTCTACCACTAGCACGGGAGCTGCCAAAATTTTCTATGTACCCTTTTACCTTTCCCCATAAATCAGGGGTGTCCAAACTTGGGAACTTTAAGACTTGTGGACTTCAACTCCCAGAATTCCCCAGCCAGGCTGGCTGGGGAATTCTGGGAGTTGAAGTCCACAAGTCTTAAAGTTCCCAAGTTTGGACACCCCTGCCATAAATGTTTAAAAACCAATAAAATTCTTTAAAAAAAAAGAAATTGTCCTAATTCAACTAGAATTGCAGAGATTACAAAATTACAAAAGGAAAGGAAAAGTAAAATAGGGTGTACTCTCTCCTATCCATGTTTAGCTATTAAGGTAAAGTCACCTCTAGATGAGATGGGCAGCACACAAGTAGATAATTATAATAAATATGATAATTTTGGGGAAAAGGATCATGTCATGAGAGGGGGGAGGATGTGTTTCTTCTTTGATTGCCCAACCCGAAGTTGGCCCAACAGTTTGACCACATCACAAGCTAGTAAAAATAGGAATGTGTCGTATTAAATCCAAACCAGCTCAACTTCCAGCAATATGTTCAAGGCATCCCCATGAAATCTAATAAGCAGCCTTTGTGTCGGACAGCAGTTATTTCACTGTGCCTTGTATCTAATTAAGGGCTCCTGATAACAGTATCTCAGTTTGTTTGGATAACTAATGAGAAAAAGAGTGCAGACACCATTAGTACCCGTCACTCTTTCATGCAAATGAAAAATCCGACAGAATGATAGCCTTGAAAGGTACCCAATTAAAGCAGCACATTTAGCAGCTTTGAAAAAAAACAACAACTTTGGCTTGTGTCCTAAGATACAACTGGCTAAATGGGCAGTTTTGAACAGCAGGACTTGATGCTGCTTTTTCACTTGTGACCACGATCTAAAAATTCTTACTACCAAGCTGCTGTTCCTAAGGATCCCTTAGGAAGTTGTTTTCCCTCTCATGTTCAGTTCCATCCTGCCATTTTGGAGCCTGAAAGCATTACTTACAGGTAGTCCCTGACTTACAACCACAATCAAGCCCAGACTTTATGTTGCTAAGCAAGACAGTTTGTCAGGGTTCCAGGTAATAGCCCCATAGATAGCAGAACTCCGAGTCAGGCAGATTCCTCAAAGAATAGTTTCATTGGAAATACCATTATTGGCACAAACTGGTGAAAACCGACTCTGAAAGTTCCCGCAGCACCAGTTTTCACCTGATTAAAAAGTGAAAGTTCCCCCTTTCCTCCAAAAATCAGTCACATTGTCCAATCAAGGTGCTGTTGGGTTGCCTGGTTACTTCACTCCTCCTTTCTCCAGCTACTTGTTGGAACGTCCTTGGTTCCCACAGGGAACTATTTTGTTTTTGCTACAAACCCCCCATCTAACCATGTCCCCACTCCCTATTCCTTCTTCACATTGTGGCAACCCTGAAGCCTCCAAAATGGCCCCAGCCAGGTTCGCTTCAGAGTTGACAAAGTTGCTAAGTGAGCTTTGTCCCATGTTACGACCTTTCCTGCCATGGTTAAGTGAACCACTGCCCTTGTTAAGTTTGTAACATGGTTAAGATAATCGGGCTTCATCATTGACTTTGCTTGTTTAGAAGATCGCAAAAGGTGATCACCTGATTTTGGGACACAGCAATGATCATAAATGCGAACCAGTTGCCAAACATCTGGATTTTGATCATGTGATCATCGGGATGCTGCAATGGTCATAATTGTGAAAAAATGGCTCCTTGTTTTCTCTGTACATTTTCTAGAGTCTGTTTGTGTGCTTGTGTACTTGCAATACACACACACTAAGTTTGCAGTTCAGGATTTTTAAGATATCTATGCATTTAAGACATTTCTTGTTGAACCTAGCTCAATATCTTCCACCACGTGTCCTTCAAAAGAAAGGTAAATCTTTCATAACACACACTAATCACAGAGAAAATTATGTAGATATACATTCCAGTAATGGTTTTCTCTTACCTTCGCTACCGGCTTGGAACTGGGAGGTTGCGCGCTACTCTTCTGCACATGTGCAGAATTTTCTGTGCACGCGCAGAGTGTCTGTGATGACATCTGGGTGGGTGAGCAGAGTCTCCTGTCACTGCCACTACTGGTTCTCCCGAACTGGAGAATACATTACCTCTGATACATTCCTTAACTTATATCACTCATGCTGTATTTAAAGGCTAGCGCCTGGTGGCCTTGTGCATCATTTAGAAGCCATGCAAATGCTACAGCAGCAGAGACTGACAAGAAAGCAGTGTGTAGCACGGAGGATAAATTGATGTCACACGCTGCCATGGTTTTGTTGCCTCTGCATGAAATTTTAATGTAAAACAAGCAGTCCCTTGACGTTTCTCAGAAAACTGTCCCGTGGGCCTATTGATTCCTTGCACTTTAGTTTGAGTGCTCATTACCAACATCGCTTTATCAACATGAAGTCTCTTGTGCTCTCTAGAAATGAAGAACACAACAAATCCATGAAAACGTGGCTATATTAATGCTTGGTTTGAATAACAGATGACAATGCCATTAATTTATTGCAACAGAGTCAATAGGGACTTTACCCTTATCAGCGCCTTTATGGATTATTTCATTGTGATTTACATAAAGATGGATATAAGAGGAGAGCAGGCAGAATTGGAGGGTAGAGTGAAACATGTCATCAGTTTAGAGTCACCACAAGAGTTGCCACAAGAGACCCAACTCCATCTCCCCTTGAGTTCCACTGATTTTTTATCTAGTGCCAGTTTAGTGCTGACCATTAATTGACCAGATTCTTGTGACTTCAAAAATTCCTTTGTGCTGCAACCTACACAAATGGTCCTAATTCTTTGGATCTGACTTTGCCTTTGTAGACAGTCCAGAAGCTGTGTTCTATGCAGAAAACAGGAGTCTACATATTTGAAAGAGACAGCCATTAGAGTCACATAATTCTGATGATGGGCATTTGATTGGCTTCAAATAAACTTATAAAGCAGTTAAAGTGCTGGTTTTAATCTTTAAAGGCCTATGTAAGTCAGGACAAGCTTTTTCAGGTAAACCTAGACATCTGTTGAAGTCATTCCAGGAAGGGAAGCTTGGGGAATCTCCCAGTCATGAGATTGGAGGGTGTCCAAAGTCCATGGAAAACAAAAGTCTTCTGCCATGCATTTGAAGTCTAATGGTTATGAGTTGTGCAGTATCGTGTTTCTTTTATACAAATCTAGACAGCATACTGAAAAGCAGAGACATCACCCTGACAACAAAAGTGTGTATAGTCAAGGCTATGGTTTTCCCAGTTGCAATGTATGGCTGTGAAAGTTGGACCATAAGAAAGGCTGAGCACCAAAGAATGGAAACCTTTCAACTATGGTGTTGAACAAGACTCCTGTGAGTCCCTTGGACTGCATGGCGAACAAACTGGTCAGTCCTAGAGGAGATCAACCCTGACTGCTCTTTAGAAGGCCAGATCCTGAAGATGAAACTCAAATACTTTGGCCACCTAATGAGAAGGAAGAGCCTAATGCTGGGAACAATTGAGGGCAAAAGAAGAAGGGGACAGCAGAGAATGAGGTGGCTGGATGAGTCACTGAAGTAGTAGGAGTGAGCTTGAATGAACTTCAAAAGATGGTAGAGGACAGGAAGGCCTGGAGGAACATTCTCCATGGGGTCGCAATAGGTTTGATACGACTTCGCGACTAACAACAACAAAAGTCCATGGAATGAGCTATCTTCAGAAATTCAGGCTTAGAAAGACTTGAAAACAGAAGTCTTCTGCCATGCATTTGAAGTCTAACAGTTATGAGTTATGCAGTATTGTCTTTCTTTTATAATTTGCATTTCTTGCTGTTCTAGTGTATTAGTTTTAATGTGAAGTCTAAGTAGGTAAGAAAACAGGTAAATTATTTTCTCCTTTTCTCTATTATTTCCATATCCATTGGTCTTTCACCACAGATATTTTGAATGCTGTAATTTGGGATACTTCAAGAGCTCAATGGCTTCTAATACTGGTCCACGAAAAGAGAAGCAAATCTCTTTTGACATAATCCTACTCACACAAAGTCGGCTTTTGAATTGGGCTAGCACAACTGTAAGATTGAGTTCACAAGAATTGTTAACCCCAGTTATGAGCTTACCATTATCTGGGTTGCAAGAACTACTTTTATACGAGAGACACGTAATGGAATGTTCTGCATCTCTTTGTAGCCATCTAATGCAGTCCCAAAGGTGCTTTTTTCTTCTTCTTCAAGAGGCAACTGGACTTTCCTGTTTTTTTTCTTTGAAGATGTTTCACTTTTCATCCAAGAAGCTTCTTTAGGTCTGACTGGATGGGGGAGGGGGAATGAAAAGATTTATATTCTTTGCAAACAGCTGGTCATTTGCAACCTTTTAGAGAGTCATTGAGGCTACCTGGAGGTTTGTTTATGTCTTCAGGGTCAACCTCCAGGTGGCCTCAATGACTCTCTAAAAGGATGCAAATGACCAGCTGTTTGCAAAGAATATAGATCCTTCCATTCCCCACCATCCAGTCAGAGCTGAAGAAGCTTTTTGGATGAGAAGTGAAACATCTTCAAAACAACAAGGAAGTCCAGTTGCCCCTTGGGAAAAAAGTGCATTTTGGGGACAACCCTGACCTGGATGACTGAGAATCTCCATAGACATCTAATGCAATGATTCTCAACCTCAGCTACTTTAACATGTGTGGTCTTCCACTCCCAGAATTCCCCAGCCATCATGCTGGCTGGGGAATTCTGGGAGTTGAAGTACCTGCACTACATATCAAAGTTGCTGAGGTTGAGAAACACCCATCTAGGGGCGAGCTAGATTCTGCAGGTGGAAGCAGATACAAGATGCCCAACAGAATAGCCAACAAAATCCTGTTCTGTATATACAGGTAGTCCTTGACTTACAACCACAACTGAACCCAAAATTTCTGTTGTTAAGTGAAACGTTTTAAATGAGTTTTGCCAAACCTTATTGAATAAATAACATTGCAAGTAGTCCTTGACTGATGACCACAATAGAGTCCAAAATTTATGTTGCTCTGCAAGGCAGCCGTTAAGTGAGTTTTGTCCCATTTTATGATCGTTCCTGCCACAGTGTGTAAGCGAATCGCTGCAGTTGATAAGTTAGTGACCTGGTTGTTAAGTGAATCTGGCTTCCACACTGACTTTCAGAAAGTCACAAAAGCTGATCACACAACCCCGGGACCCTACAACCATCATAAATATGAGACAGTTGTCAAGCATCTGAGTTTGATCACGTGACCATGGGAATCCTGCAAAGGACATAACTGTGAAAAATGGTCCTAAATAATTTTTTCCAGTCCTGTTGTAACTTTGAACCATCGCTAAAGATACAGTTGCAAGTCGAGAACTACCTGTCATACTATTTTCGCCCATATGATTATTTTCAGATTGTATTGTGAAAACCCCAACAATACAGTACTGAAAGCAAACACACTGTAGCTTTGAGCAGTGCAGGCTGCAACAATTCAGTCAGCCGCTAGATGGCAGCAGGTAGCCCTAATTTCTTCTCATATGTTTAAGTGGGTTGACTCATTAAAATAGCGGCCTCTTTAATTTGAGCCTTAAACAGCTGCATCGCTTTCTTTCATGTTCGCTCAGGTGGCTGAGAAAAGGACCGCTGTGTTTGAAGAGGCGCTGGGCTTGTCTGCCCCCAAATTACCCAGCATCGATTGCTTTCCATTAAAATGGATCGAGCCATTTCTCCTTTCTGTCGTATTAAAATTATATTTCCTGCAGAAAATCGTAGGTCTATAACTTAATGCGCTATGGAAAACTATTTCTGTGGACTTCTTGGGGGCATCTTAATAAATCTGTTCTTACATTCTCTTGTGAAGTTCTTTGAACACTCTTATGGTATATATAAAAGCGGTTATTGTACGTCTCAGCAGAACGAGGCAAAAACCTCATGTTTGCAAAAAATTCAAAAAATGCTGGCTGTAGTTTTGGAAATTATTGGAGGGTGCGTAACCCCCCCCATCCCCCACCCCCAGGGCACAGTCCCTCCTCCGTCGCCAAGCTTGCAATTAATCTTTTCAGTTCTGCAACAGCGCTGAATTGCAACAGGGAGGGCTGGCTGGATTTTACTAACATCACACAGAAAGCTCTTCCAGATGGCTGGATCCAAATGATCAGAGTGGTGTGGCTAATTGGCAATCAAGCCATTAATTGGTTAATTATAGCAATTGATGGTCTCAGCACTGATTCCTTCAAACAGTAGCAACAGCGATAGTTTGGATTTTTTTTTTGCGCTTTTCTTTTCCCTTCCCATATTGGTAATTCTGAGAGGGATCTGGTTTCTGAAAACAAGAGAGTTAAAATATCATGTTTTCCTGAAAATAAGACAGGGACTTATTTTCTTTTGACCCCCGAAGTAAGCGCTTGGCCTTATTTTGGGGGAGGTCTTATTATTTTCGAGGTGCAGGAGGCGACAAGCATGGTCACCTCATGGCTGCTGCTGTGTTGCAATATTTTCAGGGGAGGGCTTATTTTCAGGGGAGGGCCTATTTTCAGGGGAGGGCTTATCTTAGCACATGCACTCAAAAGCCCGATGGGGCTTATTATCCGGGGAGGTGTTATTTTCAGGGAAACAGGGTAGTTGTTATTGTTCATTTGATTTGAAGTCGGAAACAAACCCTTTTTTTTGGGGGGGGGGTTAAGGGATGCTTAATATTGAGCAGAAAGAAAGATCGAACATGGAGAAGACATAAGACAGATGGCTGTTGAATCCTCCTTGCTAAGGATGAAAATCAAGGGTTGATTTCAGCTGATAGATTCAAAATTTCCTTCACATAGAATTCAACCAGAGGTGGTATTCTGTTGGTTTGAACCGGTTTGCCCGAACCAGTAGTGGAAATCGCAGGTGGCCCTGCCCTCTGACTCCAGCTCTATGGCATCCCATTTAGGCCCTTTTTTAAAGCCAAAGCACATGCGTGGAAGACTGAGCGCATGCGGGGACGGGGTGCATGTGAGCTCACATTTGCAAACCAGTAGGGAAGGTAAGTGAATACCATCCCTGAATTCAACCTTATTTCCCTGAGAAGCTAACATTCCCCCCATTCTTCCTTCACCGTGGAGAATATTAAGGCAGGTGGAAGCAAGTGGTGGGTTTCAATTTTTTTAAGAATCTCTTCTGTAGGTGTGGCCTGCTTTATGGGAGTGGCTTGCCAGCCATGTGACTGGGTGGACGTGGCCAACTTGTAAAATGTGGGGAAACTCACTTAACAATGCTCTTGCTTAGCAACCAAAATGTTGGCTCAGAAACTCTGGCATTTGAAGCATGCAAGTTTTAAAGCTGTAAAGTTACAAGACCCTTGCATCCCTAAACCTTTAGGGAAAGAAACCCCAGGGGTCTTCAAACCTGACAGCTTTAAGACTTGTGGACTTCAACTCCCAGAATTCCTCCTCCAGTCATGTTGGCTCAGGAACTCTGGCATTGAAGTGTGCAAGTCTTAAAGCTGTCAAGTTTCAAGACCCTTGCACCCCTAAGCCTTTAGAAAAAAAACCCAGAGGTGTTCAAACTTGACAGCTTTAAGACTTGAAGGTTTAGATAGGACTCTTAGAGGTGGGTGGGGCGATTGGTGAGCCAGTCAATCAGTGAGTGGCGGGCGAGGCAAGTGTGGTGCGGATGGGAGGGGGGAGGGGGCTGGAACAGGTTCTAAACAACACGGTAGATTTGTGAAACTTCTTCTATAGAAGAGGTTTGAACTGGCAGGAACCCACCCCTGAATCTATTGCTCTTCCTCCTGTTTCCCAAGGTCATGGCCACATATCACTTACAGCAGGGGTGATGATCAATAGCCTTTTTATGACTTATGGACTTCAACTCCCAGAATTCCTCCCCCAGTCATGTTGGCTCAGGAACTCTGGCATTAAAGCATGCAAGTCTTAAAGCTGTCAAGTTACAAGACCCTTGCACCCCTAACCCTTTAGAAAAAAAACCCCATGGATGTTCAAACTTGACAGCTTTAAGACTTGTGGACTTTAACTCCCAGAATTCCTCCTCTTGCTCTTCATCTTGATGATGTGCGGACGGGCGGGGGGAGGGAGCTGGAACCAGTTCTAAACAGCACTGTAGATCTATAGAAGAGGTTAGAACTGGCAGGAACCCACCCCTGGAGGAAGCCCACCGTAACGTGTAATATTCTGTGCAGACCTGGGAAAACTTGACTATTTGAAGATGACGTATATAAAGTATGTGGAATTGCAGGACAAAACCTCCATTCTGTGGAGGATGCGTGCTTTGCATGAAGGTCTGAAGTTCAAAGCATAGCATCTTCAATCAGAAAAGAATCAGGAAAGTGACAAGGAGGCAGAGTTATACCTGTAATGGTTTGTGGCCAGGGTGGGTTCCGGCTGGCTTTAGTGCTGGTTCGCTCATGTGCACGCTTTGTGCACGTACGCACTAAATGTGTGCTGTGCACACATGCGCAGTTCAAGTAAACTTGTTCTGCACATGAGCAGAACTTAAAAACAAGATGCCGGTGCCAATGGCTGTGACCAGAGAACCGATTTGGGGTTGTGGCAGGCCTGGGTCGCTGCTGGTTCCAGCGACCTGCACCGCCATACCACTACCGGTTTGGCCGAACCGGGCCAAACTAGTAGGAACCCACCTCTGTATGAGGCACAGTGGGTAGAATGCAGTATTGCAGGCTGGGGGCGCAGTGGTTAGAATGTAGAACTGCAGGCTAACTCTGTCCAACGCCAGGAGTTTGATCCTGACTGGCTCAAGGTTAACTTCCCCTTCCATCCTTCTGAGGTAGGTAAAATGAGGACCCCGATTGTTGTGGACAATATGCTGACTCTGTGAACTGCTTATAGAGGGCTGTAAAAGACTGTGAAGTGGTACAGTCTGAGTGCTATTGCTATCTGAGAATGATCTCAAGAAATGAGGCCAAGAGATGCTGCTTAGGGACAATCAGATAGCAACAGCAATAGCACTTAGGCTTATAAAGCACTTTACAGGTATAATACCTCTGCAGGCCTCTGGAGGACCACAACATCCAAAAAGTAGACCAGCCCAAAATATAAAATTTAAATTATAATCTAATGATTAAATGTTATTAATGGGATCATTCTATGTATCTATTAATTTTCTTTTTACCAGATAAAAAAAAAAAAGCAGCATTCAGAGGATGCCCTGAAGGCTTCAAAGGGTTATATTTAATACTTATCCCTCATTTAATGCACAGTTTGTATATTTATTTGTTTTCATTCTTTATTGGTTCAATTTATGTACTCAGCACTCAGTGCATAATGAAATGGATGATTCTGCAGAAACAGGGAGAAATGATCTAACTCAGTCGAAGGTTAAAGCTAAATATAGCTTCCAAACCCAAAGTGATTTTTATATTTTATCTAATGGAGCTGGTTAGCTTGTTTTAAAGTTAGTTCCAGGCCAGTGCATGGCTCCCACGAGACCTCCTTGATTGATTGATTGTTCATTGTTTGAAATGTTGGTTAACATTGACTACAATTATTGCCAGGCAGGAAAAAAAAATACCCTGCAATTTCTTCACAGCTATTCCCATTATATGAAAGAGTGTTTGCTTTAGGTAAAGGTTCCCCTCGCACATATGTGCTAGTCGTTCCTGACTCTAGGGGGTGGTGCTCATCTCCATTTCAAAGCTGAAGAGGCAGCTCTATCGGAAGATGTTTCCGTGATCATGTGGCCGGCATGACTAAACGCCAAAGGTGCACGGAACGCTGTTATCTTCCCACCAAAGGTGGTTCCTATTTTTCTACTTTTTTTACGTGCTTTCGAACTGCTAGGTTGGCAGAAGCTGGGACAAGTAACAGGAGCTCACTCCATTATGCGGCGCTAGTGATTCGAACCGCCGAACTGCCGACCGTTCTGGGTGACAGGCTCAGTGCCTTAGCAGTGAGCCACCGTGTCCATTTGCTTTAGAAAAAAAAAGTTTGGCAATATTTTCCTAGATGAAACATAGTGACTTTGAATTGACAGGGATGAAGACCAGCCAAGGATGTCCAAGGCAGCCTTATATTTCACTGAGCAATCCAGTATCTGTTGGTTTGTAGCTTACAACCATCCCTCAATCTCATGGAAGACATCAAACCTTGACACATACACACCCAGTGATGCCCCTTTTTGTTGAAAAGGTGACATTTTGGCATTGAAGTGTTGAAGACTCTCACCTTCTCCAGGAGAAATTCAGAGAAACCATCTATCCAATTTCTCTAGATGAATATGGGGGACACCATGTCTGTCCAAGCAATTCTATTTAAAATATACATAGAACATAAAAACATACAGACATATATCAAGTAGTTGACATGCATACATGTGTTATGCCAAGTGGTTGGTTGGACTGTTATGACTGGGGGCATGAGGGTTTATTGGCTTTTATATCAGGATTTTATTTCTGTAAGCACCCAGAGTCATTGTGAGTGAGTAGTGCAACCATATAAATTTTCTAAATAAAAAATGAATAGAGTAGGGTAGGGTAAGAATAGAAGTAGAAGTAGGAGTAGAGTAGAACACAACACAACACAACACAATACAATAGTTTCATTATATCCAATCTCACTTAGAAATCTATCAAGAATTCTCCAAAAATCTATTAAGATGTATATAATATCTCTACTTTCCTTGATCAGATCTAAGTAGGATAAGCATTCAGCCTATGCTTTCTACCAGGATGGGCAAACCGCAAACATTACAAAGCAAGAATACAATTCTGGCACATTGACTTGGGATTTTTTTTTCTGGCAATTCAATTGGATGGAGAGGGAGAGAGGGAGACAGATGGAGAGAGGGGGGAGAGAGAGGGGGGGAGAAAGGGGAGAGTTGGAGAGAAGGAGTGATGGAGCGAAGGGGAGAGAGAGAGGGAGAGGGGGGGAGAGAGGGAGGGAGGGAGTGATGGGGAGAAGGGGGAGAGAGATGGAGAAAGGGGGGAGAGAGAGAGGGAGGGAAAGAGGGAGAGAGAGGGGGAAGGGAGGGAGGAGTGAGAGAGAGAAGTCACAAACCCATACAATTTTCATACCAGTTAGTAAATTGTTGGGAAAGATCAATGCCAGGGAAATGAACTCACCCAGGAAGGATTTTCAAAGAGTCATGCTCACATTGGAGAGACAAGAACATGCTGTAGCCTTAAAGATTAATCTACTTGGCCTAGTGAGTGTAATTTAATAAGGTATGTCACAGATCCATTTAACATCTGCATGTTTGGGGAACAATAGCTTGTCTGGCTCGTCCATTAATAATACATACCAGGTAAACAGAGCACTGATTAAAAGAGTGTTATTAAGCTTTCCTAAAGCCAACAGCTCTCCAGATGCTCTTTTACCCACTGCCATTTTTATATCTATATCTGCATGCCCATATTTCGAACGTTGTGCGCCAGTCTGATAATGCCAAGGAAATAAAAGGGCTGAGAAAAAATTGGACAGGGATAAGCAATTCAGTCAAGGGCTTGCAATGCCAAAATCAAGGGAAGACAAAGGCGTTTCATTTATTTTTACTTACCAAAAAAGGAGATAGGGAAGTCATGTTTATATAGATTTCCCCAACCTGCCATCCAAATGGAGTAGATTACAGTTCTGGAAGCTAAAGTCCCAACATGGTCCAAGACTGGGAAGGCTAGCAGTCAGAAGACATGATGAAAATTCCTTAATTTCACAGCACCTGGACAGACTTAACCACAATTTCATTGGGAAACTGTAAGCATCCTAGACCAAGCCAAGTCCAAAAAATGCTAGTGAATTCTGGGAAACTGGCACTTGGACAAATCTGTCATCAACAGGCACATAGATGTAGACAATAACTACATGCCATTGAAAAGAGAGAATCAAAATAGAAACAAAAAGACCCAAACACCTCCTCACCAGCAGTCAACACCTTGATAAGAAGAGGTTTACACCAAGGTTAACATTAGATTAATAGAATTCTTTATTAGCCAAGTGTGATTGGACACACAAGGAATTTGTATTTGATGCATATGCTCTCCGTGTACATAAGGAGAATAAAATACATTCATCAAGAATGAAAAGATACAATGCTTACTGATAGTCAAGGTTACTAATAATCTATCAAATCATACTAGGAAACAAATAAAAACAATATAAATTGAAAGATACAAGCAACATGGTTATAGTCATAAGTGGGGAGAGATAGATACTAGGAAGGAAGAGAAGAATACTACTAATACATTCTTAGTAAATTATTGACAGTGTTGTGAGAATTAGTTGTTAAGCAGAGTGATGCCATTCAGAAAAAACTGTCCTTGTGTCTAGTTGTTCAGGTGTGCAGTGCCACACCAGAACCAAGTGAAATCAAGAAGTAAACAAATCAAATCAAGAAGTAAACAATAGCCCAATAGAGGAACAACCAATTCACACAAATAAGCTAACAGCAAACAATAGCCTAATTAAGGAATCACTTAAGATTGGACAATTGTCTGAAATAGTATAGGATTTCTTGCCTGAGAAAGAAGATTAGAGGACCTCTAAGGTCCCTTTCAACTTTGTTATTCTATTCTATCCATAAGAACTCTTCCACCAGGAGTAAAATTCAGCAGGTTCCGACAGGTTCTGGAGAACCGGTAGTAGAATTTGGAGTAGTTTGGAGAACTAGCAAATACTACCTCTGGCTGGCCCCAGAGTGGGATGGGAATGGGGATTTTGCAGTATCCTTCCCCTGTAGTGGGATGGGAATGGGGATTTTGCAGTATCCTTCCCCTGGAGTGGGGTGGGAATGGGGATTTTGCAGTATCCTTCCCCTGGAGTGGGGTGGGAATGGGGATTTTGCAGTATCCTTCCCCTGGAGTGGGGTGGGAATGGGGATTTTGCAGTATCCTTCCCCTGGAGTGGGGTGGGAATGGGGATTTTGCAGTATCCTTCCCCCGCTACACCCGCAAAGCCATGCCCACAGAACCGGTAGTAAAAAAAAAATGAATTTCACCACTGTCTTCCACCAACATTAATAGGGCAAGCCACTAGAATATAAAAAGAGAACAAATCTCACTCCCTTCTAGCACTACTGATGTTACCTTTTTTGGTGGCGAAACATCTGCAAGAAAACAACGAAGCTCAGAGAGGACCAAGGACTCTACAGTTCAACCCTAAGCTATATAAATTCCCTTTCCTCCAAGTCAGTCTTCAAAGTCAAAGAGGATGCGTTTGGATCATTGACTAAAGTAATAGAAGTCAAAACAGAAATAATAGGAATGTAGATGTATCATGAAAAACCGGACTCTCACAGTTATTGCCAGATGAAAATTGACAACATCAGATGAAATGCCAGAGACGTTTCATCCTTTTGTCTTTCTTCTCTCCTGGAGTGCATTTCACTTGTGTCCCCCCCCCCCCCGCCTCTTCATTTCCTTCTCACTTAGCATTGTTTCAATGTAGCTTGGTCACCATGTTCATAAATTCTGTGATTGCCGAGATCCGGAATGCTGATGTGCTGAAGAATCTCTATGGAGTGAATTATAAAACTGGACAGATTTAGACTTAGCAAAAAAAAAAATATTATGGAAATAAATTCAGTCCACTGACTCAGTGTCTTTGCAGGCTTAAAATATTTCAATGTCATAAAACTTTCCAAATACCAAAGCTCCGGGAAGATGAGATGAAGTTTGCTTAAACAGCTTTGTGGCTGCCTGCTTCACCATCTCAGCCCTGGTTTGCTGTGTTAAAAGATACAAACTGCTAGTCAGTCACCGTCTCCTTAGCTGTCAAGGAGAGGAGAGACCAATGTTTTCTTGGAGATGATGAAGCTCATAATTGGATAAACAATGCATCATCAAAATGCCACAAGCAACTGACAACACACATCCTTTTTTTTTGCATACTTTCCAGTAAGGAAGCCTACGCTTAATAAGTCTATCAAGATGAGTAGCTCAGTTTAGTAAATTATTCCATTTGACAACATAGAGATTAATTGTGATATTATACCAGCAATCTAGTTTACCTTCCCAAATCATATTTCTGTGTTAGGGACAAGCAAATCCCCATCCTTAGACAGCATTGGAACTGATTTCACCCAATATTTGGCTAAGATTTTGAAACTTTGAAACGTTCCGTTCTGTATTTTTCGGAGTATAAGGTGCACCTTTTTCGCTCAAAAAAGAGGCTGGAAATCTGGATGCGTCTTATACACCGAATACAGTATTTTTGCCTCCCAAAACACCACCCCCTTTGCAAAAATGGTCATGCATAGCCTTTAGGAGGCTTCCAGAGTGCTCCTGGGGGCTGGGGAGGGCAAAAATGAGCAACAAATGGGCCGTTTTTTGCTTGTTTTTGCCCCCAGCCCCTAGGAACACTCTACAAGCCTCCTAAAGGTTATGCATGCTCTTTTTAAAACAAAACCAGGCTCATTTTTTGTGAAAAACGGGCCGTTTTGGGGAGGTCTGCAGAGTGCAAAAACCTTTTTTTAAATTTGCCTCTTCAAAATCTTGGTGCATCTTATACTATGAAAAATACAGTATTTTCTGCTTTGGCCCCTTTACACAGATGACCTTGAAGGAAATATGCAGCAACTATTAGGCAACAGGAAGGTAGCCCCAGAAATCATGAGAAAGAAACTTAAGAGTGCCTCACTTTAATTATTCTTTGTGTAGAAGGAAGGGAAGAAGAAACACTGTTTGGCTTTCAAGGCAGAATATGTCAGAATATTCATGAACTGGAATAGGGCATAGCAGCAGGTCAGCCATTGGGGATGGGCTGGAATAGGACATGGTAACAAAATTCAGCCAATGTATAGGCATAGAAACTAATGAGGGATGTTTGGGAGCTGAGACAGCAAGGAGCCTGGGCGTGGTTTATGCTTAGAGGAGGTTCTCTGTATTAAGCTCTGAACTGAAACCCATCTCTTCTCTGCCTGTGTTTTGCCTGTAACTACTACCACATTGGAAAATCCACTGTTGGTATTGTATATTTACTCGTGTGTTATATTGTATATAAAGAGAAGTTAATGAATCCTGCTGAATCAGTTACCTGTGGGTGCTTTCTGGATTTGATTTCTGGATTTGTTTTCCGCAACAAACTCTGACATAGTCTATATCAGGGGTGTCAAACTCAAGTCGTCATGGTGTTGTCACGTGACATATTCACTAAACCGGGCATGGGTGTGTCCAGCGCATGACACATCCAGCCTGCGGGCCAGGAGTTTGAAAGCCCTGGTCTATATCAAGGGTCTCCCAACTTAGCAACTTTAAGACGTGGACTTCAACTCCCAGGATTCCACAGCTGGCTGGCTAAAGTTGCCAAGTTTGGAGTCGCCAGTCTATACCAATAAAGTAGAGTTACAGTATTTGTAATGTTCATTTCCTGATCTGGTTGGCCTTCAATTCCAGTGCCTTCAATTCCAGATACCACCAACATAGGATACCTGAAGATAAAAGGTCCAAGATCTTTGTTCTAAGACAGGAGTGCAAAAAGTCCAACCTGTGGACCACATAAAGGCTGGCTTTTGATTTTAAGCTGGGTAGCGATGGTGTAGAACAAATGTCTTAATGCCTGTAGTGCTTCAAGACACTCATTTTACCCCTTAAGACCCCTGAAACCAAGCCGGTTTCTTCTTAAGTCAGTTTTCTGAATACATGGAATGCATTTCCACTGATGGAGAATCCACAACATCTGGGAAAGATGGAGGGCAAAAGAAGAATGGGACAACAGAGAAGGAGGTGGCTGGATGGAGTCACCAAAGCAGTCGGTGTGAGCTGAAATGGACTCCAGAGGATGGCAAGAGGACAGGAAGGCTTAGAGGAACATTGTCCATGGGATCACAAGGACACGAATTTGCAACTAGCAACAATAATTAAAAACGGAAGATTAGATATGTTTCTAAGTGATTTATGATTGCTTGGACTCATATGTCTTGATCATTTGTCTACAGATATTCCTAGTCATCCAGGTCATGGTTGTCCCAAAGGTGCTTTTTCAAAAGGCAACTGGACTTTGATTTTTCCTTAAAGATATTTTGCTTCTCAACCAAGAAGCTTCTTTAGTCAAAATTGAAGAAGCTTCTTGGATGAGAAGCAAAATGTCTTCAAGAAAACAATAAGTCCAGTTACCTTTTGAAAAAGCACTTTTGGGTCTTGGTTATCTGAGTCACAGGAATTCCATGTATCCTTGGAATCTTTTTCATCATAAAAAAGTGGATTGTGCAAATCATAGTTATCCTTTTTTTTCCCAGTCATTATTCCTTATCTGTTCTGATGGGAATAATAACATCCCACATTGTTATGTTGTGGAAATAAATGAGATAAAGGAAGTGAAATATTATGTGCGCAGACAGTGCTATATCACTAACAAGACTGATAGGTATAAATGCCTGAGTGAACAAATCTGTCTTGCTCAAATGTTCTGTCACACTCACTGAGAAATTAATGCAAGCTCTGAATTATTATTTTTTAAATTAAACCAAACCAGAGGCAAAGGTTTGCCGAGGAAATGAATAATACTGTATCATATCCAATATTTTCTTATAAAAATCTGAATGTACTCTGATTCATTCAGAAGTGAACTGATGAAAGTTATAATGCATGTCTAGGTTAGGAGAAAAGGTTATTTTGTGATTGACAGGAAAAATAATCAACAAAGAATAAATGTCTGACTAGGGATTATACAGAATGCATATTTGTTCTTATTTTTCTTGGAGCGGTCCTTGGTGCTTTCTGAGCTTGGATGTTTTATTACAGAGGTTTTATTATCCAAACTAAGTAATATCATTATTTACCTAGTTTGGACAATGAAGCATCAGCAAGAAAACAAGCAAGCTCAGAGAGCACCAAGGATCCCTAAACTACAAATAGTCTCCTTTATTAGTACCACATGTGGCCATCAAAAGCTTCAGAGAGCATGCAAATGGGGAAAAAATTGCCTGCAGCCCAGAGGTGGTATTCAACCGATTTGCACTGGTTCGCACGAACAGGTAGTGGAAATTTGGCATGGGTTGCCGTACTGGTAGTGACTGCTGGCTGGCCATGCCCCCGAACTAGTTGTCTGGTTGCTGCTCGCTTTCTCACCCCACCCGCCCGCTTGCCCCGACTTGCAAGGCAATGGGATGCATGTGTGTGAAAAGCAGGGAGGCGATGGCAACGGCTTTTTCGGCAACCTCCAGTACTTTTTGGCAGCCTACAACCAGCCGCCGGAGCCGCAAAGAAACTCTCAAAGAGGAGGGAGCTGGGAGACTTCTTTGCCAGTCACTTCCCAGCAGCTGGCTGGCTGGGGACTGCCGAAAACTACTGGAGGTCAGCTTGCCTTCTGGAGTCTGGACCAGTTGCCACGGGAGGAAGGTAAGCAGTCTGAACAAAGAGGTGGAGGGGGAAGTGGGGCTAGGGGCGGGGCTGCTAACAGGGTGAAACAGGGAGGCACACGTGACTGGCGAAGGGAGGAAAGAGCACCATGCAGGTAGATAGGTAGTTTTTTTTTAATCCTACCTTTTTCTGTGGGCGTGGCTTGGTGGTGGTGGGTCATGCGACTGAGTGGGCATGGGTGTGAATGATGTCAAGTTGGCCATGCCCACTCAGTCACATTAACCCCCCCCACCTAGCCACGCCCACCTAACTGGCAGCGAACAATTATGAAACCCACTACTGCTGCAGGCCCATTTCCACCACTAGCACTGATGATGTTACCAAGTTTGGGTAATGAAACTTCTGCAAAAAAAACCAACCAAGCTCAGAGAGTGCCAAGGATCCTCATTTCAACCTTGAGATACACATATTTATTTTTTATTGGTCATTTTTCTTTTAAAGACATGACTGCCTAAACCAAATCACATGAACAACATCTCCCTCACCCCAAAATTGTGAGAGCGTCCACCAAAAGCCTACTTCCCAAGCCTGAGAAATCAGGATATTTTTGTGTATTTCCACCATTTTAAAACATCCGCCAAAGTTTATTTTTATTGGAACTGTTATGAATACCATTTTGGCCTTCAGCCTTACTGCCCGTCCTTTACTTATAGAATTGTCCTCTAACTCCTAACCTAACTTTATAACTCCCAATTGCTGCCTCTATGCGATGTTTTCCCCTATATATTAAACTGTGTGGTAGCCAGGAGTGTGCACTTTTAAATACCAGAGCTAGCCATCCATCTTGATAACAGACAGGCCTCTTTGCTATCGAAAGTTGATTTGGATGATCAATTGCAATCCACTAAGGTCATTATCAATATACAAACAAGGGGATAAATATCATTTGGGATTCATTGGCAGCGTGAGGGATGACCCGAGTATACTGAGTGAACAGCAAAGTGAAGAGCAAGCCATATTCTCATCACCCTGGTGTATATGGGATGTATGACTGTACCTTGTAGCATGGCACCTAAAATGCCAATTTAAGTTGGTTAGTTAAAAGCAGGGGTGTCAAACTGGATTTCTTCGAGGACTGGATCAGCATTGTAGTTCTCCTCTGCAGGCTGGCCAGGCAGGGGGAAGGGGGAGATGGAATGGATTCCTCCTGGAGCACCCTGCCCACCAATACTGGGCATGGGGGCGCATGAGGCCTCCCCTGTTGTCCCCAATTCGGGTCTGAGCCTGGTGCCAAAGCCAATGATGGACGCCAAACAGGAGGTGCAGGTTAGGTGCAGGGACATGGCCAGGTTAGGTCAGCGATGGCAAACCTTTTCAGGTTTGGTACTGAGTACCCAAAAAAGAGGGCATGGCAACAAATGCCAAAAAGGGAGTACTTTGTGCCACATGCTCATCTAGGCCGCGACTAGGAAGAGAAGTTGCCCAGGGGGCATGAATGTATCAAAGATATACTTCTGATTTCTGGCTGGCAAGTCTTCCGGTTAGCTACCCGGAAGCGCATGCTCACACTGGAAAACAGAAGGCCAGCTCTTCAGGTTTCCAGCACTGTCACACACACAAAGACCAGCTGATCAGCATGTGCGCATGTGTGCCAGAAACCCGAAGAGGAATGGCTGATGCCGCGCATGCCAGGTGATAAGGCTCCATGTGCGACTTTGGGCACACATGCCATAGGTGGGCCATTACGGTGTTAGGTGATACCCTATTACTGTCTCAACATACTTTGTCTATGTTCAACTGAACCTATCTGAGATACTTTGTGGCTCTTTGGAACCCCCAAAGTAAGACACTGAGGTGATCAAGTTCTCTTGTATACATCACAATAAAGTCTATCTCTCCAAAAACCCTTTCCCACATTCTTTAGCTAACTAACAAGAGAGAGCTCATAGTCTCACACAGATCGATGCGGGCTACAAGCAAGCTTTGTCATATCCTGTTTTTGGTATTAATCACCTTTACCAACCTTCCCTTTCAGCCATTTTGTGTCTTGCTGTGAGCATTACCAGTAATGCTGCAGGGAGAACATTTAAGATCCTTATTATTATTATTTTTTATTGTTTTAATTAAACAAAAAAAAACCACAGAAAAACATTCTTCATTACATCTTCCAGAAAGCATGTCGATTGGTTACAAATAAATTTCGTGCGTTACTACAATCATTTTTTATATTTCATTCATATTGAATTGTACATTTTAAATCAAAAATCTTTATACCCTCAATATACCACCATTATCATTTAACTCTATTGGTATTCTTTGTCTAGAATCATTTATGTTTATATTATAATAAGATCCTTATTATTATCTCCAAGTGCCTGTCAGATAGTAAACTGGATAAAAAGTTCTGAATATGTACTAGCAAAATCAAGGAATTAAACCATCATGCTATTTCACTATGCTACACCTGCAGGAGCAAATCAGTAATTTCGGGAAAATCTACCCTTTAGGATTTTTCTTTTCAATTCAACAAGAACCATTTCAAGAAGACAATGTGAGTTTTAAAGTGTTGTGAAACCCATAGCTGAAAGGATCCCTGTAAGGAGATCGATAAATTTCACTTTTATGAATTATATCATGCATTAACTGATCTGTAATTGCAGACTACTAATATGCAAATCAGAACCTAAAATAGTGATAGAACTGCTCCCCCCCTCTAAATGTTCCAAATAATGCAAAACAGAAAAATTCACATCCAGTACTGCATCCTGCTTCCATTCCACCATGCGGTTTAGCCAATAGAACTTCATTTAGAAATTCCTTGTGTGTCCACTCTTGCTTGGCCAATAAAGTATTCTATTTTAGTCTAGTCTAGATCTGGAAGGGCTTAGTGGTTAAGACACTGAGCTTCTCAATCAGAAAGGTCGACAGTTCAGCGGTTCGAATCCCTAGCATAATGGAGTGAGCTTCCCTTACTTGTCCCAGCTTCTGCCAACCAAGCAGTTTGAAAGCATGTTAAAATGCAAGTAGAAAAATAGGGATCACCTTTGGTATGAAGATAACAGTGTTCCTTGAGCCTTCAGTGTTTAGTCATGGCAGCCACATGACCATGGAGATGTCTTTGGACAGCGCTGGCTCTTCGGCTTTGAAACAGAGATGAGCACTGCCCCTCTAGAGTCGGGAATGACTAGCACATATGTGCGAGGGGAACCTTTACCTTTACCTTAGTTTTACATGACACTAGACTACTCTACTCTACTCTACTCTACTCTACTCTACTCTACTCTACTCTACTCTACTCTACTGCATAGAGTTGAGAGAATGATATTCCTTGATTCTATACCATGATTAGTGAAGGAGTTTACGGTGTGCTGTTGTATTAGGTCTACCAACCAGCAGAGAAGTCTTGCAACTAAGGTTACGCCTCCACGACTAACTCTCATTCAGTTGGATGAATGGGAGTTTGCATTGTTGTATTTCAGAAGCAGCTTTTGAAACTCTTTCAAAGAAGAAATTTTCAGAGAAAACTCACGTATGGTAAATGATGTTCTTGCAATTTCTTAAGTAGGAGCATATGATTACGCTGTCATTCATTATACAGTCTTCTAGCTGTCTCTAGCCTTCATGGCTTTCCATTAATTCCAGAGGAAAAAAAAAACACAAGGAGATGAATAGAAAGGACCTGGATATTTGAGGAGCCATCTGTCTCCAGTTGTTTCTGCAGAGTCTTGTAAGATCTGACAGGTTTGTCATACTTTGAGTCCCATGAGTAGAGTCTTCTCTGTCATGCTGTCAGCCTTGTGGAGCAGCATTTTCCCTGAGACTCAGACAGCTGGGAGTCTGCTGTTCTTTAAGAAAGTCCTGAGGAACTGGCTGTTTCCCTTGCCTTGGTCTAAGATGTGGTGTGTAGCCTCCTATGGAGACCAATGAAGTTTCCTTCCCTCTCTTGGTATGGCTATTTTTTATGGATGTTTTTAGGCACTGCTTTGTTTTGAATCCTTGCAAGCTACACTGATTTCTCAATTAATGAGCATCCTAAAAAATTAATAAAGGATGTAATAAATCAGTATGCTCAGCCAAGTATTCTTCAAGGCAGTGGACAAGTACCTAACCAAAAGGAATGGCCCAAGCATTAGCATCCTTCCATTTCCCCAACAATAAAGACACCCAAAGCACAGACAATAAATAGCATCCCAAACAGTGTTCCAATATTTGAGGGGCTGCCTCAAAGAAGAAGGGGTCAACCTATTTTCCAAAGCACCAGAAGGGAAGGGAAGACATAATGGATGGAAATCAATCAAGGAGAGAAGCAACCTAGAACTCAGGAGAAATTTCCTTACAGTGAGAACAATTAACCAGTGGAACCGCTTTCCTTCAGAAGTTATGGGTGCTCCATCCTTGGAGACTTTTAAGAAGAGACTGGATAGCCACTTGTTTGGAATGGTATAGCCTCCTGCTTGAGCAAGGAGTTGGACTAGAAGACCTCCAAAGTTCCTTCCAACTCTATTATTCTGTTATTCACCTCCAAAGGAAATTCTCAGTCATCCTGAGAACTTGGTAGAGAAATAGATCTTTCTTTTGCGGAAGAAGAAAACTCTTGAAAAAATTCAGGATAGATTTTATGGATTCCAAATATTCTTCACTGCTGAACTCTAAGCACATAATCCTCACTTATAGGCACATCATGATGTAGCTCTCTTCAGACAGAAAGGAACATATTTTTCTCTCTCTCTCCAAGGGGGCTTCATAATAAGCAGGGCTGGAACTAGGCAAGCATGGGGTCATAACCTTGGCAGGTGGAGATACCACCCTATTTTTGATATATCTCCTTTATCTGATGGCCACTTTCCTACTCTTGCTTTGTTTCTGAGATTGCTTCTGTGTAATGTGGTGTGTGATGGCTCAGCAGTTTAAAAAAAAAAAACACTGAGCTTGTCAGCTGGAAAGCTGGTAGCCCAGATTTGAGACACAAGCACAGCCCAATGGGATGAGCTCTCATTTATCAACCTGAAGTTGGCCAGACTGTGGCCATTTTCATTTTTGTAGATTTCTCTAGGCAGTTTCTTCTTCTCATGGCTTCAGAGTTGACACAGCCTGGAGCGAAGGGGCCAGGGAGGGTGTGTGTGTGTAGAGAGAGAGATAGCTGGGGTATTGAAGCCTAAATAAAATTATTTTTCCCTGGGAATTAAGGCCATTGCTACAGGTACTTGTAGGGTAGAGACTGAGGTCATCTAGCAACTGGGCTATATGCTGTTTGGACCATGTGATTGGAGACTCAAGCGGGGGAATGAAAAGTGTTACTTTTCATTGGGCGAAAAATTGGCGATGGGAACTTAGAGCCGGTTTTTCACCAGGAATGTGCCAATTTGATGAAATGTTTTTGAGGAAATTGTCTGGTTTAGAGTTTTTATTGAATGGGATGTTTTGCTTGCAACCCTGTCGTTGTTCTTGTTACAGCTCTTGCCCACCTAACATGCAAATGTGAGTAGATAAATAGGTATAACTTGGGTACAAAGGTAACAGTGTTCCATGCACCTCAGTGTACATCATGCTGGCTAGTTGACCATGGAAATGTGTTTGAACAACACTTACTCCCTCAGTTAAGAAACAGAGATGAGCACTGTTCCCTAGAGTCAGATATGAATGGACAGGGGAAATCTTTACCGATTATTCCTCTTCTTTTCTCACTTTTCCTTTCCCTGGGAGAGAAAAAAAAATCTCCAAAGATTTCAACGCATGTAACGCAAAGAATTTTTGTAGCTAGACCAAGGAAAGGAGCCTTAGACCTTGGTTTGCCCACATCTCTAAGAAGACTATGTCAGAGAAAACAGGAATCTCCTTTCTGCCATTTCTTACAATACATTGTACGTAAATTGAAGACCAAAGTTTACACTTTGTTTTCATTTTGTTTTCAGTAGAGCAAGGTGAAATGAATAGATTCCCCCTCCCCTACTGATGATTCATAGGCATATATTTTAAAATTTTCATTAAAAGTCCAAATTTTTTTATTGAAACTCAAAAGAAACTCGATCTCAGCGGTCCGAGCTCTGGAAATAAACCAGTATGAAAACACCGCACACTTGTAGGCTAATTGGCTTTATTCAGCCGGACTCTGGCACACAATGAGTTCTAGCAGCAGCAAAACAGCAGTCTGTAAAGATACAGGATGCAAGTCAGTGCTGGGAGTTTCTGCCTCCCAGCATGCTTTATCAAGGTGCGCCACACCCTCTTTTCCCAAGCTGGCCTCGCCCCGTCATCAGTCATTAGCCCTACCCAGCCATTGCTTGCTCTGGAACAGCTGATTGTTGGCCCAGAACAGCTGATCGTTACTTAAAGCTTCCGATCCCTGCCAGTGATTTTCCTCGCATCGCCATACCTCCCTGCTTCGCAGATGAGCCCCGTCGTTGCCTCCGTCACTTCTGCAGCCTTCCCTACACCTCCCCCCCCATCACCATTGCTCCGTTGCTATGGTTCCTACACCCCCCTCCTTCACCAGTGCTGCCCTGTCCCGTCCTTTCATGGCAAACCCCGGACATCAGGGTTTGACACTCGAGGCTATGAGTTAGCAGAAGGACTAAGTGATCAAGTGGTATTCTGTAGGGCATTTTACTTTTGTTTCAGTAAACAAACACAGCACACAGTCGCCCAGGCAGATGCAGCTACTGTAAAACTAAATTAAATAAAGCATTGAAAAATAATCTGCTGAAATAGCAACTTAACTCATTACTAGTCCCAGGAGACAGTAACAATCCTCCAACCACTTGCATTTGATCTTCTAACATAATTACTCCTTCAATAGGACAAAATGACTTTTTTTTTCTTTTTAGCCATTACGTTCTCCTGTCTCTTTATTGTATTGCATTCATGGGATGGTTTAATCTGATATGCTCCAGGGAGAAGGTCATCCCTGAAATATGGATTTCCGATTTGCTCAGGTGATATTGGAGTTTAAAAACTTTCCTTGGCAGCCGTCCCTTTTTGTGGGATTATCACCAGGAATCTATTTCTCATCAAATGCTAAGGCCCATGGACAAACAAATGTCCTTATTTGCACTCAGTCCTATGAAATATGGAAGGAATTTAAATTGACTATAGAACCATCGTCTACTACATAGGAACCAAGCAAGAAATAAAGGGCCATAATGTACTTGCTTTAAGGCAGTGATGGCTAACCTTTTTGTCGTTGCGTCCCGAAAACATGCACAGCGTACATGGCAGAGGGCACCTGCACCCATAATACAATGCACATGTGACACCACCCTGTGCCCCGGACCCCTGTGCTCTTCCTCTACCACCCATGATTGCACGTATGACCCCCCACCCCTGCCCCATTTTGGGACTTGTAGGTCCCCCTGCAGCCTCCTGGGACCCAAAGTAGGTTGCAGGGGGGGAGCACCACATGCACCCCACCCCCGTGCATGCACAACAGAGACCCAAAAATCAGCTGGCTGGCGGGAGGCATGCGCACATGCGTGGTGGAGCTGAGCTAGGGTGATGGCTCGTGTGCCCGCAGAGAGGGCTCTGGGTACCACCCAGTGGTGGGTTTGGGACCGGTTGGAACGGCCTCGGCGTCACCCACATGGATGCGCGTGGCATGCGCCTGTGTCATACTTGCCTGTGATGCTTCCATAAGCCTCCGCGATGCTACAGCTGCTCAGCGGAGCATTGCTCCGGCACCATATGCGCCATGCACATGCGCTGAAGTGCCAAAGGCTTAAAAGATGGGTAAGGAGCTCGGGCGGGCAGATGAGCCCTCTGGAGCACCGTACTGGAAAGGTCCCCAGTGCTCTGGGCAGGTTCTGGTATGCCAGTACTAGGGCGTACCACCTGCAACCCACCACTGGTGCCACCCGTGGCATGCATGCCATAGGTTCGTCCTCATGGCTTTAAGGTTTTCTTGGTGTCAGCATTCCAAGTAATGCACCCATAGAAAGCAGAACTCTGAGGCAGGTAAATTCATCAAAGATTTATTGGATACATCACATTGGCACGACAATGGGCACAATTTCTTTGCCCTTGCGCAAAACTCTCTCAGCAAACCGCTAGTAAACCAGTTAGGAACCCACCACTGGACTAAGGGCGATATGATAGCTTCATATCACTATCTAAGGGGCTGCCACAAAGAAGAGGGGATCAACTTTTTACCCAAAGCACCCGAGGGCCAGACAAGAAGCAATGGGCAGAAACTAATCAAGGAGAGATGCAACCTAGAACAATGGAAAAATTTCCTGACAGAACAATTAGTGGACAGTTTGCCTTTAGAAGTCATGGTGGTTTTCAACACTGGTGGTTTTTAAGAACAGATTGGACAATCATTATATAAGGTTCCCTGTATGAGCAGGGGGTTGGACTAGAAGACCTCCAAGGTCCTTTCCACCTCTGCTATTCTGTTATTTTGTTAAATTCAGTCCTGAGCTATTAATATTTTCTTCTATTGGCAACAAAAAGCACTTTTGGGTCCCTGTTCTATTAAGGTCAAAGGGAATAGGGACTCACAACATCCATGCTCAGGAAGAATATAGGACAGTGGATGGTCCGGATTATATACAAGGCTCAAAAATTGAAAATTAGAGGTCGATGCTTAGGCCCAAACTGTGTTTTCCATACACAATTCCTTGCTCTCCTTCTGCAGCTGAATTAATTTTGCATGCGTTCATTAGGCTGCCCCATTCCACTTCTCTGTTAATCTATTAATAGGATTTGGACAGAATCCAGATAGTCATTTCTGCTGGCAGAAGGTCAGAACAAAGAGAGCAGGAAATCCCTTTTACCTGTTGGGAGAAATGTCCTTCTGGGTTCAGTTCCAAGTGGGGGGAAAAGACACTGGAAACATGGAGGCTGCTTGGAAAGATGGTTTTAATGTTGGACAGGATCACATGGCTTGAGTTCCTGAACAGAAAAGGGGGGTCCCATGCTTCCAGTTGTCAGGGGAAGAAGAAAAGAGGCAGAGATGCTGAAAGTCCCTGGTTTTATGCCCTCTCTGGGCTTTGAACTTGAGCTTGTATTCTGATTGGTTGTCATGGGGCCATACAGTGGCAACACTGTAGACTGTGTTTTGAGTTCAAGTTTGGTTGAGCATTGCTTCTTTTCAGATGCCCTGTGATGAGATGGGTAAAGGGCTGATACTATCATCACCCTTGAGCCAAAGGGGAGAAATCTTCATTATGTAGAATAGACTGGCTCAGGCCTCTTAATGGCCCATTGACAAAGGTGGGGGCTACTAAGAGTGAGTCTGTTTCCTGCCTAAAAACATGTTTCTCCATTTCTTATCTAGGGAAATATAACATTCTGCCTATATATAATATAATATTTAATTATTATTATTATATATTTAATATATAATATAATATTTCCCAGGATATTCCATTTTTTCTAAAAGGGTGGGTTTTAACTTCCTACATACCCACTTAGATCCTTTAGGATCTTTTTAAAGGAGAAAGGGACTTTCTTATGTCTACTGATCCACATACATATAAGAAGTCTCTTTGAAGTATAATGAAGGAATCAGATGTATCATGTTTGTTATGTATTGAATATATATACACCGTGTTTTCCCGAAAATAAGACAGGGTCTTTATTTTCTTTTGACCCTGAAATAAGCACTTGGCCTTATTTTGGGGGAGGTCTTATTATTTTTGAGGTGCAGGAGGCAGCGAGTGTGATCACCTCAGTGTTGCTGCTGTGTTGCAATATTTTTTGGAGAGGGCTTATTTTCGGGGGAGGGCTTATCTTAGCACATGCACTCAAAAACCCGAGTGGGCTTATTATCCAGGGAGGTCTTATTTTCAGGGAAACAGGGTAGTTGTGTTAACCCTAACCCTAATTGTTAACTCCAACTGTTGCGGAGGGAAACTTAGAACATTCATATTTGGGCGGGCTTTTTCCAAGTATTGTGATTGGTTAAGGCCCTGTGGGCCCAGAACAGGGGTGAAACGCTACTGGTTCGGAACAGTTCGCCCGAATGGGTAGTAAAAAAATGCTACCAGTTCAGGCGAACCGGTATTTCTGATGATCAGTTGTGATCCACGATTTATATTAGCTGGAATCATCGGATTGCTTGCTTTCTAGCTAATCTAAATCGCGTGGCACAGTGACTTGCTGTTCTATTTACCTTTGCAGGCATGCTTGTTACCCACTTTGCCCACCTGCCTGGACATCATCACATCCCGTTTTTGATGCTCGGTGCATGTGCGGAAGGCCCTGTGCATGCACGGAGGTGGCGTGTACGAGCAAAGTGTGTGTGTGCGCACGCTCATATTTGCAAATGGGTAGTGAAGATTGGCCCAGAGTATAAATTACAGGGATTTGCCTGTTGTTCCACAGTTCCAGTTTTGAGTCCAAAAATGCTCTTGTATCTAGGCTGGACTGTTCTTGCCTACTGAAGCCCACTACACAATAAAAACGTTCACTAAAAATAGTCAAACTCCCACCTCAAACATGCTGCCAAAAAGTATTTCAGCACTTCAAGTTTTTCTCACATCCTTCCAGTGACTGGACTATTGCTTCCAATGGACAAAAACAATGTAGAAAGGAATTACATTGCTGAAGCCTGCAGAAAGAAGTAAGCATGTACGTAAAAGGTGCATTTGCACAAACAGTCTAAGGGTCTCCTTAACCATCTTGGAAACCTAATCCAAAAATATCCAAGACTCTATATCCATGATGGTGAACCTATGGCACAGGTGGCACACAGAGCCCTCTTTGTGAGCACGCAAGCTCAGCTCCCACCGGCCAGCTAATTTTCAAGTCTCTGCCCTGCATGTGTAGGAGGTGGGTCACATGTGGGAGATGCGCATGCATGCTCCAGGGGTCATGTGTGCATACGTGGGGGCAGGGAGAACATTCCCCCACTCAGCGGCCCTTTTTTGCTCTCAGGAGGCTGCAGTGAGGCCTACTAGTCCCAAAATGGGGTGCAGAGGGGTCGCATGCACATGCACAGGGGGTGGGAGAGAGCCGGAGGAGGGGTCACATGCGCCTGTGAGGGGTGCGGGGTGCACAAGGGGGTTGTGTGTGCGTTGTATTGCACACACGCTTTGAGTATGCGACGACAAAAAGGTTAGCCATCATGTCTCTACATGATTTTCAGGATGGGGAAAATGAGAAAAGAGCAGGCAAATATATATTTAGTGATGCACAAGAACAGTTCAACTTGAGCTATAGTGGTTTTCTTTCTAAAATTCTTTCATCTTTTAGACTTTTTCCCTCTTCCCATCTTCCTCCTCCTCCTCCTTGCTTAGAAAGTTTTGGAAGGTAGATTTAATTGAACAAGTGTAAAATACCACTATTGAGAGGCGAGTGTTGAGTGTGAACATTTTCAAGTGGGATGGTCAGTGGGCTGTTGGCTTCCTCTGAATGTGTTACATCAAAATAGCAGAGTGAACTCAGTGGTTTGATAGACCTGCTCCAAGTCTGTAATTTTTGATCCAAGTTTGAATGCAAAGTAAATCTATAGATTTGTGCCCAAATCCATTTCTGAACTTTATTCAGAAATTCTTTGTGCTTTTTTTTTTAAATGCAAGCCAGTGTTTATATTGGGTGAACTAACTCCATTTAAAAAAAACAAAACACCCCATACTATGTGCATCAAGGAGGCGTCTAGTCTACCCCAAAAAATCAAGGCTTGCAGAAAAAAACTCATATATAGGGGAAAACGAGAGTGTCACAAAAATGCAGAGACAAAAAAAATGTGCCTGATTGCACGGAGTCTTATTTAAACCAAACAAAAACCAAGCACCGCCACACAAATTGGAGCTACTGATGTGGAAATGGGATCAAAAGAACGCAAGGCTAGAAAAATGAGAAACTGAGTGAAAATGAAATGGATATATGTAGCTAGCCTTGCCGTAATCCACAAACATTTGCAGGATTGACCAGAAAGAGGCTTGCAGCAAAACACACAACGCTACTGAGCTGTGAAGATGGGAGGTGAGAGGGGAGAGAGAGAGTTTTCCCATGTGCACACATGCATGCATTTTCATCTTGGTGTACAGCTGTCCTGGTTGCTTAGATCCTTTTGTTTGGCGAAAGCAATTTCTGCGACAATAGACTTTTAAGCTTGGAAATGGCATAGCAATTTCTCTCCTCTCACTCTCCCAGAGTGGTGTTTCTCTGTCTCTCTCTCTCTCATCCTAGATTAAATATATGCAAATGTTCCTGTCATTTTGTACACAACCTGTTACCTTCAAGAACCTGGCTGAGCTTTGTTTACAGGTTCTTCAGTTGCTCAGGACAATTATCTCCTCATTACTGTGCTGATGGGTGCTGTGTAAATACCTCCCACAAATCAATGGATTAAATTTATCTTGCACGGGGAATCTCAGCTAACCAAATCTCCCAGCTGCCAGAGGTGCAGCTAAAATTACGTTTCACCATTGTAACTCACTGATAAAGTCTCCGGAATCCTCCAGGTTTCCACGATGTTCATTTAACTGATTGCACATAATCCAGGAGTTTCCAAAGCAGAAGGGAAAGGGGGATAGGGTGAGGGGAATCTTCCTTCATTTGCATTTTAATAATGACTGTCAGTAGATTTGAAAAGTATCCTCGGAGGACATTCATCTGGCCCACGGAAATTTTTCAGATTGTCAACAGTGCTTATTGTGGCATCAGTAAACACCTTTGTGCACAGCTTTGATTACATCCCAAAGGGCCACATCTGTTTCCAGATGCCAAACATCTAATAATGGAACTAAGAGTAAGCAATCAAGAATTTGCAACTGAGAACAGCAGCACATCTGTAGAGGATATGTAATATGCAACATTGTGATTACTGATTATAATCCTATGCATCCATTTTCTCTTCCACTCTCTTCGTTGGGCAGACATTTCAGTGGGATACAATTATTCTGCCTCTCCTCATGTCTAAAGAAAAGGTGAAATACAAAACATACACATTCCCTCCTGTGGCCATGTTTGAAGAAATGTCCTTCTGGGTTCGACTCCAAGTGGGGAAAAAGACACTGGATTCATGGAGGCTGATTGGAAAGATGGTTTTAATGGTGGACAGGACCACATGATTTGAGGTCCTGGGGAAAAAAGGTGACGTGCTTCACGAGGTTGGATGAAGAAGAAAAAAGGGGGCCGAGATGCTGAAAGTCCCTGGGTTTATGTCCTCTCTGGCCTTTGATTTTGAGCTTGTATTCTGATTGGTTGTCAGATTCCCATGGGGCCATGCAGGGGCAACTCTGTAGCCTGTTCTTTGAGTCCAACTTTGGTTGCCTTGCTGACT
Source organism: Natrix helvetica (assembly GCF_964273705.1). Taxonomy (NCBI): domain Eukaryota; kingdom Metazoa; phylum Chordata; class Lepidosauria; order Squamata; family Natricidae; genus Natrix; species Natrix helvetica. Next base: position 12,647,001 of record NC_138552.1, read on the forward strand.
GATGTAATTTTCCCAGGTGCCTTGCGGTGAGTTTATGTAGAAGGCTAACCCTACCTTTGTTGTGTAGAATAGACTGGCCCAGGCCTTCAATGGCCCATTGACAAAGGTGGGGGGCTATTAAGAGTGAGTCTGTTTCCTGCCTAAAACATGTCTCTCCATTTCTGATCCAGGGAAATATCATATTCTGCCTTTTCAATATTTCCTAGGATATTTCATTCTTCTAGGAGAGGGGTGGGTGCTAACTTCCTACACTGCCTTTATCTGCTAAACATTTACAGTGTTGTGATCAATCATTCATGTTCCTTTCCCCAAATTGCATGGATTCAGTTACAGAAAGCATGGGAAGTCTGAAGCTCCGTGATCATGTCTGGTTTCTAAGTTCACTTTCTGGAGCCATGTGGAGCATCTATGACCAGGGGCTACTGAAAAATGACAGGACCATTTCCTATATTTCTGACGGTGGAAAGAAATGAAAATTGTAGCATGAGCCCCGAAATTGGCAAAACTTCAAGCAACCAGGAAAACTCCCATAACTCTATGGTCCCACCCATAAGGTGTCACTCAACCTCTGTCCAAAAGTTAACTCTGCTTTTAGACCCAAAATGTGAGTTTGAGGGTGAGGGAGATGATGTACTCGTATTGATCATATGTACTCATACAACCGTTTGTTTCTATAAACAGAGCATTTCTGGCTTGCAATCAAACTTGGGAGTGTGACTCTGAACCTTTTATGCTTAATTCCCTTTTGAAACTCCTGCTGCTTGGATTTTCATATGTTTCTGATTGCCATGGGTTTTGTTTTCCTGGGTTAATCTTGGTGCCAGGTCTTTTGTTTTTGCTGTCCTAGGAGTTACTGTATTTTTTGGAGTATGAGACGCAGCCTTTTTCCTCAAAAAAAGAGGCTGAAAATCTGGGTGCATCTTATATACTGAATACAGCATTTATTTGCCTCCTGAAACCCCGCCCCCTTCACCAAAATGGCCTTGCATATCCTTTAGGAGGCTTTCAGAGAGCTCCTGGGGGTTAGGGATTGCAGAAATGAGCAAAAAATGGACCATTTTGGGGAAAAGGGGCCATTTTTTGCTCTTTTCTGGGGCATCCCATCCCCCAGCTGCACTCTACAAACCTCCTAAATGCTATTCATTCCCTTTTTGGGGGGGAAATGGAGCCATTTTCCCGAAAAACTGGCTGTTTTGGGGAGGTGTGTGGAGTGCAAAAACTTTTTTTAAAATTTGCCTCTTCAAAATCTTGGTGCATCTTATACTCTGATGTGTCTTATGCTACAAAAAATATGGTAATCCTGTCAGGGAGGGAGGCAGGAAAATAGAGTTTTGGTTTACCTTGGAGAGTTTATTTTTAGCCTGATTCCCCTTATCTTTAATGGCTCTACTTAAGTGTTTCTGTTACTTTTCTGTTACTTTTGTAACAGTCATTAGCAGGACTGCTCTGAGTTTTCCTTTCAGCTGGTGCTGCTTGGTTTTCTTAAAGGGGGAAGGGCTGGCTTGAGTCTCTTGCACTGTTTTCTGAGATTTCTGGTGCTTTGAGGTTTCTGGTACTGTCATTTTGGGGTGTACTTCCTGCAGTTCTTTAATCTGTGGTTTTACCTGTTTGCTGAATACCACTCAGGATCATCTTCATTGAGAAGGTCAGCTATGAAAATTTGATTAATAAATAACTATCCAGTGGGAGTCTATCTCCTCTGCAGACCTCCACCTGAATGTGTAGGGAGTTACATGTACTGAGTAGGAGACTGTGTCTCTTAGTTGTTTACCCATTTACCAATCTTCCATGTGTAGCTGCATACCTGGAAACAGCTTTTATATTGATGCTGTGTTTCAACACACTCAAGAGAATATTTTGCCTTAAAGGTGCTTGGAAACCAGCAGGAAAACAAATGATTCTTATTACATCCTGACAAGCAGCTACTGAAATGTAACAACAAAATTACAAGCTGATTACAAACTGATTTTTTTTCTTATTGTAGAATAAGCATCCTGCTTCGAAAGACTAAGGTTAGGGATACCACTCTCAGTAAAAAGGTACAGAAGAGGATATGTATATGAGAAAATCACCCATATCTTGGCTCATTGATCAGCAGTTAATGTTTTTTTTTTCTGTTTCCACACAGTGGAACAGCAAACAATAACAACAACAAAACAGTTTTTAAAATTGGTGATTGCAAGGAGGTCTTCCAAGAACCGTTCCTCTTTATCTCAGTCAAGAAGATTTTTTTTTTTACTCTACTCTTGTTTGTGACGTTTTCTTGGCGCTCTCTGAGTTTGATTGTTTACTTGTAGATGTTTCCTTACCCTACTAGGTAATTGTGTGAGTGAGCATGGACTTTTGTCCCTGTTTACAAATCATAGCTTGCCCTGCCAGTATTGGTGGGGTGTGGTTCACTCTTTTTAATAACTTAATTTTTTATATAAGAAAAACGAAATGCACAGGTTTAGTATAGCTGGTACCTTGCTCAATAGTAGTAACTGTGAGAGGGATCTTGGAGTCGTAGTGGACAACCATTTAAATATGAGCCAGCTGTGTGCAGCAGCTGCCAAAAAAGCCAACACAGTTCTAGGCTGCATCAACAGAGGGATAGAATCAAGATCACGTGAAGTGTTAGTACCACTTTATAATGCCTTGGTAAGGCCACACTTGGAATACTGCATTCAGTTTTGGTCACCAGATGTGGAGACTCTAGAAATAGTGCAGAGAAGAGCAACAAAGAGGATTAGGGGACTGGAGACTAAAACATATGAAGAACGGTTGCAGGAACTGGGTATGTCTAGTTTAATGAAAAGAAGGACTAGGGAAGACATGATAGTAGTGTTCCAATATCTCAGGAGTTGCCACAAAGAAGAGGGAGTCAAACTATTCTCCAAGGCACCTGAGGGTAGAACAAGAAGCAATGGGTGGAAACTAATCAAGGAGAGAAGCAACTTAGAACTGAGGAGAAACTTCCTGACAGTTAGAACAATTAATCAGTGGAACAACTTGCCTCCAGAAGTTGTGAATGCCCCAACACTGGAAGTCTTTAAGAAGATGTTGGATAGCCATTTGTCTGAAGTGGTGTAGGGTTTCCTGTCTAGGCAGGGGGTTGGACTAGAAGACCTCCAAGGTCCCTTCCAACTCTGTTGTTCTATTCTATTCTATATAAAACATAAGGAATCCATAAAATCCACTAGTGACAATATATTTAAAATTTGGTATACTTTATGGTAGAGGGACGCGGTGGCGTGGCTAAGATGCTGATCAGAAAGTTCGGCAGTTCAAATCCCTAGCGACACATAACGGAGTGAGTTCCCGTTACTTCTGCCAACCTAGCAGTTCAAAAGCATGTAAAAATGCAAAAAAGAATAGGAACCACTTTTGGTGGGAAGGTAACAGCGCTCCATGCGCCTTCAGTGTTTAGTCATGCCAGCCAAATGACCATGGAGACATCTTTGGACAGTGCTGACTCTTCGGCTTTGAAACAGAAATGAGCACCGCCCCCTAGAGTCGGGAACGACTAGCCCATATACCCAAAGGGAACCTTTAGCTTTAGCTTTACCTATACTTTATGGTAGGAATGTTAAGGCTGACCAAGTTCACTATCACTTTGCTGTTGGGGAAGACTCCTGAGAATATAATAGACAACCTTAAGGATCATTGAACAAATTAAGGATCATTGAACAATTCAACCCAGAGTTCTTACTTGAGACACAAATGACCAGGCTCAATTTATACTGTTTTTTGATTCATTATGGAAGACCCAGCTCTCTGGAAAAGGCTGCAATGTTGGGGAAGATGGAAGGCAACAGAAGGAGACAACTAGCAACAAGGGAGATGGACTCAGTTATAGGGACAGTAAGGGAGACATGAAAGAACAGGTTAGGGGATAATCCACATCTATGGTCACTGGGAGCCAAAAATGTGGTGGTACATAATACAATATCAAAGGAGAGCACAAGTTTGAAGAAGCACATGAATTTCTTTTCTGTTGCCCAGGGACCTTATAGACATCTTCTAGAACCGCGATGGCGAACCGATGGCTTGCGTACCACAGGTGGTCCGTGGAGCCATCTCTGCCAGCACGTGAGCTGTCAGCTCCAGCATGCATGCGTACACTGGCCAGCTGATTTTTGGCTTTCTGGAGGGCCAGGGGAGGCTGTTTTTGCCCTCCCTAGGCTTCAGGAAAGCCTCTGGAACCTGGGAAGGGCAAAAGTGGCCTCCCCTGCCATTGATGAAATACCAAGCTCAGCTTGGAGGTGAGATGTGCACATGTGTGTGGGGGGGTATTGTGCATGCATGCACATATTGGGGTGAACTTTGCATTACGGGTGCCGGCACGTGCATGCACTATCGTGCACGCCCTCTCACATTTTTGGCACCCAACAACAAAAAGGTTTGCCATCACTGTTCTAGATTATTATATTATATATCATAACAAGTTGGATGAGAGGTTCAAGGTCTCCCCATCTAGTGTTTCTCCACCTTGACAACTTTAAAATGTGTGGACTTCAACTCCAGCATGCTGGCTGGAGAATTCTGGGAGTTGACGTCCACACATCTTAACATTGCCAAGGTGGAGAAATACTGTTCTAGTCCCTGCCAGGGCTGGAAATCTCATATCATCCGGGAGAAATGATCATTTAACCTTTATTTGAAAGCCTCAAATTATGGAGTCCTCATGATTCTTCTTGAGACTGATTGTTTCTTGATTGGAAATTCCTTCTTATTTCAAGTTTGGATCTCTCTCTCTACAGCTTAGCCCACTGGGTCTTGTCCAACTCTTGAAAGCTATTGAAAATAAATCCATAGCCCCCTCCCTGTGGCAACCTTTCAAGTATTGAGAGACTGCTATGATATTTCCCCTTAGCTTTCTCCTCTTAGACATTAGCATGAGGACTTATTATAGCAATAACACTTAGACCTAACTACCACTTGACTGTGCTTTACAGCCCTCTCTAAGTGGTTTTTACAGAGTCAGTATATTGCCCTCAACAATCTGGGTCCTCATTTTACCCACCTTGGAAGGATGGAAGGCTGAGTCAACCTTGAGCCTGGTGAAATTCAATCTGTCAAATTGCAGGCAGGCAGCAGGCAGCAGAAGTGGCCTGCAGTACTGCACTCTAACTACTGCACCACCATCGCTCAATTATAAGTATGGCGTGTCAGTTTGGTGTAGAGTTAAATTGCTGAAACCAGGAGACTGTGAGTTCTAGTTCTCCCTTAGGCTTGAAAGCCAGCTAGTGGACGTTGACCCTGTCGACCCATCTCACAGTATTGTTGTTGGGGTATGTGTGTGAATAGGAGGTGGAAGCACTTTGTATGTTGTCTTGCCTTGTATAAAATAAAGATGGCTTACCCATATATTAATCAACACATAAACCAACGAAAATATTCAAAGTAAAATTATAGTATTGATAAAGGAGAATATTTATAGCTCAGGGTTGAAATGAGGGGTCAAGGATCTGTCAAGCCAGCTAGCAGTAAACATCCTCCAAAATCATTCCCACCAGCGTTGATAGGGCAGGCCACTGGATACAGTGGTGACATTCAATTTTTTATACTACCAGTTCAGTGGGGATGGCTTGGTGGGCATGGCAGGGGAAGGATACTGCAAAATCTCCATTCCCACCCAACTCCAGGGGAAAGATACTGCAAAATCTCCATCCCAGTCCTGGGAGAAGGATACTGCAAAATCTCCATTCCCACCCAACTCCAGGGGAAGGATACTGCAAAATCTCCATCCCAGTCCTGGGAGAAGGATACTGCAAAATCTCCATTCCCACCCAACTCCAGGGGAAAGATACTGCAAAATCTCCATCCCAGTCCTGGGAGAAGGATACTGCAAAATCTCCATTCCCACCCAACTCCAGGGGAAGGATACTGCAAAATCTCCATCCCAGTCCTGGGAGAAGGATACTGCAAAATCTCCATTCCCACCCAACTCCAGGGGAAGGATACTGCAAAATCTCCATCCCAGTCCTGGGAGAAGGATACTGCAAAATCTCCATTCCCACCCAACTCCAGGGGAAGGATACTGCAAAATCTCCATTCCTCTCCACTCCTGGGGGAAGGATACTGCAAAATCTCCATTCCTCTCCACTCCTGGGGGAAGGATACTGCAAAATCCCCATTCCTCTCCACTCCTGGGGGAAGGATACTGCAAAAACTTCATTCCTCTCCACTCCTGGGGGAAGGATATTGCAAAATCTCCAGTCCCACCCCACTCTGGGGCCAGCCAGAGGTGGTATTTGTCTGTTCTCCAGAAACTGACAGAACCTGCTGAATTTCACCCCTGCACTGGAGTATAAATTGAAAGGAAACACCATTTCTTACTAGCACTGATGAGATCACGTAGTTGATAATGAAACTTCTGGAAGAAAACAATCAAGCTCAAAGAATACCAAGGACCCCTAAAAGTATAGATTCTAAATCAGTGTTTTCCAATCTTGAAAACGTCAAGGTGCACATGCTTCAATCCCCAGAATTCCCCAGCCAATTTGCTAACTGCAGAATTTTGGGAATTGAAGTCTGCTTGTTTCAAAGTTGCTAAGGTTGAAAAACACTATTCAGAATAGTATTATATAGGCTAAGCACACCCATGCTTCAGTAGCCGGATTCAAATTCATTTACTACCGGTTCTGTGGGCGTGGCATGACTTGGTGGGTGTGGCTTGGTGGATGTGGCAGGGGAAGGATAGTGTAAAATCCCCATTCCCTCCCCCTCTCCAGGGGACGGTTATTGCAAAATCCCCATTCGCTCCCGATCAGCTGGGACTCGGGAGGCAGAGAATAGATGGGGGCATGACCAATCAGAGGTGGTATTTACCGGTTCTCCGAAATACTCAAAATTTCCTCTACCGGTTCTCCAGAACTGGTCAGAACCTGCTGAATACCACCTCTGCCGTGCTTCATTGACTGTAGTCTACAAACCTCGACTGTCGTTGTGCGGTTTTCTTTTCTGTAATATAGAAAGATTGGGAGTCTGTAGCTTAGCTTCTCCCTAGTTGCCATTCTCTGAAAATAATCGGGTCTCATAAGCCAGTATTTAGTGATGATGGTTAAAGGTTCTTGTCAATAGCTTTACTCTGGGGCTCTGTGTTTCTTTCTACAGTCCTTCAAGTTGTTGGTTTTCTGCCTTTTTTTTTTCTTGTCTAAATGTTACACAACAGCTTTGAAAAGAAAAGGCCACTTTCATTTTTCTTTGTTTAAAAAGTCAATCAATTTGTGCCTTTCAGCAATTATTGAGTAATTAAAGACCTCTGCACAGAGGGAGGAAGCATTGGGTCCATGTGTATGAGGCTTAACATCACTTCATTATATTCGCAAAATGTTGCCTATGAAAAGAAACAAAGCAAGCATGAGGATTGTTCATTCCGGCTAGCAAAAGATGGATCATTTCAGAGTTTTTTCCCCAATTCATAGCCATTTATTCAACCACCATTTCACATTTTCCAGTTTTCTAAACCTTTTCCCTCTAACATATTCTAATATATTCTAACGTGGCAAGGAGCTCTGTTGGATAAGGCAGGGGTCTCCAACTGCTGGTCGATGGACTGGTAACGGTCCGTGGCATACCAGAAACTGGGCCAGTTAAACAAGCGAAAACACACTTCGGTGACTCCATCCAGTCACCTCCTTCTCTGTCGTCCCCGTCTTCTTTTGCCCTCAATCGTTCCCAGCATTAGGCTCTTCTCCAGTGAGTCCTTCCTTCTCATTAGGTGGCACAAAGTCTTTGAGTTTCCTCTTCAGGATCTGGCCTTCTAAAGAGCAGTCAGGGTTGATCTCCTCTAGGACTGACCGGTTTGATCGCCTTGCAGTCCAAGGGACTCGCAGGAGTCTTCTCCAGCACCAGAGTTCAAAGGCCTCCATTCTTTGATGCTCTGCCCCATTGGTAGCTTGCAAATTATTCTATCTGGAAAATAGACTATCATGTTCTCCCATTAGACAATTCTCTGTCATTGTGCCCTCCCACATTCTCTTCCAGCAAAATAATAACCAGACATTTTTTCTCCTGTGGGCAGATCTTCCTGGACATATTTATTTACATAGATGGGGATGTGTGCACTGGCACACTCAAATACACATCTACACACACCCGTGCTTAGCAGAGGGTGCTAAGAATCAACAGATCAGGCCATCTTCAGACTTTAAAGATAGGAATGATAAACGTTAGTCTATTTGAGAAGAATCAAATTTAGAATAAATAGTGTATGAGCTAGAACAAATCAAGTGGGATGTAATCTGACTATGCAGAGTTGGGTATAAAAATAAAGGATTGTTTGGCACCTCGTATATTATTGAGGGACAAATGATGGTAGACTAAGCATTTTTGGATTGATTACCAAATAATACCTAAAGGAAAGTGTCCTCAAATTCAACAGCCTTTCATATTGAATAATTAATAAATTGTCTGAGTGCTACGTCTTTCAACTGATAGAGATGTCTGCACCAATCAGCAGTCACAGATATGAAGCAAAGGAATCTATAAGCCATTTATAAAATCTTATTTAAAAATCACCAATTCAAAATTGTTATACTGTAGGTGACATGACTGCAAGAATGAGGAGAAGGAGAAGTCATCACTCTGAGAGAGATGGGTGGTTTCTAAAAGATTAGATACAATAGATAGATGAGAGAGGGAGAGAATGATAGATAGATAGCTAGATGATCAGATGGATGGATGGATGGATAGATAGATAGATAGATAGATAGATAGATAGATAGATAGATAGATGATAGATGATAGATAGATAGATAGATAGATAGATAGATAGATAGATAGATGATAGATAGATAGATAGATAGATAGATAGATAGATAGATAGATAGATAGATAGATAGATAGATATAGATAGATATGGATGGATGGATGGATGGATGGATGGATAGATAGATGATCAGATGGATGGATGGATAGATAGATAGATGATCAGATGGATGGATGGATGGATGGCGATAGATAGATAGATAGATAGATAGATAGATAGATAGATAGATGATAGATAGATAGATAGATAGATAGATAGATAGATAGATAGATAGATGATCAGATGGATGGGTGGATGGATAGATAGATGATAGATAGATAGATAGATAGATAGATAGATAGATAGATAGATAGATAGATGATAGATAGATGATCAGATGGATGGGTGGATGGATGGATGGATAGATAGATAGATAGATAGATAGATAGATAGATAGATAGATAGATAGATAGATAGATGATCAGATGGATGGGTGGATGGATAGATAGATAGATAGATAGATAGATAGATAGATAGATAGATAGAAAGATAGATGGATGGATGGATGGATGGATGGGTGGATGGATAGATAGATGATAGGTAGATAGATAGATAGATAGATAGATAGATAGATAGATAGATAGATAGATGGATGGATGGATGGATGGATGGATGGATGGATGGATGGATGGATAGATAGATTATTTTATTTTATATATTTATATTTTATTTTATGTCTTAAGTGCTTCTCTGACAGAACCATTGGTTTATTTCTACAAGTTGGAAATGGAGTGTTTTAAATTACTTTATTATTTAATTTACTGGAATTTATAGTTTTCTCTCATTTTTTATGGACTGCAATCTGCTGTGAGATTCTCCTGGATAGTGATAGGACCATAAATATTTAAAGGAAGGAAGGGAGGAAGGAAGGAAGGAAGGAAGGAAGGAAGGAAGGAAGGAAGGAAGGAAGCCAAACAACAACAGCAGAAAAGATCCAGAGAAGTCTGAAATTCAACAGATTAAATCTACTCCAGCCCATTTAGAACTTACTAGTAACTTAGTTGAACCTTCACAAATGTACAATTTAGAATAGTGGAAGACCAATTCAATTAATAGTTGCAAATTTTGGGGGTTATTAAATGCCTTCATGAGGCTCTATAGCAGAGGTGTCAAACTCAAGGCCCGAGGGCCAAATCCGACCCACATGGTGCTTAGATCTGGCTTGAGAGGCTGCCCTAGAAACAACAGAGAACCGGCCCATGGTGCCTCTGCCAGCAAAAACAGAGCTTGGGAGGGCCCAAACATGGTGGGCATGGCCAGCTTGTTATCACTCATGTCAGGGGTGTCTGTGGTAGCACAAGCGCTCTGCCAGTAAAAACAGGCTCCCATGCTTTGTTTTCAGCTGCAACGGCCTCCCCGGGCTCTGTTTTCACTGGCAGAGGGTGGCAGGAGGCCATCACAGCTGAAAACAGAGCTGGGGAGCCTGTTTTTGCTGGCAAAACACTCAGGTCACGACAGTCACTCACGACACGAGAGATGACAAGCTGGCGACGCCCACCCTGACCATGCCCATCCCAGACCCCCAAAGTCAGACACAACCCTGATGCGGCCCTTAATGAAATTGAGTTTGACACCCCTGCTCTATAGTTAAGGAAAAAAAGTGAAGATGAAGGAAGTGGCTGGTTTTAATGCCAATATACCAGTATAGGGAAGAATGAAGCATTTTTGCATGGGACTTTGTGTCTCCCTCTTACAGAAATATTGCAGCATCTTTGCAGACTAGAGTCTCCAACCAAGCCCTTTTTTTTCTAGTGCATCTCACTATTATGCAAACAGATTTGGCACCTGTTATATTACTGAGGAACAAATGATGATAAACTAAGCAGTTTTGGATTCTTTATCAACAAAAGCCTAAAGGAAAGAATCTTCAAATTCAAGGGTGTTTCATGTTGAGTAATTTACCTAGCTGTTAAATTGTCAGAATCCTACATTTTTTCAACTGATACAGGTGTGTGGCATCAAGCAGAAGTCACAGATATGAAGAAAAGGAAGTCTGTGTGCCATATATGAATCAAATCCATTGGAAAAGCACCACTTTAAAATTGTTATGTGTGACATTTTTGTGAGAAGGAGGTGGAGGAGGAGGAGGAGGAGGAGGAGGAGGAGGAGGAGGAGGAGGAGGAGGAGGAGGAGGAGGAGGAGGAAGAGGAGAATGATCTTCCTATGGGAGAGCCCCCAACCAAGTCAATTTTCTTCTGGTCTATCTCACTAAAAACCAGGGGTATCCACAAGGTGGATTTAAAAAAAAAACCAAAGAGTGCCTGAAATGGTCCATCAACACCCCTGGATAAAAACTCAAAACACAGAGCTTCCATTTTGCAATTTGAACCATTTGAACTTCATTGGGACGGGCACCCTGGAAGTGGGGAGTGGTCAACTTTCTACTGGTAGGAACTTTCAGGACTATTAGGTAGACCAGAAAATCAATCCCATGGGAGGACCAGAACTATAGTTTATGAAAATGGCCTCTGTTACCAGACTATTGTAAGTTCGAGTATGATGTACTTTCCCATCACTGCTTCTTAGACACCCTATGAATCGTGAAGGCATATCCCTGAGTCACTTCTGAATGTTATCATGTTTCCGAGAGCTTAGCAAGTGATTCTGCCTCCTTTGCCTAGATGATGACTCTTACCTACGTCTGTCTCATACTTTCTATCCCAACTCAGGTTGGGCTACAAGGCCTTTCCAACGCAAGTGGCTATTTTGCTTTCCTTGCCTCAAGCAACAAGGGAAGGGAAAGGAAGGGGACGGGAAGAGGATGATATGGCAGCTGTGGAAAGATTTTTACTTCTTCCGTGGTCGAGGTGGGGTGGAGGGTAAGGTCAGCTGTTCCTGTGGCAGCCATGAGCTCTGAGATATCTTCAGGTGCAGTTTTTCTGTCTTTTCTTTAGTTTGGCTTGTGATGCCTTAGTGCGGTTCAGTTATCACTGTGGCGCTCAATAAGGATTTTGAGAAGTAATCTGTAAGCATAGGGAGTATCATTTTAAACGCTTGTTTTTATAAATAGAAAATCCTGCTGCCAAAACCCATTCTCTGTGATCCAAATTCAAGTGTGAATTATACCTGCTCACTTTAAAAAATAGTGCTTTCCTGTTCCTAGTTTAGATGTTAATTTATGGATGAAAAACAAATCAACTTGGACAACTTAGAACCCCGTATATTTACACAATAGCTATGGGTCATGGTCCCATCAGATCCCAGTTTGGAGGAGGAGGACTTGGGAAAGGGACCATCCAGCAGGGATGACACATTTCTCCTAGAATGTCTGGTGAGTCCAGGGATGGAGGATGATGCTGCCTCAGGCACCTCCGGCATTGTGTGAAGTGGTCAACCAGATGGGGATCTGCCTGCCTTCACAAATACAGGGGAGGATCGGCAGACAGGCAGTGGTAATGAGAAGCAACAGATCCCCTCTGATGAGGAACAGCTGCCTCCCCCATGTGATACGAGGGCAGGAAAAATGGGGCAGAGGGAAGCTCAGAGGAGGGAAGCTCAGAGGACGTCAGCAAGGCTGCTGGTGAGGAGACCACCCTGCGCCTACTTACAAGAGACCCCTGTTTTGAGCTGACTTAATCAGCAGCTGAGGGAGGGTACCTTCATCAGGAACAATTATTGCTTAGGCATGCACTTCAGGGGTAGGTTTCAGCCAGTTCGGACCGGCTCGGGTGAACTGGTAGCTCCGACCGTCAGCTGTGGAGCAAACCAGTTTGCTCCGATGATCCGGTTGGCCCACCCGCTCACCCGCTCCTGCAATTTACTTACCAATATCCTCTCAGCTGATTCATGTGGCAGAGTGGATGGCTGCACCTCAGCTGTGTTACTCCCCAGAAGTAACGTGGAAGGTAAGTTTGGTTAGAACTGCTGACACACACAGAGTGCACATGTGCACACGAAGCACACGATCACTGAACCAGTTGTTAAACCGGCAGGATCAGGGTTCGATCCTGGTTGCTTGTACTGCCAGTTCGCTCAGGGATGCTCTTCGTGTGCGTACTTCGCGGGCATGCGCAGTACTAAAAAATGCTTCTGCACATGCGCAGAAGCAAAAAACAAGATGGCAGGACCTATGGCGCCGCCAAGAGAAACAGTTTGGGGGCATGACAGCCAAGTTACTATCTACTTGGCCGAACCGGTCCGAACCAGTAGCAACCTACCTCTGGGCAGGATCTCACCACTGAACTTCCCTGGCCTTTGCAAACTCTGCTTCTTTGACCCTGGACCATGTACCTGCTCTGTGGATTCTGAATCTTGTTTGTGGACTATAAACCTTGCCTTGCAGACTTAGTTTGGCTTTAGTTTGTGTGGCTGTGTTGCACTGCCTGCCTGTAGAAAAGTTTGTGTGAGAAAGTGAACATGGGAAAGCAATGTGCCTTTGGGGGAATTAGGGGTGGAGCTTTCCCAGCTGTTGTAAGACCATTTGTTGTGGGATAGCAGAGCAATAAAAGACTTTATTGAAGTCGGCAGCTGCCTACGTGACCTGGGTCATAACACCATGTCTTTATGCTTCAAGCAAAACTGACTGCTTGAAACGTCACTTTTCTTAAGATTTCTGTTTATGTAGTCCTTGTCTTCATATTTGCGCTTCAGGGTGGATAACCCTGAGTTCCAAGCTGCTTCAATTACATTATCATATATATTAATATAGGCTGGAGTCTCAGGATAGTACCAATTGCCTCAGAGGAACCTCAAGGTTTCTGCATCTGTACATAGTGAGAAAATTGCCCCATATCTAATTGCCTTATGAGCATATTCACTATCCAGAGAGAGAAAATGCAGGCTACTCAAGACTGGGTCAAAATTCAATATTTGCCTTGAATTGAATACTATATTCTGAATGGGGGAAATCCATGCTACTTATTGCTGCTATCACAATGATTTCTGTTCTTACTGCTATTGCTAATGAAGTGTCTGATGTTTGGTTAATGATCATTAATTACCTCCTTAAGTGAAATTGAATAATTGTACGTAGGTGCTTGATGTGATTTTAAGAACATGTACTGTTAAGATTGGAAATGTTATCCTGTAAATCAGGATTGGAGCGTGTCCAAGCAGAAGTGCTGTCCAGTTCGAAGCTCTGCAAGATATTAACAGAGAAAGAGGAAGAGAGGGTGGAGAAATGTGATCCCCCCCCTTTTTTTTTTGAAGAAATCAGTGGACCTATGCCAGATCCAGGGTAAGCAGGGGAATTTAGGAGGGAATTTCAGAGTCAACTTGTGAATCCAGACTCACTTCTGGTATACTCACCAATTTACAAGGGAGGGCTGTGTGGGTGTGGCCATGGCGGGTGTGGCTTAATCAGCCTCCTGCACCATGGCAGGGTTGGGGCATTTTCACCTTCCCCAGGTTCCGGAGGCTTTCCTCGAGCCTCTGGGAGGCTGAAAACTGCAATACCCGTGCTCCAGAGGCCTGTTTTCCCCATTCTTGAGCCTCTGCACGGGCCCTGCACTTATCTTGCATCCAAAACGGGCTGTGTGGAGATGCCTGGGAGAGTAGGGATGGGGAGGGCGGGGACAGCCAGGGGTGGGATTTGGAGGTTCTCCAACGTTAACGTGAGCTACGGTTCTCCTGAACCCGGGCGAACCGGTAGCAACCCATCCCTGTCACCAAATCTAGTTATCCAATTCAGTGTTTCTCGACCTGGGTAACTTTAAGATGTGTGGACTTGAACATGGATGGATGGCTGGGGAATTCTGGGAGTTGAAATCCACACATCTTAAAGGTTGAAAATGTTGCTCTAAATTTCTTTTCATCTCTCTCAATAATAAAGCCAAGAATTCGGAATCAAAATATATATAGAGAGATATTAGAAATTAAATCTTCCCCTTCAGGGTTGGGCCATTGTCTTCATCCTCAGATAGGGGAATCCCAAAAGGCCTCAATCTCCTACCCAAAGGATTAGGCTAGCTTGCATCTTTTGTCCTGCAAATTAAGTGGTGATGGAAGAGGAATTGTGAGCTGTTGCTAAATAATTCACAGCTAAATAATTCACATTCTACCCTCAAAACAATGCTATATGGCACTGCACGTCAGAACAACTAGGCACAAGGACAGTTTTCCCCCATGCGGTCACTCTGCTAAACAACTTATTCCCACAACACTTTCAAACTATCTAGAAAGACAGTATTGCCATCGTTATTCTCACCTTCCCTATTACCTAACTCCTTATCTTCTTATGACTATCACTTGTTGCTTGTATCTTACAATTTAAACTGTTTAATTAGTATCCTAGTACTATTTGTATTGATTGCTTATTTAGTATCCACGACTATCAAAGTGTTGTGTCTAATGTTTTATGATGAATGTATTTTTACAATGACTATGATAATGATCTATTCTTGTATGTACACTGAAAGCTTATGCACCGGAGACAAATTCTTTGTGCATCCAATCAGACTTGGCCAATAAAGAATTCTGTTCTGTTCTGTTCTGTTCTGTTCTGTTCCATTCCGTTCCATCCCATCCCATCCCATCCCATTCCATCCATGGGTGGGTTGCTTCTGGCATTACTGCCAGTTCAGCGTGCCAAAAAATCCACTCACTTTCATAGTTGACTTGGATATTTCCATAGTTGTGCCCAAATACAACTGCCATTCTCACTCTTTGTTGTGTTATTTTTGCATTCAGGCAAGTAATTAAAATTGATAAGACAACTTCCAATATATATTGAACACCCAGACCCACTAAATACTGGAATTCAGAAATGTCTATTTTATTTAGTGGCAATATTTATATCCTGTCTATTTGGGGGGGGGGGATATACAATGCTACCTCTGCTTCTTAACCATTAGTCCACACCAGAGGTGGTATTCAGCCAGTTCTGGCCGGTTCGGCCCAACCAGTAGCAGAAATCAGGGGCCCACCCCGCTCACGCACCCCATCTCTATGCTGTCCTATTTAGGCGTGTTTTTGAGGCTGGGTACATATGCAAAAGGCACGCATGCAAGCAAAGTGCATGTGTGGAAGGGAAGAAAGCGAGTGGGCATGTGCAGGGCAAACCGGTGGTAACAAAATGTGAAGCCCACCGCTGGTCCACACTTTCGTTTTGTGTACATATCTTATACATACTGCCAGAATCTTAGGGGAGGGTTGCTCTCCAGTGTGTGCTTCTCTGCAGAGGCAATTAGATATTCTCCATGTTGTTGACTTACCTGATGATCCACCTCTTGATTATGAACTTAAAAGAACTCTGAGAACCTATCAGCACTGTTCAATTGCCTCAATCAATTGCCACAACCAATATTATTGAATCACTAAAGACTAGCCTCAGCTGAGCAAAGCGGGTATCACTGGGTAATGATCTGTCTATATGAACAGTCCTTTTGTGATCAAGGCTGCTTTGTTTACAGCCTTGTTGATCCTTCTGCCTTTAAAGCTATCCTTTATTTAGAAATGGGTCTTTGTGAAAATACAAAGGAGATGGTAGTATTTGAAGAAACCCCTGCCCTTTCCTTCCTTTCTTCATCCATTTATCTTTCCCCCTTCTCTTCTTCATCAGTTTATCCTTTCCCCTTCTCTTCCCTTCTTCATCCATTTATTCCCTTCCCTTCTTTATCCATTTATCTTCCCTTCCCTTCTTCATCCATTTATTCCCTTTTGTTCTTCATCCATTTATCCTCTCTTCTCCTTCCTTCCTTTCTTCATCCATTTATCTTTTCCCCTTCTCTTCTTTATCAGTTTATCCTTTCCCCTTCTCTTCCCTTCGTCATCCATTTATCTTCCCTTCCCTTCTTCATCCATTTATTCCCTTCTGTTCTTCATCCATTTATCCTCTCTTCTCCTTCCTTCCTTTCTTCATCTATTTATCCTCTCTTCCCTTCCCTTCTTCATCAACTTATCTTCCCTTCCCTTCTTTATCCATCTAAGAGCTGAGGTGGTGCAATGGTTAGAGTGCAGTGCTGCAGGCTACTTCAACTGACTGCAAGCTGCAGTTTGGCCATTCAAATCCCACCAGGCTGAAGCTGACTCAGCCTTCCATCCTTCTGAGGTGGGTAAAATGAGGACCCAGTTTGTTTGGGGCAATAGGCTGACCCTGTAAACCACTTAGAGTGGGTTATAAAAGCACTGTGGAGTGGTATATAAGTCTAAGTGCTATTGCTATTATTCTCTTCCCTTCCCTTCTTCATCTATTTATCCTCTTCCCTTCCCTTCCCTTCCCCCATAAACGTTTTTGCTCCTTCTTTACCTCTAAAGTGTCACTGAATATGTCAGGCAGTTTAATTGCATTTGAGGAAAAATATACGACTAGAAAATCTTTGGGGATCAAAGGGTTTTCTAAAATTGTAAAGGTCTAATTCTTCATTTCCCTAACAGAATTAGTGTAGCCGATTGGGGACTCTGCAAATGGAAGAGAAGCAAATCTATAAGGCATAAAATTGAAAGAAGCTGGTGTAGTTCATGATGATTTTTCAGGTCAGGTGGGGAATTAATTACTTGTAAATGGAAGCATTAGCTCTGCCCTGTGCTTCAGATTCAACTTCCAAAAAGAGTTTTGGAGCACGGAGTTGTGCAATTGAATATTGCAACTTTCTGAAAGCAAGGCGTATCTTTTCCCAAGGTTGTACAAAAGTGTATAATTTCTTTGTGGTGTTGCAGAGAAGTTCTGCATCTCTTCACCCATGTGGTCCAAAGCATCATTTGGAGATTGAAGGCAAAGCACTGGACAGCTCCCCCATCTCACTTTATGATTCAGGGAATGCATGCATGAATACTGAGAATGGGCTTCATTGGATGGAATACTAGCAGGTAATTCAATAGCTTTAGACTAAGACTGGAAACTTATTTGGGGGGGGAGCAATGACAAATTACAAGGATGTATACACTTGGAATACTGCATTCAGTTCTGGTCGCCACAATGTAAAAATGATGTGGAGACTCTAGAAAGAGTGCAGAGAAGAGCAACAAAGATGATTAGGGGACTGGAGACTAAAACATGAAGAACGGTTGCAGGAACTGGGTATGTCTAGTTTAATAGAAAGAAGGACTAGGGGAGACATGATAGCAGTGTTCCAATATCTCAGAGGTTGCCACAAAGAAGAGGGAGTCAAACTATTCTCCAAAGGACCTGAGGGTAGAACAAGAAGCAATGGGTGGAAACTAATCAAGGAGAGAAGCAACTTAGAACTAAGGAGAAATTTCCTGACAGTTAGAACAATTAATCAGTGGAACAGCTTGCCTCCAGAAGTTGTGAATGCCCCAACACTGGAAGTCTTTAAGAAGATGTTGGATAGCCATTTGTCTGAAACGGTATAGGGTTTCCTGCCTAGGCAGGGGGTTGGACTAGAAGACCTCCAAGGTCCCTTCCAACTCTACTATTGTATTGTATTGTATTGTATTGTATTGTATTGTATTGCATTGCATTGCATTGCATTGCATTGCATTGCATTGCATTGCATTGCATTGCATTGCATTGCATTGCATTGCATTGCATTGCATTGCATTGCATTGCATTGCATTGTATTGTATTATAGTCAACTGGGGCAGAGATGGGTTGTTGCTGACTCAGCCTGAACCAGCCAAACAGGTAGTAGCGGTAGCAAGAGGCTCCGCCCACCTGCTTGGACACTTCTGCGCTTGCAGAAGTGTCCAGGCAGAAGCGTCATGCACACGGGGGCACACCCAAACCTGTAGTAAAAAAAAATAGCAACCCACCTCTGAACTGGGGGAAGGGTGGGGAGTTACCTTTTTATCCAAATGTGATAAAAATGTTCATTGCAAATGAAAGGGCAGTGATTTCTGAATTCAGCAGAGGAATCACGAAAAATCTCTAATGCAACTCTGGACTTCAGAATGAAAGAAATGCATGACTCCAAAGTGGACAGAGTTGGAAGGGACCTCATGGGGTCTTTTAGTCCAACTCCCTAGTCAGTTAGAAAACTCTATATCATTTCAGACAGACTGTTGTCTAATCTCTTCTTAAAAATCTCCAGTTTGGAGCACCCACAATTTCTGGAGGCAAGTCGTTCCACTGGTTAATTGTTCTAACTGTCAAGAAATTTCCCCTTAGTTCCTGGCTGGTTCTCTCCTTGATTCGTTTCCATCCATAACTTCTTGTCCTGCCTTCAGGTACGCTGGAGAATAGGTTGATCTCCTCTTCTTCGTGGCAACCCCTTAGATTCTCCCCAAGTCCTTGTTTTCATTAAGATAAAAGGTAAATGTGAAGGTTTCATCTACGCATGCTGCTAGTCATTCCCAACTCTAGGGGATGGTGCTCATCTCCATTTCTAGAGCCAGCTCTGTCCGAAGATATCTCCATGGTCATGTGGCTGGCATGACTCAACGCCGAAGGTGCATGGAGCTCTGTTATATTCCCACCAAAGGTGGCTCCTATTTTTCTACTTGCATTTCTTAATGTGCTTTTGAACTGCTAGGTTGGCAGAAGCTGGGACAAGTCACGGGGGCTCCCTCCATTATGCAGCACTAGGGATTTGAATCACCAAACTCCAAAAAAGACACCCATTTTTAGCCTGCAGAGTGCTTCTGGGGTCCTGGGAAGGTGAAAATGTGACATGTGGAAGGCTTGGGAGCCCAAAAACGCCTGCATTCGGTGCACCTAAATTTTCACCCACTTTTTGGGGAGGGGAGTGGGGGAGTGGGAAAGGTGTATCTTATACTCCGAAAAGTAGAGTACTACTGGCTACAATGCATTTAATGATCCTAGTATGGTGGAAGGAAGGATCCATGTTCAATTATACACAGATCCACCATTTCAATCTCTGGGACATCTGGGAAGAGCAAGAAAAACCTATTCGAAATCTTGGAAATTCTAGATCCAAAGCCATTATCTAGAAGGATTAATCGAAATGGTATAACACAACTTCCAATTGTCCCTGAAGTGGTGAAGAAAATAATGGTGTTTTATCTCGGGCTAATGAAATTGGATTGTATCCAGTGAAATGTTTCAGACAACCCTTTGGAGATTATAGGTAAAATACATTTTGTTCAACAGGAGCCTCCATAAAATAGCTTTCTGTTTTTCAGCCATAAATTGTCTTCCATAAAAAGTAATGTTTACGAGGTTACATGCTGATGGCTTAATCCATTTAATCTTTTAATATTCTATAACTAGTGCCTATTTATTACTCATGATCCCCCTTGGAAAAAAAAATCTTGTCAGACATCAGTGTTATTTTGATCAGTAGCTGGGAAAGATTTCCTGCAAATAATTGCACCCCGGAGGTTTTTAAATGAATTATCACAAATTTGTTACTGCAGAGGGAAACATCCAAATCACTTTGATGCCAGCTCAAATATTTATCACTGAAGACAATTCACATGCTTGCCCCATTCTATGAAGTGGCATGAAGTCAATTGCTGGAGAAACGAATCCCTATTAATTGGCAACTAAGCTACAGTTAGTCCTTGACTTACAACTATTCATTTAGTGACTGATCAAAGTTACAATGGCGCTGAAAAAAAACTGACTCACAACCATTTGTTACACTTGAAACTTTGCCAGGTTGATTCTTTGATACAGCTCATCTGCCCGGAATCTACACAATATATCAGACATTAATAGAATTGAGAGAGTCCAGAGGTATTTCATGAGACGAGTCCTCCACTCCTCTGCTCACAATAGAATCCCTTATGCCACCAGGCTTGAAATTTTGGGCTTGGACAATCTGGAACTAGGCTGCCTAAGGTCTGACCTAAGTGTAATACACAAAATTGCCTGCTACAACGTCCTACCTGTCAATGACTAGTTCAGCTTCAACCTCAATAATGCACGAGCAAACAATTGATACAAACTCAAGGTGATTGGGCCAATCTATGGGCCAATCACCAGGAGACTGGGACTCCTAGACCTGTTTTAGGCATGAAAGCCAGCTTTGGGCCAATCACCAGGAGACTGGGAGTTCTAGTCCCGTCTTAGGCATGAAAGCCAGCTTTGGGCCAATCTTTGGGCCAATCACCAGGAGGCTGGGAGTTCTAGACCTGTTTTAGGCATGAAAGAGAGCTTTGGGCCAATCTTTGGGCCAATCACCAGGAGGCTGGGACTTCTAGACCTGTTTTAGGCATGAAAGCCAGCTTTGGGCCAATCACCAGGAGACTGGGAGTTCTAGTCCCGTCTTAGGCATGAAAGCCAGCTTTGGGCCAATCTTTGGGCCAATCACCAGGAGGCTGGGAGTTCTAGACCTGTTTTAGGCATGAAAGAGAGCTTTGGGCCAATCTTTGGGCCAATCACCAGGAGACTGGAAGTTCTAGACCTGTTTTAGGCATGAAAGAGAGCTTTGGGCCAATCTTTGGGCCAATCACCAGGAGGCTGGGAGTTCTAGACCTGTTTTAGGCATGAAAGAGAGCTTTGGGCCAATATTTGGGCCAATCACCAGGAGAATGGGACTTCTAGACCTGTTTTAGGCATGAAAGCCAGCTTTGGGCCAATCACCAGGAGACTGGGAGTTCTAGTCCCGTCTTAGGCATGAAAGCCAGCTTTGGGCCAATCTTTGGGCCAATCACCAGGAGGTTGGGAGTTCTAGTCCCGTTTTAGGCATGAAAGCCAAGTTTGGGCTAATCTTTGGGCCAATCACCAGGAGGCTGGGAGTTCTAGTCCTGTTTTAGGCATGAAATCTGGCTGGGTGACTTTGAGCCAATCGCCAGGAGATGATGAGTTTTAATCCTGCCTTAGGCCATCTCTAAGCCATCTCACAGAGTTTTTGTTGTTATGGGGAAAATAGAAAGAGGAAGGAACATTAGGTATCTTCACTGCCTTGACAAATTTATAAAATAACAAAGGCAGGAAATAAGTTAATAAGTTAGTCAATAAGTCAATAAGTTAATGAGTTGAAATAAAATATATAATTTATGAAAACTACCAGCTTTTCAACAACAATGGAATTTCAGAAATTATGCTCCCCCCCCCCCAATTCCATGACACCCCATTGTGAAATGACCAGGTCAAGCATAACCTGAAGACTATGTTTTTTCTTTGGGTTCAATTGTTAGCCTGGAACACACATGCACAAATACTGTGTGACACCTGTGCTGTTGACAGGGCATCATAGTGGTAGAACATCTTTATTGATGCTGGGCTATCCAAGCGAAAGGCAATTCCATCTGCTAGCCTCAATTTGCAAGGGATGCCGGCAAAACATCTTACAGAGTTGTGAGCAAATGAGGTTTTGCCTCGTTGCTAACAAGGTTGAAATGCCAGGTTTATCACCAGGGGAGATGGCCCTTGTTCATTGGCTGGCCTGTTATATTGTCTGTTCTAGCTTCTGCGATTGGTGCTTAATCGGAAGTGTTTCTCCTTTCCCTGTCTCACATGATTTCCACCCTCCACAACCAACTTTGCATTTCCAAGTGGAATCATTACGAAATGTGTGTTTTGGCAATCCGGTCTTGACATTTCGCTGTCAGCTTTTGGATGGTTGGTTAACCTGGTTTTTGCAACCCATTGCAAAGAAGAAAATCTGTGATCACACCAATTAGGCTGTTTGCTGAGTCTTTGGTCTGCTAGATGGGCAAACCTGGGAATGGCTTTTAAATCATGTGAATGAAAACGAGGAAGCAAGTGTGTCTGGCTGTTCTCAGAACAAGAGCTAAGGAAATGCTGTATGGTACAGATTAACAGATTAACAGAGTTTGAAGGGACCTTGTAGATCATCTAGTCCAACCCCCCCTGCCCAAGCAGGAGACCCTACACCATTTCTGACAAATGACAGTTCAATCTCTTCTTGAAAGTCTGAAGTGATGAAGCTTCCACAACTTCTGAAGGCAACTTCTGTTCCATTGGTTAATTGCTCTCCCTGTCAGAAAAATTTTCATTATTTCCAGGTTGAATCTCTCCTTGTTCAGTTTCTATCCATTATTCCTTGTCTGGCCTTCAGGTACTTTAGAGAGGTGCTTCTCTCTGTGGCAGCCCCTCAAATATTGAAAGACTGCTATCATGTCTCGCCTGGTCCTTCTCTTCACTAGACTAGCCATGCCCAATTCCTGCAACCATTCTTTATTATGTTTTAGTCTCCAGTCCCCTAATCATCCTGGTTGTTCTACTCTGCACTTTTTCTAGAGTCTCAACATCTTTTTTATAGTGTGGTGACCAAAACTGGCTGCAGTATTCTAGGTGTGATCTTACTAAGGCTTTATAATGTACATTTATAGATGTAGAGATTCTGAAGAAGATGTAGGCTTGTCTTAGCTTCCTCTTGCCAAAGGCTAGGGGGAGACATGATAGCAGTGTTCAAATATTTGAGGAGCTGTCACAGAGAGGATGGGGGTCAAGCTATTTTCCAAAGCACCTGAAGGCCAGACGAAGAATAATGGATGGAAACTGACCAAGGAGAGTTATTTCAACCTGGAAATAAGGGGATTTTCTGAAAGTGAGAACCATCAACCAATGGAACCGAAGTTGTAGGAGTTTCATCACTGGACTGCCCTCTGTCAGAAATGTTGTAGGGTCCCCTGCTTGGGTGGGGGTTTGGACTAGATGACCTGCAAGGTGCCTTCCAACTCTTAATCTGTAAAGTAAAGTAATAACACTGAATGGTCAGTCTGAAAGAAGGCAGTTTAGGGATTAAAATCTTGCCTATTGTCTCTGAATCCTGGACAAAATTAATTCGAGGAAAGCAGATTGTGAACAAATAGTACAAATAGTATTATTTATTTCTAAATGCTTTTAAAGAAAATTCTAAAAACTGAATCATTGTAGGGGGTGGGTGGTTTTTTTTTAATATGTACTTTGCACCTGACCTCACCTTGTACGTTTCTTCTTTTTCCTCATTTTGATTGCTATTTCTAACTTTATGGTTCTTTTTTGTTGTTTTTTAGATGGATTTTGTTTGCAGTTGTGTTGCTGTTCTTGCTGTGATTGTGATTGCTTTTACTCTAGCCAGGGTTGTTTTAATGTCATTTTTATATTGTATGTAAGCCACCAATTATTTTTTTTTTGATTGTGGCAGAGCAGAGGTTTGATAAATAAATAAATGAAATGATAAAAGCAGATTGCTGAAGGAGTTGGTTGGCTTTTCCTTACTGCATTGAAGCGAAGCTGGTTAAATATTTGCTAGAGTTACTTAAATTTAGATTCTGCGTGGAAGATGGAATTGGACACCACCAGTCTAACCACAGAATTGCAACTCTAGACTTTTCTGAAAGAAAATCAGATAATGAGGGAAACGGAGAGGTAAGTCCTTGACTTAGAACAACTGATTTAGTGTCCATTCAAAGTTGCAACAGCACTGAAAAAAGTAACTTATGACGGTTTTTTTCACAGTTATCAACTTTGAAGCATCCCCATGATCACAAGATCAAAATTGAGATGCTTGGCAACAGGTTCATACTTATGACATTTGCCGTGTCCCAAGGTTATGTGATCACATGTTGCGACCTTCTGACAAGCAAAAACAATGGGAAAGTCAGATTTGCTTAACAACAGGGTTACTCACTTACTAACTGCAGCGAGTCACTTAGCCACTGGGGCAAGAAAGGTCATAAAATGAGGCCAAACTCACTTAAAAATGTCTCACATTACAACAGAAATTTTGGACTCAATTGAGGTTGTAAGTCAAGTGTCAGGGTTCCAATAGCATCCTCTATGAAATAATAGCTCGAGTCAAGAAGCTCCTCAAAACACCAATTTATTAGAAGAGCCGTGTTGGCACATCTGGGAAATCCCAAATCTGAAAGCTTCCAGGTTTTCCCCACCCAGTTGAAAATTCAAGACCCCACCCCAACACTCACAAGTCCATCAAATTGTCCAATCAGTTACTGCTGTGGATGAAGATTCCTCCCATCCACACCCATCCAGGTGCAGGGATGAGATGACCTTGACTTTCTGAGAAGGAATGTTATTATGGCTACATGTCACCCAAACTCCATACCATTCCCCCTTCTCAGTTTCCTATAGTAACTATGTGGCAGTCTTGAGGCCCTATCCCCTGATGGCTTCCAAGCTTGACATCAAGGACTACCTGTAATAGTCTAGACGTCACCCAAAGGGTGTTTTTGGAAGAGATGCAATTTGGGGCCTATATTTGCAAAGCCCACTTTTATTCCCAAAGTCAATAAGCATCTTTTCAAAGGCATATGACATTGTAGAATAGGGGTGTTAAACTCAAAGCCCAGGAACCGGAGCTAGCCTGCGGGATGCTTATATCTGGCCCGCAGGGCTGACCAGAAAACAGTAAAGGTACAGCCCGCACTTCCTCTGCCAGCAAAAACAGAACTCGAGAAGGGCACGGGCAGCCCTCCCAAGCTCTGTTTTCACTGGCAGAGGGTTGCAGGAGGCTGTGGCAGCCAAAAATGGAGCTCGGGAGCCCGTTTTTTGCTGGCAGAGTGTTTGGGCCACCGCAAGCGCCCCTGATATGAGTGAAGTTGCACTGGCCATGCCCACCCTGGCCCCCCAAGGTCAAACACAACCCTGATGTGGCCCTCAATAAAATCGAGTTTGACACCCCTGTTGTAGAAGAATGATCTGTGGTGCTCAAAAATTGTCTTTGTGCCACGGAGGCTTATACCAGAAGAAATGTTGGATAGCCATTTGTCTGAAGTGGTGTAGGGTTTCCTGCCTCCTAAGCAGGGGGTTGGACTAGAAGACCTCCAAGGTCTCTTCCAACTCTGTTATTCTGTTAAATAGGGCTGCCCAGATATTCAGTTCAGTCAAGCGTCAGTTTAAAGTTCCCACGAAGGGGAGACCAGCTTCGATGCAGGGAATGAGAGCTGCAAAAGAATGCTTTACAGCTTTACAAAGCGTTTCACAGAGTCGGTAGATTTTTCTGCCTTTTCAAGACACAACGTACAGTTTTGCAACTTCATGTCCATAGACGGAGAACGTCAAAAGCAGGGGTAGCACAGGGATGAGCTCCTTGTCACTGACATGAGTAGCCTGCTGGTAGATTTCATCACCTCATTACTTCTTCTGCCTATCAAAAGGCTTTTGGATGGCAAGGCTAATGCGATTTGAACGTCGCTCACTTCTTCAGCCTGGCCACTCACAACCCTTAGCATCGCCATCTGTTGTGCTAATGGATTGATAACTCTTTTTGCCAACGCAGAGAGTCCTCGAGTTACAACCACAACTGAGCCCAAAAACTCTGTTGCTAAGCAAGACAGTGAGTCCCCCCCCCCTTTTTACAATTTTTCTTGGCATGGTTGTTAAAACGAATCGCTACAGTGGTTCAGTGAGTAACACTGTTGTTATTGATCCTGGCTTCCCTCATTGACTTTGCTTGTCAAAAGGTCACAAAAAGGAACAATGCAACTGTCATAATCACATGCCAGTTGTCAAACATATGAATTTTGACTCTGTGACCATGGGGATGTTGCAACAGTCATGCGAAGAAGAAAAAAAGCCAGTCCTAAGTCACACTTTTCTTTGAATGGTTGTAACTTTGAATGGTTATTAAATGAATGGTTGCACCTTTACTCCCTGTAGAACAGGGGTGTCCAAACTTGGGAACTTTAAGACTTGTGGACTTCAACTCCCAGAATTCCCCAGCCGGCTGGCTGGGGAATTCTGGGAGTTGAAGTCCACAGGTCTTAAAGTTCCCAAGTTTGGACACCCCTGCTGTAGAACAGCTCTCAGCCCCATGAATATGGATTCAAGATGAGTCTTGTTTGAATGGGTGTCAGGCTAATACAGGTACTGCCTCCGACTCTTACTGTCTGTAAAAGTGGCGAAAGGATTTTAACTCCAGATAAATTGTCAAGAATATATGAAGGCATTTCAAATGAATGTTGGAAATGCAAACATAAAGAAGAGACTTTTTATCATTTAAGGTGGACGCGTGATAAAGCAAAAAAATATTGCAGTAGGATACATATCTTAATACAGAACATTCTTAAAGTGAATGTAAAGAGAAAACCAGAATATTTTCTTTTGGGTTTAATGGAAAAAGACCTTGGGGGAAAAAATTGGACCTGTGATGTTATATACCAGTGATGGAGAACCTATGGCATGCGTGCCACAGGTGGCACGTGGAGCCATTTGTCAGGGCATGCGAGGTGCTGCCCTTTCAGCTGGCCAGCGCACATGCGCGCGCTGGCCAGCTGAGTTCACTGTTTTTAAAAGCCATTTTTTCACCCTCCCCAGGCTCCAGTGGCTTTATGGGGAGAAAAGAGCCTCCCCCGCCCCGCCCCCCGGAGACCCTCCGTAGGCTTCAGAGACCGTCCAGAGGCTTCCCTGAAGCCTTCGGAACGCTTAAAATGACCCTCCAAGCAAACCGGAAGTGACTTCCGGTTTGCACGGAGGGTCATTTTGAGTGCTTCGAAGGCATCAGGGAAGCCTCCGGACCGTCCCTGAAGCCTTCAGAACGCTTAAAACGACCCTCCAAGCAAACCGGAAGTCACTCCGGTTTGCTCGGAGGGTCATTTTAAGCATTCCGAAGGCTTCAGGGACGGTCCAGAGGCTTCCCTGATGCCTTCGGAGCACTCAAAATGACCCTCCGTGCAAACCGGAAGTCACTCCGGTTTGCTCAGAGGGTCATTTTAAGCATTCCGAAGGCTTCAGGGACGGTCCAGAGGCTTCCCTGACGCCTTCGGAGGGCCTCCGGGGGGGGCAGGGAAGGCTCTTTTCGCCCTCCCCAGGCTCCCATAAAGCCTCTGGAGCCTGGGGAGGGTGAAAAAAGCATGCAAAAATGGGGGGGGGTCGCGCCTGTTGTACGCGCATGCGCACTGGGGGTTGCGCGTTGCATTATGGGTGCGGCACGCCCGCACACAACCCCCCTGCGCTCCCCCCACTTGTAGCACATGAGCCAAAAAAGGTTCCCCATCGCTGTTATATACTGTATGTATATATGTTAATAGTAGTAAGACAATTCTATGCACAGAAATGGAAGGTCACCTCGATCCTCACAATGGCCAAAAGGCTGCAAAAATTCATAGAGTTAGCAGAGATGGCTAAATTGACTGCTTTGATCAAAGGAAAAGAAATACAAATACTTCGATTTCTACTTGGAAACCGCTTCTGGACTTTGTGCTTGAAGTGGGGGGAAAAAGGAAACTTTGATTTTGGATTTTACCAATTATATCAGGGGTGTCAAACAAAAGGCCTGGGGGCCAGATCCAGCTTGTGAGGTGTTTTAATCTGAGCACTGAGGAGACCAGAGCCAATTTGAACTAACAACCTTTATTAACAGACTCAATATCTAGCAACCAAGCGGTCCCTCTGACAGCTTTTTATACCCGAGCTGTCAGAAGGATATCCAATCAGAGCTCTGCAATTCTCCCACCGGCCAGGTGTTGCGTCGGAACCAATAGGATTGCTCCTATCTTTGACAGACACCCTGTGGTCGTAAAAGTGGGGCCTTAACACGAGGTGTTTAGATCTGGCCCACGGAGACACTCGGAAAACAGTGACGGGCCAGCTCGAGGTGCCTCTGCCAG
This sequence comes from Natrix helvetica, assembly GCF_964273705.1. Classification (NCBI taxonomy): domain Eukaryota; kingdom Metazoa; phylum Chordata; class Lepidosauria; order Squamata; family Natricidae; genus Natrix; species Natrix helvetica. The sequence goes on from NC_138552.1 coordinate 12,675,115, forward strand.
CAAAATCAGAGCTCAGGAAGGTCATGTGCAGCTCTCCCAATTTCCATTTTGGTTGGAAGAGTGCTGCAGGAGGACTTCAGCATCGCAGCTGAAAATGGAGCTCACAGGGGCTGCAGGTGGCCCTCCCAAGCTCCATTTTCATTGGCAGAAGGTTGCAGGAGGCTGTCCCAGCCAAAAGGGGAACCCGGGAGTCCATTTTCTCTGGCAGAGCACTTGGGCCACCACAGGTGCCCCAAAAATGAGCGATGTCAAGCTGGCCATGCCCATCCAACCCACTGAGGTCAAACACAACCCTGATCTGGCCCTCAATGAAATTGAGTTTGACACCCCTGGCTTAGATAGATTTGTTGTTATGGAAATAGCCAGTTTATACTATTATGTAAAAGTAAAAACTTTAGGTTTGATATTAATACCCTATTCTAGGGCACCAAAGGGGGCTGAAAGTCAATGCCCTTGTTTTCTCCCCTTTTCTTTCTCTCCCTTTCCCCTTCCCTATTTTTCCTATTTACTTTTGTATTTTTTCATGCGATATTATAAGCTAATAAAAACTGTTTTTTAATTTAAAAAAAAGACTAGAAAAAGGATGATAAGCAATGGATGTCTTAATGAACATAGACTATTTGCAGTCCTGTTGTATAGAATAGTTTGAGGGGAAGCGTTGCAGTGAAACCGTTGATCGTAACTGGTTGAAACTTGGCCAGATTAATCTAAAGGTCCCTCATCTCTGCTGTTTACTTGTTAGATTTATATCCTCGCTTTCCTCTAAGAGCTCCACCTGATTTACAGGAAGATCTCTCTACGTGTTTTGCCCACAACAGCAATCCTGCAAGGTTAGTTGGGAGAGAATAAAAGATTCAAAGCGATTTTCTGTTTTGCCAAGGATCTTTGAATAGGTACCCAGGCAACTGTTTTGGGGGATTCAGAGGCAATAAGCACACCAGTGAATAAAGAGATTTCAAACTTTATTATTACATAAGCAAACATATTTAAAAGCGTCACATAAAAAAGCATATGCACCATGCAAGATGAGACGCAAATCTCACACTGCTAGCTGCCAGGAACTCTTTAATAATAGAAATGGCTCTTAGACTTATATACTGCTTCATAGAGCTTTACAGCCCCCTCTAAGTGTTTTATAGAGTCAACCTATTGCCCCCAACCATCTGGGTCCTCATTTTACCCACCTTGGAAGGATGGAACGCTGAATCAACCTTGACCCTAGAGAGATTTGAACTGCCAAATTGCTGGCAGCTGGCAGTCAGCAAAAGTAGCCTGCAGTACTGCATTCTAACCACTGCGCCACCACGGCTCTATAATGATAGCAGAGATACTCCAAGGGTGACCCGTTTCCACCATATCCAATGCTACGTTCTGTGCAGAAGCTGCCAACAAATAACAACCCCAAGGTTGGGATCATGTGAGTTCCAGGACACTGCGACCGTTATAAATATGGGTCAGTTGTCAAACATCCGAATCTAAATGACATGACCATGGGGATGCTACAATAGTCCTAAGTGTAAGAAAATGGTCATAGGTCACATTTGGCAGAGCTGTTGTAAGTTGAGAACCCTTTGTAGTACATAACAAGGATTATCTTGCCAAAAATGAATCAGAATGTTAAAAAATGCAAGTAGAAAAATAGGGACCACTGGTGGGAAGCAGTGGTGGGCGTGGTTTGGTAAGTGTGGCATGGCTTGGTGGGCATGGCATGGCTTGGTGGGTGTGACAGGGGAAGGATATTGTAAAATCTCCATTTCCTTCCCACTCCAGGTTACCACAAAATCCCCAATTCCTCCCAATCAGCTGGGACTCGGGAGGCAGAGAATAGATGGGGGTGATATTTACAGGTTCTCCGAACTACTCAAAATTTCCACTACCGGTTCTCCAGGACTGGTCAGAACCTGCTGAACACCACCTCTGGTGGGAAGGCACAGCGCTCCGCGCACCTTCGGCATTGTGTCATGCCGGCCACATGACCATAGAGATGTTTTCTGACAGCGTTGGCTCTTTGGCTTAAAAACAGAGATGAGCATACATGTGCTCTTGTATGTGTTTGCTAATGGGCTGGCTGATTTAATATAACATTGGCATTGCTCTATCACGTTTCCGATCAGCTCCAGAAAAAGGAAGATCAGCATTAAGGGCACAGTGTTTGGCTGATTGCAATTGTTTACCCAGATGCAATTATTTTGTGTAACTCCACCCCCTGAAAAGTAGATGAGGCACAATGGTTGTTGCAATTAATAAGATTAATAAGATAATAAGATAAAGTATTTGTGACTAATGAGTGCTTTTTTAGGGAAGCCACCTGCTAAGAATAAACTGCTCGTTCTTCAGGTATTATTGTCATTCTTAAGGTCTCACGGTCTTCTCTCATCTGTAGCAATAGTACTTAGACTGATATACCAATTCACAGTGCTTTACAGCCCTCTCTAAGCAGTTTAAAAAGTCAGCCTATTGCCCCCAACAACCTGGTTCCTCACCTTGGAAGAATGGAAGGCTGAGTCAACCTTGAGCTGATGAGAATCGAACTGCTGGCAGTAGGCAGAATTAGCCTGCAATACTACACCCTAACCACTGTGCCGCCATGGCTCTCTATGTATTATATACTTGTCTGCTACTCCACAGAATATCCAGAACATTTAACAAAAGTGGGAGACTCAGATTTTAAATCCCACCCCAGGCACAAAAGCTCTCTATGGACGGTGGGCCAATCCTTCCCTTCGTAACTTGAGGCCATTCATAACTTGAGGCCATTCATCTCTTTCAGCCCAACCTATCACATAGGGTTGTTGTTGAGGGGATCTCCAGGGGTGGGATTTAGCTGCTTTGCAGCAGTTTGGGCGAACTGGATGTTAATCTTGCATCTGATTCGCGAGCCGGTTGTTGCAAAAACTGGCTGGCCCCGCCCACCCCTCCCCTCCCAGGAGTTTCCACACAGCCTGTTCATCATGCCGGATAAGTGCAGGGCCTGTGCAGAGGCTCGAGGGGGGTGGGGTGGGCAAAAAACGGGCCTCCCAGAAGTCTAGAAACGGGCCTGTTTCCACCTCCAGAGCACCTCTAGAGCCTGGGGGAGGACATTCTTTGCCCTCAGAAAAAGCCTCCAGTATCTGAGGAGGGTAAAAAACAGCCCTACTGGAAGTACCAGAAGTCTGAAAATGGGCCTATTTCTAGCCCCCAGAGGGCCTCCAAAACCCAGGGGAGGCTGTTTTTGCCCTCCTGGAAGCTGAGGAAAGCCTCCGGAGCCTGGGGAGGGTGAAAACGTCCCTCCCTTGCCATGGTGCAGGAGGCCAAGTAGCCCACACATCCCATGGCCACGCCCACCCAGCAACCAGGCAGAGAACTGGTTGCTAACCTTTTTCAATCCCACCTTTGGGGGACCTGCCTATGCTTTACAATACAATACAGTACAATAACAGAGTTGGAAGGGACCTTGGAGGTCTTCTAGTCCAACCCCCTGCCTAGGCAGGAAACTCTATACCGTTTCAGACAAATGGCTATCCAACTTCTTCTTAAAGACTTCCAGTGTTGGGGCATTCACAACTTCTGGAGGCAAGCTGTTCCACTGTTTAATTCTTCAAACTGTCAGGAAATTTATCCTTAGTTCTAAGTTGCTTCTTTTCTTGATTAGTTTCCACCCATTGCTTCTTGTTCTACCCTCAGGTGCCTTGGAGAATAGAATGCCAACTTGAGCTACAAAATAAAAGATGAGTTCCTAAATTAAGCCATCCAATCAATCAAGCAGCCAATCAATAAGCAAGCATGACTGATGATTGACAGGGGAAGAAAATCACTGGGCGAGCACTGTCTTGTCAGGAATCGAATTCTGGGTTATTTCTTTTCAACAACTGAAGAATGAATGTCAATGGGATACTGGATGGGAATTTTGTGTGCAAAGGTTCTGGAGTAGTCCATCAGCAAGGGACATCTGGGTTTTATCAACCAAGATCTGGTAATTTTAAAACTTGCACTTTGCTCAGTGATGCTTTAGAAAAACAATTTCACTTTGCGATGTTATTTATAGTGCCTTGAGGGTTTTTTTTTTTTTTTTAAGTGTGCACTGCCTTAGGAAAGTTTCACCCTTGAAAATGGCGTGAACATAAATCTCAAATAAATAAGCACAAAAAGAAAGAAAGCCATGAATACATTCTGGTTTAAGAAAACTCTTTAAAAAGTAGACACATGTTCCAGAAAAGTTGTGATATAAACTCCCAGACTTCCTTGTTAGCATGGCTAGAAGGAATTATGGGAATTAAGAGTCCTGGCATATGATGGGCAAATGTCAAGCTAGAAGGAGATTATTGTTGCTGCTACTGAACTTAACTCTTAGTTATTATGTCTTTGCCAGATTATTTCACCTCTTGGTTATGAATAATAATACTTTGAATTATTTATGGCCACCATATTAGAACTGCAAATATCTCAGCTGTTACCACTAGATGGCAGCAAAGAGAAAGAGCCAGTCAGTCACTCTGTCTGTCTGTCTATCTGTCTGTCTATCCTCATCACTCTCTCTTTGTTCTCATCTAGCAGGCATTCAGATTATTGTCTTCCCAGAAGTGATCATCCTAAATTACCAAACAGTTGTTAGTTGAGCTGCACTTCAAGTGTATCAATACAATACAATACAATACAATACAATACAATACAATACAATACAATACAATAGCAGAGTTGGAAGGGACCTTGGAGGTCTTGTAGTCCAACCCCCTGCCTAGGCAGGAAACCCTATACCGTTTCAGACAAATGGCTATCCAACATCTTCTTAAAGACTTCCAGTGTTGGGGCATTCACAACTTCTGGAGGCAACTTCTGTTCCACTGATTAATTGTTCTAACTGTCAGGAAATTTCTCCTCAGTTCTAAGTTGCTTCTCTCCTTGATTAGTTTCCACCCATTGCTTCTTGTTCTATCCTCAGGTGCCTTGGAGAATAGTTTGACTTCCTCTTCTTTGTGACAACCCCTGAGATATTGGAAGACTGCTATCATGTCTCCCCTAGTCCTTCTTTCTCTTAAGCTAAACATATCCAGTTCCTGCAACCGTTCTTCATATGTTTTAGCCTCCAGTCTCCTAATCATCTTTGTTGCTCTTCTCTGCACTCTTTCTAGAGTCTCAACATCTTTTTTACATCGTGGCGACCAGAACTGGATGCAGTATTCCAAGTGTGGCCTTACCAAGGCATTATAAAGTGGTATTAACACTTCACGTGATCTTGATTCTATCCCTCTGTTGATGCAGCCTAGGACTGCGTTGGCTTTTTTGGCAGCTGCTGCACACTGATGGCTCATATTTAAATGGTTGTCCACTAGGACTCCAAGATCCCTTTCACAGTTACTACTACTGAGCAAGGTACCACCTATACTGTACCTGTGCATTCCATTTTTGTTGCCTAAATGTAGAACCTTACTCTTTTTTAAATCAATGATTTAAAATAGGTGGCTCACTGATAGCCTTGGCACTCCATGTAGCACATGAAACCTCATTTTGGTGGTTATTTTGTGCGACTCTTATTTTGTGACAGGTTCATTGTTTTTTTGCCAAACTTCGGAAGGAAACTTTTGTAATCTGAATCCTAAAATTGGCTCAATATAATTTTAAAGACAAAGAAGAACCTCTATCAAAGCCCTTGACATGTTTTGATATTGCCCCATCCATACTGGCCCTATCCCCATTCCAGATGTTAACCCTGGCTGCCCTAGCGAAAAACTCCTCCTCGTGTTTTAGAATATCTCCGCATCTCGATAATTTAGACATCAGAAGAGTTGATAAGCATGCATCCCATCTCCTTTCCCCCCACTCCTCCTTCTAATTTCTAATCAAGAACATTGTGCAAATTATCCCATACAGTATTCTATTATTATTTTTTTGAAACCGTGACAGGTGATAAAATTTGGGTGGCTGAGCTGAATCGTTTTCTTGTTCGTTAAAATCAGGATGGAAATAAGGAGAAGTAGGCCCAGCGGTGGGTTCCTGCCAATTATAACCTCTTCTATAGAAGGGGTTCCACAAATCTACAGTGCCGTTTAGAACCGGTTCCAGCTCCCTCCCCCCGCCCGTCCGCACATCATCAAGATGAAGAGCAAGAGGAGGAATTCTGGGAGTTGAAGTCCACAAGTCTTAAAGCTGTCAAGTTTGAACACCCCCTGGGTTTTTTTTCTAAAGGCTTAGGGGTGCAAGGATCTTGTAACTTGAGAGCTTTAAGACTTGCACACTTCAATGCCAGAGTTCTTGAGCCAACATGACTGGAGGAGGAATTCTGGGAGTTGAAGTCCACAAGTCTTAAAGCTGTCAAGTTTGAACACCCCTGCGTTTTTTTTTCTAAATGTTTAAGGATGCAAGGGTTTTGTAACTTGACAGCTTTAAGACTTGCGTGCTTCAAATGCCTGAGTTTCTGAGCCAACATTTTGGTTGCTAAGCAAGAGCGCTGTTAAGTGAGTTTCACCACATTTTACAAGTTGGCCACGCCCACCCAGTCACAGGGCAAGCAAGCAACTCTCACCCGGTCACATGGCCGGCAAGCCACACCCACAAAGCAGGCCACACCTACAGAAGAGGTTCTAAAAAAATTTGAAACCCACCACTGAGTAGGCCTATTTGTAAATTGCAGCTTTTATATTTAGGGAGTTCCAAACTTGAAAAAAGAGGAATTTCCTGGTAGTGTGAATTATTTAGCAGTGGAACAACTTCCCTCCCAGAATTTTATGTGCTGCATCATGAAAGATTTTCAGCATTGGACAACTATTTGTCTGGGATGTTTTGAACAGGATGTAGGACTAGAAGACCTCTAAGCAGGGGTGAAATTCACTTACTTTTGCTCTGGTTTGGTAACAATGGTGAGCGCATGTGCACACATTCGAGTGTGCCACCTCCGGGCATGCGCAGGATCTTCTGTGCATGCACAGAGCATCAAAATGAGGTCCGGGTGGGTGGGTGGAGCCTGCTACTGGGTGCACCTGCAAAGGTAAGCGAACAACGATTGGGGGGGGGAATCAGCTGTGCCACGCGATTTAGATTAGCAAGAAAGCAGGAAATCCTGCTTTCTAGCTAATATAAAATGTGTGTCAGAGCTGATCGTCGGAAAAACTGGTTCGACTGAACCGGTAGCATTTTTTTTTACTACCTGTTCAGGAGAATCGGTAGCATTTTTAATACCGGTTCAGGTGAACTGGTCCCAACTGGTAGCATTTCACCCCTGCCTCTAAGGTCCTTTCCAGCCATATGATTCTCTGATTGTTGCTTACAGTATCTATCTCTGTTCTTTCTCCCTCAAAATCTACATTCAGCCAAGAGGAATCACTTAATGCCAGATTCTTGGTCATAAGGGCATTCCCCAACTTTTCCTTCCCTTGTCAATGTTGATTTCGCAGCCATTGTTACATGAGTAAGCGCCTAATAATTGATTAGGGATAATGGGAGTAGTTAAATTTTAAACCAGCTGTCCATCCCTCTATGGTATCCTTTAGGATCTGAATCAATAACTTTGCTGTTCCGTCTTCTCTGCAGTACTAATATGGGTTGTAGGCTAGGGTCAAAGTCTTTTATCAATTAAAGTACAGGAAGCTGGCAAGAATGGAAGCAACTGAGTTCACCAGAGTTATCCTGAAGACGATATATTATTTCATTGGCTGGAGGCGCGTGGGGGAAAAAAAGGAAGCTGCGAGCAATCTCTGAGATAGATTAATTCAAGTAGCCTTCTGCAATGCATTTAATATTGATTATTATGAGCCTCCTCAGCAATTTTATCCATGCCACATAGTTTACGGGCTTCAAAGTTAAAGAGCCTCGTGGGGGTTTAAAACTCCTCCTTATGTATCTGTGAAGCAGAGGAAACGTTCTTGCAAAGTTTGACCTTCCTATTAGGCAGCTTGCAATAATGTCAAGATGAAATGCAGACAACACTCATGATAAATTGCTGCTGATGTTGTTGAGTTGATTTCTTTCACCAGTCTTTCTTTTAAAAAAAATCATTTGCCTGAGCATAAAGGAAGTACCAAATATTGGAATATTGAAATACCCGGAGTTTACCCTCTCATAATAATAATAATATCCTGCACCATAACAATCATGAACATTTTATTCTGCTAGTTGTTGTCTATTGTAAGGCATGGTGCTCATCACCACTTCAAGGCCATTGAGCCGATGCTGTCCAAAGACATTTCCACTGTCATGTGGCTAGCCTGATGTGGCAGAGTGCTGTTATCTTCCCACAGAAGTGGTACCTATTTTGGCACCTTCCGCCTGCAAGATTCGCAAGATTCTGATTGTGACCTTGGCGTTTGCTTTTAACATCTTTTTAAACATCTTTTAAATATCTGCTTTTTAACATCGTTTTAACATCTGCTTTGCCGGTTCCTACACCATCTTGAAACTCTCCTGAATGAAACCCGGGGAGGCGACTAGCCCATTAACTCACCCTTTTCATCTTGGGTCAGGAAAACCTTCTCGACAAACAAATGATTTTACATCTTTTTCTTCAGCACCAGTTACCAACTAACTGTACCCCATGATTCCATTTCTATGTACACGAAGCCGGAATTACTGCGGCTGCGGGAATCCCCTTTCTCGCAGGTCTGGCCTTCAGCCCTTTCGAGGGCCCACCTTGAGGATGGGTTTATTAACCCTGAGAGGTGGAGGAAGCGCAAATTAAGGGGTTTTTTAGTAAAATATTTTTTAAGAATTTGTAGGGATCCTGGGGTTGGGGGGTGGGAGGAGGGGGGGGAACAGGTCAGGAGGGATAGTAGAGCCAGGCATCTAGGTGTGGTCGAAGGAGGAGGGAGCGGAGTGGGGGAGGAGAAGGAAGATAGCATTCCTGTGCAGGGCACTTTAATACCAACGGTCGTAGGGAGGGGCAGGTGCGAGGACAGTTTAAGAGCACGTAGTCGGTTGGGAGACCGGGGTTTTTGGTCATTCCCGGTCGTTTGTACCAACCCCTGCATACTAGGTGGTCAGGATCTACAGACCTAAGGCCTGAGACTGCTGTTATGCAATGCGAGGTCCGTTGTCAATAAGGCCCCCCTCATCCACGATCTAATTTTGGAGGGGGACCCGGACCTCGCCGGAATAACCGAGACCTGGTTGGGCCACGAGGGAGGTCTACCCCTTGTGGAAATGTGCCCTCCAGGTTATCGAGCATTTCACCAGCCTCGGGCCCAGGGAAGGGGCGGTGGGGTAGCAGTGATTATCCGGGAAGACTTAGAGCCGAGAGAGTTCACTGTGCCGCAGACATCCGGGTGTGAGTCCCTCGTCGTGAGATGGGGCCCAGGGAGGCAGTTGGGCCTGCTGATAGTATACCTGGCTCCTCGCTATACTTCAGCGGCCCTGCCCGAACTCCTTGAGCTGATCTCATCGGTGGCGGTTGAGACCCCCAAACTTTTAGTGATGGGGGATTTTAATCTGCCGTCGATGGGAGAAGCGTCTGAGGGGGTTCGGGAGTTCATGGCTTCCATGACAGCCATGGACCTGACCCAGTTAATTCAGGGCCCTACTCATGAGGGAGGCCACACCCTGGACCTTGTTTTTGTCTCTGGCCAGTGGACGAGTGATCTGGGAATAGGGGATCTAGACACTATTCCCCTGTCATGGTCGGATCACTCACTTCTCCGGCTGGACTTCCCTGGTGCTACCCCCCGCCGCGAGGAGGCGGAACTGGAAGGTATTAGATGGTTCCGCCCCAAGCGCCTGATGGAACCGGATAGGTTCCAGACGGAACTTGGGCCACCTCCTGTGGACCTGACCCGCCCCCGAGTAGAGGACCTGGTAGTCGCATGGAATAGTGCGGCTACCGGGGCCCTAGACCGGGTGGCGCCTTTGCGGCCTCTCCTGCGGCGAAGAACCACCCTGGCACCTTGGTTTACCGAGGAGCTAAGGGTGATGAAACGCCACAAGAGACGCCTAGAGAGTCGTTGGAGATCCTCCCGTTCCGAATTTGACCGAGCACAGGCACGAGCCTATTTGAAGACGTACCTTGTGGCACTAAGAGCGGCCAAACGTCAACATTGCGCCGCTCTTATTGCGTCTGCAGATAACCGCCCTGCCGCCCTATTTCGGGTGACCCGTTCCCTCTTGTTTGAGAGACCACGGGAAGCCCCTCTACAGGGCAGAGCAGAGGAGTTTGGGAATTATCTACAGGACAAAGTCGCTCAAATCCGGATGGGATGGACCCCTTTCAGTGGTTCAGTAGAGACGCCCGTTGCGAGTCTTGAGGGACCGCTTTGGGAGGAGTTTGACTCGGTTGCCATCGAGGATTTGGACAGGTTGCGTGGACGTCTGCGACCCACCACATGTTTATTGGACCCGTGTCCCTCCTGGCTTGTACTGGCATCCTGGGAGGTTACGCGCGACTGGCTCCTGGGCCTGGTGAACGCCTCGTTGGGTGAGGGGTCTCTACCGGCCGCCTTGAAAGAGGCGGTGGTGAGGCCCCTGCTCAAGAAGCCTTCCCTGGACCCAACGGACCTAGTCAATTATCGTCCAGTCTCCAACCTTCCTTTTTTAGCGAAGGTTGTAGAGAGTGTGGTAGCACAGCAGTTCCCACGTCACCTGGAGGAAAATGATTATCTAGACCCGCGCCAGTCCGGCTTCCGACCCGGGCACAGCACGGAGACGGCCTTGGTCGCATTGGTCGATGATCTCTGGAGGGCCAGAGATAGGGGTTGTTCCTCTATCCTGGTCCTATTAGATCTCTCGGCGGCGTTCGATACCATCGACCATGGTATCCTGTTGCACCGGCTAGAGGGGCTGGGAGTCAGAGGCACCATTTTACGGTGGTTTGGCTCCTACCTCTCTGGTCGGACGCAACGTGTGTTGACAGGGGAGCAGAGTTCGACCCGGAGGCCACTCACATGTGGAGTGCCACAGGGATCGGTGCTCTCGCCCCTCCTGTTCAACACATATATGAAACCGCTGGGCGAGATCATCCGTGGTTTTGGAGTGGGATATCATCTGTATGCTGATGATACTCAGCTATACATTTCCACTCCGAACCACCCCAATGAGGCCGTCGAAATGATGTCCCGGTGCCTGGAGGCCGTACGGGTCTGGATGGATGGCAACCGACTAAAACTCAACCCTTCCAAGACGGAGTGGCTGTGGCTTCCGGCCTCCCGGTTCAACCAGGTGCTTCCATCTCTGGCCATCGGGGGCGTCCAACTAGCCCCCATGGAACAGGTGCGCAATTTGGGCGTCCTCCTGGATACCCGGCTGTCCATGGATAACCATGTAACAGCCGTGGCAAGGGGGGCGTTCCATCAGGTTCGCCTGATGCGCCAATTGCGCCCCTTATTGGACCGGGATGCCCTACGCACAGTCACCCATGCGCTAGTGACGTCTCGCCTGGATTACTGCAATGCTCTCTACATGGGGCTTCCCTTGAGATGCACTCGGAGACTACAGTTGGTCCAGAACGCGGCCGCGCGGGTGATTATGGGGAGGACCAGATACTCCCCTGTAACACCTCTCCTGCGCGAGCTGCACTGGCTGCCTGTGGTCTACCGAGTGCGTTTCAAGGTTTTGATTATGATCTTTAAAGCGCTCCATGGCACAGGGCCTAGTTATATGCAGGATCGCATCCTGCCCCACACATCCCTACGACCAATTCGCTCACACAGAGAGGGACTTCTCCGGGTGCCGTCCGCCAAACAGTGTCGGGGGGCGACACCCAGGAGCAGAGCCTTCTCTGTGATGGGCCCAGCCCTATGGAATGACCTCCCCCGTGACATCAGGATTACTTCCGATCTCCGCTCCTTCCGTGTACAGCTGAAGACCCACCTCTTTCAATTATCCGGCCTGGCTCAATCGCAATCGTAATTTTCCCATTCCTCCAAACTGTTTTTTAAATTGTTCTTAAATATTAATTTTATTGGGTTTTTACAATTGGGGTATTTTAAAGTAGATTTTTAACTGTCTATTGATGTAATTTGTTTCCTCCTCCGTGTATATGTATATGTCTGTGTATGTATGTACGTTTGGTGTTGTTATGTATTTTATGTTATATGCTCCATTGTACGCCGCCCCGAGTCCTACTTGGAAAGGGAGCGGCTAATAAATCCAAATTTATTATTATTATTATTATTATTAAAATGTTTAGAAATTCATCGCCAAACTGCCGGAAATGTGACCAAGAACCAGGCATGTACTACCATATGAGCTGGTCGTGCCAAAAAGCCAAAATATATTGGCAGAATATCCAAAAGTGGTTGATAGAGATAACCGAAGAGGAAATAGAATTCACACCAGAACTATTTCTGTTGGGAATTATAAACAAGAAATACAACAAGTATTAACTATACATATTATCACAGCAGCAAGAATGGTCTTTGCCCAAAATTGGAAAAACAGGGGAATTCCACGTGAAGGGGAAGTAATTAGGAAAAGCTTGATCTGCGCTGAAATGGATAAATTGAGGTGGGAATTGAAGAATAAAGATGAATCAGAATATTATAAGATCTGGGATAAATTTTATCGATGGTTGGAATATAAAAGGGAAAGTCCAAAATAGGCATGAGCCAAGATTCATAGAATGGAGGCGAGAATTATGTATGAAATGATAAATGCGAGAATGTACAAGACAAACACAAACCAACATGGCTGGAAATAGGTTACCTTTTTTTACCTTTTTGTAAATACGGTATGGATCAAACATTCAAAAAACCATGGTGGCTACAATGCATAGTGGAATATGGCATAGATTCTGCCAGGATGATTTACACTGTGTCCAACGTTTTAATTTATGTTTAATTAAAAAAAACTTTTTAATTAAAAAAAGAAGAAGTGGTATCTATTTATCTACTTGCATTTGCATGTTTTCAAACTGCTAGGTTGGCAAGAGCTAGGATGAGGACGGGAGCTCACCCCATGTGGTGTGGTGCTCAGCTCTCGAACCTGGGCTCTCGAACCTTTCCAGCTGACTAGCTCAGCCTTAACAGCTGAGCCACCACTGGGTTCTAATTACTTGAAGTACAAAATGAAAGAGATTTACAAGACAGGGGAAGAGTGTCCAGTTCTTTGAACTGTGTATTCTTTGGGGTTCTGATTAATATTTTTTTAATAGAAGTGAAATGGACACTAGATAGAACGCAGACCTTGAAAAACAAGATGAGTGCAGGTGACTGATCTACTATTTTTTATGATATGAGGATTGTCTTCAGAGATTACCAACATGTGCTTCAGACAGATATCTATCAAATATCTATTAAGAAGCGTGAACTGCAACTGAATATATGACAGGCAAAATTATTATATGAGGGATGAAACTGTAAAGACGCTTAATGATTTTTTTCTTTCTTTCTGTTTTGGGTATACAGAATCAACTTTACCCTTTAGATTATCTAAAAAAAAAACCATATAGCTGACTTGGATGATTTCTCCCAGAAAAAGTCAGATAAACCTTGTCCTGTCCTTCCTTCTCTGTCCTTTGACACAACTCTGTTTGTATGGCAAATTTCAAGCACATGGCTACAACTAGGTGACTTTTCTGGTTTTAAGGGAATAATAATCTAAAGGACTTAGTTAATCAGCTGAGACCAATGGTCAAATTCAAATATTTTTACTACTGGTTCTGTGGGCGTGGCTTGGTGGGTGTGGCAAGGGAAGGATACTCCAAAATCCCCATTCACACCCCACTCAAGGGAAAGGATAGTGTAAAATTCCCATTCCCACCCCACTCCTGAGATGGATACTGCAAAGTCTCCATTCCCACTGCACTCCAGGGGAAGGATACTGCACAATCCACATTCCCTCCCCACTCCTGGGGGAAGGATACTGCAAAATCTCTATTCCCACCCCACTCTGGAGCCAGCCAGAAGTGGTATTTGCTGGTTCTCCAAACTACTCAAAATTTCCAGTAGTGGTTCTCCAGAGCCTGTCAGAATCTGCTGAATTTCATCTCTGGCTGAGACCCACCATGAATTAGGAGACCTGTAGATTAAACCAGGAAGTGCGGAAAAAGATCCGGTTAAAAGCAACATCAAATCCAGGTCAAATGATTACTAGGAATCGTTGAATCCCTTAAATTGATCTCAACTTCAGTTTTAGGAATGAGTTCTGAAAGTCCTTCTAACAATCTTAAAGGAGAGCAGCTGAGACACCCGATCATTGGTTTCTCATGAAGCTTAGCTTTGCTAAAGGCAAGGAATAACAACAGAAATAACACTTAGACTTATATACCACTTCATAGTACTTCACAGCACTCTCTAAGAAGTTTACAGAGTCAGCATATTTCCCCCAACAATTTGGGCCCTCATTTTATAGAACTCGGAAGGCTGGGTCAACAGTGATCCCCTTAGAATCGAACTCCTGGCAGTGAGCATTCTGCAGTACTGCATTCCTTTTTTAAAAATAGATTTATTGTTTTTTCCATCTATAACAACTTTCAGTCATCACATTAACATTGTTGTGTCATCATATCTATATATATATCGATCTTAAATCACTTCTACATTTATATACATTCATTTACAGTGCTATATATTTCTCTATTGCTTCTTGGCTAAATTAACTTTATTTTTTGTTATGCAACCGTTTATACCAATTATCCCAAATTTCATAGTATTCAGACTCTTCTTTGTCCTTTAATCTTAATGTTAATTTATCCATTTCTGCACAATGTAGAATTTTCTCAATCACTAATTCATCTGGGGAAATATTATTCTGTTTCCAACATTGGGCAAAAGTTATTCTGGCTGTAGTCAACAAGTGTACTCATATATATTTAATTTTCTTTCTATATTTCCCCTTGGTTATTCCCAGCAGAAAAAAAAATCCGGTTTATATTCTATTTCTTCCTCTATAATGCAATACTGCATTCTAATCAAGGATGTTACACACTTCCCTTCCCTACCGGTTTGCAAATATGAGCATGTGCATGTGCTTTTGGTGAAAAAAAGGGCCTAAATGTGATGTTGTAAAGCCAGGGCGGGTGAGAGGGTCACCCGCAATTTCCGCTACCAGTTTGGTCAAACCGCTCCGAACTGGTAGAATACCACCCGTCGTTCTAACCACTGCGCTATCAAATCAGCTTTAGCTTTGGACAAAACTGAAAGATTTTGTAAGGAAAGGAACCAGGTATAAATGAGAAGACAACGGTTATGAAGCACAACGTCATAGCATGGAAACTTGATTTTTAAGGAGAACAACATCTGCTTCCGCCTCTAAGAAGCTTAGCACTTTTTTTTAAACGTCATACTCCCAAAATGAAGAGAGAATTGCTTTCCTTTGATCACAACTGTTGTCAGGGAGTTTCGGCCAAATAATGATAGATCATCTCTGGGGTTTGGTTTTTTTTTTACTTCAGGAGTCTTTTCAGTGCCGTTACTGGAATGAATGAAGGGGGAAGTGCTTTGATTTCATCATCTCTATGTGAGCTTCCAGAGACACTAGAGATTAAATTGGCCTCTGGCCTGACATGAAAGTGATATTTTCATTTTTCTTTGGGAGAGAACGAGAGAGACAGAGCCGGGGTACACGTGCGCTTAATAACAACGAGCATTTTTGATAGTTTAAACAAAATGAAGTGCGTAAAGAATAATACGACCTGCCCATTGTCGAGAAATCCGATCCCCATCTGCACTCGGATTGAAATAACTAACAAAAGGAGGGGAATCTCCTGCCAGATAGAAAATGTCACTTAAATGTCAGAGATATCCACATGTTTGACAATAGCTTCAGAATATATATATATATATATGTAAAGTTTAACCAAACACCTTTGAAAAGTCAATGTTGGGTTTTAAAAAATCCATGATATGATGTAGGAGAAAACTGACTTATGTTTCCTGGGGAAATAACTACAATTAGAACGTTTTAGCATATTGCTATGAGCCACTTGCACCAAAGTCTTTGCTCTGAGAGCTAACGGGACTGTCAGGCCTGTAGTTATGTTTCTTTTAGGATCTTTGGCCTGCCACACTTTCTTATAATTTCCTATGTGTTTCATTAGTGTAGTAGTTGGGAGGGGGGAATTAAAAAGAGTAGGATTATGGAATGTATTGTTGGTGATTTTTCCTAGAAGCTCAAGGTCATCTTTTGTCTCCTCACCTCGACACCTGACCGGAAGCAGAGGGGTGTAGATGCCAGCGTGGAAGATGATGATTGGAACATGTGATGAATTATGGGGTGTGGGGATAGATATTTATTTATTTATTTATTTATTTTATTGAACTTATTAGTCGCCCCCTCTCCCCACAGGGACTCGGGGCGACGTACAGAGCAATAATCAAGATAGCACCATAAAATCGTGCAGAGGAGGTAAAAATAAGTCCATAAATAAGCATACTTACAAAGTTTAAAACCCCAAAAATATTAAAAACAAAATTTCCCATTGTAAAATGACCTGGGGTGGCAAGATAGTAACGTTATGCCAGGCCGGCTTGACAAAACAGGTAGGTCTTCAGCTTCATACGGAAGGAGCGAAGATCGGTTGTTGTCCGGATGTCTGGGGGGAGGTCATTCCAAAGGGTAGGGCCCACCACAGAGAAGGCCCTACTCCTGGGCACCGTCCCCAGGCACTCTCTAGAGGACGGCACCCGGAGTAGCCCCTCCCTGTGTGAGCGAGTGGGTCGCAGGGATGTATGGGGCAGGACGCGATCCCGCAGGTAACTAGGCCCTGTGCCATGGAGCGCTTTGAAGATGGTAACCAGTACCTTGAAGCGCACCCGGTAGGCCACAGGAAGCCAGTGCAGCTCGCGCAGGATAGGTGTTATATGGGAGAATCTCGATCTCCCCATAATAACCCGCGCGGCTGCATTCTGGACCAACTGCAGTCTCCGGGCGCACCTCAAGGGGAGCCCCATGTAGAGAGCGTTACAGTATATGAACTTTCAACTGGGTGAACCCACAGGATGTACATTAGAGTTGAAATGTCATAGCATAATGCCAACATGTCTGTCTTATTAAATTGGAGCTTTAAGGATAACCTTGCCTTGGACAATGATTTAATTCTGCATGATATTTGGAATGCTGACAGGGATAAGGGGAATGGTGGGATTCAAATGATTTGGCAACCGGTTCTCTGCCCTAATGACTGGCTGGGTGGGGCATGGCCAGGGGGTGTGACAGTCAGCACTCAGCCTTCTGCTCTGCCCCGGGAGCAAAAACGGCCATGGGGTGGAGTGCTGCCCCCCCCCCCATGCCTCGTTTTGGGCCTAGTAGGCCTCCCTGCAACCTCCCTGGAGCAAAAATGGGCCTGTGGTGATTCCTAGAAGGGGGAGGGAGGGGAGGGGCCAGCCAGCAATTTAACAACAGGTTCGGCCGAAGTGGTGCGAACCGGTTGAATCCCACCTCCTGGATAAGGGATAAGCTGAGTGAATAGTCAGGAAGCTTAGTTTTCCAATAGCAGAAGACCAGTAGATTCAATTGTTTCTACTTCAGTGTAGAATGAAATCCAACATAGAGAAAAGTAAGGTTTTCCACTTAGGCAAGAAAAACCAAAGGTACAGATACAGATTAAGTGAAACCTGACTCAATAACAGTAACTGTGAGAGGGATCTTGGAGTCCTAGTGGACATCATAATTCCTATTGTTTTCTGGATATTTATATTATCAAACAAAACCATCAGTATATGCTGAGGAACCGTCTCACCCTAATGGGATTAGCCCACTCCACCTGCAC
Source organism: Natrix helvetica (assembly GCF_964273705.1). Taxonomy (NCBI): domain Eukaryota; kingdom Metazoa; phylum Chordata; class Lepidosauria; order Squamata; family Natricidae; genus Natrix; species Natrix helvetica. The sequence continues at coordinate 12,692,717 of NC_138552.1, forward strand.
CAATGGAAAAGGATCTATTCTGCTAAGGAATTCTGGTGGGCGTAGAAGAGCCTTTCCAATGGTGGTCCCATCCCTGTAGAACACAATACCACTGGAGGTGACAACCTTTTGGCTTTTGGAAAGGTATTAAAACTTGGCATTGCTAGTTGGTTTAGGGCCCCAAGGGGGACACAAACTGCTGGATTGACTGATGGGGTAGTATCCTAAAGCACAAATCTTACTAGATATCTGGTTAATTGTTCTCACTGACAGGAAATTTCTTCTTAGTTCTAGGTTGCTTCTCTCCTTGATTTTCCAGCTATTATTTCTTGTCTTGCCTTCAGGTGCTTCGGAAAATAGGTTGACCTCACTCTTCTTTGTAGCAACCCCTTAGATATTGAAATACTATCATGTCCCCCCTAGTCGTTCTTTCCACTAGACTTTTCACAGTTCCAATTTCTGCAACCGTTTTTCATATGTTTTAGCCTCTAGCCCCCTAATCAACTTTGTTGCTCTTCTCTGCACTCTTCCCAGAATCTCTACATCTTTTTTACAATATGGTGACCAAAACTGGATGCAATAATTAAGTATAGATTTACTAAGGCTTTATAAAGCGGTGCTAATACTTCATGTGATCTTGAGTCTATCCCTCTGTTAATGCAATTTAGGATTGTGTTGGCTTTTTTTTTTTTTGGCTACTGCTGGATCATATTTAGGAGTCCAAGACTATCTACCTATTGTTGGTATGCTCAGGCTGTTTCAGGGCTTTGATTGGATTTGGAAGGTATCTTGAGAAAGCAGAGATTAAACACATATTTTGAATGAGCATACATGCTTCTGACTGAGATCTGCCCAATGCAAGCATCTGTATTAAATTTGCTTGCCCAAAGGGATGAAAACTCATTAAAATAAGGCACCATCTAGCACTCTTGTGTTAACCCCAGGAAGACAAATCTTAGACTAGTTCTGTAATGTGTGACCTTTTCTTTTTTCCGGTCTTCTTATTTTTGTTTTTGATTTGCGTGTGACTGACAGTTTCAGGAATCCTTTTCAAATCCTCATCCTGCCTTGCCTCTTTATGACCTTCTTTTTTAAAAAAAAAAAAAAAAGATAGGTGAAAATAGTTATTGGGAGTGGATGCTCAGGTCAGCCTCCTGTAATGGAATTTAGTGCAGTACCGAAGCTGGGGAGATTAAGAGTCACTGTCCTTCATTCTCCTTAATACCTGCTAACATCTGTTGCCCACAAAGCTATCGAGTTCTTTTTTCAGGATATCTTTTCTCTCTCTGAGCTATTCAAGTGACACTTTGGTTTTTTTGAGCATCTTACTCAGCCTAAAGAGGTCCAACATTTGGTTCCCAGACTCTATACCTTTTCAGCCTGGCAGAATTCAATCATATCTTTTTATTTTTAAAAGGCCTATCCCCCATGTTCATTTTTATTGTATTTTCCTTGGCTGAAAAATACTGAATTGTGCGGATTGAACATCAAGTATCTATTTGAATGGGGGGGGGGGGGGAGGCAGGAAAGAGAAGTTCAAAATGGTCTGTTTTGGAATTGCTGTCCTTAAACCAATCAAGATGCTTTTTTTCCCCCCATGTGGGAATTCAAAATGGAATTTGGATTGACATATCCAGCCCAATGCTTGAGTGGTGCGGTGGCCTAGAGGTGGGGCTCTTGCCTCACAATCAGGAGGCTGTGAGTTCAATCCTAGGTAGAGGCCAGTGGTGGGTTGCATTTACCTTCACTGCCGGTTCGCTGATCGCGTATGCACACATTCCAATTGTGCACATACCTGACACACGCTGCATGCATATGCACAATCCACCACCTCTGTGACAAGCAGTTGGGGCTCGCATAGGTGCTGTGCGCGGATGCGCAACTTGCTTTTTGCCATAAATACAGTCATAGAGTTGGCAGTGACGTGCAGTTGGGGGAGGCAGGGGAGGCACAGCCTCACCACTGTCATCATGAAAAGAAAAAAAAATGTAAAAGGAAAAAGGTGAGAGCTGAGGTCAGGCTGAGCTAGTTGCTGCCTCACCGTGGATGACTCTGCTTAACTGTTTTAAAAAGCCTCTAAAAAAGCACCCTCTACTATGAGACAGGAGAACTGCATGCCTCATCTAGTCTGACTTTAGGCATTTTATGATCACTTGAGCAGAGTTAAGCAAGGGTTAAAAGCCTAAAAATTCCTGATGTAGGTGAGGCACGCAGTTCTCCTGCCTCATAGTAGAGGGCGCTCGTTTGGACGGGGCTTCCTCAGAGGACCCGAGGCAAGAGCAAAGTTGAAATCCTCTCTAAAACAGCTGGAAAACGTACATGTGGGTCAGAGGGAGAGGAAGGAACTCAAACTTCAAACTTCAAAGTGTAGTTTGATTGCAGTCAGAGCCACGTTGCCTTTTCAAACCTGTAATCAGTGAAGCTGGGCTGGATCCTTCCGGGGCTGGGGGAAAGTGTGTGTAGTCCAATCCAGTGTGTGTGTGTGTGTGTGTGTGTGTGTGTGTTTGTGTTTGAGAGAGGGGGGAGGGAGGGAGAAAGGGAGGAAGGAGGGGACGGAAGACGAAAAAGAAAAAGAAAGAAGGACTCTTCTTTCGCAAAGGAGAAAAAAAAATGCTGTCTCTTTAAATCAGAACTGAGCATGCCTGGCTGTGGAATTCTGGGAGTTGAAGTCCACAAGTCTAAAAAAAATTGAAACCCACCACTGGGTCAGTGCCTCACCAGCCATAAACCTCACCGTACGTCACTGGAGTGTGGGTGGGCAGGCCAAACTTGTTTGCTCTTAGCTGCTCCGGGCCACTACCGGTTCAGCCAAACCGGGCCAAACTGGCAGCAATCCACCTACTAGAGTCAGATATTTCTCTCTCTGGGCACAATGAGAATGTATCTGCTGAACAAAACTCTGTATTGGCAACAGGAAGGGCATCCGGCCTGTTCCCCTGCTAGCTCCATTCAGTTGTCCAGACTCCACCCCACAAGGCATTATGGGTCGTTAAAAGAAGATGATGATATTCAGCTCAATGCTTCTAATGATCAGACACTAACAGATATTGGCTTAGTTGTATCGTTTTCAAGGGAAAACCTTGAGGGAAAATATAATTTTCAAATATTCAGTGTGCAATCTCAATTTCTATGATGATGATGATGATGAAGATGATGATGATATTCACCATATTATTAAGTTACATTTATGTACTCCCAAATAATCTTTAAAAGATTATCCCCAAAGGATCTCATATTGAAAAATCATTTTCCATGAAAATAATTGTCATTCCTAAAGCCCTAAAGAGGTGACTCTGTTACGAGGCATTTTCTTCTTCCCCAAAGAAAAAAATAATAATAATCATTTTTTCAAAGATATTTCTCCAATACTTTCTTACGTTCTAAATATTGCACTTCTGCGTTCAAAATGGTTACCTGTCTAAGAGATATAGTAATGTTCCCTATAGGAATTGCTCCGTATTACTAAAATTACCAGGCTTCATTTATAACTATTTATAGGGAAAACGTGTGCACCTATGCACTCCTACTCTTGCCTATATAGAAGTAAATGTCATTGAGTAAAATGAACTTTTCTCCCATGAAGTGTACAAGGTCCACATGAGAAAAAAGTTCTCTAGAAATCTATATTATTACCTGAAAACTACTGTCCATTTAACAAACTTGCCCTTTTGCATCATCATCATCACCATCAATCATCATACCTTTGGATCAAGATGATGGCATTCAGTGTGTTCTACTCATACTTCAAGAAAACTCTAGTAAATTGGAAATGAAGTATTTAATAACCCAGGAGATTGACTCCCTCCACAGGTAGTGTGATCAGAAATGGATTAGGAAGATTAAATTGACAAATAAGGATGCCTGTGAAATCTGTTCGACTACAGGAATGGGGGAATGAAAAAAAAAGGAACATGCTGTTCCCCCAATTGTTCCATTTCACGGCTCACAAAATGAAACCTTTATGATTTACACAGAACAGCAACAGAACTGTAGACTCTGTGTGCTGTCTCAATAGCAGACATCTGAAGAGTCAGGGGTTGGAGTCACTTAATGTAAAACTAGGGTCCCCAACCCCTAGTCTGGTGTGTGGACCAGCACTGGGCCATGCCATGCTAGCGACTGGGCCACGCAAACAAGTGAAGCCCCATCTGTGGGATGCAGACAGCATGCAAAACCACGTCCTTTCCAGTCCACAGAAAAACTTTTCTCCACGGAACCAGTCCCTGGTGCCCAAAAGGTTGTAGAACACTGGTGTAGAATCCAGAACATAGAGTAATAGAGTTGGAAGGGACCTTGGAGGTCTCCTAATCCAACCCCCTGCTCAAGCAGAAGATCCTATACTATTCCAGACAAATGGTTGTCTGGTCTCTTCTTGGAAAGTTCCTGTGATGCAGCATCCACAAGTTCCAGAGGCAAGCTGTTCCACTGATTAATTGTTCTCACTGTTAGGAAATTTCTCCTTAGTTCTAGGTTGCTTCTCTCCTTGATGAGTTTCTGTCCATTGCTTCTTGTCCTGCCTGCTTTGGAGAATAGTTTGACTCCCTCTTTTTTGTGGCAGCCCCTCAATATTGGAACACTGCTATCATGTCACCCTAGACCATTTTTCATTAGACTAGATGTACCCAATTCCTGTGATTGTTTTTGTTTTAACCACCCCTATCTCTGTTTAATGATCTTCTACCGTTGACTTCTTGTTATGAAGTTATGTTCATAACTTCATAGTTATGTTCATAACAAGTTATGAAGTTATGTTCATAACAAGTTATGAAGTTATGACTTCTTGTTATGGCTTGATATGAAGTTATGGTTGAGCCAGGCCATAACTTCATATCGCTCCTGACGGGTTTTTAATTCTGTAATTTTATTCAATGGGATTTTAAATTGTGTTTTTTAATTGTTTTCACTTATCAGTCTACCTCCTCCATGCACATGTATATTTCTTTGTTCTTATGTATGTTTGTCTTTATCTGTATTTTATTTGTTTTGATTGTACACCGCCCCGAGTCCTTCGGGAGAGGGTTGCGGCTAACAAATAAAATTATTATTATTATTATTATTATTATTATTATTATTATTATTATTATTATTATTATTATTATTATTATTATTATTATTATTATTATTATTATTGTCCTTCCCTCTGGTGCTTTGGAGATTAGATCGATCCCTTCTTCTTTATAATAGCCCCTCAAGTATTGGAAGATTGAGATGGGTGGTGTCAAATTTGATAAACAAATGAATACAATTTCTCTCAAATGATTGTAGAGCTGTACCCTAAAGATGGGAGGGTGACATAGTGTCTGTGATGAGGAGGAAATCAGGAAAGGCAAGATGGCAGTCATGACAATGTGAACAAATCCCTGCCTCTTTTGTATTTATTTGTTTATATCTATCTATCTATCTATCTATCTATCTATCTATCTATCTATCTATCTATCTATCTATCTATCTATCTAACATCTATCTATCTATCATCTATCTATCTATCTATCTATCTATCATCTATCTATCTATCTATCTATCTATCTATCTATCTATCTATCTATCTATCTATCTATCTATCCATTATTGTTTTTATGCCACCCATCTCACTCTTACAGCAACTGGGCAGAGTAAAATCCATTGAATTAAAAATAACTTTTTGATGAGCACATTATCGAAATGTATAGCTAATATAACCAAGCTTTGATGGTTGAGGTGAAAAACTCAAGATGGTGGATGTGAAGAAAGTCCCGCCCCTTTAAGGTGTGTCATGGCCACCATTTTGATTCGAATGAACTTTCCGCTTTCAAAGGTTTCCAAGCCCCAATCTTGCAGGGAAACGCTTGCTGTTGTTTTGATCACATATTTATTTATTTTTCTGGCTGCAAACATCTTTTTTCTCTGTAAAGATGCTTGTGTTTTTTGGTCTCCCCCTTGGCAACCTATAGCAAACATGTTTATTTCACTAGTCTAATCTCATTACAGCGGTTCTGTGCGAATGACGGCTGAGAATCAGAGGTTTGCAACTATGTCAGACTCTTTTCTTTCCTCTTTCCTTTACAAAAATAGTAACAAGATTATTCAAGAGCTGATCATCGTATAGACATCCTCTTTCTCCCAGATTTCTGTCTTTTCTTCATAATTCAACAACATCCAACTTTCAAGCTTTCATCTTTTCTATAGCCCTCTCACCTCAAGCCACTTGTTTTATTGTTCTTTTATATTTTTCAGTAATAATAAATGCATCTTCTTTCCCCCATACACACTTGTTGAGAACCTACATTGTGAGTTAGCCTAATGTCAGCAGGCGTTCTTGAATTAATCAGAAATGTAGAATATAGGCATTGAGCTTAATGGTGAAGGAAATCAACAAATACGGGGAGAGAGGAAGTATTACTCCATAACTTTCTTTTTATTCTTGGATTTGTATGAAAGATTTTGTATCAGGATCGCCATCATTGGCCTGACGCCTTGCTTGGTTTTTGCCATCAAAGGGGAAGGGGTGGGGGGCAGAAGTGGTATTCAGCAGGTTCTGATCAGTTCTGGAGAACCCATAGCAGAAATTTTGAGTAGTTCGGAGAAGCGCTAAATACCACCTCTGACTGGCCCTGCCCCCATCTATTCTCTGCCTCCCAAGTCCCAACTGATCGGGAGGGAATGGGGATTTTGCAGTAACCTTCCCCTGGAATGGGGAGGGAATGGAGATTTTACTTAATCCTTCCCCTGCCACGCCCACCAAGCCACACCTACAGAACTGATAGTAAAAAAAAAATGAATCCCACCACTGGGGAGGGGGGAGACATTTGGGACAATTCACACCTGTGTATCAAATGTTAGGAAACAGAGAGGTGATGAGAAGGGGAAATGACAATGGAAGAATACCAGATCACCAAATCAGCTTGTACCAGGATCTTCAAGGCCATTTGCTCTGAGAATGGAATGTTACCAGTTTCACACCTCAGAGTTTCTCAAAACAACACATTGATTGGACAGGGGATCTGGACATGGGGAAGAGGGATTGGGAATTGGAAAAAAATAACTTTGTTTTTGGCACGGGAACTTCGGATTCCCCCTGACTTTGCTGCAACCAGTTTCTTTCAGTGAAAGTTCATTTGCTTCAACTAAATGGAGTCACGAGTCCTACTTTCCCGAGAGAGCAAACTGGGGCAGGCCTGACAGTTTGATTCAAAAGGCTTGAAATTGTGTTGTGAAATCTCACAATTCCTAATCACAAGTTTTTCAAGAGCAGAAATTCAATTTCCCAAACAATGAATATTGAGACAGACAAAACACATGTGAGTGCGCGCACGCACGCACACACACACACACACACACACTGACATATACTCATGCACCAAATACCAATCCATTACCCAACCCTCTCCAAAATATAAATCTGTGCTGTCGCTTACAAAGATGTTTATTCTTCCAATAAAGCTTTTTTTTAATGTCCCAGTCGAACTGTATTAAATGTGGAACAAATAAATCTCAAGGAAAGAAATTAAATTACACTGAGTTAAGACTTGCATCTTGTAATTAAAAGGAAGCTGAATTCATGAAAGTCCTAAATATAAATTAACATGTCTGTTTCCATTTTGCACTCTTATTTTTATTTTTTTTGAGATGGGAAAAAATATGCATATGTTTTAGAAAGAGTGAGAACTTTACTTGTTTACTTGTCATGGTGCCCCATTTTTAAAAATTATTAAGAACGTATGCCATTTAGCAAAGCATCTTGAGTTGGAAATTGAGTTTGGAGAATTTTCATATTTTTGTCACAGTTTAGTGTGGCTGGAACTGTGAATGGGGTTGTGCAGAAGTAGGTGTAATTTTATTTAGCAGTCAGGGTTGTGTTATTCTTCAAAGAGATGCTTTGAAGCTCTGAACAATGCCTTTTCCCCAAAAAGTGCTTTAGAAAACAATGTGATTCTGTTGTTTCAAAGAATTAAAAACAGTGTCTGTTAACTTAAATGTGGTCTCTTCTGGAATCACTCTAGCATCCTCTTATCTACTTCCAGAGGTGTATTCAGTTGGTTCTGACCAGTTCTGATGAACCAGTAGTGGAAATTTTGAGTAGTTTGGAGAACTGGCAAATACCATCTCTGGCTGGCCCTGCCCCCAATCTATTCGCTGCCTCCCGAGTCCCAGCTGATTGGCTGGGTCTTCTTTTGTTGCCCTGCACAGGAGCTGGAAAGCAGGTTAGTGGGGTGGGGAGGGAATGGAGATTTTGTAATATCCTTTCCCAGCCACACCCACCAAGCCATGCCCACCAAGCCACACCAAGCCACACACAGAGAACTGGTAGAATTTTGGAATCTCACCACTGTCTACTTCATGCTACTAAATAAGGTTGAAAAGAGATTTCTGGGTTGAATGCTGCAGAAAGGAGTCCTCTCAGATCTGGGTGAAGGATGTCCAGGCTGGGTGACTTTAGAACATGCTGTCAGCAAATCCTCAGCTGATGTTATTCCTGACATAGGACAGAGTCCACAGGTTTTTATTTCACCAGTAACTTGGTCCAGTCTACAGCATTGGCAGGGAATACCCCTATGGCTCACATGTCTTCATGTAGGCAGTCCATCCATCACTTTTTTGGTCGTCCTTGGGGCATGAGTAAGTGCCTGCCTTGTGATGGATTCCACATCAACTCTAATGTAACATTATCAGTGCCTGAATAAACATTTGAATATATTATGTAACAGAGATGGTATTCAGCAGGTTCTGACCAGTTTTGGAGAACTGGTAGCGGAACGTTTGAGTAGTTTGGAGAACTGATAAATACCACCTTTCATTGGCCCTGTCCCCTATCTATTCTCTGCCTCCTGAGTCCCAGCTGATCAGGAGGGAATGGGAATTTTGCAGTAACATTCCCCTGGAGTGGGGAGGGAATGGGGATTTTGCAGAATTCTTCCCCTGCAACGCCCACTATGCCACACCCACCAAGCCATGCCATGCCCACAGAACCAGCAGTAAAAAAAAATGAATCCCACCACTGCTATGTACACAAGTATACCTTTGAGTTAATGAATGATCTTAAGAATAATAACATGTTTAACACTTTTCCCCCCATTCCTTGTAAAGGATAGTGGAAGTAAACTAGTTTATTGTGATAGCTTTGAACATAAAAAGGACAACTTCACTTCTTGTGAAACAATGCCTTTTTGTGAATATTCAGAAAGTTGATATCAAATCCACATTATCTTTTCATCTACAGTGTACAGGGGACAACATTTACAAATTCCTTGTCCTTTACTGGGTTTTTTTTAATTGCAGGATTTGCTCACAATGCGAGTTCTTTTTGTCTTTTAAAAAAACTTCTTTTACTGGACTCATATCCTGAAGTCCTCAGAAATTAAGTCACTTGAACTGATGCATCCAATGGCTTTCTCGAGTAATAGTGGTTCTATATTTTAAAGCAGACGATATCCAGTATTACATTTTAATAGGATGACTGCTTTTCCAATTTATTGCCCTTTGCCAAGTGCTTCGGAAAGGGTTTTGTTGCGCACACATATACACAAATGCCAAATGAATGATGTATACTGCTTCCACATATAGACATTGTATTAGCCCATGTAGTCTTTCTATGGAGTCTTTGCAGATTCATTACAAAGGATTAACATATAGCTTGGGTGACTAAAGTTATCAGAGAGGAGGAGAAAGAGTAGACTGAAAAGAGGAATATTAAAAACTCATTCAGTCTATATGATAGAAAAGAGTCCTTGTCATTTGTTGGGGAGGGGGGAATCCTGAATGTTCAGAAACATGATTAGGACCATAAAGCAGGAGAGCAGCACATCAAAAATTATTTCTAGATTGAAAAAGTATATTGGCCTTCACTGGGTGTACACAACACAGTTTTCCTACCAAACAGCTACAGGTTGGAAAGTCATAGCATGAGAAACTCTCATGGATGTCATGGATCTGGAGAAAATGTAGAAAAATATATGTCCTTCCCAATTCCACCAAGTTCAAAAAGCCAGCTATATGAATAACATATTTGTACATCAACATTCCTTGAGTACATCTTTTGGGAGTTAATGCATCTGTAATTCCCTGCCCCTCATTCTCCTAACTGTCTACCGTATATGCCTTTTTAGTCTCCAGTTTCTAGCTTGGAGCCTTAACCACAGTATAATTTTAGTTTTGCTATTTGTGAGCATGCAAACAATGATGCCAAGAGAGGAAGTAAAGCAATCTCTTTGCTTTATGCTTGTTTTTTTTTATATTGTAGTACTTGATCTACATACCCCTTCCTTTTCTTCAAGATCTTTTTTTATTAAGATCTAAAGTATTATAAAATGCAAGATACAAAAGTAAATGAAAGAGCAGTGAGGGAGGAGGGGAAAGGGGAAAGAGAAGTAAGGACATGTAGGGAAAATAAAATAAAACGAAGCATTGACTTCCAACTCTCTCTGTTGCAGTAGAATAAGGCATTAGCATCAAATGACAGCTTTTTGTTTTTCCATAATAATATGAACAAGTCATTTCTATAAAAATCTATCAATCTAATCTATAAAACCCAAAGTCAAAGTTACATTCTTTTCCACATCGAGCACAAAGTTCAGAAATGGTTTCCATGCAGAAACAAAAGTATTTACCATATTTTTTGGGGGTATAAGATGCACCTTTTCCCCCCTATGAAAAGGTTGGTGTGTCTTATACACTGAATACAGCCATTTTTGGCCTCCTGAAGCCCTGCCCCTGCATCCCATTTTTGTAAAAAATGGGCAAAAAACGGGGGTGTTTTTGCCTTCCCCCTCCCACCCTGAAGCACTTTTTTTCTTACTTAAAACCTTGGTGCATCTTATACACTGGTGTGTCTTATAGTCTGAAAAATGCAGTATGTTTTTTTTTCTTTAATCAGAGTAGTCAGTTTTGCCATTTTAGCCAACCCCATCAACTTCTGCAACCCTTCTTCCATAGTAGGTATCAAAGTGTCTTTCCATTTTTGCACATACAATGCTCTTGCTGTTATAGTACATATGTTGTCCACATCTATGCTTATGAAGATTGAACCCAGAAGGAAAAGCAGGTGAATAGATAACACTAACCATGGCAAAGAGGGGGAAAACTTACCCATCTTGCATTCAAAATTAGATGCTAGTGTCTGGATGGTCCTGGAGGCCATCTTTCTCTTTGGATCTTCATGGTTGTCACATTTAGTGCATTGGCCTGCTGTGGGAAACTGGGAGGGGGGTTGCATGGAGTGGGTAGAGATGTAAAGGTAAAGATTTCCCTTGCACATGTGTGCTAGTCGTTCCCGACTCTAGCGGGTGGGGTCATCTCTGTTTCAAAGCTGAAGATCTAGCACTGACCAAAAACATATCCGTCTTCATGTGGAGAGCATGACTAAATGCTGAAGGCACACAGAACGCTGTTACCTTCCCACCAAAGTGGTTCCTATTTTTCTACTTGCATTTTTACGCGCTTTTGAACTGCTAGGTTGGCAGAAGCTGGGACAAGTAACGAGAGCTCACTCTGTTATGCGGCGCTAGGGATTCGAACTGCCGAACTGCCGACCTTATTTATTCTTCGCATTTCTAAACCGCCCCCTCTCCCAAAACCTTTCTGATCGACAAGCTCAGTATCTTAGCCACTGAGCCACCGCAACCCTCGGGTAGAGATAGCTAGCCAAAATTTCCTTTCTCTGAGAACCAAGGACGTTCGGCCTGCACCTGGAGAGGCGTGACTGGGAAACATCTCCAGTTGGGATGGTGGATTGATTGGACCATGTGATGGACTTGTGTATGCAGGGGAAGGGACTTTGACTTTCTTTTGGGTAGGGAAAAGCCAGGGTGCTTTCAGATTCGAGTTTTCCCAGATGTGCCAAAATGACATCTCTAATAAAATGGAACTTTGAGGAACTGCTGGGAGTCTTATTCGGGTGGGGGTGTTACTTGGAATCCGAACAGCTAGCTTAACCATGGATTAATGAAGTATATTGCTTGAAGATGCGTTTCACCTTACCCACGGTGATGGTCTTCCTATCTTTGTATGGGAATTAAAGAGAGACGAATGAGATCCAGGGGTTTATGAAACTCAGCAAATCATCTTGACCCACTTTAAATTTGAAATTTCTCTCTTGCACAGGGGAAATAAGTTCAAACGAACCAGGCAGATTTGGTATGCCAAGACTCATTGTTCCGTTCTTTAACCTATAATGTTTGCTTCTACTGTCGCCCTGTCTCCTTTATTCTCGCCGCCCCGCCTCTCTTTTCCCTACTGCAAATTAGAGCGACATTTGTGTATCTCAGAATAAAGTTCACTGAGCTGGAAACAACACATTCTCCCACAACACTCTCAGATCAATCTGAAAACAGATCTAGAAGAAAACTACCCATCTCTACGCAATAATTGTTTCTTTCTCTTTTTAGAGAAGACATAGAAACGCTGGGCTGGGGTTGGTAGAAATCAATGTTATTCGATCAATATTGGAACATAAGTCTGTTTTAGCCATAGTCTGTTGGATGAAGGGATATTCAATGATTTAAGATAAAAATGTTGAACTAAATTCCTTACCCCTCCCACAAAATGAGTAAGGATTTGTTTGTTTGTTTGTTTTTTGTATATTCATTCAGTCATTCATTCATTCATGACTGATCTTACCTCAAAAATAACAGTATCATCTTCCACCGGTGGCTTCACTCCCAAGTCAACCCCTGTTCTTTAGCTGTTTCCTTCATCTGGCAACTCTGCACATGTGCACACTGGGAACAGGCTCCAGCTGCTGCCTCACTGATGTCTGACTCCGAAGGCAGCTGATAACTGTCAGACGGCCCTGGCCCCATCTCGACCTCCAACACAGAGTTCTCATCAGAGCCTTCCCCAGACTCCAGGACTTGCCCATGTTCCTCCCCAACTGCCCTCACTGTCCGAATCTGGCCACAGCATCACCAACCCAGATTCTCATGTGCAAAGCTACTACCCAACCATTCAACTTAATTTTTGCAAATCATCTCTGAGTGAAGGTTTTTCTTCTGCTGAAATGAGGAATGAGAGTGAATGTTGGATGATTTGCAAGGCAGGGCAGGAAACCGAACTGAGGTTTGGAATTACAATAGCTTGAGATGGAAATTGCTTATATGGTTTCCATTCTGCATGCATTACCCTGTCGTGAATTCTTATCATTCATCTCCGAAAACATGGTAGAGTTTACCGTGTTCTGATATTCCTGTGTGAACGAGAAATGTTTCCCAGGGATTTTGAAAGGATCAGTGAAATACCCGATGCCTGATACTTTCAGAATAAAAATAGATATTTCTCATTAGGAAGGACTTTAGAGTCTGGGTCATTTCAGCATGGAACAAAAACAGGTAAGGAGGGGCATGTAAAATGCCCATAAAAATATGGAAATAATGGAAAGAGATAAGAATGCTCTTTCTCTCACAATGCTGGAAGTTGAATTCATCCATTAAACGCAAGTACAGAGGGTTTTATATTCATAAGCAGATCAACCCAGACCAAGGAGATGGGATTAAATATACAGTGACTGTCTTTGATGGATATGTGTTCCTATATGAGATAAAAGGAGAGATGCAGTCATCCTTACTAGTTACTAAAGTAAAGGTTCCCCTCGCACATATGTGCTAGTCATTCCCAACTCTAAGGGATGGTGCTCATCTCCATTTCAAAGCCGAAGAGCCAGCGCTGTCCAAAGACGTCTCCCTGGTCATGTGGCTGGAATGACGAAATGTTGAAGGCTCAAGGAATGCTGTTACCTTCCCACCAAAGGTGGTTCCTATTTTTCTACGTGCATTTTTTTTACAAGCTTTTGAACTGCTAGGTTAGCAGAAGCTGGGATAAGTAACAGGAGCTCACTCTGTTACGCGGCACTAGGGATTCAAACCGTCGAACTGCAGACCTTTCTGATCGACAAGCTCAGCATCTTAGCCACTGAGCCACTGCATCCCCTATTTACTAGCAAGAGCTTAAAAATCTTCATAGTAATAAATTAGAAGGACACAAAGGGGTCCAAAAAATCACCAAGGTGCACTCTGCTGGAGGCAACCATTATTATAGCATCTTCATCAGCCTCTAGTTATCCAGCCTCTAGTTAAAAATTTTCTGGGAAGAACAAATTTTTAAAACTCATCATCTGATGCCTGATTTATTTTTCCATTCCATTAGTCCCTTCCTCAGCTTCAAAGATCTGCCCTTAACTGCAAATGTAAATGCAAAGATAGTAACAGTTAAATAATTAATACAGTTTCTAATGGCATTCCATACGATCCTACCGTCAGTGGCAAATATCAGTTTTTCCACCTCAGTGTGTGACATTGATATTCAAACTTAACCTTGAGGGGTTTCCCCCCCCCCCCCCATCATTTCCTAATTCTTACCTCAAAGGTGGCATTGCAGAAACTGTGTTAATGCAGAAGCGAAGCTTTTATTTATCTTGATAACTCCTGAGTGGTGTTAGTCCTTTTCCCCCATAGTTGGAGACGTTGTTTCCTTTCTTGGCTATTTTCTCCCATGTAGTTGAGGTTTTCCAGAAGGAGGCTCTTGATTATGTTTAGGAATCACTGTCTGAATGGATGAAGAACCAGGGTTAGCATGGAAGAGGAAACCCAAGATCGGGATGACACTGAAATCCTGTCCCGACAAAGCCATACCTTGAGACTCTGTTGCTGAAATGCTTGAAGAAACATTGTTTGTGATGCCAACAGATGTAAATATGTTTGTGCTGTGCTCAGGCAGATAAGAACATTTGAGTTATGAGCTGTCAATTCTTTTGCTGTTTTGGAAAGAAAATGAAATATCTGGTTACTGTACCTAGACAACTTTAAAAACAAAAACAAAATTGGATGTGGATTGTCATTTTGTTGAACGAAGGAAACATGACATTATGGCATTCCAGCGTAGCCTGAAATATATTAGTGGAATGATTCAGAGATTAGGGAGACTCTGCTAGAATATTCATGAACCGGCAGAGACAGGGTAACAAGGTCAGCCAATGAATAGGCATGGTAACAGGTCAGCCAACGGGGCTTGTTTGAGAAACAGAAACTTAAATTTAGAGTCTGGGCGTGGCTTAACTGCAGCTTTGAGTGCTATGCAAAAGGAAACAGAAACTAATCTAGTCTGGACTTGTCTGCTGAAATGAAACTGTTCTCTGCTGTTGGTATTGTATATATTTACTCATGTGTTGTTATGTATATAAAGAAGATAATGAATCCTTTTCAGTGGTGGGATTCAATTTTTTTTTACTACCGGTTCTATGGGCGTGGCTTGGTAGGCATGGCATGGCTTGGTGGGTGTGGCTTGGTGGGCGTGGCAGAGGAAGGATACTGCAAAATCCCCATTCCCTCCCAATCAGCTGGGACTCGGGAGGCAGAGAATAGATGGGGGCGGGGCCAGTTGGAGATGGTATTTACCAGTTCTCAGAGCTACTCAAAAATCTTCTACCGGTTCTTCAGAACTGGTCAGAACCTGCTGAATACCATGTCTGATCCTGCTGAATCAATTATCTGTGTGTGCTTTCTGGATGTGATTTCCACAACAAACCCTGACAGGCTCTTTTAATGCAAAGGATAAATTTGCTACTCATATCCCCAGCTTGATGGATTTCTTCCCATCAGTGATGGTTGAGTTAAAAATTTATGATCTACCTAGCTGTCTTCTTCCAGGAGCAGAGGTAGATGAACATCTGTTTTCTTTGCTTTTACAATAGATTGGCTCTATTGGAGAATGGAGCTATGTGGAACGTTTGCTATACAGAAGGTTACTCTCTTCCAGTCGATAACAATGCGAAATACATTTTGGAAAAGTCAAGAGACTATTTTGATGATAAGCATTTTCAAACAGTAAATGGCGACACAGGAGAGTGTTCTTCCCTCCTGCTGTCTTTGTAAGGATTACATGGCAACGTCAGGTTGCTACTTAAGCCTCGGAGGTTTCTGATAGAAGTGTTTGCATTTCCTGCCAAAATAGATATTAAAAAGCCATCGATGTTTTCAGGATTATATGCATAAAGAAAATACATGCTGCCATGTTCTGCTAGTGAAAGCGTGATTTCCTCTTCTCTCGTATGCAGCATTGGGTGCTGCTCTGTGATGTACACACAAAAACCATGGCACTCACATTCCTATACCCTTCTGTGCCACAGCTGTGAGCCACGAAAGGAATGGACAAGCTGATAAATGCCAGATGTGGAAGAAAAGATTGGTTCATTCCAATGGTGGGTTCCGGATCCCGTTGCAACCGGTATGCTGCAACGGGGCAATGCTCCAGCTGCTCGGCAGAGAGTCGTGCAGGCACCGTACGCTCCGTGCGTGTGCGCAAATGCTCCAGTTGGGTCAAATACAGGTAAGGAGGGTGGGTGAGCCCTCCAGAGCACCATACCGGAACAGTACCTGGTGCTCCCAGCAGGCACCGGTACGCCCATACCGGGGCATACTGGCTGTAACTCACCAGTGGTTCATTCTCCCTTTAATAAAAGCTGGCCAAATGCATCACTTTTGGATCAGTAGATGAAGACATACATTGCTGTCTCCCGTTTTCTTGTTGCCGTTCTTGTAATTTTGTGATAGAATGGATCCTATCATTTTTTATATGCATAATTTCAATTGACTCCCTCCTGAGTTTAGAAGGCTTATAAAGACTGTTTCATGAAAAGATTGGGCTGCTGGGATTATTCGTCTTATGAACAGTTGGGTTCTCTCGCTTTGAATATTTATATTCCTGGTCCATATCTACTTGCATTGTGATTTATGGTGTCTTGTTTTGATGGATGCTGTTCTGTTTATCTTGTCTGTTGTTAACTCAACTTACAGATTTGGAGAATTGTATTTCACTCAAGAGTGGCTCTGATCAGAGTGGTTTATAAACCTTCTAAATACCATATTTTTCGGAGTATAAGATGCCCCAAGGTTTTGAAGAGGCTAATTTTTTTTTTAAAGTAGGTAGGTAGATAGAGGGATAGACAGGGAGAGAAAGAGAGAGAAATACAGTAGGTAGGTAGGGAGAGAGAGAGTAGTTAGGTAGGTAGGTAGATAAAGGGATAGAGAGAGAGAAATAGAGAGAGATAGAGAGAGAGTGAGTGTGTAGGTAGGTAGAGAGAGATGGTCCGCCAGGGTGGTCGGGAGGCCAGTGGAAAGGCCGGAGGAAAGGCAGAGTGTGGAGCAGAAAGCGATGCGGGGAGAAGCCGGTAATGGCGATGGCGGTCGGCACACAGCGTGCAAGAGAGAGAGAGGCTGCGGCGACGCAGAGAGAGGCTGGCAAGAGAGGCTGGCAATGGCGACACAGATGGGGGCGACGGTGACGGCGGTGGCAGGAAGAGTGAGAGGAGGGACGCCGCTGCCAGGGGGGTCCGCTGCGGCTCTGACATCTCCCAGCGGCTCCTGTGCCCTCAGGCCCGCCGGTGCCAGCAGGAGACGTTGAAAGAATTGCTATGGACGTCAGGATCACCAGGACGCTGAGTGAGAGCCAGGAACACCAGGATTTTGGGTGAGAGCCATGAGAGAGCCATGGGAGAGCAGGAAAACGTGTAATAGAGGCTGGGGGAGGCCTAGAACACCGGGGGCCGCCGGAAGCCCTGTATTAGGGCCATGGTTAGGCCGGAGCGGCGGCTGGACCAAGAACACCTGCCCCCACCCAACGAGGACTCCAGATTACCACCCAATGAGGACTCTAGATTACTCCAGATTACCATCTATGAACTCCCACCCACCCAGGATCATCTAGGACTGCCACCCACCCTTTGCCATCTCCCCACTACTTGGACATTTGACCACTTTCCGCCCCCCTTCACCCAAGTATAATCAGGACAATGCCTTCCACCTTCTGCCGAGACCCTGACCTATTGACTGACCACTTACCATCTGCGGCACCTTGACTCCACCGTGTCTTTTAACATTATTTATCTGAGGTCAGACCTGCTCCGCCTGCGGGAGTCCCCTCTCTCGCAGGCATGGCCCTTGGCTCTTGCAAGGGCCCGCCTTGATGACGGGTTTGTGAACCCCGAGAGGTGGAGGAAGCAGAAGCTAAGGAGATTTTTAACAAAATGTTTTTTATCTTTTTTAGGGGGTTCCAGGGGGGGTTCCAGGGTGGGGTGGGTGGGTTAATCAGGCCAATACTGTTTTAATCGCTTTACTTTAAGATACAGTTTTTATAGCCTCCTCGTCTAAGTATTTAAGGATCTGTGTATTTATATATTTATTCCTATGTATTCCTTGTGTTTTAATTTGACTGTACACCGCCCTTTCGGGAGAGGGGGCAGTCTAGAAATCTAAATAAAGTAAAGTAAGTAAAGTAAGATAGAGAGAGAGAGAAATAGAAAGAGATAGAGAAATATAATAGCTAGGTAGGGATAGAGAGAGAGTAGGTAGGTGGGTAGGTAGAGAGATAGAGAGAGAGAAATAGAGATAGAGAGAAATGCAGTAGATAGGTAGGGTGAGAGAGAGTAGTTAGGTAGGTAGATAAAGGGAGAGAGAGAGAGAGAAAGAGAGAGAGAGAAAGAGAGAGAGAGAGAAATACAGTAGGTAGGTAGGGAGAGAGTGAGTGTGTGTAGGTAGGTAGGTAAGTAGGTAGGTAGGTAGAGGGAGAGAGAGAGAGAGAGAGAGAGAAATATAGTACATAGATAGGGAGAGCAAGAGGGAGAGTAGGTAGGTGGGCAGGTAGAGGGATAGAGAGAGAGAAATAGAGAGAGAGAAATACAGTTGGTAGGTAGGGAGAGAGAGAGTGTGTGTAGGTAGGTAGGTAGATAAAGGGATAGAGAGAGAAAGAAATTTTTCCAATTACTGGTATCCCAAACTATATTAATCATTTTGTGGATGTTCTACCACATGTTCTCTCAGCATTTCAAATGTGCCCCAGCCCTAAAATGACTACCTAACCCCATCTTAGGGGAAACTGAAACAAAAGGGGTTAGGTTAGACCATATCAATGGTGGGTTCCTAACGGTTTAGCCAAACTGGTAGTGGTTTGGCAGCCTGGGTTGCTGGAACCGGCAGTAACCCAGGCCTGCCACGTCCCCAAACCGGTTCTCTGGGTGGCACCATAGGCGCCGCCATCTTGTTTTTTGCTTCTGTGCATGTGCAAAACAATTTTGCATGCGCCCGCAGCGCACATCAAGCACACATGCGTGTGCGAAGCACCCACGAGTTAACCAGCAGTAGTGACTGCCAGAACCCAATCCTGGACCACAATTATGCACAAAAACACATATTTTGGGCCAAAGCGCTAGGACCTCAGATATGTAGCTAGAAAGGAGGTGCGGAACACCTGGCTGGCTAAGAACATTACGAATGACCTGGAAACCATCTTAATCATTGCACAGTTGAACAATACTTTCCTTCCTTCTCACTTTCCAATTCTCAAAATTCCCTGCCTTACCTCTTATGGCACAGGGTACCATAAAACAATCAGAGGACATTCAGGTTTTTTTCAAATTTATCTTTTATGAAGTTCGGCTTAAGAGCCCATGGCTGATAGATCCCATTTTGCACTAGGTGAAGACTGGAGTTGGTGGTTTTAACCGCAGGAAACAATATGGGGCTCAAATCATGCACTCGTTGATAAGAGATATAACTTGATTTTTTAAAAAAGGAACATTTTAACTAGAGCCTTAACTCCACACCTTCAGGTCACCTACCTACAGATAGATAGTCTCTCATCATCTGGATAGAGTACAAGGTATGGCCAAGAAGTTTCATCACCTGGAGCAATGCTAAGACATTCTGTTTGCTTTTCTCTCTCAGTTGATGGAACTTCCAAGGGAAAATTGAATTAGGCAGTGAACATGCCTACTATTCCTTCCTCCTCCTATTTTCCCCACAAAAAGTTTGTGAGGTGGTTTGGACCGAGAAAGACTGATTAGCCTGAAAGTCATCCAGTTGGCTTTCATATCTAAGCTGAAACTAGAACTCTCAGTCCCCTGGTGATTAGTCATGCCTGAGGAAGGACTAGAGTTTCCCTTCTGTGGGAAAGTTATCTGCACTCAAATAATCTTAGGAGCTGAAGAGGTATAATGTAGATATTGTTATTTTCATAAAATTCTCATTTTGTCATTCTCTTTGAAGCTAACTCTACTTTAAAGCTCTTACTCCCAAAATACAAAAAAATAATAATCAGATTTTAGATAGCATTTACAAAATCAGAATAAGTCCCTGATACATTCTCCGCTTATCGGACCCTATAGAGAAATTGCTCCTAACGCTTCTTTGAGCCAGCTTCTCCACTATGGTAAAATAGCTAATTCTGGCTACAACCATCTTAAATTACCAAAATGAAACAAGAAACTGTTGCCAGACAAGAGACAAATTTTATGAAGTCTAGTTTTTCATTTTTCTATACAGTACATTCATGGACTTGGTAGAATCTAGGATGTAAGGCAGGGGTGAAATTCAGCAGGTTCTGACAGGCTTTGGAGAACCGGTAGGGAAAAATTTGAGTAGTTTGGACAACCGGAAAATACCAAATCTGGTTGGTCCCAGAGTGGTGTGGGAATGGAGATTTTGCAGTATCCTTCCCCCAGAAGTTGGGAAGGAATGGGGATTTTGCAGTATCCTTCCCCTGGAGTGTGGTGGGAACAGAGATTTTGCAATATCCTTTCCCCTGGAGTGGGGAGGGAATGGGGGTTTTGCAGTATCCTTCCCCTGGAATGAGATGGAAATGGAGATTTTGCAGTATCCTTCCTCTGCTATGCCCACCAAGCTACATCCACAGAGCTGATAGTAATTTTTTTTTTGCATTTCACCACTGATGGAAGGTCACACTCTGAGGATGGGAAAAATGTTTTTCTAAAAATCCACATAATTTTATTTCCACACTAAAATATTATGGCTGTTCTATGATTGAAGAAAATTCTTCAATGTCCTCCAGAGTTTGCTTGATGTTTTATTGTATGACAATATGTTAATTTTGTTACGCTTTTCACTGTAAATTAAAAGTTCCCCTCTCTATGCTTGGCAGGTGAGAATTGTGGAAGCAGAGAATAATAGGGATGTTTCTTTTAACCCCACTTGTGAATTG
Organism: Natrix helvetica; assembly: GCF_964273705.1. NCBI lineage: Eukaryota > Metazoa > Chordata > Lepidosauria > Squamata > Natricidae > Natrix > Natrix helvetica. The sequence continues at coordinate 12,713,651 of NC_138552.1, forward strand.
TTGAGAAGAATAAAAGCATTGTATGAATCAAGGTGCTTGATCAAACACTCTTGAGTCAACCAATTCTTTCATGAGAGTTTATTGAAACGAGGAGATATTCATGTGAATGATTATCAAAGAATTATAGTTGTTTATCCACTTGTAATGGGGAATATTTTGTGATGCTCATATGTTCTCCTCCATTTCTGTATCGGCATCGGCATTCATTGAGTAGTATCTTTTCACTTCCTTGTAAGAGTCATAGCTATTTGGTATGATGCACAATGATGTTGAATGCAGTGTGGCATTATCTCTGTTAGGTTGGAAAGCCCAGGTGCCAGGCAGAAAACCCAATTAAACTAATTTGTTGCTAATAATATCCGTGCACAAGAATATTCTCAACTGACAGTTAACATCTGCCTGGGATTAGATAAGGCTCAGTGGAATGCAAGGAGGATTGTAGTTAGTTTGCTTGTGACTAGGTAGGGATTCTAGGCTGACTCCTCTTTTAACTCTGTCCCATGTTCTGCCATTCTGTCAGAGTTTGTTGCAGAAAAATCAAATCCAGAAGGGTAACTGATTCAGCTGGATTCATTAACTTCTTTATATACATAATAACAGATGAATAAATGTACAATACCAATAGTAGATTCTTTCAACGTGGTAGAAGTTACAAGCAGAACACAAGCAGAAGAGAACGATTTCATTCATTTCAGAGTTAGTTTCCATTTCAATTCTCAGCACAGGTGAGAAGTGGAAGAAACGGAAGCTTAGGGGTTTTTTAAATAAATGTTTTTTATCCTTTTTAGGGGGTTCCAGGGAGGGTTTTAGGGTGGGGGAGGGGAATCTGTCCAGGAGGGGGGCCAGTGCCAGGCGAACAGGTGAGTCTAGGAGGGAAGTGAGTGTGGTGGAGGGGGGGAGGGGAAAGAACGTTCCAATAGAGGGTTGTCTTATTACATTGGTCGCGGGGAGGAGGGGATGCGAGGACAGGAGAAGACCACGTCGGTTGGGAGACCGTGGTTGTTGGTTACACCCGGTCGTTTGTACCAACCCCCGCAATCTAGGTGGTCAGGAACTACAGAGCCAGGGCCTGAGGCTGATGCTCTGCAATGCAAGGTCCGTGACCAACAAGGCCCCCCTCATTAATGAGCTGATCTCAGAGGGGGAGCTGGACCTTGCAGGGATAACGGAGACCTGGTTGGGCCATGAGGGTGGTTTACCCCTCGTGGAAATGTGCCCACCGGGTTTCCGTGCATTCCATCAGCCTCGGGCCCTGGGTAAGGGTGGTGGGGTGGCGGTAGTTATACGGGAATGTCTAGAGCCGAGGGAGTTCACTGTACCTCAGATACCCGGATGTGAGTCCCTTGGTGTGAAATGGGGCCCAGGGAGGCAGTGGGGCTTGCTGATTGTATACTTGGCTCCTCGCTATGCGTCAGCAGCCCTGCCCGAGCTCCTCGAGCTGATCTCAGATAAATAAATAAATAAATATTTATTTCTTAGCCGCACCCTCTCCCGAAGGACTCGGGGCGGCGTACAATGAAACATATGAAATAAATATGTGGACAAAACAAACATATAACAGAGACATATACCGAGACATACACAAGGAGGAGGTCGGCTGATGAATAAAAAACAATTAGAATACAGTGATTAAAAAACCCCTAAATAATTAAATATAATTAAAATACCCAATTAAAAACCCGTCAGGAGCGATATGGTTAGATCAAAGTTGAGCCAGGCCAGCTACTTGGAATAGGTGGGTCTTAAGCTTAATACGAAAGGAGCGGAGGTCAGAGGTATTCCTAATATCCGGAGGGAGGTCATTCCACAGGGCTGGGCCCGCCACAGAGAAGGCTCTACTCCTAGGCGCCGCCCCCCGACACTGTCTAGTGGACCGCACCTGGAGGAGGCCCTCTCTGTGCGAGCGGATTGGTCGCAGGGATGTATGGGGCAGAATACGATCCCGCAAGTAACTAGGTCCTGAGCCATAGAGCGCTTTAAAGATTGTTATCAAAACCTTGAAACCCAGAGACGGCAGTTGAGACCCCCAAGCTTGTGGTTATGGGGGATTTCAACTTGCCGTCGATGGGGGAAGCATCCGAGGTAGCTCGGGAGTTCATGGCTTCCATGACAGCCATGGACCTGACCCAATTAATTCAGGACCCCACACACGAAGGTGGCCACATTCTGGACCTTGTTTTCGTATCTGAACAGTGGACGAGTGATCTGGGAAGAGGGGATGTAACCATTAACCCCCTGTCATGGTCAGATCACTCATGTCTCCGGCTGGACTTCCCTGGCGCTACCCCCCACCGTGAGGAGGCGGAACCAAACTGTCCAAGTTGGTACCGCCCCAGGCACCTGATGGAACCGGATAGGTTCCAGACGGAGCTTGGGCCATTCCCTGTAGCCCTGACCCGCTCTCGCTCTGAGAACCTAGTGGCCGCCTGGAATAGGGCGGCCGCTGGGGCCCTGGACCGAGTTGCGCCTTTGCGGCCTCTCCTGCGGCGACGACCCACCCGGGCTCCTTGGTTTACCGAGGACCTGAGGGTGATGAAGCGCCATAGGAGATGCCTAGAGGGCAGGTAGAGGTCCTCACGCTCCGAATCTGACCGAACACAGGTAAGAGCCTATTCACGGACTTACCTTGTGGCATTAAGAGTGGCCAAACGTAGACATTGCGCCACTCTTATTGCGTCCGCCGATAACCGCCCTGCCGCCCTGTTTCGGGTGACCCGCTCTCTCTTATCACAGAGGACGCGGGAAGCCCCTTTACAGGGCAGAGCAGAGGAGTTTGGGGAATATCTGCAGGACAAAATCGCTCAGATCCGGAGCGGATGGGCCCCCTTCAGTGGACCAGAGGAGCCGCCAACAGTGAGTCTTGTGAGACCATTCTGGGAGGAGTTTGATTCTGTTGCCCCCGAGGATTTGGATAGGTTGCGTGGACGGCTGCGACCGACCACATGTTTAATGGACCCGTGTCCCTCCTGGTTGGTACTGGCATCTTGGGAAGTGACACGAGGCTGGCTACTGGGCTTGCTGAACGCGTCTTTGAGCGAGGGGTCCTTGCCTGCCGCCTTGAAAGAGGCGGTGGTGAGGCCCTTACTCAAGAGGCCTTCCCTTGACCCGATGGAGCTAGCTAATTATCGTCCAGTCTCCAACCTTCCCTTTTTGGCAAAGGTTGTAGAGAATGCGGTGGCACAGCAGTTTCCACAACACCTTGAGGAATCCGAATATCTAGACCCACGCCAGTCCGGCTTCCAGCCCGGACACAGCACGGAGACGGCCTTGGTCGCGTTGGTCGATGATCTCTGGAGGGCCAGAGATAGGGGTTGTTCCTCTATCCTGGTCCTATTAGATCTCTCGGCGGCTTTTGATACCATCGACCATGGTATCCTATTGCGCCGGCTGGGGGGGATGGGAGTCGGAGGCACCGTTTTGCGGTGGTTCGGCTCCTACCTCTCTGACCGGACGCAATGTGTGTTTGCAGGGGTGCAGAGGTCGACCCTGAGGTCACTCACTTGTGGGGTGCCTCAGGGGTCGGTCCTCTCGCCCCTTCTGTTCAATGCATATGTGAAGCCGCTGGGGGAGATCATCCGTGGTTTTGGGGTGGAGTATCATCTGTACGCTGATGACACGCAGCTGTACATTTCCACCCCAGACCACCCCAACGAGGCTGTCGAGGTGATGACCCGGTGTTTGGAAGCCGTCGGGGTCTGGATGGGGGACAACAGACTCAAGCTCAACCCCTCCAAGACTGAGTGGCTGTGGCTACCGGCACCCCGGTTCAGTCAGTTGATTCCATCACTGACCATAGGGGGCGAGCAATTGCCCCCTGTGGAATGGGTGCGCAATTTGGGCGTCCTCCTAGATGCCCGGCTGTCAATGGATGACCATGTGGCAGCCGTGGCAAGGGGGGCGTTCCACCAGGTTCACCTGGTGCGCCAATTGCACCCCCTACTGGACCGGGATGCCCTACGTACGGTCACTCATGCACTGGTGACGTCTCTGGACTACTGCAATGCCCTCTACATGGGGCTTCCCTTGGGACGCGCTCGAAGACTGCAGCTAGTCCAGAACGCAGCCGCGCGGGCTATTATGGGGAGTACTAGGTACTCCCACGTAACACCGCTCCTGCGCGAGCTGCACTGGCTGCCTGTGGTCTTTCGAGTGCGTTTCAAGGTGTTAATTACTATCTTTAAAGCGCTCCATGGCTCAGGACCTAGGTACTTGCGGGATCGCATCCTACCATACACTTCCCTGCGACCGATTCGCTCTCACAGGGAAGGACTCCTCCGGGTGCCGTCCACTAAGCAATGCCAACGGGCGGCGCCTAGGAGTAGAGCCTTCTCTGTGATGGGCCCAACCCTCTGGAATGACCTCCCCCCCGATATCAGAACCACCACCGACTTCTGCTCCTTTCGACAAAAACTGAAGACTCACCTGTTCCGTTTAGCCGGCCTGGCCCATTTATAGTTTTATTCTACCTCCTGGCAGATATTTTAATTGGGTATTTTTAGGGTATTTAAATATTGCTTTTAATTACTTTACTTCAGATATGTACAGTTTCTTATTGCCTCCTCTTTGTGTTTGTATTTTCTATTTATTGATGTGTTTTTATTTGACTGTACACCGCCCCGAGTCCCTTTGGGGAGAGGGGACGGTATAAAAATCTAAATAAAAGTAAAGTAAGTAAAGCACAGACTCAGATCTGTTTAAGCTCCCATTGGCTGGCTTAGTTGCTATGCCTATTCATTGGCTGACCTTGTTACCATGTCTCTCCCAATCATGAATATTCTAACACATTCCTTCTTCTACAATAGGCTACAATACTACAATTGAGTACTATATTCAAAGAGTGTGTGACCAGCTCTGTGTACTGTACCAAGCCATATTTTAATGATCTCTTGAATAAAGTACAAATGGATGGATTCACACAAAACCAAACTATATGTGTATGAGCCCAGCTATTGTGATCCACTGCTCTGTCTCTCTCAGTCCAGTGTAAAATATTTTTTATTATTCTATAATGACAGGTAGAATAAACAATATGATTGTTTAAGGCCTTTTCCTAATTTCTTCTAGTTATGCCATTGTTGGCTATTTTGCTGGTTCCAATATTGGGGTTAGAAGGTCGTGGTGGCTCAGTGGCTAAGATGCTGAACTTGTTGATCAGAAAGATCAGCAGTTCGGTGGTTTGAATCTTTAGTGCCACATAATGGAGTGTGCTCCCGTTACTTGCCCAGCTTCTGCCAATCTAGCAGTTCAAAGGCAGGTAAAATGCAAGTAGAAAAATAGGGACCACCTTGGTGGGAAGGTAACAGAGTTCCGTGCCCCTTCGGCATTTAGTCATGCTGGCCACATGACCATGGAGACATCTTCGGACAGCACTGGCTCTTCAGCTTTGAAACGGGGATGAGCACTGCCCCCTAGAGTCAGGAGCGACTAACACATATGTGCAAGGGGAACCTTTACCTTTACCTTATTATTGGGATAATTCAGAAACTGCTGATAATACAGGAAGGGTGTTGAATCATTATTTTCCAGTAAAATAGATTGGAAATAGACATCAGGAATCACCAATAATGTAACCTCTGCCTGTCTTGACGCTGTTGGGGAAGGCTGGGATGGAATTTCTACAAGCCCATGGAAATGTTACTAAAGGAGCATGAGGTAGATGCACACAAGAAGGGCCACCATGCAAGGTGGTGGAGACATAAGACTTCATTCTTACTACAGTCCCATGGGCCAGGTGTTATCACCTGAGGCCTAGATTAGACTGCACCATCGCTGCAATCAGGGAATGTATACACCTGTCATTCAGGGACAGTTGCATAGCTGTTGTATTTATATTTCTGCAAATGTTAACGTACTGGCTAGGGAGTGCTCAAAAAGCAAAGCACAGAACATGGAATCAGATCAACCAATCAGCAAACAAGACACCTACCTCCCAGTGGTGGGTTCCGGTACGATGCAACGGGTCCGGGCGTCCACCACATGCATGCATGCAGCAAGCGCACAGCGTGTGCATGCATACTTACTGCCTGCAACGCTCCGTGACAGCTCCGTGACACTCCAGCTGCTTGGAAGAGCGTCGCGCAGGCACCGTACGCTCCATGCGTGTGTGCTGAAGCCCCGATTGGCTCAAATACAGGTAAGGAGGGCGGGTGAGCAGGTGGGCCCTGCAGAGCACTGTACCGGTACCTGGTACTCCCAGCAGGCACCAGTACGCCCGTACCGGGGCGTACCGGTCGTATCCCACCATTGCTACCTCTGTACAATATTCAATTGGGATTTGGGAGATGTTGTGTGTCAGCCCATCTGCAGCCCTCTGTAACCTACACTTACCTATCAATCCCTTCACAGCATAGTTATGGGGTGATGGCGACACACAATTATGGGCAACTCTAAATCAAACTTAAGTCTTCCCCCCCCCCGCCCCCAAATCACAATAAATGAAAATGATAGAACCGATTGCTCTCAAAACTACACTCTTGTGTTTCCTACTTTCCTACTTCAAGCTTAACCCACTCTTCCAACTTCAGGCTTACACCAAAAAAGAATGTAAGTTTTTATTAAAATTTCAAGTCTGAGCTATTGCTACAACTTTATCTCTGGGTAAATAGTGTCTCTCATATTGAAATGAGTTGTCTCAAAGGATGTCTTTGAGAATTTGTATGCCTGCAGCTGGATAGTTTGTATATATAACTGCTGGAAAAGTGTGAAAAGTATAAAAGTGCACCACTTTGGTGTAGCGGTTGAGAGGCTGATTTAGAAACCAGGAGACTGTGAGTTCTAGTACCACCTTAGGCCTGGAAGCCAGCTAGGTGAATTTGGGCCAATCACTCTCTTTCAGCCCACCCTGCCTCACAGGATTGTTGCTGTGGAGAATATAGGAAGAAGGAGCATTATATATGATTGCTGTTTTTATTTCGCCTTGATTACTTATAAAGTAATCAAGGTGGAATACAAATTGAATAAGTAAACAAATTATCAAGCCGCAAGGTCTGAATTGCAAACCTTTGAACAACCACTAGAAGACAGCGGAGATCCAGAAAATGCCAATACCCAGTTGCCCTCTAGTGGTCAACTGGGTTTTTGCAGTCTACAAAATAGGCTGAACAGTGATTTAAGCATGAGATTCTCCCACTCATCGATTTCAAATCTCTCTGGGATTGTTGTTCCCTTGCCTAGAGAAAAGAAAGACTGGGGGTGACATGATAGCAGTGTTCCAGTATTTGAGGGGCTGCCACAAAGAAGTGGGGGGGGTCAACTTATTTTCCAAAACACCAAGACAAGAAACAATGGATGGAGACTAATCAAGGAGAGAAGCAACCTGGAATTAAGGAGAAATGTCCTGATAGAACAATTAACCAGTGGAACAGAAGTTGCCTTCAGAAATTGCCTTTAGAAGTTGTGGGTACTCCATCACTGGAGGTTTTTAAAGAAGAGACTGGACAGTCACTGGTCTGAAATGCTATAGGGTCTCCTGTTTGAGGGAGGGAGTTGGACAAGAAGACCTCCAAGGTCCTTTCCAGCTCTGTTCTATTCTATTCTATTCTATTCTATTCTATTCTATTCTATTCTACTCTACTCTACTCTACTCTACTCTACTATATTCTATTTTATTTTATTCTTCTGTTCTATTCTATTCTATTCTATTCTGTTCTACTCTACTCTACTCTATTCTATTTTATTTTATTCTTCTGTTCTATTCTATTCTATTCTGTTCTGTTCTATTCTGTTCTATTCTGTTCTATTCTATTCTGTTCTATTCTATTCTGTTCTGTTCTGTTCTATTCTGTTCTATTCTATTCCTCTGTACATCAGTTGGACATTTGACTTTTCCAATTATATTTACATTTGCACTCAGTCCTTTCCTTTGCATTCTTGCTCAAGGCATCCCTTATTTATATTTATATGCATAAGAAACTTGGCCCTGTCTGGGACTAAATACTAAAACTCTCAGGGTTAATTGGTTGGGTCAATTAGCTGAATTCTTGAGTTTGAGCTACACCTGACCTTCCCCTGACCCAATTGAGCAGATTGCAAAAACAGATCCCATCTTTCTTTCTAACAATAGAGATGTATTTATTGTTTGCAATATGTAAACAATCATCTTGAATTTGAGGGATGCGACCGAGGAGGCCAAAAGGCCTCGGGGAATGCCTTGATCCCTCTTCAGGTAGAAATTCGAAAAGGAAAGATATCTGGAAGATGCAGATAGCTTCTTAACACTAGTGTGCTCTGATTTAAAGAAAAAACGAAAAAGGAAAAAAAAGCTGCCCTGAGGAAATTTTAAATTAAGATAGGGTCGCTTGGGAAAATCATGGCGAAATGGCAATTTATAGGAAACTGCCTGAAGAATTACAGCAGAAATATAAAAACCCAGCACTAACAAACTCTGTCTTAATAACTAAATAATAACATGGGAGGGATTCCTATTGAATTGCACACCAATATGAGGAATACAGGAGAGTCAGTTTGGTTACAGTTTACCCCCATAAATCAGCATGGTAGATCAAGGCATAAAAAAGATGTTGAGACTTTGGAAAGAGTGCAGAGAAGAGCAACAAAGATGATTAGGGGTGGCTAAAACAAATGAAGAACACTTGCAGGAATTGGGTACATCTAGTCTAGTCAAAAATAAAAAAGATCTAGGGTGACATGATAGCAGTGTTCCAATATTTGTGGGGTTGCCACAAAGAACAGGAGGTCAACCTATTTTCAAAAGCATGGAAAGGCAAGACCAGAAGCAATGGATGGAGACTAATCAAGGAGAGTAGCAAGCTAGAACTAAGGAGAAATTTCCTAACAGTGAGAACAATTAACCGGTGGAACACCTTGCCTTCAGAAGTTGTGGATGCTCCCTCACTGGAGGCTTTTAAGAAGAGATTGGACAGCCATTTGTCCAAAATGCTATAGGCTCTCTTGCTTGAGCAGGGGGTTGGTCTGAAACTATACCGCTTCATAGTGCTTTTACAGCGCCCTCTAAGCGGTTTACAGAGTCAGCCTATTGCCCCCAACAATCTGGCTCCTTCTTTGACCCACCTCGGAAGGATGGATGGCTGAGTCAACCTTGAGCCTGGTGAGATTCAATCTGCTAAACTGCTGGCAGCTGGTGATCAGCAGAAGTGGCCTGCAGTACTGCACTCTAACCACTGCACCAACATGGCTGAGATGGTCCCTCTCAGAAAATGTCTGTCTGGAAAAGATCCCAAATTCAATGTCTATGGAGATTTTTCAATCATCCAGGTCATGCTTGTCCCGAAGGTGCTTTTCCAAAAGGCAACTGGACTTTCTTGATTTTTTCCCCCCTTGAAAACCTTCCAATTCATAAAATCTGCAGGGAGGGCCAGCAGAGGTATGTGTGAAACCTTAGAAAGCCATTGCCATATCCACAGTACTAATCCAAATAATCAAAAGGATGTAATTCTGTGGACTGATTCATAATTTCCACCATGACATGGTTTGCTTAATCCTGGTTTGTTGACTAAGCATTGCTCTACTACATACATACAACCCGAGGTAGCAGGTAACACCCAAAGGTGGTACTCAGCCGGTTCTCTCCAGTTTGGGTGAACTGGTAGCAGCTGCTGCGGGGGGCTCTGCTCACACGCCCTGATGTAATGCGCAAGCACTATGCATGTGCAGAAGGTGCACGCTCACATTTGCGAACCGGTAGGGAATGTAAGTGGATCCCACTGCTAGTATCAACCCTTGTTCTAAGTTGCCATGGAGTTACAATTGTCAATGTAATAGAAATGTAAGGAAACCATATATAGTCTACTTAAATTAACCTAAATCACATTTATATTCAAAATGAAAGAACATTTAGTTCTTGCCATGTTCATTTCTTTAGTGCTAAGCAACATCTTTTGTGGTGTGGGTATTCCAGAAGACTCAAAATATCATCATCATCAGCAGAAGAGAATAAGGAAGATGGCCTTATGGAGATACAGAGAGTTGTTAAGTGTCTGGCTTTATGTCCTTACATCCAGTGGTGGGATTCAACCAGTGTAACAATCGTTTCACTGAGCGTGCGTGCCAAACGCATGCTTCGCACACATGCAGTACATTTGAAAATAGCTCTAATACTTACCTTCTATTGCAGCCCCAGTGAGTAAAAAAGCTGAGGCATGGCAATCTGCTCTGCCGCGCATATCAGCTGGGCTTCAAACAAAGGAAATATAGGACAGACTAGTGCAGGGGCAGGTGGGTGGGGCCAACTGGTCGCCAGAACTACCGGTTCACCCAAACTGGTCCGAACTGGCTGAATCCCAATCCTGCTTGCATCTAGATATTTTAGGTGGAGGTTATTAAGAAGACATTAGACAACCATCTATCTGAAATGGTATATTCTGTTGGAGTAGGGGGTTGGACAAGGAGACCTCCAAACTCTGTTATTCTGTTTTTGGCTGTGTTATAGAACGTCAAGAAAGTTAGGTAAAAGTAAAAGTTCCCCTTGCACATACTGTATGTGCTAGTCGTTTCCGACTCTAGGAGGCAATGCTTATTTCTGTTTCAAAGCCGAAGAGCCAGTGCTGTCCAAAAATGTCTTCATGATCATGTGGCTGGCATGATTAAATGCCAAAGGTGCACGGAATGCTGTTACCTTCCCACCAAAGGTGGTTCCTATTTTTCTACTTGCATTTTACATGCTTTCAAACTGCTAGGATGGCAGAAGCTGGGACAAGTAACGGGAGCTCACTCCATTACACAGCACTAGGGACTCAAACCGCTGAACTGCCAACCTTTCTGATCAACAAGCTCAGCATCTTAGCCACTGAGCCACCATGTTCCTTTTGTCAACAAAGTTACCTGAAAGCTAATTAAAAACAATCTTTGTGAGGCCAATACCCCATAAATCAGCATGGTAGATCAAGGCATAAAAGTGAAATCCTCCCCCCATGTGGCTACATGTCCAAACAGATGTTTGCTGTGGGTCATTAATTTAATTACAGAAAGTCTTCTAAGAAACAAGAAACTATTTAACTCCACTAAAAGCTGATGTGTATTTCCCTGATGTGCATAGAAGTAGCAACTCATAGCGTAAGGAAACATTGCCAAAAAAATAAGGGTGTGGGAAGACATAGGAATCGTCTTCTTAGCATCTCAACAGATGTTTCTCTCCACTAAATTCTAATTAAGTTTCTGACCCTTGAAATACGGCAAACAAGTAGAGGCAATTCTATTGGCCACGAGACAGCATGGCAGGATAATAGTTTTCCTGCTGTTCTTATTGATACCCTGAAAACTTGAATCAGCACTGGAGATACCATATTAGAAGAAAAAGACTTGACTTTTGAGTTTTGACCAGATTGCATGGACATTTAGGCGAAGAATAGTAGTTTCAGGAGGGTGTGTGATGGCTGGGGAAAGAGGCAACCCAAGGCAATTCTTCCCCCCCCCCCCAAAAAAAAAACCCACACCTTTGGACTCTAAGCAACATTTCTATTCATGTCTTTGTCTTGTATAAATAAAAGATCTGTATTTGCAGAAGCAAGAGCAAAGCTGCACCAAGTCGCAAAGTGTTAATTCAAGCAATAAACAATGAAGGAGAGCAACAGCCTGGAATGGGGCTGTCAAACTCACGGCCCATGCTGGCCACACCCACGTCCAATTTAACAAAAGGGGGGAAAAGTCATGATACATCACATGATGTCGCTGTGACGTCAAGAGTTTGACACCCCTGGCCTAGAATTAAGGAGAAAACTAAGGAGGACCAATCTAGAACTAAGGAGAAATTTCCTGACAGGACAATTAATCATTGGAATGGCCTCCCTCCAGAAGTTATGGGTGCTCCAACACTGGGGGTTTTTAAGAAGAGATTGGACACATATTTGCCTGAAGTGGGATAGGGCAGGAGTGTCCAAACTTGGGAATTTTAAGACTTGTGGACTTCAACTCCCAGAATTCTCCAGCCAGCATGTTATCTTTCCCCAGCCAGCATGGCTGGCTGGGGAATTCTGGGAGTTGAAATCCACAAGTCTTAAAGTTCCCAAGTTTGGACAAGCCTTGAACAGGAGATTGGACTAGAAGACCTCCAAGTCCCTTCCAACTCTGTTATTCTGCATCAAAAAATGAAGTCTGGGAAATGGGTTATGAAGCTGCGGGGATGCGTTGTCTCTTCTACTGCTTTAGGTAGACCAGTGGTACAGGCCTACATAAAGCAACTGTTACCAGTTCAAAACTTCCTTGACATTGCCTATACCAAGTCTCCTTCTCTCAACGCCTCTCCTCTTTGCCTTTCCCAAATAAATCAATTCAAGCAATTGGCCAGATGACAGTATGTTAGAGCACACTTCCTCAACCTTTCTAGCTTTGCAGAGTGGCTGGGGGGAGGGCGTCAGAGAGGGGATGGTTCTGTGCAAGTGACTGACAAGTGCATGCACAGCTCCATTTACACAAGTGATGGGCATGTGCACCTCCTGCTCACAAATGCAACGCACATGCTCGCCTGCTGCTTGCACAGTTGGGGATACACAAACGAACCAGAGGTGAGTTCCTACCAGTTCGGACCGATTCAGCCAAGTAGGTAGTAACTCGGCCACCCCACACACCCGAACCAGTTCTATTGTCGGTGGCACCATGTTTATTTTTGCTTCTGTGCATGCACAGAACATTCTCCATTGCAGAAATGTAATTTTCCCTCGTTTTTTTTACATTCTGCTCATTTTTTTGCACACCGAACCAGAAGTAATGCTTCTCATTTCTCTCCTTTATTGTAAGAAGTCATTAAAATAAAGCAGCAAGTTGGTCTAAGAATTCTCTAGTAAAGTGGGAGAAGCTTACCTCACATTTGTTTTCAGTGCATTAATTATCAGTGCAGCGAACTACCTCAGAGGATATAAATATAATCATATTAAGCTTAATTACAGAGCATTAATTACAGGGGAACTCTTTTAACTGTTAGCTTGGAATCCAGCGGCGTCTTTATTGTACTTTAAAAAAAAAATGTTGAAGAGAGGAGACACAATTAAAGATGACTGGCCCATATCCAGAAGCTAGCAATTGGGTCTTATTTACAATATATCTGTACTTATCTATGCACACACATATTCCAACAGAGTATGGTGCAATATTAAACTGTAATTAATATGTAGCATTTATGTAGGCAATTGTACAAAGTTAGCAACCACCCCTCTCCTAGAAAAATGAAATCTTTTGAGAAATTTGAAAAAGGCAGAATATTATATTTCCCTAAAGGAGAAACATGCTCTTGGAAAGCAGCCCCCACCTTTCTTAATAGTCCCAGCAGGACTGGGATAGCTTATAAAACCTCCAGTTCCAGGGCGATGGGATTACTGTATTTTTTGGAGTATAAAACGCACTGGAGTATAAGACACACCAAGGTTTTGAAGAGGCAAATGTTTTTAAAAAGTTTTTTTGCACTCTGCAAACCTCCCAAAAACGGCTCATTTCTCATGAAAATGGGCCCATTTTTTTTAAAAAAGGGGGTATGAATAGCCTTTAGGAGGCTTATAGAGTGCTCCTGAGGGCTGGGGGGGGGGGGCAAAATTGAGCAAAAAACAGCCCTTTCTTCGCTCATTTCTGCCCTCACCAGCCCCCAGGAGCACTCTGCAAGGCTCTAAAAGCTATGCATGGCCATTTTGGTGAAGGGGGCAGGGTTTTGGGAGGCAAAAAAGGCTGTATTCAGTGTATAAGACTTACCCAGATTTTCAGCCTCTTTTTTGAGGGAAAAAAAGGTGCATCTTATACTCCAAAAAATACGGTAGCCCTCACTCAAGATTCAAACCAGGACAAAGCCATTTAGACACAAAAGGAATTGCCCAACACCCTTTTAGAACACAAACCTCTTCATTACATCATCACCCTGCAAGTGTCAACCAAACCTGAGACTCAGACAACCTACAAAATTACCAGCTGGCTTCCAACAAGCAAAGTCAATAGGGGAAGCCAGATCTGCTTAACGACTGCAATGATTTGCTTAACACCCATGGCAAAAGGGTCATAACTGTTGTTCAACTCACTTAACAACTGCCTTGCTTAGCAACTGAAATTTTTGGCTCAATTGTGATCATAGGTAGAGAATTACCTGTACCAGTACATAGTCAAATCTGACTGACACATAGCACAGATTCTTAGAAGCTGATTCCTAACTGACTTGGATCAAGAATGCCAAGAAGAAATAAAGCACTATCTATCTACACACACACACACACACACACACACACACACACACGGTTCTCTCTCTGTGTGTGTGCATATGTTCCAGCATAACTCTGGAACGCCTTGAGCAATTTCAACCAAACTTGCTACACAGATGACTTACTCTCTGGAAAAAATACTGAGGGTGTAAGACACCCCTAACACCCCTTAGGGTATCTTCCATTAAGATACAGCCTGTTGTGCCTTAAGTTGGTTTCTACTGTACAGCGCAGTGAAGTTGCCTTGGTAACAGCTTCACAGTACTCCACAAGGGAGCTTCCCCTGGTAAGGTGGGAAATCCAACATTAGAAATTATGTTTGATCTGGACATTTTCCACCTATAAATAAATACCTGGGAAACACCGGGTTGTCAGCTAGTATTTTTTTTTAAAGAAAGAGAATTTTTTAAATTAGTCCAGCTGATAATTTGAGGGAAAAAAATTGCCTGTTCCCTGTTATCTTTTCTTAAAGAAAAGCACCGTTGTATCAAAGTCCCTCTTTCCCTGTTGACAGTTGGGTGAAATAGGAAAACACTTATTTGTGACAACGGTCACCACAACATCCTCTAATTTATACAACGTTTCTCTTGGGATAAGAAGCAGACACATTCTGCGGCAGAGCCAATGGATTCATGGGGGATTCCAGATTCATTGGCTGATGTACCCCAAAAGATCAGGCCCTGGACCAAGAAGACAGACTCTTTGCAGGATACAATGAAGAACTAGAATGGCTGGGAAGACAATTGAAAGGAGCGTTTTATGGGTCAATTGTCAGAAATCCCAGATGAGGTGCTAATCAGGTAGTAATCAGAGGGCTGTCCAAATATCTATGTGACTAGGTGGGAGTGGCTTTCCAGCCATGTGACTGAGTGGGCGTGACCTGGCAGTCATGTGACTGGGTGGGCATGGCCAACTTGTAAAATGTGGTGAAACTCACTTAACAACGCTCTTGCTTAGCAACCCAAATGTTGGCTCAGAAACTCTGGCATTTGAAGTGTGCAAGTCTTAAAGCTGTTAAGCTACAAGACCCTTGCACCCCTAACCCTTTAGAAAAAAACCCAGAGGTGTTCAAACTTGAGAGCTTTAAGACTTGTGGACTTCAACTCCCAGAATTCCTCCTCTAGTCATGTTGGCTCAAGAACTCTGGCATTGAAGTGTGCAAATCTTAAAGCTCTCAAGTTACAAGATCCTTGCACCCCTAACCCTTTAGAAAAAAACCCCCAGGGATGTTCAAACCTGACAGCTTTAAGACTTTAAGGTTTAGATAGGACTCTTAGAGGTGGGCGGAGCAATTGGTGAGCCAGCCAATCAGTGAGTGGCGGGCGTGGCAAGCGTGGTGCGGACAGGCAGGGGGAGGAGCTGGAACCGGTTCTAAATAGCATGGTAGATTTGTGGAACCTCTGCTATAGAAGAGGTTAGAACTGGCAGGAACCCACCCCTGACACAAGGACAGTTTCCCTCTGAATGCCGTCACTCTGCTAAATAACTGATTCCCACAACACTTTATTAAATCTGTATTTATTACTATTATTATTCTCATCCTTCCTAGTATTTATCTCTTCCTACTTATGACTATAACCATATTGCTTGTATCTTTAAAATTTATATTGTTTTTATTTGTTTCCTAGTATGATTTAATAGTTTATTAGTAACCTTGACTATCACTAAGTGTTTTATCTTTTATTCTTGATGAATGTATTTTATTCTCCTTATGTACACTGGGAGCATATGCACCAAAGACAAATTCCTTGTGTGTCCAATCTAGAATAGAATAGAATAGCATAGCATAGCATAGCCTAGCATAGAATACTCAGTAGAATAGAATACTCAATAGAATAGAATAGAATAGAATAGAATAGAATAGAGCAGAGCAGAGCAGAGCAGAGCAGAGCAGAGCAGAGCAGAGGAGAGCAGAACAGAACAGAATAGAATAGGATTTTTATTGGCGAAGTGTGATTGGACATAGAAGGTATTTGACCAATGCAAAATTCTATTCTATTCTATTCTATTCTATTCTATTCGACTCGACTCGACTCGACTCGACTCGACTCGACTCGACTCGACTCGACTCGACTCTACTCTACTCTACTCTACTCTATCAAGTAATGGAGTCCTGCATCAAAGCGAGCCCTGAAACTAATAAATAAATAAATAAATAAATAAATAAAAATAGCCTTTTTTATTTAAGAGAAAGAGAGAGTGACAAATCGACATTTTAAAATATATTAATCAAGCAACACATTTTTCCCCTGCAGGGACTTTGCATATTCTTTGCTTTCATATTTCAGCGTAAACCCATTTTGCAATCAACTTTGGTGTATGCAGGAAAGAAAATAATTTATGTCCCGTATTTCAGCAAAGGTCAGGGAATGTTGGATTTAACTCATGTTGCTTAAATTTGCAAGGAAAGGACAGAGGGAGCACTGATTAAAGAAATTCATACCAAGTTACTGCTGGTAGCGTGGGAAGAAGAATATTCTTTTCTATGTCTAATTTGTGTCCCTTGAATATTAAAAGTTTAAGCAGGAGCAAAGATTGTATTTAGATGTGGTCTTTGAACGTGAATATTCTTGCAGCATATCGCTTTCAAAGCAAGGAAAAATCTACATTTCTACACCTCTGAGGGAGGGGGTAGGGGGACAACCAATGACAAAATGTATGATACAACATTGTGATGCAAACTCCGCCCCTGTTGTACATGTGTTGCAACATTGCATGCATATACATTAGGGGCGGAAGTTTTATCTTGATTACCTGTAGAGGTTTTATCATGCTTTTATCAGAGCCGAGGTGGCGCAGTGGTCAAAGTGCAGTACTGCAGGCTACTTCAGCTGACTACTAGTTGCAGTTCAAATTCCACTAGGCTCAAGGTTGACTCAGCCTTCCATCCTTCTGAGATGGATAAAATGAGGACCCAGATTGTTGGGGGCAATAGACTGACTCTGTAAACCGCTTAGAGAGGGCTGTAAAAGCACTATGAAGCGGTATATAAGTCTAAGTGCTATTGCTAAATGCTATGCTGAAGAAACTCCTAGATTTTTGGGACACCTGTGACAGGGGATTACAGTTCTGCTAGAGAGTCAAAATGAATATACTGATATATTTCACACAAGAAACATCCTACTTAAATTTGCAGATGATGTTATTTATCTTGCATGGTGTAACAGAATACAGCATTAATGCATAAAATTGACAAAAAGAGCATATAAAATGTGTATCAAAATGCAGACTAGCAATGTAGACTAGCTTCCTTGTGGTGCATCCTAGGCAACTTGACTTTGTCACCGCTAAATAGTTTACACATTCCAGCTGCTGGATCTCACAAGAGATTTCCCAGCAAGGAGCAGCACCATGAATGTCGAAAACAAAAGCAACAGCTCTTTTCAGAACCAAGTGACAAAGGACATAGTAGACATCCTGAAAAATTGTACAATTTAATGTGGAAGATATGAGCAGGGCTAAATCAGACTATTTGCCATATTTTGGGAGTATAAGATGCTCTGGAGTATAAGACACACCTTAGTTTTTTGGGAGGAAAATGAGAATAAAAAAAATTCTGCCTCTGCCTACCAGCATCCATGGTCTTCAGCTGACACATGGTAACAAGGTCAGCCAATGAATAGGCATAGGAACTAAGTCAGCCAATGAGGGCTATTTGGACTCTGAAACAGTATTTGCTATGTGACCAACAAGGAGACAAGAAGGAGCCTGGCTTAGCCAAGAACTGAAAGTAAAACTGCTTGTGTTTTGCTTGTATTTACTGCTACCTTGGAAAATCTGCTTCAGGTACTGTATTGTATATTATTATAATTTTGCATCCTGCTGAATCAGTTACTTGTGTGTGCTTTCTGAATGTGATTGCTGCTGCAAACTCTGAAGAGCCAGGTCAGCTTCAGCACTTATTGTAGCCTGATTCAGCACAGCCAATTGGAGAGTAGATTGGACTTCCGGAATACTTCCAATCAGCTGTTCCAGGCTGCTGGGATTGCCACAGGCCATTGCTGCCTCCATGCCACATGTTTTTGGCCTCTGGTGGGGGTATGTGGGGCTACCTTCGGTGTATAAGACACACCCAAATTTTCACCCTCTTTTAGGGGGGGAAAGGTACATTTTATAATCTGAAAAATACGGTACTTGGGTTTATGAATGGTTACTCAATGGGTGTTGTCCTACTACAAGAAACTCATTGTACTGATGAAATTCAACTTAAAAACAGAAGAAAACTTCCACAGCCATTTTCTGGCTGTGGCTACTTATTATTCATTTGATTTGTTTTATAGATATGGTAATTTCCTGTCCATAATGGCCTCCATCTATGTCCTGCAGTAAAGCTTTGTATGGACTGCTTGAAGTTACACTCAAGTTACAACTGATCCAGAATGCCGCAATGTAAGCAGCTGTGGGTACCCATGTATCCCTGCTCCTGTGAAAACTGCAGTGATGATCAATAGGCTTCTGGGTGCAGTTTAAGGTGCTGATGCCATGCCTAAAACCACACAAGGCATAGGATTACATAATGGCAGGATTTCCTCTGTCCTACTGGGTCAACTTATTTGTAAGGTCCATTGGAGATGCCATGCTTCATGTTGCATCTATTAAGCATTATTGGGAGACAAGACCTCTGTCACTATGCTTGTCCTTTAGAAAAACAATATCTGTGTAGGTTTGGCTGATCTTCAGAAGAACACCAAAGACTTTTCCATGGGCACAAGGGTAGGGCATCTGGGGTGAACATACTGGTAAAGTGCTTGTTGAGAAAATGCCTGGCCTTTCCCCGCCCCTATGGCCATTGGGATTTTTTAATTGCTATACGGCTAGCAATCCAGAGTTATGTATGAATAGGAGGCTATATGATTTGAAATTACATATACATACAATTACGTTCTTTCCCGCGTGAGTACAGGGAGTCAAAGATTAAGGAGATAATTTTTTTTCAGTTTCAGTTTGTGAAGGCCAGCGATCAAGCTAGATGGGACAAGTTGGTTTGTGCATGCATTTGTAATATTTTTTTTTTTAGATTTGTTTGAATCCAGGAATAGGAGTGAGAGAGCAGACTGCCCTATAACAATTGCAGCTGATTTCCCAGTTAAAATAGCTTGCCTTAATAGCTACTTGTATTTATTTATAAGGTAGAGATGCAATTTAAATGGTGGAAGGAAAGGTTTATCCATTTCTTAGTGACAGGAACCTGATTTAATTTCCCCTGCAGCTATTTGCAACCTTATCTTAAGATTTCTTATGCCTCTAACTGCTCTGTCCATTCTGATAATATAAAATCTTCCCTTCCCTTCCCTTCTCTTCTCTTCTCTTCTCCTCTCCCTTCCTTCTCTCTTCTCCTCTTCCCTCCCCGCTTCCTTTTCTCTTCCCTTTCCCCCTTTTAATCTTTTCTCCCCTTCCCTTTTCTCTTCCCTTCCCCCTTTTCTTCCCTCCCCCTCTTCTCCCCCTTCCCTTTTCTCCTTTTGTTTGACATATTCATTATTGACATACTGACCTCTGTTGGGAGGTTCAAGTTGACCAAATGCTGATTTCTCTGCCCTTTTGATATCTTCACCACTTCTGGGATGGCTTGATGCCATGTTGCCAGATCAATAAAACAGATGCAGCCAAACCTTTCCTTCACCCTTTTCATTCTGATTCACATTCTGCTGACCACTGGGGAGAAAACTCCCTTGGCTGGTCAAACTGAAAGGATGATCGAAACAGTGGACTTTTTTTTAACGGAATCTTGATCAGGCTGAAGTTGGCTTTACCCCTTTTGCTTCTATTCTTAGTTCTCTGGCTACCTTTGTTCTGCAGGATAGATAAAGGGACCCTCCTGATCTTTTCCCCCACTGTGCAAAATACAAAGGCCCAGAAAGAGCCATTTCCTTTCTCTGAGTTTTATTTACCATCACAATGGAACAGTTTCCTTCTCTGTGTTGGTAGCTTTGCATCTCTCTCTCTCTCTCTCTCTCTCTCTCTCTCTCTCTCTCTCTCTCTCTCTCTCTCTCCCTCCCTCCCTCCCTCCCTCCCTCCCTCCCTCCCTCCCTCCCCCTTTCTCTCTCTCTGTCTCTGTCTCTTTGTGCATGTGTGTGTGTGTGTGTGTCAGTGGTGGGTTGCCAAAATTTTTACTACCGGTTCAGGCACCCTCCCACCAGGGGTGGGTTCCTGCCAGTTCTGACCTCTTTTATAGATGAGGTTCCACAAATCTACAGTGCCGTTTAGAACCGGTTCCACCTCCCTCCCCCCGCCCATCCGCACATCATCAAGATGAAGAGCGAGAGGAGGAATTCTGGGAGTTGAAGTCCACAAGTCTTAAAGCTGTCAAGTTTGAACACCCCTGGGGTTTTTTTTTCCTAAAGGGTTAGGGGTGCAAGGGTCTTGTAACTTGACAGCTTTAAGACTTGCGTGCTTCAAATGCCAGAGTTTTTGAGCCAACATTTTGGTTGCTAAGCAAGAGCGTTGTTAAGTGAGTTTCACCACATTTTACAAGTTGGCCTCACCCACCCAATCACATGACTGCCAAACCACTCTCACCCAGTCACATGGCTGGCAAGCCACTCCCACCCAGTCACATGGCTGGCAAGCCACTCCCACAAAGCAGGCCACACCTACAGAAGAGGTTCTAAAAATTTTGAAACCCACCACTGCCTCCCACGCACACTCACTCTTTACTACCGGTTCGTGTACACTCCCACTCATGTACAGAAGTGTCCGGGCAGGTGAGCGGAGCTTCCTGCCGTTGCTTCTAGCGATTCGCCTGATCCAGGACGAACAGGGAGCAACCCACCTCTGGTGTGTGTGCATGTGTGCTTGCACACCTGTATTGACAGCAACACAAAAGAGGTAGGAATGAGCAGATTATTTTACACACGGCTCACTGGAGTTGTAAAACCCAAACAGCAGCCCTATCTCACTATACTTCAGCCACTCCCAACAAGAGGTGGGGGAGGGGGCAGAAGGGATGTGGTAACAGCATTGGAAAAAATGAAAACAGCATAAAAACAATATTCTCTGGATTTTCCTTCTCCACTTCAAAAGGATTGTCATTGATTGACTATGCTATTCTGTTATTTTTGGACCATACTGTTGATGGAACATATTAAGGCTGCCATTTTCTTATTTTCTGTGGAATTTTGAGGGAAATGGTTATTTTTTTCCCCCTTTCATTTTGTGAGGGACTTCACAGAAATTCCCCTTAGTTTTTAGAATCGGATATCATTTAATTGGATGAAAGAGAATTGGCTTTTCTATTTGAGGGAAATTCTCAGGGGTGGTGTGGGTTGTTCTTGTGTCCACTTTAGGGGTGTTTGTGTGTTTTATTTTTTATTTTTTTATGTTATTTATATCTTGCCTTTTTATCTACCTAGGTAACTCAGGGCGGCCAATACATTCAATGCTCCTGTCTTTTCCTCCACATAATAACCCTGTGACAGAGGTGGGTTGCTGCCGGTTTGGTCCATGCGCGGAAGCATTGTCTGTGAATGTGAGTGCGCCCACAAACCAGTAGTAGAAAAATTGGCAACCCACCTCTGCCCTGTGAGGTGAGTTGGACTGAAAGACAGTGACTGGCGCAATATCACCCAGCTGCCTTTTGTGCCCAAGGCGGGACTAGAACTCACAGTCTCCTGGTGATTGGACTAAAAACAGCCAGCTTTCATGCTGAAGGCAGGACTAAGCATATAGAGCAGTGGTGGGTTCCTACTGGTTCGGACCAGTTCGGCCGAACCAGTAGTGGTTTGGCAGCCTGGGTCGCTGGAACCGGCAGTGACCCAGGCCTGCCACATTCTGAAGTGGTTTTCCAGGCAGCGCCATCTTGTTTTTTCACTTCTGTACATGCGCAGAACAATTTTTATTGTACTGCGCAGAGGTGCGCAGTGTACCTGAAGCATGCATGCACGTGCAGCGCACCAACGAGCAAACCAACAGTGGTGCCTGCCGGAGCACACCCCTGATATAGAGGCACATATCTGCCAAGAAAACAATTCTAAAGTAGCGATGTTTCTCTCATGCTGCTGCCCTCTGCATCTGCCTTGTGGGCTCAAAAAAAATGTAAAACTCTATTAAAGAGTTGCATATAGGTGGCATCTTTTTCCTCTGTATGTTCTGAAGCCTGTGTTTGAAATGTATTTATTTAATTTAATAGGGTCTCCAGCTTGGGCAGGAGGGGGGTAGACTAGATTACCTACAAGGTCCCTACAAGGATGGAAACTAATCAAGGAGAGAAGCAACTTAGAACTGAGGAGAAATTTCCTGACAGTCAGAACAATTAATCAGTGGAAGAACTTGCCTCCAGAAGTTGTGAATGCCCCAACACTGGAAGTTTTTAAGAAGATGTTGGATAGCCATTTGTCTGAAATGGTATAGGATTTCCTGCCTAGGCAGGGGGATGGACTAGAAGACCTCCAAAGTCCCTTCCAACTCTGCTATTGTATTGTATTGTCCCTTCCAACTCTGTTATTCTGTTACTGTTAATTTATGTATCATGTTTAGCAACTATTGCACATCTGTAGAATTCAACAATCTCCATGTTTCTTTGTTGCCCATAATGCAATTACATTATAAAAAATATATCAGTTCTCCCATTGAGATGTTTTAAATTTGAAAGTGTAAGCAGCCAGAGGAGCTTGGGCAGAAGTACAGAACACACATTGAATTTTTTCTCTTTCTCATCTTCTTCCTCCATTCATCATCTTTCTTTTCTAATATCACCAGCAGTAGCCCTCTCTAATACTCCAGCACTCGTACTTAACATGGCGTCAGAGAAATTTAAAAGAAAAACAGAACAAAATACTTAAGAAATTGCAAGGCAGATCTTGATGTCTCTTCCCTCTTCAGATACTTTGTCATCTTATCTGAAATATGAACAGAGCTTTTGATGAGCTGGTAAATGTAAAGCAAAAATAATCACATTGGCCACATCAGCTGGGGGGAAATTAGCCATGCGGCTAAGAATTAATTTTAGCACCTATATATCTAGAAGGTTGGAAGAAATAAGGAGCATGAAATATTAAATGAGGTTGTAAGGCAGATTATACCAAATTAGGTTGCAGGTTAAAATGCCATTTCAAGGAAGGAAGAAGAAGGAGAAGGCCAGAGGTGGTATTCAGCAGGTTCTGACCAGTTCTGGAGAACTGTTAGCGGAAATTTTGAGTAGTTCAGAGAACCGATAAATACCACCTCTGACTGGCCCCATCTATTCTCTTCCTCCCAAGTCCCAGCTGATCGGGAAGGAATGGGGATTTTGCAGTATCTTTCCCCTGCCACACCCACCAAGCCATGCCCACAGAACCGGTAGTAAAAAATTTTGAATCCCACCACTGGAGAAGGCTGTATCACTAAACCAATCTACTAACTTTGTTATTATTGTGGAGGAAAATGCAAGGCAAACTTGAAATCTGGAATGAATCATTTTATTCTTTCATCTTGAGATAATGCATAGAATATTAGCTTCCAAGGAGGCTTCCAAGCTCCAATGTTCTAGAATAGTTACTGATTTTCTCCCAACCCCTTTGAAAATGTGCTTAGTCTCACATAACAAATTCACTTTAGAGCTATTCTGGGGTATTCCTAGCCCTTCTAGTACTCCCTGTTAGGGAGAAGGTCTCAATTGTATACCAAGATATTTTATTATAAAATTACATGCTGATTGATACAGAGAAGGTAATTCATAAACTAACTAATTGGAGATTACCTTAGCACAGGGGTGTCCAAACTTGGGAACTTTAAGACTTGTGGACTTCAACTCCCAGAATTCCCCAGCCACAAGTCTTAAAGTTCCCAAGTTTGGACAGCCCTGCCTTAGCATAAATGTAAAGCCATTTTATAGGGTTAATTTATGGTTCATTGTGTCAAGCAGGTCCAGAAAATTGGATCAAATGGATAAACCATAGTTCAGTTAAAATGGGATAAGTATGTGTTGCCCATCACTCTGCTAACTAGAACGACCAACACCATGTTTTTTAGTGAAAAAAATGGTAGTCTACGTTTTATTTCTAAAG
Source organism: Natrix helvetica (assembly GCF_964273705.1). NCBI lineage: Eukaryota > Metazoa > Chordata > Lepidosauria > Squamata > Natricidae > Natrix > Natrix helvetica. The sequence continues at coordinate 12,737,781 of NC_138552.1, forward strand.
CGCAAATATTTGATTTGGAGGTTTGAGTTGCCGAATCAAATCTGAAATTTTAAATGATTGAACGGAATCAATTCAGGCACTTTAGACAGCTTCTGTACTTGCATGGAACTTTTTCAAATCAGAAGTCCAAATCAACTCAATTTGGCTGTCCACTTTGGAGGTACAGATTGAATGGAAGTGATTTTTATTTTTGATCAATTTACAAGTCTGAATCAAATTGGATTGCTGACGTGAATGGAATAGAACCGATGACTTACAGCTGATATTGCTTGCCTTGCCCAAATTGCTTATGTTCAACAGGGGAAAAGTCCTTTCCATGCCTTGAAATAACGGTTTAAGATAGCATTAAAATAGAATCGTTGGTGCTCCCTCAATTGAACTTTCAAAAATGTCAACAGGTGAGCACCAAGTTCATCAAGTGCAAACAACCATAACCACCTGCAAATAGTCTCAAGAAAAAGCTTTATTATCAGACACCTGTTGGAAGAAATGTCCTTTGGGTTCGGTTCAAAGTGGGGAAACAGACACTGGATTCATGGACGTTGCGTAGAAGGAAGGTTTAATGGTGGACAGGATCACATGCCTTGAAGATGTTGGATGAAGAAGAAAAAAGGGAAGAGATGCTAAGAATGCCCTGGTTTTATGCCCTCTCTGAGTTTTTGAATTTCAGCTTGTATTCTGATTGGTTGTCAGACTCCCATGGGGCCATGCAGGGGCAACTCTGTAGGCTGTCCTGAGTCCCAGGCTTGGTTGAGCCTTGCTGGGTGATGTAATCTTCCCAGGTGCCACATGGTGAGATGGATAGAGGGCTAATCCTGAGGGCCATGTCTTAATCCCATCATCCTGGAGCTGAGTGGGGGTGGGGCAGGGAGCTGCAGGAAGCTGCTTTGTCTTTAAAAAACATGTTTCTCCTTTTCTCATCCTGAGGAATATAATATTCTGCCTTTTTAATATTTCCTAAAATATTTCATTCTTCTAGGAGAGGGTGGATGCTAACTTTCTACACACCTATGTTATGAGAATCTCATCAGACTGATTGTATATTCTTGAGAATGGACAGAAACTGGGGGAGCTCAGGATAAAAATTGATGGTTTTTTAAAAAAAGAAATTTAAAAAATCAGATTTTAAAATTTTAAATCTTTTTTTTTAAATTTAAATCAGGTTTTTTATTTTTATCAAATTTATTTCAATAAAATGCTTTTGGAGTAAAAATCTATCTAAAGATAGTCTTCTATTTGAGGTACATTAATAATTTAGTTTATTCAGCATGAAATGGAGCTTTGTTATGTAGCAGGAGGCTGTATATTCTGCAATATTAGGACTGTCGGTTAATCACCAGTGGGCCAGAGGAGGAGCCACTGTGCAACAGAGATGACAGCTGCTCTTTAAAAAATTATGATTTAAATCGAGTTGATTTAAATCAAGCCTTTTTACGAGTAATTTAAATCATGGTTTAAATCGCAATTTAAATACACTTGATTTAAATCAAATCCACCTGGACTGTGCCATTTTCTGCTGTGCTAAGGACTCTAAGCTCAGCTCCCTCTTAACATCTCCTTCTAGTCTAGCTGGAGATTCTACAGCACCACAGTAAATCCTTAATGAAAATGTTTTTGAGAAAAATGTATGCAAGACATTCTGAGTTCTTAAAAAAAAAAAAAGGTTCGGTCCTTGGCCACAATCCAATTACAGTTCTTTTCATCCCTGCAGAAATCTACTAGAATTTCTCAAACTGCTGGCTCTGAGACGAAATGCATTTTAAAAACATTTCATAATACTATAAGATGATGGGAACAATAATGTACTCCCTGCTATAAACCTGCACCTCAAAAATTCAAACCCCGGATCAGCTCAGCATGAGTTTAAGGAGTGATTTGAAGCATCTTATCAGACACATAGCACTTAGGAAAGGACTGGAAATTGAATTTCTATGTTTTTGATTTCATACCTGAAATATTTATCATTGCTTATATCCCAATATATTGATGTTTATGTACCATTGAGAAAAGAGTTCTGGGTTTTCTTTTTCTTTTTGCAAAGCGCATTAAAGTTCTATCAGTGACAGTTCTCTCAACATAACCTTCCAAGATTTCGAAGTTGCATCGTTCTGCCTGTTTCTTCCTTTTATAGACTTTAAAAAACTAAGGAGCCATGTTAAATTAAGCATCTTAATACTTATACCAGGATCAGCAACCTGTGGCTCTGGAGCTGCATGTGGCCCTTTCATCCCTCTGATGTGGCTCCCTGTTGCCAGTCGGCACCACAATTTTGAGAGCACCTTCTGGTTGGGGAGGAACACCGGGAGGAAACTCTATGGCAAGGGGTGGGTTTTCTGGTCAGCTCCACAGGGCTTTCAGTTAGGACGGGTAGAGGAAAAAAGATGCCATGCTAGGAGAAGACTCTATGGAACTGGACTTCCGGTCAGCTCCAAAATTGAACAGGGAGCTTCCAGTTAGGACCTTTGTGGTTCCCGGTGTTTTCTTTTCTGTGGGAAACTGGTCAAAATGGCTCTTTGAATGTTTAAAGTTGCCAACGCCTGACTTATACGTTGCTTGAAGCTATGCATGGAATATGTTGTGGGGAGGGGGAGGAGTTCATAAGAAAAATAGTTTTGAGGTGTTGGAAATAGTTCTTTCTGAAACCATTTGGCTTGTAGGTGTATATGTATTATTAATATCAGCATGAATCAATCTATTGCAGGATGAAGGATCGTAGTATTGTTGGAAGAAATATCCTTCTGGGTTCAATTCCAAGTGGGGAGAAAGACACTGGAAACAATGGTGGCTGATTGGAAAGATGGTTTAATGATGAACAGGATCACATGGCTTGCAACCTTCCTTGGGTCTATCTCTCATTGCCACACACAAATATCGCCTACATTTAACGTAACTCTTCAGCCATTGGAACGTCCTGTCATCAGTTAGAACTATACCCAAGGTAGCAAACATATGTTAGATAAGTGTGCAAGAGAGCAATACCAACAATGGCAATGGCCAGTGACCTTTAGTAGAGATGGCACAATGGATAAGAAATAATTACTTTTGCTCCTTGGTTTGCAAATGTCTAACTAGTGGTGGGTTGCAGGCAGTACGCCCTGGTATGGGCATACCGATGCCTGCCCGGAGCACCAAGTACCGTTCTGGTACAGTGCTCCAGAGGGCCCACCCGCCTGCCCGCCCGTCGTCCTTACCTGTCTTTAAACTCTTCGGCGCATACAGCGCCTGCGTGATGCTCCGCTGAGCAGCTGGAGCATCGCGGAGGCATCACTGGAGGATAGGACGCATGCATGCATGCTGCGCATATTCATGTGGAGGACGCCTGGCCCCATTGCACCATACTGGTTGCAGAACCCACCACTGTGTCTAACCCATGGAGATTTATGTTGGAATCTCTCCTAAGAGCATGATTGTGTTGTACATACAAGTAGTCCTTGACTTACAACCCCAATTGAGCCCAGCATTTCTGTGTTAAGTGAGACATGCGTTAAGTGAATCTTGTCCCATTTTGCAACCTTTCTTGCTGCAGTTGTTATGTGAATCACTGCAGCTGATAAGATGATAACCCAGTTGTTAAGTGAATCTGGTTTCCCCATGGACTTTGCTTGCCAGAAGACCGTGCAAGGGGGTGACATGATTTTGGAACCCAGCAGTGGTCACAAGTATGAACCAGTTGCCAGGCATCTGAATTTTGATCCCATGATCATGGGGATGCTGCAATGGTTATAACTGTGAAAAGTCATGTTTTTCAGTCCGTTGTAACTTTGAATGGTTACTAAATGAACTGTTGTAAGTTGAGAACTACCTATATTTTTGTTGAGTGTGAACAGGAATGAGTAGAGAGATAGAGAGACAGAGAGAGAGATAGAGACAGAGAGGGGAAGGGAGGGAAGGAGAGAGAGGGAGACACAGACAGGGAGACACACAGAGAGAGACAGAGACAGAGACAGACAGAGAGGGAGACACACACACAGAGAGAGAGAGAGAGAGAGACAGAGAGAGAGAGAGAGAGAGACAGAGAGAGAGAGGGGGAGAGAGAGGGAAAGGGAGACAGAGAGAGGGAGACAGAGAGACAGAGAGAGAGAGACAGAGAGGGAGGGAGGGAGACAGAGAGAGGGAGACAGAGAGAGGGAGACAGAGCACAGAGAGAGGGGGGGCGGTTGTAGTTAATGCAGCTAGCAATAGTGGACGTGCCTGCCACACAAGATTTATTTGCAGGTCAACCACTATACATTTGCAGCGTTGCTACCTTCTGTAGAAGCAGAACCATGATTTATTGTAGGCTTCAATTCCCACATGCCAAGTATCTAGGTAAATGGAACTTAGAAAAAAGCACTTTAGATATTTACATTGTGTGGAAGTGGTCCCTCAACCATAAGCCACCAAAAGATTTAATTAACCTTTTTCTCTAGAAATCTCTGCCCATTGATCATTTCCTTGTTTTATCCCCGTCCCATTTAGATTCTCTGTTTCTAAGGCCGCAGCACAGGAAATTACCCATTGCATCACTTGGGATGGAAAGATGGAGAGATTAGGGATGGGGCAGGTGCCTTGTCTGCATAAAGTCTTTGGTTCAGTTGCCAACTTATCCAACTTTCTTTAAAAAGACTCCAGTTTTTTGTTCCTGGATTGTTATGGCTAACAAGAAGGCTCCATGGCAAGTGACTGTACCCATGCCACAATGACACCACACAAACTCCAGCCTTGATGTCTCAATCTGCATCTTTGTGATACAAATACAAAAGGGTGGGACATGAATTGTGGTGTCTCAACATGTTTTGTCCCTTTGTCGTGGTGATTAGGAATGGATGGCTAGGAATGCTGTATTCAATGACCAATGAGCTTTTTAAGGCCATTTATGATGTTTCAGGTTGTAGGTAAGAGAGGCTATCTGTGATCAACTTTCTCCCATTGATATCTAGCAGCATAAATAGAGCGAGGCAAGACCAACTATGTATGCATGTATGTATGCATGTATGTATGTATCTATCTGTCTGTCTATCTGTCTATCTATCTGTCTATCTATCTATCTATCTATCTATCTATCTATCATCTATCTATCATCTATCATCATCTATCATCTTTCTTTCTTTCTTCTTCTTCTTCTTCTTCTTCTTCTTCTTCTTCTTCTTCTTCTTCTTCTTCTTCTTCTTCTTCTTCTTCTTCTTCTTCTTCTTCTTCTTCTTGTCCTATCTATCTATCTATCTATCTATCTATCTATCTATCTATCTATCTATCTATCTATCAAAATGGCTCTGTGTGTGTGTATGTTACAGCATAACTCTGGAACACCTTGAACAATTTCAACCAAACCTGGTACACAGATGACTTACTCTCTGAAAAAAAAATACTGTGAGGGTAAGACACCCCTAATACCCTTCAGGGTGGGTGTTCTATTAAGATGCAGCTTGTTGTGCCTTTAAATGGCTTCTATTGTACTGCCATAAAATGGCTTCTACTGTATAGCGCAGTGGAGTTGCCATGGTAAGGGCTTCACAGTACTCCACAAGGGAGCTCCCTCTGGTAAGGGGGAAAATCCAACATTAGAAATTATGTTTGGTCTGGACATTTTCCCGTTATAAATAAATACCTGGGCAATGCCAGGCTATCGGCTAGTTGATAATACTTTCTGGAAAGACCATGCTTTGTGCTTTCTGATGAAGAAGAATATTTGTAGCTCAGGGTTGAAACAAGGAGTCAGTACCCTCAGGATGTTTCCTAGTTTGGGTAAATGAGGCATCTCCAAGAAAAGAACCAAGTTCAGAGAGCACCAAGGATTGGGCACCTCATTTTGCTTTCTCCTCTGTGTGATTTGATCATTTGAACTCTTTTGTGTTCCATGTCTTTCTATCCCTCCCATTGCTCTTAACCTATTTACTTATTTATTGGAGTTTTATCTTGCCTTTATTATTTCATATGGAAATCAAGATAGTGAACGTACTTAATATTACTCCCTATTCCTGTTTTCCCCAGAATAAACAACCCTGTGGGCTGAGAGAGAGTGACTGGGCCAAAGTCACCTTGCAGGTTTTCATGGCTAAGGCAGCACTAGAACTCACCATCTTCTGGTGATTGGCCCAAAGTCACCCAGCTAGTTTCATGCCTAAGGCAAAGGTTCCCCTCGCACATATGTGTTAGTCGTTCTCGACTCTAGAGGGCGGTGCTCATCTCTGTTTTAAAGCCAAAGAGCCAGCGCTGTCCAAAGATGTCTCTGCGTTTATGTGGCTGGCAGACGGAACGCTGTTACCTTCCCACCAAAGGTGGTTCCTATTTTTTCTACTCACATTTTTACATGCTTTCGAACTGCTTGGTTGGCAGAAGCTGAGACAAATAATGGGAGCTCACTCTATTACACGGCGCTGCCGAACGGCCGATCTTTCTGATCGACAAACTCAGTGTCTTAGCCACCGATCCACCATGTCCCTATTAGTTTCATGCCTAAGGTGAGACTAAAGGTGAGATTCCTAGGGCAGCACATTAACAACTACACCAAACTGGCTTATCTACCGCCATCTCTTTTATTACCATCTGTTTTTCCTATTCTTACTACACAGTAAAGCATTTTCAGGGAAGATGAAGATAAGATAAGATAAGCTTGGCAACTTTATTTATTTAGTTTGTCAAACATGTATGAGATAACAGGTATAAGTATAAACGTGAACACAGGAAATGGGTACAAATAAATGGGGACAGTAGGACAGGAACAGTAGGCATGCTGGTGTGCTTATCCACGCCTCCTTTACGAACCTCTTGGCAATGGGGTGAGGTCCATGGTAGACAGTTTAAGGTTGAAGCTGTGGCAGTTTGAGGATGTAACAAGTCTGGTAGAGCATTCCAGGCATTGACCACTCTGTTGCTGAAGTCATATTTTCTGCAATCGAGTTTGGAGTGGTTTACCTTGAGTTTGTATTTATTGTTTGCCTGTGTATTATTGCAGTTGAAGCTGAAGTTGTCATTGACAGGTGCTAAATTTACAGTAGAATAGAATAACAGAGTTGGAAGGGACCTTGGAGATCTTCTAGTCCAAACCCCTGCCTAGACAAGAAACTCTACACCACTTCAGACAAATGGTTATTCAACATCTTCTTAAAAACTTGGAGTGTTGGATCATTCACAACTTCTGGAGGCAAGTTGTTCCACTGATTAATTGTTCTAACTGTCAGTTCTAAGTTGCTTCTCTCCTTGATGAGTTTCCACCCATTGCTTCTTGTCCTACCCTCAGGTTCTTTAGAGAATAGGTAGGACGTTGTAGCTGACAAATTTGTGTACTGTGCTTAGGTCAGACCATAAAAAGAAACTTAGTTTCTTCTTTTGGGGTGGGGAGAAGAAAAGAGGCAGAGTTAGCGGTCAAGTTGAGACAGGCCAAGCTTTCATTGGACCATTGAGCCTGAAGGGTCAACGATGAAGCCCTCTTTCATAGGAATTGAGTTCTCTGGAGAAAGCAGGCTTGGGCCCCCTTCCAGACTGGCAATTCATCAGCTGCAAATGACCTCATTCGAGAAGTGGCACAATTCTATTTTGCAAGTGTGTCATTAGGGGATCCTCCTTTTCAATTTCCATGATTTACAATGTATGAAGTGCAGTGTTTTTCCTATTAGCCATTGCAGTTTATTAAAGCTTTTCCCCCTTGGATGGAAGACTTTTACTAGAAAGCTCAATCCAACTCAACTTATACTGCAAAGACTTCTGAAACTGTTTCCAGAAATGCTAGTTTGGAGACCTGAAATGATGGGAGGGGGGTTGGGGGAGGTGAGCGGAAATCAATTTATTTTGTAAAAGGGACCATGTTTATAATCTATTGGCTGCCAGATTCCTTTTCTTTTTTGTTTCTTGTCCTTGAATTTTGCTCAAGAGGCAGTCACATTGAGATGTTGCCCTTGATTTAGATTTATTTACAAAATATATGATTGTGTTGGCAGTGGGTGGCTTGGTGTTCTCAGAGTCAAGAACTGAGCATACATTTTCTCAGGCTGCTTCTTCCTCCTCCATTTGTGCTGTTTGTTTTCCTGTAGTTAGCTTCATCAACTCATCATAAATTCATAAATCTTATTCATTTTTTATCTTGGATATAACCGTGCTTTCTGTAAAACATTTCCCTAAAAATAGCCCATGTGCCATTAAGTCAGTGCTTCTCAATTATTTTCTGTCATGCCCCCCCTAGGAAGAAGAAAACATTTCGCGCGCCCCCCGCATGACTGTAAATAGTATCATTTGTCTATAACAATTATTGTTCCAAATGCAATTACAACTGCAATGATATGATATAATCCTTTCCTTGTAGGGTCCTATCAGCAGGATCAAACAAAAATACAGTCCAAATGTTTCCTATAAATAGGACATGTTATGAACTTTAATAGTGAAAAAAAAATCTTTCAAAGTTCGAACCCTTTTAGATAAAGGATAACACCCACCAGATACAAGGAACTTTGAGATTTTCAAAAGACTTTTTAAAATGCTATTTCTGTTCCTTGGGATATCATTATGAAATTGAAGTTCATTCTCGTACTTCCCATAAAAAATATGGTTTCTGGATTTGATAGCAAAAGCTTTTGCTCCCGCTTCCCCTCGCCCTCTGTGGCCAGTTGCAGGGCGCGGATCCCACTCGGAGAAGGCGGAGCGGCAGCTCCTCCCTCAGCCAGGAGCCAGCGGGGGCTGGTCGGACAGGCAACCTCGTCGGGAAACTCTAGTCCGCCGCCGCCGCCGCTGTTGCCGCTTTCGCCGCCAGTTAGCCCAGAGGCGGCAGGTAAGCCCGAAAGCAGCTCCGACGGCTCAGGGCGTGCGAGGGTTGAGCACCCCCTCGCAGCCGCCCTCTACTCTTCATCCCCAGAGCAAGCGAGGGTTGCAAGAGGAGATTTACACACGGGCTGAGCCCACTTGAAAGCAAACTGTTGAAAATGGTGGCGGGACGCCGCCTGTTGCTCCTGGCTCCTCGTTTGCACCCAGATGGAAAGGGAGCCTTCGCGCCCCCCTTTACGGAGCCTCGTGCCCCCCCCTGGGGGGGGCGCCCCACTATTTGAGAAACACTGCATTAAGTGATGGCATTTCCAAGAAAGCACACATACACACACACACACTTATGTTGTCCTTTCTCCATTAACTACAGTGGAAGGCGTTCTTTGTAAACCTGAAGGAGCATCTTCTTTACTCAACCCATTCAACCCACCTAATGGGGAGCTCCCAGGGAAATCTACTCCCTTTTTACCACTCTGTAATCCCTTAATTTGGAGCAGAGTCAGAAGGACTGGATGGAGCTGAGCATTTACTGACTGGATGCCCTTCCTGATGCCATGCAGAGTTCACAGCAGATATTTTTGCTTTGTGCCATGAGTGAGAAACATCTGTTACCTAGGATTGCATTCTTCTGATTGGGAGGTGAGCAGTGGTGGGTTTTAATTTTTTTTAGAACCTCTTCTGTAGGTGTGGCCTGCTTTGTGGGAGTGGCTTACCAGCCATGTGACTGGGTGGGAGTGGCCTGCCAGCCATCTGACAAAGTGGGAGTGGTGTGGCAGTCATGTGACTGGGTGGGTGTGGCCAACTTGTAAAATGTGGTGAAACTCACTTAACAACGCTCTTGCTTAGCAACCAAAATGTTGGCTCAGAAACTCTGGCATTTGAAGCACACAAGTCTTAAAGCTGTCAAGTTACAAGACCCTAACCCTTTAGAAAAAACTCTCCAGGGGTGTTCAAACTTGACAGCTTTAAGACTTGTGGACTTCAACTCCCAGTCATGTTGGCTCAGGAACTTTGGCATTGAAGTGTGCAAGTCTTAAAGCTGTCAAGTTACAAGATCCTTGCACCCCTAACCCTTTAGAAAAAAAACAGGGATGTTCAAACTTGACAGCTTTAAGACTTTAAGGTTTAGATAGGATTCTTAGAGGTGGGCGGGGTGATTGGTGAGCCAGCCAATCAGTGAGCGACGGGCGGGGCAAGTGTGGTGCGGACGGGCGGGGGGAGGGAGCTGGAACTGGTTCCAAACGGCACGGTAGATTTGTGGAACCTCTTCTATAGAAGTGGTTAGAACTGGCAGGAAGCCACCCCTGGACGTGAGCATCTTCACTAATATTCTACCATGTCATTTTCCCAGGGGAATGTACTAGTAACACAAATTTCTGGGATATTTAGGAGAGGGAGTTCTGAAAAGCTTGTTTTTTTGGTGGCAGGACTGTTCTAAAGAATTCCCTGACCCATGAAATCTGATCAACTCCTACTTTGTTAAGTAGGCTTCATTTTCTTCAAATAGAATGAGATAGAAGTGCTAGGAAAATTGCTACATAGCATTGTCATTAAATAGCTGATAGGAGGAAGATAGAAAACTAGGGTTACAGTTTGGCAAATGAGGTGACATGTCATTCAAAACCTTACTGGCTAGCTAGATCTTCTGGGAGTATCATGTATGGTCTAGGGAAGGATATCCAGTCAAGATCCATTTATAAATCTGAGATTTTGATGTGCACCATCAATACATATCTCTTAAATAGCAGTTAACCATGCAACCTGTCAAGAATGTTCTACTACAGCAGTGCAAATGTTTTCATATCTATTAATATCATAGGAACATTTTCTAAATTTACAATTATACATATATAAATTAAAATGTACATATTTTATGCAAGTGGGCCTCTATCTTCAATCAGCTCCAGAAATAATTTCTCTTTCTTCAGTTAAGTATTTTGATTGATTGATTGATTATGTGCTGTCAAGTCATTTTTAACTCATAATGACCACGTAGATTTTTCTGCATGATTATTTCTTTCCAACCTGTTCTCCAAATGCTGCATTCATCACCATTCTAACTGACTCTCCCTACCTTGCTTCTGGTTTTCTTCTCTTTCCTTCTACCTTACCCAGCATTAGAGTTAAAACCTTCTCTGAGGAATGGGTTTTTGTATAATGCACATAGAGCATAGGATGGACACGATGGTTTAGTGGCTAAGATGCTGAGCTTGTCGATCAGAAAGGTTGGCAGTACGGCGGTTTGAATCCCTAGTGCCGCATAACGGAGTGAGCTCCCATTACTTGTCCCAGCTTCTGCCAACCTAGCAGTTCGAAAGTATGTAAAAATGAGAATAGAAAAATAGGGACCCCCTTTGGTGGGAAGGTAACAGTGTTCTGCGCACCTTCGGCATTTAATCATGCCAGCCACATGACTACGGACATGCCTTTGGACAGCGCTGACTCTTCAGCTTTGAAACAAAGATGAGCACCACCCTCTAGAGTTGGGAACGACTAGCACATATGTGCAAGGGGAACTGTACCTTTACATAGAGCAGGGGTGTCCAAACTTGGGAACTTTAAGACTTGTGGACTTCAACTCCCAGAATTCCCCAGCCAGCCTGGCTGGGGAATTCTGGGAGTTGAAGTCCACAAGTCTTAAAGTTCCCAAGTTTGGACACCCCTGACATAGAGCATAGAATAACAGAGTTGGAAGAGACCTTGGAGTTCATCATCCAACCCTCTGCTCAGTCTTTCTTAAAAGACTGGACAAAAGTTTTCTTAAGAACTTCTAGTGTTGGAGCATCTACAACTTCTTTTTTTTTCCAAAAAGTTTTATTGGTTTTTTAAAACATTTATAAGGAAAAGGGTAAGTGGAATGGTTACAAATTTTGGCAGTTGCAAGTGTGGCAGACGCCCCCTCCCTCCAAACTCATAGAATACATCTAAATATAAAACATTAATACATAATCATAAAAAATCAGCATATTAATTCTAGAAAAAATCGTTTTCAATCAATTTATGTAGTTATGATATAAAGTCTAGATATAATTTCATTATAACTTTCGGTCTGTTTATAACATTGTGGTTTTCTTATTCATTTTTGTGATCTGAGCTTTCTCGGTGTTGCCCCTTCACCCCCCGCTGGCAGAGCTCCGGCCCCTCCCGTGTCCTGTGTGACCATTGTGGTGTCTTCTGTTTTTTCTAGGTTCGCTTTATTTTTTTCCATAAAGGCCTGAGCCTCTATGGGTGTATTGATTCTGATTCTTGTCTCCTCCCAGAATATCAGCATCCCTTCAGGCATCAACCATCTAAACCACACCCCCTTCTGGTATAGTTTATTCGCCAATTGCGAATAATTTTTCCTTTTCTCCCTAATTTTTTGGGGGATCTGCTTCAGGATGGTTATCTCCCTGTCATGATATGTCAATGTTTGCCCCCTTTGTACACCCAGAATTTCATCTCTTGTGCTTTTCCTAAGGAATTTAATATGAACCTCCCTGGGTACATTGTGTGGGACCCCCTTTGGTGGGAAGGTAACAGTGTTCTGCGCACCTTCGGCATTTAATCATGCCAGACACATGACTACGGACATGCCTTTGGACAGCGCTGACTCTTCAGCTTTGAAACAAAGATGAGCACCGCCCTCTAGAGTTGGGAACGACTAGCACATATGTGCAAGGGGAACTTTACCTTTACATAGAGCAGGGGTGTCCAAACTTGGGAACTTTAAGACTTGTGGACTTCAACTCCCAGAATTCCCCAGCCAGCCATGCTGGTTGGGGAATTCTGGGAGTTGAAGTCCACAAGTCTTAAAGTTCCCAAGTTTGGACACCCCTGACATAGAGCATAGAATAACAGAGTTGGAAGAGACCTTGGAGTTCATTATCCAACCCTCTGCTCAGTCTTTCTTAAAAGACTGGACAAAAGTTTTCTTAAGAACTTCTAGTGTTGGAGCATCTACAACTTCTGAAGGCAAGACATTCCACTGATTGATTGTTCTCACCATTAGGAAATTTCTCCTTAGCTCCAGGTTGCTTCTCTCCTTGATTCCATCCATTGTTTCTTGTTTTGCCTTCTGGTTTCCCCTTCTCATGTTTATGGCAGCCCCTCCAATCCTGGAACTCTGCTATCTCTCTCTCCCAGTCCTTCCCAGTCCTTCTTTTCAGTAGACTAGACGTACCCAATTCCTGCATCCATTCTTCATACGTTTTACCCTCCAGCCGCCTAATCATTGTTGCTCTTCTCTGTACTCTTTCCAGCATCTCAACATCTTTTTTATATCGTGGTGACCAAAACTGGATGCGGCATGTGGCCAAAGTAGGATGATTTAAGCCTGGTTGTTTGTGCTTCAAGTGAAAACTCTGGGTTTATCCTAGACTTCTCAGCTGACATTACTTAACTTTTAACAATTGTCAAGTGGCTTTGAGGCAAGGGTGGGCTTCAAAAATTTCAACAACGGGTTCTCTGCCCAGTTGATGGGTGGACGGGGCCATGGTGGGTGTGGCCTAATCAGCCTCCTGTACCACAATGGGGCGGGAGGCGTATTCACCTTCCCCAAGCTCCAGATGCTTTCTTTGAGCCTCTGAAAGGGCTAAAATTGTTTTCCCCAGGCTCCAGAGGCCGGAAATGTTTCCAGCCTTCTGGAAATTCTGGGAGTTGTTCCCCTCCCTAAGTCTCCGTGCACGTCCTATACTCACCTCGCATACAAAACAGGCCACGTGGAGACTCCTGGGAGAGGAGGGGCAGGTTGGGAGGGGCAGGTTGGGAGGGGCCAGCCAGGGGTAAGATTTAGAGGTCCTCCAAACCGGCCATAACATAAGCTACAGGTTCTCCCGAATGCGGGCGAATCCATAACAGCCCACCCCTGCTTTGAGGGACACTATACAGAGCAGTACACAAATAAGTACCATGTTTCCCCAAAAATAAGACAGAGTCTTATTTTCTTTTGAACACTGAAATAAGTGCTTGGACTTATTTTGGGGGAGGTCTTATTATTTTTGAGGTGCAGGAAGCGGCGAGCGTGGTCACCTCACGCTGCTTCTGTGTTGCAATATTTTCAGGGAGGGCTTATTTTTAGGGGAGGGCCAGTGGTGGGTTCCTCCCGGATCGCACCAGATCGCGCGCGCTCCCTTTCAGCGCTCCACCTGGCTTGCACGCTCCCTTTCAGCGCTCCACCTGGCTTGCGCGCTCCCTTTCAGCGCTCCACCTGGCTTGCGCGCTCCCTTTCAGCGCTCCACCTGGCTCTCGCGCTCCCTTCCGGCGCTGAACCCGGAAGTACAGTTTTGCCCGGCCCTGGCGAAGCAACGACGCCTGTCTGCGCTCCACCAGCTCGGCTGGGAACGGAGATGTTTCCTCAGCGGAGCGGAGCGCCTGAAAAGTCTTTTCAGGCGCTCCGCTCCGCTGAGGAAACATCTCCGTTCCCAGCAGAGCTGGTGGAGCGCAGGCAGGCGTCGTTGCTTCGCCAGGGGCGGGGCAAGACTGTACTTCCGGTTTCAGCGCCGGAAGGGAGCGCGAGAGCCAGGTGGAGCGCTGAAAGGGAGCGCGCAAGCCAGGTGGAGCACTGAAAGGGAGCGCGCGCGATCCGGTGCGATCCAGCAGGAACCCACCACTGGGGAGGGCTTATTTTAGCGCATATGCTCAAAAGTCAGATTGGGTTTATTATCCGGGGAGGTCTTATTTTCAGGGAAACAGTGTATATATACAAATGTGACTTGCCCAATAATTTCCTTTATTCAGATTTTTCTCTAGGAAGAGAGACTGTGAGTAATACCCAACTGTTTCTTTCTCCATCAATTTATGAATTACAGATATGGCAGGTGAGAAAGTAATATTTTGAATCAAGCTTTGAAACTAGTTAAAAACTGATTCCGGGGAATAGAAAAGTTTCAAAGGTGGGTTTCTCTCTCCCTCTCTTCCTTTTGGCAATTTAAATGTGGGACAAGGGAAATAATTTTTGCAGCCTTATTTGAATGACTGATCTGTCTATATACCTAATTCCTTTTTACTGCTAGAAGCACATTTGACGAGGCATTAGTCAAGGAAGCTTTGACAAATATTGAGTTATGCTGTAGGTTAGACAAAGGTCCTCTCCGCTGAATTGCTATGAATCACCTTTTTAAGTAAGCAAATGCAAAGTATGTCTGTTTCTTTCCCCAAGTAATAATATTACTTTGCAATTCTTTTCCACAGTTCTTTACTTTACTGACTCTAAGCGGTTGATAATGTGTATAATAAAATGCAACAACAACAACAACAACAACAATAATAATAATAAAAATTCATATGAACAATGTATAAATAATAAAACTATTATGCACAAAAAATGCAAGGGCAATGGAGTGGTTCTAATTCTGAGATGATAAATCTGTATTTGAGGATATATGGGCTCATCTATTAAATTAGACAGAGGGAAGCAGAAATGTTCTCCATGAAGGAAGAAGCTGGGGTTTTTTTTGCTTATATATGATGAGAGAGACAGAGAGACAGAGACAGAGACAGAGACAGAGACAGAGAGAGAGGGAGGGAGGGACAGAGGGACAGAGGGACAGAGGGACAGAGGGACAGAGACAGAGACATGCACACAGAGAGACAGACAGACAGAGACAGAGAGACCCAGAGAGAGAGATGGTTAGTCTATGAAAGTCTATGACAGTGTTTCTCAACTTCAGCCACTTTAAGCCATGTGGACTTCAATTCGCAGAATTCTCCAGCTAGCAATGCTGTGACTAGGGAATTCTGGGAGTTGAAGTCCACCCACCTGAAAGTGGCCAAGGTTGAGAAACCTTGCTCTATGTGATCAAAGCTGCTAATTCACTTCCAAATAGGGGGAAAGCAGCAATCAGATAAAAATCTGAACATGTAATGTTTTGATCTACAGCTCACTCTTTCTAAAATAAAACCATTTTATTACTCAAAATGGATGGTTGGTGGTACAGCTCAGGAGAATAACTTGAGATAATAGGGTTTGATCTTGTTTTTAGGGGATTTATTGTGTTTGGGGTTTTATTGAGGTGAGCCACCCCAGAGTTGTGATCTAAGATGGGTGACCGTACGAATCTTTTAAAAAAATAAATAGAATGCTTATCCCTCAATTAAAAGTAGATAATCTCTTGGGAGGGACCAGGGACCCTTTGGGGCCTGGAAACCAGGTGGTGCAGCCAATGGCCAAATTAGCCATTATGGCTGATGGTCACAAAACAGGATGAGAAATTTGGAGGAGTGATCCACAAAACCCATTGAAAGCATGCATTGAAATCTCCAGCAATGAGGTATGGTGTCCATTCAAGGGCTCGGTAAGGTTGGTTCAGTGACCTTCCCAAGTGATCTGAGATGGTGTACACATTTACGATGATGCTTCCACTTTAACTTAAAACCCAATGAACACTAAAGTAGTTTATACAGTAGCTGGAATTCTGCCTAAGAGGCTTTGACTTAGAATATGAGAGATACTTAGAAATGTCATTGTTTGCATGAAAACCCACATGCAATAGCAATATAAGCCCATGTATGTTTAAGGTTAACAACCTTTTCATTCTTCCTTTCTCCCTCTCTCTTTCTCTCTCCCTCCCTCCCTCTCTCTCTCTCATCTTTCTACCTGTCCATCCATCCACCCATCCTCTATTATTTATCAATATCTATATCCAACTGTCTATTTACTCATCTATCCATCTATTTATCCATCCACCCATCCTATCCACATATTCATCCATTCAGTTTATCAGATTTCTATCCCACCAAATATTATATGGGGACTTCCCTTTATTTCTACCCACACAGCAACAAGCCTGAGAGGTTGTCTTGATTTGGAGAGTCTGCATGCCTAAGAGAGGACTCAAATCTAGTTCTCCCTGGTTGTAGCTCAACAAATAGATAACTGGGGGAGTCCAGAAAAATCTCATGAAGTGATGACTGAACTTTGCAATCTTAGGAAAAGGGTTTTATGTGTTCAGTTGTCTTTCAGGGTCAAAGAGTATTACATCTGTTCAAAATGGTTACTGAGCCAATAGTTCCCTTGTAATTCAAGCTACATTTTTGACTTTGACTTTCCATTCAATCACCAAGGCTGATGACTCCTGAGAAATATATTCTTGATTCAGTGGACCTGAAAAGTAGATTGTAGTCTTTCTCCTTCTCCCAGAAGGAAAATAGAAAGTGTTGCGACCATTCTAGTTCTGCTTGATGGTGCTATTGCATTGCTTACATAATTCTGCAATATAACTCCATGATCCATTTGGATTATTAATATGACCAGCAAAAAGGAAAATATTTATGTTTTTATTATTTTTTTAAAAATGCACCAAAGCAAGCTGAAAACAATCAAGAAAATCAGAATGATGAGGAATTAAGGTTGGTCACAGAGTCAGCGAGATGTTTGGACTAGATTTGACATTTATATCTACATATCAAGTCCTTCCCAAGGACCTGAAATAGGCAGATGCTCTTTGATGGTGTTAAAGGTATAGTCGTAAGCTGTTGCAAGTAAAGCTGCCTTGTAATAGATTGTCCTTATAAAGGAGGTGGAAGTTTGATAGCCATGGCCTGACTTGTTCAATATTGTTGACAGAGGAATCCATGCATTGACAAATAGTAGTGGTGATAGCAGATCTCCTTCAAAGATTCCTCTCTTGATAATGATCTACCACCATTGACCAAAAATGGTGTTTTCTTATTGTGCCATTGGTCTCTGCACAAAGCTTGTGATGTTTTTGCTGACTCCTGTTATTTCTAGACTCTTGATTATGCAGTCATGTGGTAGGGAGTCAAATGCCTTTTTCTAACCAATCCAAGCTACATTTAAGTTGGTCTTACTTCTCTTGTACTTTTCCAAAATCATCTTGTCAATTAGGACCTCATCTTTTGTTTCTGTTGGGCTGTTTGGGCAGTTTCTTTTCTGCTCAGAGAGAAAGTTTATTCCAAACTCTTCTTTACAGAGAGTATTTAGGTTTTTGTAAGGAACAGAAAGCTCCTGTACTGAAGAAATGAAAAAAAAAAAAGGACTTGGCAAACCGGCACTATAACTAATAATTTTAACAGATGTTGACTGATTTCTCCCACATTTAAAATCTATTTCAATGCTTCTTTTTATCTTCCCTTATTTTTAGTTGAGATAATTATACAATTATGCCTAATCAATGATATTCAGTATATGACACATCAGTAGCTTTGTTCATAGTTTAAGAAGTCTCAACTAATTAGTCCTTGGAGAATTTCTATACTGTTCTTGTAAAAGATGCTTCTGAAATAGCTGGCACTTTGCATGGTATTAGATAGATTGAAGCAAAATTTGGTGCCATCTGTTCTACGGATTCATCTAGTTGGTGCTGACACCACAGCATCCAATCCTCAATTTAGTCTAATTGTTGGCATAATAGACAACTTACCAAGTTAGTTATTTAACTAACTTATACATAGTTAAACAAACTACATTCCTTCCTTTAAATATAATGAGAAGACCCATATCAAAGATATATAATTTATATGACATATAGATATCACAGATTTGGAAATTGTTCATCAAAGTTATTAACTTCTATTATTAGACAAAAAAAGGATTTCATTGCAAATACTGTATGGTTGACTGACATCAGTCAGTCTCTTTCTCCCAGAAAGAAGGTGTATAATAGGCATTTATGGAATAATATTCTTCCATTAAAAAGAGAAACAGCTTTATGCTGTGGTTAAAGACAGCAGCTTAGAAACTGGGTGACTATGAGTTCTACTCTGGTCTTAGATATGAAGCCAACTGGATGTAGGAAACAAGACAGGCAGAGCCTGGGGGCAGGGTCAAGAGAGTAATCAGCCTAGAACTTTCAAAGGTTCAAAACAGAGGTGATATTCAGCTGGTTTGGACTGGTTCAGGAAAACCAGTAGCGCCAATGATCAGTTTGCCCTGCCCACCCATCCCTGCCCTATCCTGTCCTTTATTTCCTGCTTTCTAGCTCATTTCAATCACATGGGACAGCTGATTTTGCCCCCCCCCCAATGCTATTCTACTTACAGTTGCTGATTTGGAAGGTAAGCAGCTGAGCATCTAAATGCTCCATTTTCAGCATGCGCTCACCAAACCAGTTGCTAAACCAGCAGCATCTCACCAGTGGTTCAAAAGTATATTGAGGTTGCAAACATTTGCAGTTTTTATATGTGTGAATAAATTTAGAAAGCAGTTGCATAAACAGTTACTTAGCAACAAGATTAAAGATCAGAAATGTGATGGGACCTCTGTATTTTTTAGTGATTAGACACTGGAACAAGTTAGTTCATTTTATTTGTTATGGTAGGAGCTGTTCTGATAAGAGCGCACTAGGAATTTTACATGTCATTCAAATGTCATGTCTCCTTGAAAACCTGGTGTTTCATCTTAGATCAAAAAGGTGGCTCTTTGGCTATGTTTGTCACTATTGCAAATGGATCTGACTCAACCATTACAACTTCCTTCCACATTATTCACCAAATGCTGTTGCCCTCATCTCAAGAATTAGGAATGCATTTATACATACTCAGGATACTGTGATGGAATATAGATTGGAGTCCTGCTTACCAATCCTGGAAAGTTTTGTAGGCAGGAAGAGGGCTAAGATGGCTCTTCCCTTCAAAGAGTATATCTATGGTTATGCAAATATTTGTTTTAGCCTGGCAAGATTCTGTCTAAAGCTAAAGAACAATAAAGTAACTCCACATGTCATTCTTGGTACTTGAGCCTGGCATCCATCTTGTCAGATTAATGCAACTAACAATGTAACTTTTGATAGTCTGTGAACTGCTAAAGAGGGATCATCTTAACTTTTGTGCCTACCAAAGTTTCCAAACGTCATTGTCTCTTTGCCCTGTGAAATGCAGTCCCTCCGTCCTTGGACGCCAGACTATATTCCACCAAAGGTACTAACAAACTGAGTTTAAGTAAGATGAAGAAATACAAATTGGCATAAACAGATAATAAGAGAGAAAATAAATAGGGCTCAAACATATGCATGCCTGCATGTCTCTCTCTTTCTCATCTATCTATCATCTATCTATCTATCTATCATCTATCTATCTATCTATCTATCTATCTATCTATCTATCTATCTATCTATCTATCTATCTCTATCTATCTATCTATCTATCTATCTATCTATCTATCATCTATCTATCTATCTATTTATCTATCTATCTATCTATCTATCTATCTATCTATCTATCTATCATCTATCTATCTATCTATCTATCTATCTATCTATCTATCATCTATCTATCTATCTATCTATCTATCTATCTATCTATCTACCTACCTACCTACCTACCTACCTACCTACCTACCTACCATCTACTCTGCTCTGTTCTACTTGTCAAAAGATTAAATGCTTTCTTAAGGAGTTATGTTTATCTAGATCAATTTGGATTTGTTCCTAAAAGAACAGGAACAGTAGACTCAATTAGGCAAGTATAATATATTATGCTATATATAGTAAATTACACTACCATTGCAATCATTAGATGTTTTAAAACCATTTGACAGAGTAAGAAGTAAATCTCTTTTTAAAAAAAAGTATTACTGGAAATGGAGGTTGGCAGTAAGTTCCTTTCTATCCATTATAGTCACCTGCAGAAGCAATAATTAAACTCCATGGCTTAGATATGGAACATCTTCAAATGACTAGGCCATCAAATAAGTATCCTCACATTCATTTAGTTTGTTCCATCTCATCATTGAAGACTTACTCATGAGTATAGGGGGGAGAGAAGAAAGAATATTCATAGCTTTAATTTTTAAAAAAGAATGCTATATTTTTATCTCTTTTCAGGCAATATTTTTCTTAGGAATCCAAAGATGCATCTTGACTGTATAACATAAATTATGACAACAAATATTTTGTTGGCATTGTTTGACAATCTTTCTACCTCAAATTCTTATTTTTTTTAAATCTCAAAACATTTCCAATCCCATTGTCTGTTACTTCACATCAGCAAGGAATTAATTATTCATTTAAAGAAAATGATATAAAAGGAGATACTGACAAGCTACCCATTATTGGTTTTATTACTGTTATTGTCAGGGTTCCAAATAGCATCCAAAAGCAAATCGAAGTCCAAGGCAAAGTATTGCTCAAAGTTTCAATTTATTAACAGAGCCATGTTGGCACATCTGGGAAACCCTGAATCTGAAAGCTTCCCAGTTTTCCCCACCCAGTTGAAAGTACAAGATCTTGCCCCCACACCCACAAGTCCATCACACGGTCCAATCTCCCACTTCCATGCTGGCAGTTCTACCCATCCAGTTCCAGTCAGATGCAGAGGTGCAAAGACAAAGGATGACCTTGGCTTTCTAGAAAGAATTTTGTTATGGCTACATATCATCTAACTCCTTACAATCCCCCCTCCCATTTTCCCTCCATACAAAATGCATAGTGGAATAATAGAAAGTGTGGCAGGCCAAACACCCAAAAGAAAAAATGGCTGCAGGCCTGACAATTATGGTTCCTGGCACAATCAGACAGTTGTTTTAGACTAGATTTGGCATCTTTATTCCCTATAGGGTCCTTCCCAAGGACCCGGGATAGGCAGATGTGGTTGGTTGATGATTTTAGAGGTATTGTCATGTTAATTAAGAAAGAAAACCAAGATGGCGTGTTAAGTCTATCCCCGTTAGGAGATTAGAGTTCAGCAGCGTAACATAGTAACAAATAAGGCGTTGAATAGTTACTCACAGCCACCAAAGGTAAAACAAAGAATAGCTTTACTTGCGTAACAAAATTGGATAAATAGTCTCCAAACAGACTATAAGCAGTCTTGAAGTATATACAGTCTATTTACACCTCGTTGAAGTTACAGTTGCTCAGCTCACCATGTAGACAGGTAACTGGTCTGTACTGGCGTGCCTGGCCAGCAGAGGGCGTTCGTCCAGAGAAGCCCTCTGATTGGTCCAGGCGCGCCTGCCGGCCGGCGAGAAAAATACCTGGTTTCTATTGGTTCGCCATCTGACAGCTGCATGTATAAATAGCTGTCAGACGGCTATCATTTGTTCGTTCCTGTCAGTTCTCTTGAGCTTAATAAACGTGTTGACGTAAACAGCTGACTCCGTCTCCTCAGTTCCAAGATTTAACAGTAACTTAGTTACAAACTAGCCACCATCAAATACACGGTCTTCTCTCTAATACAAAGCTCATATAGTAACAGTCAGGAACAATCAGGAACATCAGTAACCATCGGGGAGCGGGGGGAAGGAAACGTAATAGTTCCTTCCTCCTTATATGACTACTTAAAGTAATTAGCATCCAATTACATCTCTCTAGCATTTAAAGTAACAGCTACAATTGTTACAATCATGGCTTATATACATTGCCAAGCCAAGACTAGGATTACATCCCTAACATGGTTGTCACAACAATGCAATTCAAGTGGCCTGAATGAAAATGGCCAGAGCTTCAACAGCACTGTCAGGACGCCATCTTGGCTTTGGCTTAAACCATACTTTGTGGATAAAGAACAGAGTGATAGTAGTTATTTATGTTATTTATTCTCCATTGTTTCTTTGCTGCCCCAAATCATCGAATAGAATCATATAATCCTGGGAGATTCACATGGCTTAAAAATGAATAAAACCATAGCACTTTGTTTAGTTAGTTATGATTTGTGTATTTGTAGGCCACCTTTATTATTTTTACAAATACCTCAAGGCGGCATATCCAATAAACTTTCCTCCTTCCTATTT
Organism: Natrix helvetica; assembly: GCF_964273705.1. Lineage (NCBI taxonomy): Eukaryota > Metazoa > Chordata > Lepidosauria > Squamata > Natricidae > Natrix > Natrix helvetica. The sequence continues at coordinate 12,760,180 of NC_138552.1, forward strand.
TCCCCATAACAACACCCTTGTGAGGTGGTTTGGGCTGAGAGCTGCATGGCTTGTTCCAATTCCTCCTAGTTTGCTTTCATGGCTAAGGCAGGACTTGAACTCCCAGTCTACCAAATCCTAAGATGCCTTCACCATTCGATCAAATTAGCTTTGCATTGATGTCAGGCTCCAGAACCCAAGAAAGTCATGCTGTGATTCTTCCAATCGCATGCTGTGATTTCTTTGTTTTCACCCTTACACAGAATCTTGCCAAACTAAAGTAAAATATCACTCACGTAAAACATATACTCTGGGAACTATTGGGAAGGAACAAGAGGTGGTATTCAGCCAGTTTTGACAGGTTCTGGAGAGCTGGCAGCGGAAATTTTGAATAGTATGGAGAACCGGCAAATAAGCTGGCCCCACCCCCCGCAGCCTCCCAGCTGATCTTCTTTGTTGCTCTGAACAGGAGAAGGGAGCTGGAAAGCAGGTTAGTGGGGTGGGGAAGGGAATGCAGATTTTGCAGTATCCTTCCCTTGACATGCCCACAAAGCCACGCCCACAGAACCGTTAGTAAAAAAAATTTGAATCCCACCACTGGAAGGAACTGTCTTCACTCTCTTTCTCTCACACAAACTATCTACACTAAATTATCTGTTGCTCTTCTAGAACACACTACCTCACTCTTGGGAATTTGGATGACATTCTGTCATATCCAATGCAATAACAGCACATAATTAATACAGAAATCCAGCTCACATAATAATAATAATAATAATTGCCAATAGATTAAACTCCAAAGAAACTGGCAGTAGACAATTGGCATTAACTGAAAAATTAACATAAAACAGCTATGACAAACTAATGGACAAATTCAGTTAAATTTGATCACTGTATTTTACTTATATTACTATATTATATTACTTTTTGCAGAGATTTGATGCAATAATTGCCATCCCAAGGGAACCTGGGGTGAAGAAAATTATTCTTGAAGAGTGTGGTAGCAACAGAAAATTCTTCTAGATAGGAAGATAGTTCTTAATCTTTACTCATATAGGGTAGGAACACAGAAAAGTAGGCTGTATAGATATTTGGTTGTGTATGAGAACCCTATATATCTGTTTGATTTATAGTAAAAGAATTTCATCCTTTTACTATTATTATTTTTTTATTAAAAGCACGATGGGTTCCCTTTAAAATTTTTAAAAGTTCAGAAGGATGGACAGAATTAGTCTCATTGGTCTGGTTTGTGGTACACAATTTTGTTTCAGCAAATAACCTAGAACAGGGGTGTCAAACTCAATTTCATTGAGGGCCGCATCAGTGTTGTGTTTGACCTCAGGTGGATGGGTGTGTGTGACCAGGATGGGCATGGCCAGCTTGATATCTCTTTTCATCTGCGACAGCTCCTGCAGCCTTCTGCCAGTGAAAATGGTGCTCGTGGGGGCTGCTCACAGTCCTCCTGAGCTTTGTTTTTTACCGTAATGGCCTTCTGTGGTTCTCCACCAAAGAAAATGGAGCTCAGGTTGGGCATGCATGGCCCTCCCAAGCTCTGTTTTCAATGGCAACAGCCTCCTGCAGCCCTCTGCCGGTGAAAATGGAGCAAACGCCCCCAGCTCCATTATTGCTGGCAGAAGCACCATGGGCTGGTCCTTCGCTGTTTCCAGGGCAGCTGGCAAGCCAGATCTAAGCACCCCATGGGCCAGATCCTGCCCATGGGCCTTGAGTTCAACACCCCTGACCTAGAATGAACTAACCATAAAACAAATCCCTAAATCATACTCTGCTAAAGTTGCACTGAATAAATTGACCATTTTCTAAACCGAGAGAGGGACGTGTGTCCAGTTCGATCCTTGCTATCACATAAATTCCAGCTGTTGATTTATTGCTCATACCCAGAGGTGGGTTCCTACTGGTTTGGACCGGTTCAATACAATAATACAATAGAATAGCAGAGTTGGAAGGGACCTTGGAAGTCTTCTAGTCCAACCCCATGCCTAGGCAGGAAACCCTATACCATTTCAGACAAATGGCTATCCAACATCTTCTTAAAGTCTTCCAGTGTTGGGACATTCACAACTTCTGGAGGCAACTTCTGTTCCACTGATTAATTGTTCTAACTTTCAGGAAGTTTCTCCCCAGTTCTAAGTTGCTTCTCTCCTTGATTAGTTTCCACCCATTGCTTCTTGTTCTACCCTCAGGTGCCTTGGAAAATAGTTTGACTCCCTTTTCTTTGTGGCAACCCCTGAGATATTGGAACACTGCTATCATGTCTCCCCTAGTCCTTTCTATTAAACTAGACATACCCAGTTCCTGCAACCGTTCTTCATATGTTTTAGCCTCCAGTCCCCTAATCATCTTTGTTGCTCTTCTCTGCACTATTTCTAGAGTCTCCACATCTTTTCTACATCGTGGCGACCAGAACTGAATGCAGTATTCCAAGGCATTATAAAGTGGTATTAACACTTCAGGTGATCTTGATTCTATCCCTCTGCTTATGTAGCCTAGAACTGCGTTGGCTTTTTTTGGCAGCTGCTGCACACTGCTGGCTTCTATTTAAATGGTTGTCCACTAGGACTCCAAGATCCCTTTCATAGTAAGTAGTAACTCGGCTTGCCACGCCCCCACACTGGTTCTCATCTTGTTTTTCTAAACATCTCATCTCATATTTTTTTAGTACTGCAGATGCATGCATAGCGCACATCAAGCGCACCCCTGAGCAAATCGGCAGTAACAGCAGCCGGAACTCACCCCTGCTTATGCCTATACCAGCGATGGCGAACCTTTTTTGGCTTGCGTGCCACAAGTGGGGGGAGCGCAAGGGGGTTGTGTGCGGGCGTGCCGCACCCATAATGCAACGCGTGACCCCCCCAGTGAGCATGCACGCACAACGCGCAACCCCCCCATTTTTACATGCTTTTTTCGCCCTCCCCAGGCTCCAGAGGCTTTATAGGAGCCTGGGGAGGGTGAAAAGAGCCTCCCCCACCCCCCCAGAGGCCCTCCGGATGCTTCAGGGACCGTCCGGAGGCTTCCCTGAGGCCTTTGGAGCGCTTAAAACCACCCTCCGAGCAAACCGGACGTGACTTCCAGTTTTCTCGGAGGGTGGTTTTAAGCGCTCCGAAGGCTTCAGTGACGCCTCCGGACGGTCCATGAAGCCTTCGGAATGCTTAAAATGACCCTCCAAGCAACCTGGAAGTCACTTCCGGTTTGCTCGGAGGGTGGTTTTAAGCGTTCCGAAGGCTTCAGGGAAGCCTCCGGATGGTCCCTGAAGCCTCCGGAGGGGACAGGGGAGGCTCTTTTCGTCCTCCCCAGGCTCCTATAAAGCCTCTGGAGCCTGGGAAAGGTGAAAAATAGCTTTTAAAAAGGTGAACTCAGCTGGCCAGCGCGCGCATGCGCGCTGGCCAGCTAACAGGGCAGCACCTCACGTGCCCTGACAAATGGCTCCGCGTGCCACTTGTGGCACGCGTGCCATAGGTTCGCCATCACTGGCCTATACATAGGAATCTAGTCAACTAACCATCAGTACTAAATTGGCACTAGCTAAGAGCTAAAGGATTTTAAGAAGACTAGACTTGTATCATTTGTGACAACGTAACAATCCCAGGCTGATTCTTCTCTTGACCATCCATCTTCTACAGAGATTGGCAATATTTTGGTTAAATATTTTGGAAACACCTAGGAAATCATACAACAATTGCTTATAGTGAATCCCGACATGGTTTACTGACTGCAGCTCCTCATGCATATAAATTGATCCAGCACAATAAATTGATTCAGTTTTATTAATTTGTTATATACTATGCAAGAAAAAAAATGAAGTACATCTCTAAAGTACATCTTTAGTTAGATCAATGCTATTTAAAGAAAATGACCTTGTCTGAAAAATTAACATAAAATAGCTTTGACAAACAAATGAGAGACCAATTCAATTCAATTTAATCATTGTGTGTTAGCTACAATAGTAGTACTTATTAATTGCAGAAGGTTTGAGGCAGTAAAGTTCAAGAGTGCTGAATATTTTAAGAAAGTACATACTAGTTGTTGTTGCATGTCTCCAGTTCAGTAAAGATCTTGCAAAAAGATGTGAATCATATTAAATCAAATTAAATCTTTATTATGGTCATACACCAGCATAACATTCGTACAGATAATCTTCATTTAGCCACTGCTTCAGATACTGACTGTTCAGAGTTATGGTGCTGATGAAAAAGTAACTTTGTGACAATTCCTGCATTTATCACAACAAAAGTCTTCAGTATGAAACTGATTAAGGTCTGGTCAGTTTCAGGTAGTAGTCATTAGCATGCTCCAGAATTCTCTTCATCAATAATTTGGATGAGAGGATAGATGGGCAACTTCATCAAATTTGCAGATAACAACAAGGTGGCAGATCCGTGGTTTCGGGGTGGGATACCACCTGTACGCTGATGATACTCAGCTGTACTTTTCCACCCCGAACCACCCCAACGAGGCCATCGAAGTGATGTCCCGGTGTGTGGAAGCCGTACGGATCTGGATGGATGACAACCGACTCAAGCTCAACCCCTCCAAGACGGAGTGGCTGTGGGTACCAGCTCCCCGGTTCAGCCAATTAACTCCATCATTGGCCATTGGGGGCATTCAACTTGCCCCCGTGGAGCGGGTGCGCAATTTTGGCGTCCTCCTGGATGCCCGGCTGTCCATGGATGACCATGTGACAGCCGTGGCAAGGGGGGCGTTCCACCAGGTTCACCTGGTGCGCCAATTGCGCCCCCTACTGGACCGGGACGCCTTACGCACAGTCACTCATGCGCTGGTGACGTCTCGCTTGGACTACTGTAACGCTCTCTACATGGGGCTTCCCTTGAAATGCACCCGGAGGCTACAGTTGGTCCAGAACGCAGCCGCGCGGGTAATTATGGGGAGTACTAGGTACTCCCATGTGACACCGTTCCTGCGCGAGCTGCACTGGCTTCCTGTGGTCTATTGGGTGCGTTTCAAGGTTTTGATAACAATCTTTAAAGCGCTCCATGGCTCAGGACCTAGTTACTTGCGGGATCGTATTTTGCCCCATACATCCCTGCGACCAATCCGCTCGCACAGAGAGGGCCTCCTCCAGGTGCCATCCACTAGACAGTGTCGGGGGGCGGCGCCTAGGAGTAGAGCCTTCTCTGTGGCGGGCCCAGCCCTGTGGAATGACCTCCCCCCGGATATTAGGAATACCTCTGACCTCCGCTCCTTTCGTATTAAGCTTAAGACCCACCTATTCCAAGTAGCTGGCCTGGCTCAACTTTGATCTAACCATATCGCTCCTGACGGGTTTTTAATTGGGTATTTTAATTATATTTAATTATTTAGGGGTTTTTTAATCACTGTATTCTAATTGTTTTTTATTCATCAGCCGACCTCCTCCTTGTGTATGTCTCGGTATATGTCTCTGTTATATGTTTGTTTTGTCCACATATTTATTTCATATGTTTCATTGTACGCCGCCCCGAGTCCTTCGGGAGAGGGTGCGGCTAAGAAATAAATATTTATTTATTTATTATTTATATAAATAGACAACACTCCAGAAGATAAGCTTAAGATATAGTAGATTGTTGACAGACTTGAACATTGGGCGGTATCTAATAAAATGAAATTGAATGGTGGAAAAAGTAAGGTTCTACATTTAGGAAGAAAAACCAAATGTATAGTATAGGTGGTACCTACCTCAATAGTAGTAACTGTGAAAGGGATCTTGGAATTCTTCCCCACCCTCCAAGATGGCGGTGCACTTAGATGTTGCGGGTTTTGAGTTCCTGGTGCCACAGTAGAGTTAGGCAAAAATTAGTCTATACCCGCAGGAAGTTATTTAAGATTGGATCTTCTAGTCGACTAGATATTACCAGCGACTTCCAGCAGTCTCATAATATACCGAGTGACATAGTAAGACTACCAGGCTCTCCGGTTTTTTTAACCAATTTCGTTGTATTTAAGTACAATGAAAATAAAGTTTATACTTATACTCATTTAAATATGGACCAACAGTATGCTGCAGCTGCCAAAAAAGCCAGCACAGTTCTAAGCTGCATTAACAGAGGGATAGAATCAAGGTAACATGAAGTGTTAATACCACTTTGTAATCCCTTGGTAAGGCCACACTTGGAATACTGCATCCAGTTTTGGTCACCACAATATAAAGAGTTGAGACTCTAGAAAGAGTGCAGAGAAGAGCAACAAAGATGATTATACAATACAATACAATACAATAGTAGAGTTGGAAGGGACCTTGGAGGTCTTCTAGTCCAACCCCCTGCCTAGGCAGGAAACCCTATACCGATTAAGGGACTGGAGGCTAAAACATATAAAGAACGATTGCTGGAATTAAATAGGTCTAGTTTAATGAAAAGAAGGACTAGGGGCGATGTGATAACAGTTTTCCAATATCTCAGAGGCTGCCACAAAGAAGAGGGAGTCAGCCTATTTTTCCAAATCACCTGAAGGCAGGACAAGAAGCAATGGGTGGAAACTAATCAAGGAGAGAAGCAACCTAGAACTAAGAAGAAATTTCCCAACAGAACAATTAATCAATGGAACAACTTGCTCCAGAAGTTGTCAATGCTCCAACACTGAAAATTTTAAAGAGATTGGACAACCATTTGTCTGAAATGGGATAGAGTTTCCTGTCTGAGTAGGGGGTTGGACTAGAAGACCTCCAAGGTCCCTTCTAACTATTCTTTTCTATTCTGTTCCATTCCATTCCATTCCATTCACTAATTAGGGTCACTGAGCTGAACTGATTAATTTGTGATTAGCATTTTTTAAGAACAAACTGTGTTCTTGAGAAAAACAATTTATGAACTTTTAAAACCAATCTCTGCCCTATTAGAGAAGGGGAAAAAAGATCAGACATAAGACATTGAATATCTAAATGTTCCTGGAGCGACTAGCGATTTTCATAGGGTGCACCATGGAGAGCAGAAGAGAAATGCAGGTCAAAATGAGCAAGAAAGTGGTGAGAGAATATTAGCTGCTTTGAATGAATTCAAGTCGCTGGGGTCAGACAGATAACATCTAAAGATGCTAAAGGATTTGATGGATGAAATCTCAGAACCACTATCTGTAATCTTTGAGAGCTCCTGCGTGTCAGAATATTTGACAAGAGCTTGTCTTCCCATCTTTAAAAAAGGATAAAAAGTGGACGCAGCTTGACAGAGATACTTGAGAAAATTCTAGAAAACAGCAAGCATCTAAGAAGTCCACAAGCACTTAGATAGAAACAAGATGATTACTAAAAGTGAACATGAATTTGTTAAAAACAGATTGTGCCGACAAATCTCTTTTTTTTTTTTTGACAAAGTAACTAGACAAAAAACAAAATGCTGTGGACGTAGTGTGGCTACATTTTTGTAAGGCATTTGATAAAGTTGACTATAGTTTCTATAGTTAATACAAAAGAGCAATGTGGTTTGGATGGCCTCAATGACAACAGTATCTTAACTTGGTTGAATAATGATGCCCAATGCATAGTCTACAGAATTTATCTATGTAAGGGGTATCAAATTCAAGGCCCGTGGGCCAGATCCGGCCTGTGGAGTGCTTAGATCTGCTCTACTGGGTGAAGGACTGGCCCGTGGGGACTCTGCCAGTGAAAATGGAGCTCACCAGGGCCTTCCCGAACTCCATTTTTGCTGTCAGAGGGTTGCAGGAGGCCATTGCAGCTGAAAACGGAGCTCACGAGGGCTGCAGGAGGCTGTCCCGAACTCTGTTTTTGCTGTCAGAGGGTTGCAGGAGGCCATTGCAGCTGAAAACGGAGCTCACGGGGGCTGCAGGAGGCTGTCCCGAACTCTGTTTTTGCTGGCAGAGGGTTGCAGGAGGCCATTGCAGCCGAAAACGGAGCTCACGGGGGCTGCAGGAGGCTGTCCCGAACTCTGTTTTTGCTGGCAGAGGGTTGCAGGAGGCCATTGCAGCTGAAAATGGAGCTCACGAGGGCTGCAGGAGGCTGTCCCAAAGTCCGTTTTTGCTGGCAGAGGGTGTCGCAGACAAAAACAAAGCTTAGAAGCCGGTTGTCACTGGCAAAACATTTAGGCCACCATAAGTGCTTCCCCGACATGAGTGATGTGGAAATGGCCATGCCCCCCCCCCGTCCCCTCAAGGTCAAACGCAACCCTAATGTGGCCCTCAATGAAATTGGGTTTGACACCCTTGATCTATGCGTGCAGGTAATTGTCAACCTGCAATCATTTATTTGGTGCCATTCAAGTTATAATGGCATTGAAAAAAAGTAACTTATGATTGTTTTCCAAATGTATGACTGTTGCAGTATCCCCCTGATCATGCGACTGAAATTCGGATATTTGATTCATATTTATGATGGTTACAGTCTCCTGGAATCATGTGATCCTCTTTTGCGATCTTCTGACAAGCAAAGTCAATGGGGAAGCCAGATTCACCAAACAAACGTTTTACTAACTTAATAACTGGAGAGATTCACTTAGCAACTATGGCAAGAAAGGTCATAAAATGGAGCAAAACTCCCTTAACACTTGACTTGCTTAGCAACAGGAATTCTTTTTTTAAAATATATTTTTATTATTTTTACATTTAAAAACAATGCAATACCGCGGAGTCGGAGTGACCATACATTCACATTATGTACAGCTAGTTTCAACCATTAACAGTTAAACTACTTCATACATTGTCTGTCCTTCTGTCCAATCACAATATATACATTTGTTCCAGTCTTGTCATCTTGTCTTATACCAATCATAAAATCTGTTCCATACTTCAAAATATTCTGATTCCCCTTTATTTTTAAGTTCAAGAGTGAGCCTATCTGCTTCTGCACAAGCCAACACTTTTCTGATTATATCTAGCTCTGATGGTGTATTTTCTTTTTTCCAATGCTGTGCATAGGTTATGCGCGCTGCAGTTAGTATATGTATAATTAGACAGAGTGTATCTTTCTTAAACCCCTCCGGTATTATGCCTAGGAGAAAAGTTTCTGGTTTAAACATAATTTGATTTCCCACCATTTGTTCTAACTACGACTGAATCATTTTCCAATATTATTTTGCCTCATTGCACGTCCACCACATATGATAGAAAGTGCCTGGTGTTTTTTTACACTTCCAACAGTTTGGGGCCAGATTTTTGAACATTTTGGAAAGCTGTGCTGGGGGGAGATGCCATCTGTAGAACATCTTATAAAGATTTACTTTATACGCCGTAGCCAATGTTAGTTTCTGATTAAGTATCCAAAGTTTTTCCCACTTAGCCAATTCCACATTGTAACCGAACTTTTTCGCCCAGGCGACCATGGTTTCTTTGACATGTTCCTCCTCTAGCTTATATTCCAACAAGAATCTATACAGCACATTGATCAGTCTATTTTCTGACTGTATCAAAAGTTTATCTAATATTGTGTAGTCTTTGGCAATACCTTCGTTAGCAACAGGAATTCTGTGCTCATTTGTAGTCGTAAGTCGAGGGCTACCTGTACATGATGAAAACTGTGCTTGCCGCTCTTTGACTCACAAGAAATATCCAACTCTTTATTACGATTTTTTAAAAGTGTTTCTGCCCCTTCTTTTCTTCCCCGAGAGAAACTCAAGAAGCCAAATTACAAACAGAGAAAATTGGTGGGTGGGGAACCCATCAATCCTTACCTCTCTTGTCAGAGCTCTGACAAGAAGTTAAAACCCTAACATTTATCTATTTTTGGAAAACAGAATTCTGTATTTGATAAATCTTCCATCAACACTTGGAAAAAAAAACTGGAGAAAACAAGAAAGTTTTAAAGGGAGTTGTAAAAAATGATCAAAGGCATTTTTTTAAAAAAAATCTTAGTGAATAATTGTTAGGTAGAAATACATTTGGCTTTTTTATTTTCTGAAAGTGTATTCTAAGATAAAATACAGATTAAGACGAAAAGAAGTGCAGGAAGAAGAGAAAAAGGAAAAGGAAAGGAACGATTATCTCCTACTTAGTGAAGTAGGATAAAAAAAAAACATTACAAGCTCAATCTTTTGCTTTACATTTCTAAATGTTTCAAGCCATTTCCATAAAAACAAATTAACATTTTAATCTCAAAACCCAAAATTAAACTTTCATTTTTGTTTCAATTTTGAGCCCAAAATCCAGAAGGGGTTTCCAATTGGAAAGAAAACTAGATATATTCATCTCTTTAATTAGAACAGTCAAGTTTTCCGATCTCTGCCAATTTCACAAAGGTAGACCTATATTTTGCAAGGTGCTGTTTTTCATCTGTCAGCTGCCTCCCCAAAAATGGCATTGTAGGGTAGGACCGTAAGAGGTGATAATGACCACCTTTCACCAGAAGTGATCTATTTTCCAACTCATATTTAATAGCTGAATTCCCTGCATGGTAAGATTAGAAATTATTATGTTAAAATCCAAAATGACAAAGCCAGCTGTGGATCGCATCGTAGTTTACAGCAGGGGTGTCAAACTCAATTTCATTGAGGGCCAGTTCAGGGCTGTCGTTGACCTCGGCGAGCCAGGCAGGTGTGGCCAATTGGGCATGGCCAGTTTGACGCCACTCACTGGGGATGGTCAACTGGATGGGCGGAGCTGACTGAGTGGGCAGGGCCAGCTTGTTACCACTCCCTAAACTGCTGGCATATTTTCTCTTTGCAGTGGGTAGACCAGGCTGAAACCACATTGGCCCAATGTTTCCTCTTCACATTGGGTAGACTGAGCCAAAGCCACATTGGATAGACCAGGCTGAAGCAATGCAGGCCGGCCCCTTATATTTTCCAGGATGGCCCCCTGGGCCAGATCCGACCACATCACATGCCATATCCAGCCCACAAGCCTTGAGTTTGACACCCCTGGATTTCAGCACGAGTGGCCAACCTTGGCATATTTAAGACTTGTGGACTTCAGCTCCTAGAATTCCCCAGCCAGCAATATTCCCATGGATGATTTGTGGTTTATAATCATAGAAGGGAACTTGGAGATCATCTAGTCGAACTCCTTGTCCAAAGCAAGAATGTGTGACTACTACAGAACTCAACGGATTAGCTATTGAGTTTCATTTTAAATATCTCCACTACAGAGGTGATATCCTGCCGATTCGCCCAGGTTTGGGTGAACCGGTTGCGGCAGCAGGAGGCTCCCCCCACCTGCCCAGACATCATCATGGACACTCTGCACATGCGCAGAAGCACCGCACCCGCCCTCCCATTTCCAAACCATAGCGAAGATAAGAGGAAACCATTACTGCTCTCCTATTACAAGAGATTGATGGTAGTCCTTTTGTTTTAGTTTCACATTCTTCTCTTCTGTACTTTCTGCCATTGGCTTTTTAAAATCTTCCCTCTTTTAAACATCCAAGCAATAAATTCTTCATCGCTGCAGCCCTGGGCTTAGCTCACTAAATAAAACCTGACATTTCGGGACCAAATCTCCACTTATTCCCTGTGCAGTCATTTTGGGGTTGTTGAAGTGGGCAACTGCCAAAGTATTATCAGCAAAGGTTTACTTACTGACCTAAATCCATGATCTCAGTATTTACATCATGTCTTTCAAAGGGATGTCCAGTAAAAGAAGAGCTTATACGGGTCACAGGTTACGTACTGGCTAATAAATTCTACAAAAATCACATGCGCGGATTGGAAAATGGTCTGAGAGAATGGTGGCTGGGTCTAAAATGCTATGCCTGATCATTGTGGAATGTTCAGAAAAGGAAGGAAGGAAGGAAGCAGGGTGGGAGGGAGGGAGGGAAGGAAGGAAGGAAGAAAGGAAGGAAGGAAGGAAGGAAGGAAGGAAGGAAGGATCTATAAAAAGAATCCCAAAGGTGCTTTTTCAGGAGGCAATTGGACTTTCTTGCTTTTTCTTTGAAGACGTTTTACTTCTCATCCAAGAAGCTTCTTCAGCTCTGCCAGGACAGTGGGGAATGGAAGGATTTATACTCCTTGCAGACAGCTGGTCATTTGCATCCATTTAGAGGGTCATTGAAGCACTTGGAGGTTTATCTGTGCCCTCAGGGTCACCTGAGCAGTGCTCCTCGTTCCTGTAGTCTGCAATTTTTTCCTTTGGAAATCCATTCCTAGTCCCACACCATTCCAAGGGCGTTCATCCGACAACCGAGACACTACAACCATCATAAATATGACTCAGTTGGCAAACATCTGAATTTTGATCACATGACTTTGGGGATGCGCCGATGCCACAATGGTTGTACGTGTGAAACATGGTCATAAGTCACTTGTAATGGTCATTCAATGAATGATTGTAAGTTGACAAATACCTGTATACAATAAAACATATTTACAATTATTTCATTTTAAAGACCAAAATAAAAACCTCAGTCTCCTTGCCACTTCTACTTGTTGTTTTTATCTTTCTAAAGGCAATTAGGAAGGTTGTGTGTACACCAACAGAAGAAAACGTAATAAAAAAAAAATATTGGAATGTGCAGAGATGGATAGGCTCACGAAAGAATTAAAAGAGAAAGAAGAATCTGAATATTACTCCGTATGGGATTTATGGTGTAATTGGTTAGAGGAAAGGGGAAAAGAAGCAGGAAAGCAAAAAAGAAAGGAAGAAAGATCAGCAAATTTTTAAAAAAAACAACTACAAAACCGGAAAATGATTAAAAGATAGAAATAGGAAATAGACCGTAGCAAATAAATAATAGGAAATGGATACAAAATGACTCAAATGTAATAAAGGTTGTGATGCATAAAATATATAGAATGTTATATATATATATAGAATGAAGAAAAAAGATGTATGAAATAATATAAAAGTTGTAGTTATACAAGACCTATATGTACAGATAAAAGAATCGCAACAGATATGCAAAAGAAGTGTAATGTGTTGCAAAGAGGTGAAGTTTGCATAAACAAAATAAAAAGTTTTTTTAAAGGATGTGTGTGTGTGTGTGTGTGTGTGTGTGTGTGTTGTTAATCCTCCACCACATTATTCACTTGAATAGGCTCTCAAGATGAAATCAGAAAGCTAGTGAGTATGGCGCTGTTTTCCAACACAGGAATCCATTCGAAATAATTTTCAGATTGGAAAGCCACAATGTGTCTTTGTTGTTTTCTGAGCAGAGAAAACCAGCCGTGTAGATAATGCTATGCAGATTTGCTTGAAGGGGAACTCATACCAGGGCCTTGACTACCTCTGGCCATCCTTGGAGCCAAATAAGATCCTGATTAAAATCTACATGGATGGCAAAATTTGCTGAAGGAAAACTGCCCATCCAAATATTTATTATAGAGCAGCAAGTTCTGTTCATAACAGTTGTTGCCACTTGATGCTTGACGTGTTTCCTGCCAGATCCTGTAATATCATGGTCTCTACTCTTTCAGCTTCAGTTCATTTTTCATGTTAGATTTTAGGAGAATCTGAGTCTCAAATTGAAATTTTAAAGCATGCAAGGGAAAAGACAGTTTTTTTTGGAAGCAAGACTGGCCAATGGGTGGATGATTTTTTAAAAGAAATTTACAGAGTTGGAAGGGATCTTGGAGGTCTTCTAGTCCAGCCCCCTGATGAGTCTTTCATGTTTATCTTCCTAAACTTAAGCTTTGTGTTCAGTTGCACTTTTTATGCCTTTGCAGGGGGGAAATGCATTTGAAACACAATCTGGGACCCACTCCTCCATGTATATCCTCTTTACAAACATTATTTTGTCAATGAATAAACAGAATAACAGAGCTGAAAGGGACCTTAGTGGACTTCTAATCCAATTCCCTGTTCAAACAGGAAACCCTGTAGACCCTTTCAGACAAATGGTCATCTAATCTCATCTTAAAAACCTCCAGTGATGGAGCACTCACAACTTCTGGAGGCAAGTCATTCCTCTGATTGATTGTTTTCACTGTCGGGAAATTTCTTCTTAGTTCTAGCATGGTTTTCTCCTTGATTAGTTTCCATCCATTGTTTCTTGGGCTGCCTTCAGATGCTTTGGAGAATAGGCTGACCCCCCCTCTTCTTTGTAGCAACCCATTAGATATTGGAAAGCTGCTATCACGGCCCCCTTATTCCTGCTTTTCATTAAACTGGACATACCCAATTCTTAAAGGGTCATGGTGGCTTAGTGGCTAAGACACTGACCTTGTTGATCAGAAAGGTCAGCAGTTCAGTGGTTAGAATCCCTAGGGGCGCTTAAAGGAGTGAGCTCCTGTTATGTATCCCAGCTTCTGCCAACCTAGCAGTTCGAAAGCATGTAAAAATGCAAGTAGAAAAATACAGACCACCTTTGGTGGGAAGGTAAGAGTGTTCCGTGAGCCTTTGGCGTTTAGTCATGCTGGCCACATGACCATGGAGGCATCTTTGGACAACGCTTGCTCTTCGGCTTTGAAACAGAGATGAGCACAGCCCCCTACAGTCGGGAACAACTAGCACATACCTTACCCAATTCTTGCAAGCATTCTTCATAAGTGTTCTTCTTGTTGTCTGACCTCTACATTTTCAAATTCATTTCTCCCTGTACCCATTTTAGTTGTCGTTTTTCTAGTTCTAAGTTATATCACCAGATTCTGAAAAAAAAATGTGCCTTGTTTTGAATGACCCAAATTCTTTTGGTCCAGAGGGACCCAGAAATTCACTTAGAAGAACACACGAGATTTTTCAGAACATCTGTTGGACAAAATTCCTTGGATTCATTTTCCGGTAGACTTCACTCTTGGTGCAAGTTTTGTTCAGATGTCTTGTCCTGTTCTTTGAAATAGTTAGAACCAGTGGTGAAATTCAATTTTTTTTCTTTGGAAATCCATATCTACTGCCACACCATTCCAAGGGCGTTCATTCCAAAACCAAGACACTACAACCATCATAAATATGACTCAGTCGGCAAACATCTAAATTTTGATCACATGACTTTGGGATGTGCCGATGCTGCAATGGTTGTAAGTGTGAAAAATGGTCATAAGTCACTTTTTCAGTGGCCTTGTAATGGTCACTCAATGAATGATTGTAAGTTGACAAATACCTGTATACAATAAAAGATATTTACAATTATTTCATTTTAAAGACCAAAATAAAAACCTCAGTCTCCTTGCCACTTCTACTTGTTGTTTTTAACTTTCTAAAGTCAATTAGGAAAGGTGTGTACACCACCAGAAGAAAATGTAATTAAAAAAATATTGGAATGTGCAGAGATGGATAGGCTCATGAAAGAATTAAAAGAGAAAGAAGAATCTGAATATTACTCAGTATGGAGTAATATTTTTTTTTACTACCGGATCTATGGGCATGGCTTGGTGGGCATGGCAGGGGAAGGATACTGCAAAATCCCCATTCCCTCCCCACTCCAGGGAAAGGATATTGCAAATCCCCTTTCCCTCCCCACTCCAGGGGAAGGATACTGCAAAATCTCCATTCCCTTCCCACTCCAGGGAAAGGATACTGCAAAATCTCCATTCCCTTCCCACTCCAGGGGAGGATACTGCAAAATCTCCATTCCCTCCCCACCCCACTCACCTGCTTTCCAGCTCTGTTCTTCTGTGCATGGCAACGAAAGAAGACCTAGCCAATCAGTTGGGAGGATGGGAGCCAGCAATAGACTGACCACACTGATCAGCTGGGATGGGGGCAGGGCCAGCCAGAGGTGATATTTGTTGGTTCTCCGAACTACTCAACATTTCCGCTACCGGTTCTGTAGAACCGGTCAGAACTGGCTGAATGCTATTTCTGACTGGTTCTATTCCCCTTCCAATGTTGAGAATGAGATTCATTAGAGCAACAGGCTTGTCCTAGCTGAAATGCGGAGTAATTAATGTAGAGTAACTTATGCTAATGGATGCAAATTCTGGAGTGTGCATAGATTTGCGAGGAGGTAGAGAACAAAAAAGGGATTAAAGAGTTCACTCAAAGTACAAATTAATTTATTGCTTCATTAAATGGTCTCTGAAGAAGGAGGGGACCTATTAAAGGCATGAACAAGGAATGGAAACACCGAAATGGATGCTTAAATATGTCACCTTTATAAACTTGGTTTTGTTTTTGAATGTGTGTTGTTGTTTGGAATAGATGGCTTAGCAAACAATATTTTTTTATGTAGTTGAATTTCTTCATAAGAACAACACTTTATACAAGAGATGCTTTCATTGTAAAGAAAAAATCTTTCAGCAATTGCTCACTTATTACTTCTCATAAATTTCAATGTTTCAGTGTATAATTTATGAGTGCTAAATTATTTTGTCCAATACGCAGATATAGATTCAATTGTTTTTTTTTTAAAAAAAGTATGTGTTTTTTCTGTGTTTAAAGTCATGAAACTCCTGTGTTACAGCAATACCATCCACTTTGATTTGAGAAGAATAGGGGGAAAAAGCTTTAGTAGAATTTTTGAGAGGAATATGTTGATTCTCTAATTCCAGAATATATAAGAAACTCAGGAACATAATTGCACACTGGAAAAAAAAAACTTTTCAGAATATTTCAAGTTAGCTTTTACTTCATAATATGCATTCCAATCCTTAGCACCACATAATGGAGTGAGCTCCCGTTACTTGTCCCAGTTTCTGCCAACCTAGCAGTTTGAAAGCATGTAAAAATGCAAGTAGAAAAATAGGAACCACCTTTGGTGGGAAGGTAACAGCGTTCCGTTGACGTTTAGTCATGCCAGCCACATGACCGTGGAGATATCTTTGGACAGTGCTGGCTCTTCAGCTTTGAAAAGGAGATGAGCACTGCCCCCTAGAGTCAGGAATGACTAGGACACATGTGCAGGAAACTTTACCTTTACCTTATGCATAAGAACATCAATATCAAAAAATCATTTGTTTATTTATTTGCCCTCCTTACCTGTATTTGAGCTGACTGGGGCTTATGCGCACGGAGCATACGGTGCTTGCGCAACGCTCCACCAAGCAGCTGGAAGGTTGCAGAGCGTCTTGGGTGGTAAGTACGCATGTGCGTGCTGCACACATGCTGTGCACATGAATGTGGTGGACGCCCAGCCCTGTTGCACCATACCGGTTGCACCAGGATCTGGAACCCAACACTGTCAGGAAACCATTTTCACTGGCAGAGGCATCTCCGATATAAGTGACATCAAGCTGGCCGTGGTCACCCTGGCCCTCAGAAGTCAAACACAACCCTGATGCGACCCTCAATGAAATTGAGTTTGACACCCCTGCCTTATATGGAAAAAGAGACTGAAACATTTAGTTCAAAGTAATGGAATGATATTATAATCAGTCTCAACAAAATACAATAATACAATAGTAGAGTTGGAAGGGACCTTGGAGGTCTTCTAGTCCAACCCCCTGCCTAGGCAGGAAACCCTATACCGTTCCAGACAAATGGCTATCCAACATCTTCTTAAAGACTTCCAGTGTTGGGGCATTCACAACTTCTGGAGGCAAGCTGTTCCACTGATTAATTGTTCTAACTGTCAGGAAGTTTCTCCTCAGTTCTAAGTTGCTTCTCTCCTTGATTAGTTTCCACCCATTGCTTCTTGTTCTGTCCACAGGTGCCT
This sequence comes from Natrix helvetica, assembly GCF_964273705.1. NCBI lineage: Eukaryota > Metazoa > Chordata > Lepidosauria > Squamata > Natricidae > Natrix > Natrix helvetica. Next base: position 12,777,578 of record NC_138552.1, read on the forward strand.
TGGAGAATAGCTTGACTCCCTCTTCTTTGTGGCAACCCCTGAGATATTGGAACACTGCTATCATGTCTCCCCTAGTCCTTCTTTCTCTTAAGCTAGACATACCTAGTTCCTGCAACCGTTCTTCATATGTTTTAGTCTCCAGTCCCCTAATCATCTTTGTTGCTCTTCTCTGCACTCTTTCTAGAGTCTCCACATCTTTTTTACATCGTGGCGACCAGAACTGAATGCAGTATTCCAAGTGTGGCCTTACCAAGGCATTATAAAGTGGTATTAACACTTCACGTGATCTTGATTCTATCCCTCTGTTGATGCAGCCTAGAACTGTGTTGGCTTTTTTGGCAGCTGCTGCACACTGCTGGCTCATATTTATATGGTTGTCCACTAGAACTCCAAGATCCCTCTCACAGTTACTACTATTGAGCACGGTACCACCTATACTGTACCTGTGCATTCCGTTTTTGTTGCCTAAATGTAGAACCTTACTCTTTTCACCATTGAATTTCATTTTATTAGATAGTGCCCAATGTTCAAGTAAAAAAAAAAAGTAGCTTTGAGGGTGAAAGTTCATTCTGTGAGCTTGTGGATTGGTTTTCGAATGTTTCTTTATTAGGCTAGGTAGGTAAGATCTTCAGTCGAGTTTAGGGAATGTCAGTGTTCTGTTTATGAAGGCTTCAGGGGCGGATGTGTCAAGTAAGGGTCTTGTAATGGTCCTGTGATATGTCAGGTGTGAGTCATCAGTGAGAGTCTTGGGATGGGGAGGTTACATGAGCAACACAGAAAACATTGACCACGCTACCACGTGCCATGCTTGCAAATTCATTGAAGCCTGGCACTCTACAAGCAGTTCCATTAACAGACATATTGACCTACAACCAGCCTACAAACTCCTCAGAATCCAAATCAACCACACAGCCAACCAGAGACAGCACTGACCCTCAACCAACCCACGCAAGCCCACCCCCCACCAGCAGTTCACCTCTCAATGACCCTCACATGATGTAACCTTCCCATCACAACCCATCTCAAGACTCTCACGGATGACTCATACCTGACCCATCACAAGACTCTCACTTGACACACCCACATCTGAAGCTCTTAGAGGAACAGAGGAAGATTAAACTCTGCTGGTGATGTTACCTAGCCTGGTAACAAAATGTTTGGAAACCAACCCACAAGCTTGGAGAATGAGCCTTCACCCTCATCGTACACCTGAGCTGCATATATTTGCCACTATTCAAAAGTAGCTTTACTGTTCCTGAAGAGTTGATTTCCTGCTCTGAGTCCCTGCCTAGAAGGACGAACACTTTCAGAGCTGGTGGAATGGATGGGTGTCCTCAGTGAGAGATGGTCCCTCAAATAATGTGGACCTGTGTCATTCAAAGCTTTACAAATGGTAACTGGCACCTTGAATTGTATTTGGGAAGAAATCGGAAGCCAGTGCAGCTCATGAGCAGTGCTGTAATGTGAGCAAACCAGGGAGGTCCCAGAGCTACACATGTTGGAGGATGGACTAATCAATGTGGTTTTCAAGGGCAGTTCCATATTGACTACAATAGTCTATAGCTCATCCTTCCAGTCCAATAGCTGAATCTATGTAAAGACTCCTACCAGGACCTGGCTGCCATTTGCAATTTGAGCAGGAACCTCAAGTCCAGAAGGACCTCCAAATTGCATCTCTATGTCTGTGGAAAAGCTATGCTCTCTAGAGTAAAACATGGCACCTCACCAGATATAGGAGGATCAAAAATGCAGAGCCCCTCTGTCTTGCTGGGATGGAGTTGAGCAAGTTCTACCCCATCCAGATGTCATAGCCTCCAAGCCTTGGACCAGCTTCCTAACAGGCAGGGTGCGTAGCTGGGCATCATTATACTGCACCCCATGCCACCAGATGACCTTCCCCTGGTGGTCTTATGTCAAAGAGGAGGAGTGAAAGATTTGAGCCATAGGACATGCTATGCATGCACCTGTCCCATTTAATGAGAAAGCAATCATCAATGTGTGTTTGCTCTGGCCAAGCACTTTGCAGAAAGTGAAGAAAATACATGTAGAAATTCATATATATGTACACATTTATTGGACTTCGTGAGAGAGATACTATTTCTGAATACTCTGCTAGCGTTTTTCTTGAATTCATAACAAACTGCTGTAGAAACAGGGCTGAACAAATTTGCAGTTGCTAAAATTCAGTCCAAAAGAAACTGAATTCATTAATGCTGAATGACAAATGTAATTATATTTTACTTGCTTTGGGATTTCAACAGTCAGATTCATTGCCATGATAACTTGCATGTTTGACAGACATACTATGTTTATATGGATGTAAGACACAAACCAACCAGAAGCCATGAAAGTGCTGGGCCAGGATAAGAGAGTAATGTTAATGTGACTAATTACTGACTAAAGTTAATTATCCCATTTATGAGATTCAGTGATCTGCATCTACTACTCATCTGTCATACACAGAAAGCACTCGCCTATGCATAAATATATAAATAGCAGATAAGCAATAACACATTAAATAAACCTCTTAAAAGTAGAAATGAATGAATGAATGAATGAATGGAAGGAAGGAAGAAGGAAGGAAGGAAGGAAGGAAGGAAGGAAGGAAGGAAGGAAGGAAGGAAGGAAAAAAGAAAGAAAGAAAGAAAGAAAGAAAGAAAGAAAGAAAGGAAAGAAAGGAAGAAAGAAAGAAAGAAAGACAGACAGACAGACAGACAGACAGACAGACAGACAGACAATTAGGAATGTAAATGGGATGAAAAGTAAAATTTAACGGATGTTTAATGACATTTATATGTTTTGGCATTGATAAAAGCAATTGTATAAAAGCTTTAAATGGTGAATTGGGGGGAGGGGAAAGGGGGGGAAATGCTTAGATATTTTATTAATTGATTTTTTCTTTTAGAATATGTTATAAGATGTAATGTTACAGGAGGTTTGTTGAGATTGCCAATGAATGCCAGTGGGTGGTTGTGTTTTTGAATGCATATGATATCAGATAAAAGCACGTTTAAATAATTTTAGCTAAATGAGAATGGTGGTGTATTGACAGTAAAATACATGAAGATTTTTGATGTAAAATGTACTGTTCAATGGGAAGGAAATATATGTAACAATTATGATAGAAACACACAAAAACTGTTTGTAACCAATCGACACGCTTTCGACAGGATGTAAAATGAAGGATGATTCTTTTTTTGTGTTTTTGTTTATTTAAAACATATATATATATATATAAAAATAAACAGATATTTAGTGTGTGAAGATTGCGAGGAAAGAAGGAAATAGAGTAGATCAATTTCGATTTTAAAGAAAGGGTTAAATTTGCCAGGAAAACAATGGCTAATTTCAATGATATAATAACAATAAGAAGAAGAACTGTGGTGGCACACAGGTTAGAATGGAATATTGCAGGCTAACTCTGCCCACAACCAGGAGTTTGACCCTGACCAGCTCAAGATTTACTCCAGAATGGGACAACTCGCCGCAGCCAATTATTTTAAGTAATTAAAATATTTCAATTTTGGTCATTCATATTTCATTTTGCCCCTCCTTTTTATTCCACTATTTTTTCAATATTAGTGGCATGCACCCACTGGAGCCTGAATCTGCAGGGGGCGACAAGCTGGAACCTGAGCTGACAAAGATGGCTTCTTCAGAGGAAAATGGGGAAGGGTCAGTCAGGCCAGGGCCTTTCAGGATTAGGTCAGCTTGAAGACAGGGAGGAATAGGGGCAGGATGAACATGAGAGACAGAATTCAGACGAGGAGCAAGGACCACCCCCTCCTGATCCGAGAGCATGGAGAGTGGAGAGAAGGAGAGAACAGTGCAGGCTGAGCAGCCTATTTGGGAGAAGAGTGTCCTGCCCATCTTCACAAGGCACACTTGGGAAATGAGACTTAAGGAAAGGCTGTGTGGAGGGACATTTGTCAGGAACAAATGCAGTTCCTGAAGTGTTGAGTGCCAATGTTTGAACTTCCCAAGAGTCCTTGCATTCTTTCTGACTTTCCGGACTAATTACCTGGATCCTTTGCTTCCTGAACTTCTTGATTTGCTCTGCTGCATTTATTGCTGTGCAGCCTTGGTGTAGACAGTGGTGGGCTGGACTATTAGCAGCCAGAGGCTGTTGAGGTGTGTGCGGACACTTTGCTCTGGGATTTGCCAGAAACATGGGCGTGGGAAATTTGGAGCAATAAAGGGGTGGTTTGAACTGCCAGCTATTTGTGTTATCTCTGTGCCGTACCCTGTGTCATCACAATTACTGTAACTCTTATCCTGTGGAGAGATGTCCTGTGATGAGTTGACCATGGCAAGTTGACAATAGCGAGTTGGCCATGGCAAGTTGTCATAAGCAAAGGTTGATTCAGCCTTCCATCCTTCTGAAGTCAGTAAAATGTGGAGCCAGATTATTGCCGGCAATATGCTGACATTGTAAATTGCTCAGAGAGTGCTGTAAAGATACTTTTTTTGGCACCAGGAACCGATTCTGTGGAGAGAGGTTTTTCTGCACACTGGAGGGGGTGTGGTTTCATGTGCTGCCTGCATCCCGTAGATGGAGCTTCGCTTGTTTGTGTGGCCTAGTTTCCAGCAAGCTGAGGCCTGGTGCCAGTTTGTGGGCTGGTACCAGTCCAGAAGTGGTTTGCTACTGGTTCGCACTGGTTAGGTTGAACCGGTAGTGGAATGTTGGTCTGGGTCGCAGAACCGGCAGCAACCCAGGCTGGCCAAGCCCCTGAACTGGTTCCCCGGTCACCGTGGCATGTTTTTTTTTTTGGGGAGGGGGTTAATGTTCTGCGCATGCGCAGACCTATTTACAGGCAACTGTGCATGCAAACTGAACCAGCAGTAATACAGGTAGCAACCCACCCTGTACCAGTCTACAGACCAGTGGTTGGGGAGCCCTGTTGTAAAGCACTATGGAGCGGTATACAAGTCTAAGTACTATTGCTCTTTCTAGTGCTAAGCTCAGTTAGATCCCTGTCTTCATCCTATATTCATCCAGGGCTGCATTGTTAATAGATATGATATGTCATGTATTAATGTATCTACATGCAATATACTTGAGACTCCAGAGGAAATTAGCATTTTCCCATTAAGTTGATAAACTGGAGCTGTAACATGAGTATTTCCTGAGCTGAATCTATCACTAATGGGCAGACGTTTGTGGGGGATTCATGCTCATCTTGCCACATCTATGGGGATTAGAATGGAATGTGATAAGAAAGGAAGATTGATATTGCATTTATCAGACTGATTGGCTAATTACTTCAATCCACACATCCTTCCAAGAAAAAAAAAATCAGGGCTTTGAGGTGGTGTTAAATGCATGTTTGAAATGACTCATCTTGTCATATATTGAGTTTATGAACAAATTAGATCGCTTTTCAACCAGCATGGAAGCTGCAAAACGAAAATGACTGAAGACGAACCCAAGGAATGGATTGGTTCGTTTATGATGTTCAGACAAATGGAACCACAAGATATGCAATTACATTTTTCCAGGCTTAATATGATGTTTACTGAAGCTGCTTGAAGGCTACTATTAGTGTTCACATATGATCCACAAGAAGGAGTGAAAATAAACAGATTTAGCCTGACTTTTAGAGTTCGTTAGTTGATTGGCTTTTGGGGACTTCAGTTAATAAGATATGAATGCTAGGCTGCACTCATAGCCCTTGCATTGGGCCTTGTGGGAATGAAAACCCACTCCATCTGTTGACCTCCACATCTAGCTTCTGAACTTTTGATTCATTTGCTGGATGAATCCCAGTGCAAACGTTCAGTATGGGTGTTAGATCTGGGCAACGAGAGAACAGACTGCGGACACGAAGTGACTTAACAGCTCTTTATTAGTAGAAGAAGTAATCCAGCTTGCTCTGTGGTCGGAGGGTTCCCCTTTTATAGGGCTCGGGTACGCCTCTCGACCAATCAGAGCGATACCTGTTTCCCGCTGTAGCAGCGGACCAGAGAGGAGACTTCCTACGATATATGCTAATATCTAACAATGGGTATGCATATTTATTTGGAAATAAGGCTTATTTTATCCAGTGAGACTATTCTCTAGCAACTATATTTAATGTGCCAAGTACTGGTCTGAAGAATGATTAACTATAGGGTAAAAATACAACATTCCATTCAGGATAAAAAAAATACTCTGTAATCTTTTCAAGTTAAGTTTTTTTAAAATAAAAGCAAAACCTTGAAATTTGGGAATCTATAGGATTGTATAACTTTATAATAATGCCAGCCATGTACCAAAGACTTATTCAAACTATTTTTCCCTTAGATCTTATATGCTACAAATATATTTTGAAAAATGAAATCATCCCAGCTGTGAACCTCTGTTAGGAACTGCAGGCATTTAGGAGCACAAAAGACCCCCCACTTTTCAACTTCATCAAATATTATTAAAAGAAAATGCACAGAATAGGCACCATGTAAAGTGGCATTTTCTAGCCTGAGTTTTTTTTCCCCCTAGTGACATGTTCATACTGCTTTGAATATTGATTTCCAGGATTATTCCATTGTCAGTATTAAAAAGTTGGCCACTGTTTATTCTCTCAAAAGCCTTTCAGAATGCTTAAGAAGTCATTAAAAGAGTTGCATTACTTTCTTCAATGAAGAAAATACATATGCATAAAAAGGGATGAAAAAAGAATATTAATTTTTTGATAACTACAAATTTCACATAAAGAATAAAGCCTGATTGGTGATCTTCTTAGAATGTATATTTTCTTCCCATTCTTGCTCTGATTTTCCTTAACTACCGTGTTTTCCTGAAAATAAGAAACAGGGTCTTATTTTCTTTTGACCCCTGGCCTTATTTTCACGGATGTCTTATTATTTTTGAGGTGCAGGAGGTAGTGAGTGTGGTCACCTCATAGCTGCTGCTGTGTTGCAATATTTTTGGAGAGAGTTTAATTTTGGGGGAGGGCTTATTTTAGCACATGGCGCTCAAAAGCCCAATTGATCTTCTTATCCGGGAGGTCTTATTTTCAGGGAAACATGGTGGATTATCAATAAGAAAACAATCTAGTTTTCTTTTAGAAAAAGAAGAAAGAAAGAAAGAAAGAAAGAAAGAAAGAAAGAAAGAAAGAAAGAAAGAAAGGAGGAAAGAAAGAAAAGCGCCTTTGAGACAACTATGACTTGGATGACTGAGATAATCTATCCTGGTTTAACCTGAGGGGAGAAAGGCCAGATGGCATCTGATGTATCCAGTGCCATATTCTTCCTTCTTTACCACGGAACTGATGAAAGAAGTAGAGGTGATATTAGTCAGGAAGTATGAATTGATGCCTTATACAAGACAGTTTATAGGCTGGTTTATCTCTATGGTGGAGTGGTGGAAATTCCAGCTGGATTGGAGGGAGGTGTTAAGCAGGGATCTAGTTTGGAGTCATTGCACTGCTGCAAATGGCACAGATTTTACTCTCCCACCCCCAGAATCTTTGAAACCTCATCTTGCCATCTCCAAGGGAATGCAGACAGTCTGGTGAGCTTCATGTAGCCTAGTTGACTAGCAATAAAACTCCTGTTGAAATTCCTCATGATTGGTTCTGGTTGTTTTGCCCTGACAGATTGTTCCTATATGTGCATGCATATATACTGATGGATTGTAAATTAAATTGAAGGAAAAGCTATGTAAAATTGTTAGATTTGTTTTCCTCTCCAACATACTCCAACTTTGTTCTAGGTTCAATACAGTTCCACCACAAGTAAAAAAAAACACCTGTCTTCTATTAGCAGGAAAACAACACTGGATCCTGGCATATGACTGAATGTTATGCATACATTGTAATATATTCAAACATTGCCTTGTCCAAACTGGTCTTCTTATCCCCCTACCTGTTCTTCTCTCATGTCTCTTACTGTCATACATTCCTTCCTATTGCCAATGATCTCTCCTCTTCATTTCTATATCCAACTCTTTATCGCTCCATCTTCCCCTCTAGTTTTTCCAGAATCTAAATAAAACTTCTATAACTAATATATTGGGAGTGTTATAGTTCCAATTAAAAGGGAAAAAAAAACAAATTAGAATGTCCCTTCAAATCAAAAAAAGTGATTGGGGATTTAATTCCTCTGCTCAACTCAAAAATATCTGTTCTCATGCCATCCCTTGTCATTGTGAATAACAGTTGCTCATTCTTTGGCAGAAAGTTAATGGCCATTCCCCCCTGTGCCATCCACATTCATTCCATCAAATCGATTAGCTGCTTCACTAGAAGCATGTCTGCAACCATATCTCTGTCTCATCAACAGTTCAGCTGATGCCACCACCAGTTAATTACAGATAATGACTCAGAACTTGATCACACATTACATTTTTCTCCACCATGCCTTTTTCTTTTCCACACAATAAGTTGTTATTGTGTGTGCTAAGTTCTCTCTTTCTCTCTGAAAATGACAAAATCTGCATTTTAGAACAGAATAGAATAGAATAGAATAGAATAGAATAGAATTCTTTATTGGCCAAGTGTGATTGGACACGCAAGGAATTTGTCTTTGGTGCCTATGCTCTCAGTGTACATAAAAAGACAAGATACATTCATCTAGAATCATAAGGTACAGAACTTAATGATAGTCATAGGGTACAAATAAGCAATCAAGAAACAATCAATATCAATATAAAATGTAAGGATACATGTAACAAGTTACAGTCAGGCAGTCATAAGTGGGAGAAGATGGGTGATAGGAATGATGAGAAGACTAATAGTAATAGTAAGGCAGCCTTAGTGAATAGTTTGACAGTGTTGAGGGAATTATTTGTTTAGCAGAGTGATGGTGTTTGGGGAAAAACTAGTTGCCTTGGTGTGCAGTGATCTGTAGCATCGTTTTGAGGCTAGGAGTTGAAAGAATTTATGTCCAGGATGCGAGGGGTCTGTAAATATTTTCACGGCCCTCTTTTTGACTCGTGCAGTGTACAGGTCCTCAATGGAAGGCAGGTTGGTAGTCATTGTTTTTTCTGCAGTTCCAATTATCCTCTGAGGTCTGTGTCTGTCTTGTTGGGTTGCAGAATCAAGCCAATTATGGACATGCAGATGACAGACTCAATAATTCCTTTGTAGGACTGAATCAGCAGCTCCTTGGGAAGTTTGAGCTTCCTGAGTTGGTGCAGAAAGAACATTCTTTGTTGTGCTTTTTTGATGACATTTTTGATGTTATGTGTCCATTTTAGGTCTTAAGACAGTGGTTCTCAACCTGTGGGTCGGGACCCCTTTGGGGGTCGAACGACCCTTTCACAGGGGTCGCCTAAGGCCATCGGAAAACACATATTTTCAATGGTCCTAGGAACCAAGACACCAATTTTATGGTTGGGGGTCACTACAACATGAGGAACTGTATTAAAGGGTTGTGGCATTGGGAAGATTGAGAACCACTGTCTTAAGATATGATTGCTATTTGCATATGATATTTATTTGACTTTTCTTTCTAATGTTTTCCTGCAATTGTGGGGTCATCTTGTTTCATTCATATCAATTGAGTGTCCCTGGGATATTGGAACACTGCTACCATCTCCCCTAGTCCTTCTTTCTATTAAACTAGACATACCCAGTTCCTGCAATCGTTCTTCGTATGTTTTAGTCTCCAGTCCCCTAATCATCTTTGTTGCTCTTCTCTGCACTCTTTCTAGACTCTCAACATCTTTTTTACATTGTAGCGACCAAAACTGAATGCAGTATTCCAAGTGTGGCCTTACCAAGGCTTTATAAAGTGGTATTAACACTTCATGTGATCTTGATTCTATTCTATTATGATTTGAGAAGGGTTTCTAGAACTTCTTTGGCCAAGATAAACAAAGACCGAGCAGATTCTAAACCCCCAATTTTTATACTTTCCTAGATTGTGACTCTGACCTAATAGCACCAAATAGACTTATACCAGTTTTTACAACCCCAGACTGCATTAATATGATAAGATGAAGAATATTCCTAATCTATTGATAAAACATATAATCAGCCTATAATAAAATGTTATCTTCTGCCCCGTTTTAATTCTATTCATATTTTTAAAATCTCTAATTATACAATCAAGGAAGTTCTAAAGCCACATTAAAAAGAAAAGGAGAAATAACGTGTGATGCGTATCTTGATATGAATTCATCTGTAGAGAAGAGACATTGTTAATAATCACTTGTAATTTAGGAGCGGAATAAATCATGCCAAACCCATATATAAAACTTTGTAGATATCAAACATAAATCAAAATCCACCTCAACAACAGCCAAGAGACCATATCAGAAGCTTTCTCAGTGTCCAAAAAGAATTATATTTGCTAAGTTTTGTCTGTTTGGAATAGAAGCAGGAATATTACTGAAAAAGCTAACGTTGTCAGAAGTTTGACAGCGCAATATAAAATTACCTTGAATTGGGTGGATGATAGTTGGAAAAACATTCCATAATCTGTAGCCAAAATAGTGATTAACATTTTAGCATTCACATATATCAAGGAAATAGGTTTGCAAGGAGAACAAACAGTTGATACTTGTCTGATTTGGGCATAATTATAAAGCCTGCCTGATTAAAAACTAGTGTCAGCATTCCAAATAGCATCCAAAATAAAATCAGAGTCTGAGGCAATTGATTCCTCAAATTTCCAATTTATTAAAAGATCCATGTTGGCACATCTGGGAAAATCCAAATCTGAAAGCTTCCAGGTTTTTCCACCCAGTTCATCACATGGTCCAATCTTCTACTGCCACGAAGACAGATTCCTCCCATCCAGTTCTGGCCAGGTGCAGAGACAAAGACGACCTTGAGCTTCTAAGAAGAATGTTATTATGGCTACATGTCACCCAACTCCATATAATCCCCCCTCCCATTTTCCCACAATAGAAAGTGTGGGAGGCCTGAAGTCCAAAAAGAAAAGATGGTTTGCAAGCATGACAACCAGAGATTTGTTTGAGAAAACTTTACTATAGACCTGCGGTGTCAAACTCGATTTCATTGAGGGCCGTATCAGGGTTGCATTTGACCTTGGGGGGGGAGGGAGGGACAGACTGGGTGTGGCCAGGGTAGGCATGGTCAGATTGACATCACTGGGATCAGGGGTGGCTGTGGTGGCCCAAGCACTCTGCTAGTGAAAATAGGCTCCTGGGCTCAGTTTTCAGCTGAGAAAGCAACCTGCAATCCTCTGCAGGCGGAAATGGAACTTGCTAGGGCTACGGGCAGCCCTTCCAAGCTCTGTTTTTACCGCCAGAGGCACCACGGGCCAGCCCTTTCTAGGGTGGCCCCATGGGCCATATCTAAGCACCCTGCAGGCCGGATCTGGCCCTCGGGCTTGAATTTGACACCCCTGCTATAGACTTTGGGTCAAATGAAAAGCAACAAGCTAATGTATTTTTCATCCCAAACTATTGGGATAAGCACTTTTTCCAACTTCACAGATTTAATTACCATATTTTTAGGACTATAAGATACACCGGTGTATAAGACGCATCAAGATTTTGAAGAGGTAAGTAAGAAAAAAAATGTTTTGCCCTCCCCAGCCCACAGGAGCACTCTGGAGGCTTCAAAAGGGTGAAAATGGGTGAAAAATGGACCATTTTTCATAAAAACAGGGGCACTTCCCCCTTCTCCCAGCCCTGCTGAAGCCTGCAGAGTGCTTCTGGGGACTGGAGGAAGGGAAAACTGCCTTTGTTTTTGCGAAAAATGGCCCGTTTTTCATAAAAATGGGATGCAGGGGGCGTCGCTTCGGGAGGCCAAAAATGGCTGTATTCAGTGTATAAGATGCACCAACATTTCCACACTCTTTTCGGTGGGGATAAGGTGCATTTTATTCTCCGAAAAATACAGTACGCTGTCTATTTCTTGAAGCAAAAGAACTTGTGTAAGAACAGCACTTGATCTTAGGATGAATGTGACTAACCAGTTTTCTGTAGAAAGGTGCCTATCTTATCTTCTGTTGATGAAGAATTAGTATAAAAGAATTACAGAGTTGGAAGGGATATTGAAGATCTTCTAGTCCATTGATGGCTAAACCTTTCCAGAGTGAGTGCCCAAAGTACGCGCACCTGTGCATGAATGCAGCCGCCCGCCCATGAACCCCCAAAATGTAATGCGTGCGCAGCCCCGCTCATACCCCCTGCGCATGCGTGGCAGAGACCTGAAGACTATCTGGCCGGTAGGAGGAATGTGCGCATGCATGGTGGAGCTGAAATGGGGCTTGGCTTATGTGCCATCAGAGAGGGCTCTGTGTGCCACCTCTGGAACGCGTGCCATAAGTTTGCCATCACAGTTCTAGTCCTCCCCCCTACTCATGCAGGAAACCTTATACTATTTCAGACAAATAGTTGTTCAATCTCTTCCTGGAAAACCTCCAGTGCTATCACAACGTCTGGAGACAAATCTTTCCACTGATTTTGGAAAGTTTTGTCAGTATTATATAGATTAGAGCAACATTAAAATGATTCCTGATTAGTTGGGGATCTGTATACAGGCTTTACATTTACATCCCAAATAGATGTGCAAAATCTATTATTGTATTACTTAATTTAAGTTTTCAAGCCAATAACATTAGATTTCTTTCTCTTTTCCTATTATTATTGTTATATGAAGTGCAATAAAAAAAGTCTGTATCTATATCGGTCTGGAGATAAATGAGACATATAAAGCAAGAAGATCTCTTTTTTTTCTTAAAAAATAATTTTAATCAACTGTTGTGTCTTTTCATCTGAGGTCTAGGCCATAATGCAACATCAAATCCATGCTTTACCGGTTTCCCATATCAAAGACGGTAATATAACTGAGTCCTGTTAGCATAAATAACACCTGTTGTTCTTCGTATACCGTTTTATCATGTAGAAAATATATTTCAGTAGATCACTTAAAGAATGCAGATTTTCATGAAGCAGAGCAATAAACTTCATGGCAGCAAGTCAATTTTTAGTGATGTCCCCAGTACATGCATTAAATTTAGTTGGCAGTGAATGGGAAATCAAATAAACTAGCTCACGGGTGTCAAACTCCATTCATTAAGGGCTGCTTCAGGGTTGTGTTTGGCCTGGGGGGGGGGGCAGAATGGGTGTGGCCAGGGTGGGCGTGCCCAGCTCGATGCCACTCATGTCAGGGGGCCCTGTGGCGGTCCAAGTGCTCTGCCAGAGAAAATGGGCTCCCAAGCTCCATTTTTGACTGCAAGGGCTTCCTGCAACCCTCTGCCAGTGAAAAGCCTGCAGGCCAATCCTTTGCAGTTTCCAGGCCAGCCCCGTGGGCCAGATATAAGCACCCCACAGGCCAGATCCTGCCCCGGGGCCTTGAGTTCTGACCTAGCTAAAAGCCATTCTTAACTGCAGAAGAAATATATTTTTCCCCCCTTGGGAAATCTGAAGTTAAGGAAATCTTATGGATGTTTAGAAAGGTATGGTGTAGCAAAGTCCTGTTGAAACCCATTGTTAGGTCTACCATATTTGGCAACAACATCAGGACCATTTGGCAGCAAAGAATTAGAATTTCCCATCTCTTGTAGCTACTGTTTTATCAGTCATCCATATCTGTGCAACCTAAGTGTGGTAATAGGTCTACGCATGTTCTATTCCACACTCAGGCAAAAAATAATAATCAGTTTTTCAATACTCTTGTTTTCTGACTTAAAGAAGAAAGTATGAATGGGCTGCAAATCTCTCTCTCTCTCTCTCTCTCTCTCTCTCTCTCTCTCTCTCTCTCTCTCTCTCTCTCTCTCTCTCTCTCACACACACACACACACACACACACACACACACACACACACACAATCACTTACTTGTCTCATTAAAAGAGTAAAATGGGTGAATCCGAAAGCTGAGGTGCAAAAAAATTGTACAGATGATATTTGTGTCTAGTAGATAATGAAATCTGGGAGAAACAGAAGACAGAATTTTGACCTCATTATGAAGGTTTAGGAAGTAGTGCAAAAGCTATGGAACATTCAAGATGCTCTTTAAGTGCACTCCTCGGTTTCACGTAATTGGGGGAAGAGACCTTGTTCAAAACCCCGTTCCATTAAACTACTGATACTCATGAATTAATAGAAGAGCTTGCTTGAGAAACATAGGAAATCTCCTTAGATCAAATCATATTAGTGGTGTGTTTCCTAAGATTAGTTCTAAAGTGGTATCCTAATTAATTGAGCCTTTCTTCGATCTACGGCTGTTCCAGAAAATATCTCAACGATCCTCACCATGAAGACTTTAGCGCAAAAATGAAAAAGAGAAACATCCCCCCAACAAAAAACAAATCAAAATAAAAAAGCCCAATAAGAGAATAATTACATAGAAGGTTGCTGTAATAAAACAAAAAAAAAATGTACTGTACATTTCTGTTGGTATTTGCCATACAGGGTAGCTCAGATAGGAAGCACAGCAAGATGAAAGAATTCTACTTTGGTATAAAATTATGTTACCAGAATTTTACAAGTCTAAAAACACATTTCTTTCCCATTGAGATGTTTGCTACTCTCCCATTCCCTTTGCAGACTAAACTGCCTTTATCTGACTCTTTCCTTCTGTATCCCAAGATCATTCCCACATACCATCCCAAATGGTGGGATTCAAAAAAATTTACTGCCAGTTCTGTGAGTATGGCTTGGTGGGCATGGCTTGGCTTGGCTTGGCTTGGTGGGCTTGTCTTGGCTTGATGAGTGTGACTTGGCTTGGTGGGCATGATTTGGCTTGGTGGGCATCGCAGTGAAAGGATACTGCAAAATCCCCATTCTCTCCCCACTCCTGCGGGAAGGATACTGTAAAATCCCCATTTCCACCCGACTCTAGGGGAAGGATACTGTAAAATCCCCATTTCCCCCCGACTCTAGGGGAAGGATACTGTAAAATCCCCATTTCCACCCGACTCTAGGGGAAGGATACTGTAAAATCCCCATTTCCACCCGACTCTAGGGGAAGGATACTGTAAAATCCCCATTTCCACCCGACTCTAGGGAAGGATACTGTAAAATCCCCATTTCCACCCGACTCTAGGGGAAGGATACTGCAAAATCCCCATTCTCTCCCCACTCCTGCGGGAAGGATACTGTAAAATCCCCATTTCCACCCGACTCTAGGGGAAGGATACTGTAAAATCCCCATTTCCACCCGACTAGGGAAGGATACTGTAAAATCCCCATTTCCACCCGACTCTAGGGGAAGGATACTGTAAAATCCCCATTTCCACCCGACTCTAGGGGAAGGATACTGTAAAATCCCCATTTCCACCCGACTCTAGGGGAAGGATACTGTAAAATCCCCATTTCCACCCGACTCTAGGGGAAGGATACTGTAAAATCCCCATTTCCACCCGACTCTAGGGGAAGGATACTGTAAAATCCCCATTTCCACCTGACTCTAGGGAAGGATACTGTAAAATCCCCATTTCCACCCGACTCTAGGGGAAGGATACTGTAAAATCCCCATTTCCACCCGACTCTAGGGGAAGGATACTGTAAAATCCCCATTTCCACCCGACTCTAGGGGAAGGATACTGTAAAATCCCCATTTCCCCCCCCGACTCTAGGGGAAGGATACTGTAAAATCCCCATTTCCACCCGACTCTAGGGGAAGGATACTGTAAAATCCCCATTTCCACCCGACTCTAGGGGAAGGATACTGTAAAATCCTCATTTCCACCCGACTCTAGGGGAAGGATACTGTAAAATCCCCATTTCCACCCGACTCTAGGGGAAGGATACTGTAAAATCTCCATTCCCTCCCCACCTCACTAACCTGCTTTCAAGCTCCGTTCTCCTGTGCAGGGCAACCGAAGAAGACCTAGCCTATCAGCTGGGACTTGGGAGGCAGCAAATAGATGGGGACAGGGCCAGTAAGAGGTGGTATTTGCTGGTTCTCCGAACTATTCAAAATTTCCGCTACCAGTTTGCCAGAACTGGTCAGAACTGGCTGAATATCACCTCTGATCCCAAATTATTTTGCTAAGGATCTTCTGTTTTCATGGGTTTTTCAGAAGATCCTTAGCAAAATAATGAAAAACACCTCCATTTACATTAGGGCTGTAGCCAGTTTTAATACTAATTATTTGTTGCATCTAAGAATGATACAACAGTCTTCTTGCCTCCATTGTTGATTCTTGACTTCAGCTTATAATGGTTGTTGTAATTTGGTAAGACTTTATAAGACAAACACCAATGATTTCTTGATCGTGCTCTCAACAGCCAGTAGGACAGAATTCATATCATTCTTGTCAGCGGTGGGTTTAACATTTAGTGACCACCGGTTTGCCCCACGTATGCCCCTTCCGCGCATGCGCCTGGCCTTCCACACTGCACTTTGCTCACACAGTGCCTTCTGAGCATGCACCTGGCCTCAAAAACATGCCTAAATAGGATGGCATAGAGGCGGGGCAGGTAAATGGGCCCACCCATGATTTCCGCTACCAGTTCAGGTGAACTGGTCCGAAACGGCTGAATACCATCTCTGATTCTTGTTCAGTTATTTGTTGCTTCGAAGGATTATGCAGCAGTCATCTTGTCTCTTGTTGATTCTTGACTTCAGCTTATAATGTTTATTGTAATTTGATAAGACTTTATAAGGTGAACTACAAGAATTTCTTGGTTATGCCCTCAACAACCTATAAGACAGAATTCATATCATTCTTGTTGAGTTATTTGTTGCTTCTAAGAATTATACAATAGTCGTCTTATCTCCATTGTAGAAGCTTGACTTGTACAACTTATAATGTCTGTTGTAATTTGATAAAACTTTACAAGAACTACGAGGACTGTTCGGTCATGCTCACAACAACCTGTAGGACAGATTACATATTATTCTTATCTTATATAACCCAGTGACACCTCCCACTTTTTTTTTTATGCATGAACTACTTTGGAGTTTCGAGGCAGTATATTTCAAAGAAGGTTTCCATTCCTTTTATATTCTTTTAAAAAATGTTCACCATTTATTCAAGCTATTAAGCATCATATGCCGAAGCAATTTTCAGATAACTGTAGCTTTTGACTGCATATGAATAACTGAAATTGCAGCTCACTGGCAGGGGTAATTGCATCAAAAGAGAGTTAATCTTTGTTTAACTCCCGTGACTTTATGTACTTGATATACTGAAAGCAATAAAGTGCCACTGTTTCAAAATAAAGAATTTGTTTTCTTTCGGTGAGATGGTAGAAGGCTTATCTGGAAAGAAGAGTGGTGGAAGAGATGTAAAATCCCTTAAGAATCTTACATCTCATTATAAAAAGATGTCTCTGGGATTTGGTTGAAAGATGCTTTTCTTAGTAGTGCTTCAGAACTTGGAAATTGGATTTTACCAATAAGGGTTTCGTGCTGATAATTGAAGCAGTTTGAGATCACATAATTGCAATGCTATTCTTAAAAATTTCAGCAATCTATGCTAAGGTGCTTTGGAAGTGTACATTTAAAATACATCTTCCACACAATGACAGGGCAGTGGAAATGAAGGAAGAAACATCTTATTGTACTTTCCTGCAAATCTAGTAAGATATGTAAATGGAACTACTGTATTTTTTGGAGTATAAGACACACTTCCCCCCTAAAAGAGTGTGAAAATTTGGGTGGTCTTATACATCAAATTTAGTCCCACTCTCCTGCCGGCCCCCACCCTTTGGCCTCTGCCTCCAAGCAATTTGCCTCCTTGCAGCAAACAGTGAACAGCCTGTTTTAGTTTCAGCTTCAACACAGCCTGATTAGCACAAGCAGCCTATTGTCAGTTGGCTCGGCCTCCTGACAATCAGCTGTTTCAGGCTACAGGGATTGCAATTTCCTATTGCCGCCTCCATGCTCCCCATATTTGGCCTCCACATCCCATTTTTGGCCTCTGTATGCCCAGGTTTTGGCCTCCGTGCACCCCATTTTCTGCCCATTCCAATCCCCACTGCCTGAAATGGACACCCAGAGGCCAAAAACAGGGAATGCTCAGGCTGAAAACAGGATGCGCGTGGAGCCGGCAATAGTCTATGGCAAACCCTGCAGCCTGAAACAGCTGATTGTCAGGAGGCTTGACAATCAGCTGCTTGTGCTAATTAGGCTGTGCTGAAGCTGAAACAGCCTGTTTGCTGTTTGCTGCAAGAAGGCAAATTGCTGGGAGACAGAGGCAGATTTTTTTTCTTGTTTTCCTCCCCATAAGCTAAGTGGTCTTATACTTCGGAGCGTCTTATACTCCAAAAAATATGGTAATTTACCTTAGTTTCCCCCTAAATCAATCTCTCCAGCTCATTTTATTTTTGTGTGTACTCATCAGCAATATATTCTGTCCCATTAAAATCTGAAACATTCAAGAGAAATATGTTTGAAAAGCCCATTGGAAGTTTTACATTTTTTTTTTAACTGTTAAACTTGTTGGGTGTAGTGGTTAAGGCAGCAGGTTAGAAACTAGGGGATTTGAGTTCTAGTCCACTAGGCACACGGGTATCAAACTGACAGTATCACATTGCTGTCACGTGATGTATCACAATGCTTTTACCAGTGGTGGATTGCCAATTTTTAATTACCGGTTCGGGCGCACATGCACAGAAGTGTCCGGGCCGGTGGGCGGAGCCTCCACCACTGCTACTACCAGTTTGCCTGATCTGGGCCAAACCAGGAGTAGCCCACCTCTGGTTTTTACCCTTCACGGAGCTGGAGTGGGTCTGGCCTACGTGTGACACATCTGGCCTGCAGGCCGCTGGTTTGACAGCCCTAACTAGGCATAAAACCAGTTGGAGGATCTTGAGCCAGTCATTCTCTCTCAGTCCTAGGAAGAAGCAAAATCTTGCCAAGGAAACTGCAGATGCTTGTCTAGGTGTGAACACTGCACACACACACACACACACACACACACACACACACACATATCATATTAGGAATTTTTGATAAATGCATGAGAAGTCTCAATACAGAGGTACTTAGGGTCTTATTTCCTTTTTTGGAGTGTCTCCTTGCATTTTACTATTATAAAATACTAGCTGATAATCCAGCATTGCCTTGGTATTTACTTATAGGTGGGAAATGTCGGGACCAAATGTAATTTCTAATGTTGGATTTTTCCCCTTACCAGAGGGAGCCCCCTTGTGGAGTACAGTGGAGCCATTACCATGGCAATTCATTTGTGTTGTACAGTAGAAACCATTTTACGGCAGTACAATAGAAGCCATTTTAAGGCACAACAGGCTGTATCTTAACAGAACACACACACTGAGGGGTTTTACCCCCACAGTATTTTTTTTCCAGAGTGTAAGTGATCTATGTACCAAGTTTGGTTGAAATTGCTTGAGGCATTTCAGAGTTATGCTGGAACATATACACACACAGCGATATCTAACTATCTATCTACGAAAACATATTTGGGCATACCAGGGGTTGTAACACAAATGTGTGTGTGTGTGTGTGTGTGTGTGTATGCGTGTGCGTGCCGTGTGTGTGTGTGTGTGTGTGTGTACAATTGCACTGAGTGTTCTGACACTATAAAGAGCACCCTGTAATTAGATATATAATAAGAGGTGGTACTCGGTGGCATTTGGAATTTGCTTCTCCTTTCCTGTGAATTGGTTTGTTTGAGTAAATTGTTGAATAATTGATATCCTTTGGGAATTAAATTCTTCTATGTGCAGAGGATTAAGATAGAAGTAATAAAACACTTAGAGTGCAACACAAGCTGAGCCCTCTAAAGCGAATTAGATCTTAAGATACTGATAGGCATCTGCTTTAGAAGAATTTGATGCTAGCTATTTCTTTTTTCAACATACTGTTCAGATTTGGAAAGTTAAAATGCCTTGGGGAGTTTGGTTAAATTCTGAAGTTGCAAATTAGTCTATCTTTGCTCGTTATTTTGTTTTTGCAGATGGCAGGATGCAAATATACACTTGATTAATTACTTCTTTACTTTAATAAACTTTAGGAAAGTGTGTGTGTGTATGTATGCATGTGTCCCAAGCAAACTCTAAGGTACATTTTGTTTAGGTATGTTTACATTTTATTTAAGTATCTAAGACAGAATAAGTGTGGAGTGGAGTGAGTGAGGAAACAATAATACATTCTTGCAATGTAAATTCTTAACTTTGCATATTTATGTGTAAGGCTTCAACTACATGTGACACAGTATGTTTCCTAAAATTGGTTTCATTGTGGTTCAGAAACAGACATATGTTGAGGAAGGGGATTATTTTATGTGGTAAAGTTAAATGGTAGCCAGAATGTTTCCTAAAAGTAAAATCAAACTTCCATTTAATATTCCAGCTCAGGTAAAAACCCTGTATGTTCAAGGATATACATACATTCATACATATATACATACATACCCAAAATTGGAAATTTTCCTGAACTTTCAATTTTGGAGATAGATAGATAGATAGATAGATAGATAGATAGATAGATAGATAGATAGATAGATAGATAGATAGATATATTCTTCAAATGTACAGTTTTTTTTACCTGAGCTGGAACATTAAATGTAATTTTGTAAATGTGTATATATGTGTATGTATATGTGTATGTATATATGCATATATCACCTTCTGTCTGGAAGCAATTCCATAGGTGGAAGGTGTAGACATTTTGATGAGGTATAGATATTTAGTACTGTAAGAAGCCTCAGACTGCTCCTGAATGAAGGAGTGGAATGTCTGCCAGTTTGAACTGAGGTAACGTAATGTGAGGCAACTGGCAGTTGGAACAGAGTTGTTTTCAGGTGGGGAGGGGGAGTAGTATACATATATATAAACACACACATACATACATACATACATACATACATACATACATACATACATACAATGTTTCCAAGTTTGGGGATATTCATCTTGCAGAAACAAGGCTTTCCTGGCATATGACTAATTAGTTTATTTTTGGCTGTTCATCCCAACAGGTGCACAGATTATGGGATTTACAACATTGCACTTCCTGATTGAACCTTCAGATGCCGTCACCACACGGGGAACTAACGTTTTGTTGAACTGTACAGCAGAATCAGATCAAGGATTTCCTGTAATCAAATGGAAAAAGGATGGTGTCTTTTTAAACTTGGCAGTGGATGAGAGAAGACAGCAGTTTTCCAATGGATCTCTTTTGATACAAAATATTGTCCATTCCAGACATCATAAACCCGATGAAGGCCTTTATCAATGTGAAGCATCATTAGAAGGAACTGGCGCTATCATCAGTCGAACAGCCAAAGTTTCAGTAGCAGGTAAGGATTGAGCTTGGAATGAGAAGATATTTTATGGTTTGTCTGAAGCTGCAATTATAAATCCGAAGTTTTTTTTTTAAGGTTTCTTTCATTTGCAAAGTTAGAATACGTTGAATCTGGTAATACCTTCCAAGCTGGTCAACTTTATTGAGGCATAAACCTAATTTATTGAAGAGCCGTGGTGGTGCAGTAGTTAGAGTACAGTATTGCAGGCTAATTGCCCACACCATGGAGTTTGATCTCAGGTTGACTCAGCCTTCCTTCCTTCTGAGGTCAGTAAAATAGAGACCTAGATTGTTGGGAGGGCAATACACTGATCTTGTTTACCGGAGTGCTAACAAGCACTATGAAGCGGTATATAAGTGTGTGTACTATTGCTATAAGGTTTCATGAACACCTCATTTGATCACTTGCAAAAGGAGATATGCTATTACATGAGTTAAAAGATGGGAAAAGGCTTGATGGGAAAGTGGAGGGAAGCTAATGGGTGTATGCAATAGCTGAGACTGGGGAGAAGCTCTCATGGACTCCTGGGGACTGAGTGTTACTACCAGTTTGCAAATTGAAAGGACAAAAAAAAATCCACTTTCCCTGCTCAAGTCTGCTGGAATGGATTTGATTTTTTTAAAATAGAATGGAATTTGGTGGCCAATTTTTGTAACTGATTGTGAATGTGGCGGACAAACTTCTACCCCTGTTGTTTAGAAATTAGTGAAGGATGGTCCTGATAGGCTAAAATGTGCCTTTGTCTTGTTGCTGTTGTCAGCTCTGATGTCCAGCTAGGGCCCATGTATTATTATGTGCAAAGTCTGGTTAGTTTGTTCCCTGTAGAATTTGGAAGGACATTGTTGGCATGATGACGTGCATCAGAAGATAAGAATCCAAAAGTAATGACATTGTAGGTGATGTTGTATGGGCCTGTTATGAAGTTGTCATTGTAAATGTGGAGGCAGACATGGCTAGGTTTGGTTGTGTGGTTGTGTTGTTATCCCTAATAGTGGGTAAAGTAGCTATTTTAAACTGAGTGGGGATATAAAGGCCGTTATAGACCTACCATGCAGTGCTATCAAAAATATAGTCATTTGGACTAAGTACGAAGTCTCAAAGCCTATTCAGATGTGTTTTTCTCTTGTCAATGATGATGTTTTAAATAGCCAAATAGTTTATCCTTCTGGTAGATGTTGGGATAAATTGCCGCAGCATCCATTGTCGCTGGGATGGTATGGTCCAGAGATCACCGGTAGATTCCAGCTTTCTCAAAAAAAGAAAAAAAGAAAATCTGGGATTTCTTCTTTTTTACGTGATTTGGAAAAGTTGGTGATTTTTCTGATGTTTGAAAATAATAGGGTGACCAGTATTTTGGGTGATATACAGTACATCGTTTGAGGCAAAATACATTATTCTGATGATAGAATATATGCTTTGCTTTCTCTCTAGGGAATGTGAGATAAGGATCTGCATGTTATGCCTGACAATTCATAACTTGTTTGTAATTTAGTCTTCTCATAAGATTGCAAAATCTTATGCAAATGTAACCTGGAATTAAGAATAAATGCCAAGATGTACTGTAGAATCAGAACAAAAGTTCATAGGTGACAAAAAAAAGTATGGAGAAGTTGTTGTTTTCCTAGCTTGCTGGTGGATTCCCTGAAAATATCTTACTGATCATTATTAATAACAAGAGACAAGATTTGTCTATAATCATCCACTAGCATCCACTTCTTGTGTTTTTATAATAAAGCTTCATAACAAACAACTTAAGAGACAAGCCTTAGAAATTACAATATTTGCTGTTAGCTTGCTGCACTTAGAGAAATGTTAATTTTTTGATAGCTGTCTGCAGTAATTAGCCTCAAGAAATCTTGCCTTGAGGAAAGACGTAATTTTAAATAAATATAAGGATGTTAAAAATATCTTTTACTTCTTTCGTTCAAACATTTGTTTTTCCCCCTGCAAAATTAGACATGGCATTATTGCCACGGTAATATATTTGTGATGTTCCTCTTTGTCTTAAATGTCTCTAATCATCCCTTTTTTGCTCTGTACTCTTAGATGCATGTTTACGATCTTCAAAAATAAGAAGCTAGGAATTAACTGGTTTACAGATTAATTCAGACTCAGGAAAAATAAAACTTTTCTAAAAGGGAAAATGCACTTCTTCTACTACTTTCTGCCTCCTTCTAACTTGATAGCTCATGGAACTTAGTTAGACTGGTTTCAGAACTTTGTTTTGACAGTTCATTTTTTTTGTGCGTGTGTAAAAAGTGTTACTTTTATGCCTTTTCTGCCAGCTTCAAAAATGCATCAAGCTGGAGACAAGCAGAAACAGGATGATAGGTGAGAGGAGTCTAAAAAGTGATCAAGCACTCGTATTAGTACTGCAGTCGCAATAAGCAATAGACAATTTTCTTTCCATCATCGGATGAAACAGCCATATAGATAGATACTGAAGCACTGGAGGAAAAGAAAGCATTGGTGAATTTTTACGAAAGGCTGCAATTATTGGAGCTGTGTGCAAATGTACCTTCTCCTTTCATTTAATAAGCAGCAATGCTAGAAAAATTGAGACTCCTAGGCAGAATGTTTATGTACAGTACATATACATTATGAATATTAAGGTAATTATATGTATAAAACTCTAATGGAACCCCTGATGTGATTACGGCAAACAGAGAGAAATATGTGGCTCTGACAGACAGGATCCCTCAAAGTTTGATCACCTTCCATCTGTTATATTGAGTTATTTATTTGATTTCACAACCATCTGACTGCAGATCAAATCTGAAGAGCTATCAATACAAGATTTTTTTTTAAAAAAAGTCAATGTACAATAAATAATGAGCAAGTTGAAAGGTTTGGGCAAACAGCACAGAACAGGTTGACAGGCAGTGTTTATGTGTTGAGTTCTACTGAATTTAAATTTATGTCTGTCAAATTCCACCCTATTAATTTGAGCCTGATTTTCAACCTTCTCCTGGACCTTTTTTTAAAATCATCTTCCTTTCATGTTCTCCCTCTATCTCTATATAATAGAATTTTATTAATTTAAAAAAAACTAATACTAAACTTAGAAGAAAAAAAGAAAATGGAAAGAAAGCAGGCGTGGGCTTCAAATATTTTAGCAACACGTTCTCTGCCTGGTTGCTGTATGGGCGTGGCCATGATGCGAATGTCCTATTGCTTTCCTTGAGCCTCCGGGAGAGGGAAAATTGCCTCCCCAATCTCCAGAGGGCCTCTGAAGGCTGAAACGGGCCCCTTTCTGGACATCCGGAACTTCCAGAAGTCCCATTTTTCACCCTCTCCGAGCCTCCGTGCAGGCCCTGTACTTATCTGGCCTCCCAAATGGGATGCATGGAGACTCCTGGAAGGGGGGGGTGGGGTCGGAGGGACAGGGCTGGTGGGGATGGGTGGGCGGGATGGGTGGGGTCAGCCAGGGTTGGGATTTGTGTGTTCATCAAACTGGGCAGATCCTTAGCTAGAAGATTGCCCGAATCCGTGCAAACCCACAGCAGCCCACCCCTGAAATAAAAAATAAAAAGTGCAGGCAAAAAGAAAAAGAAGAGAAGAAAAATATAATAAAGAAAAAAGAAAATAGAAAAAAGGGACTTCCAACCTTCATCGCAAGTGGTATAAATGCATATAATAACTCTTCACTCTGTCTAAAGTTAAGCAAATATCTCTTCATCCCATATCCCATAAATTTATGGAGTTTTCTGCTGAGCATTTTCTGTACAATGGTATAGAAGAGGTCTGTAAAACTCCTGGCCCGTGGGCTGAATACATCACACACTGGCCACACACATGGCTGGTTTAGAAAAGGGGGGGGGGAAGTCCCAATATGTCATGTGATGCTGCCATGATGACGTGAGTTTAACACCCCTGATATAGAAGACAGATAGCAACAATTTGGTATGCTGTGGTCTCCATACAATCATCCACTCTCAATTTGGTTATCCTCTGAATATGTAAAGTTCAAGAATTTAGCAACAGGCATTGGTATTTCAAAGAATTCTGAGGTTTGAAAAACCATACACTGGGAAGGCATCAAGGTTGGAGAAAGAAGGTGTAATACAGAGGTGTCCTACCTTGGCAACTTTAAGACTTGTGGACTTCAACTCCCAGAATTCCCCAGCCTTCATGCTGGTCGGAGAATTCTAGGAGTTGAGGTTCATAAGTCTTAAAGTCGCCAAGGTTGAACATGCCTGGTAAAAAGTATTTGACAAATGTCAAGAGTTTAGGAGAGAGTGAAGGTTGAGATTTGATTCATTATTCCTTGAAGTAATTTCCATTAGGCTTCTTTCTATAACTAACCATAGTTTCTTGTTGGAAGGAGAAATAAGTTTCAAAATGTATTTTAAGTTCCAAAAAGAAAGTTGCATGAAGTTAAAACTATAAACCAGTATCTTTTGTTGTTGTTGTTAAGTTTTAAATAGAATTGCTTTACATAGAGGGGGAATAATTATTAAATCCCTCTTCAGAGAAACATAATTTATTTATTTTTCATTTAGTGGAATGATGTATAGCCCGTTCTTTAATAAATTTCTCAGAGCAGCTAGCATCTTTTAATATACAGTACAATAAAATTAAAAACTGCAAATCAAAGAGGTACAAAACAGATATTAATATTTAAGGAAGGGTAAAAATTGGTTGGGTTTATATTTATTCTAAATTCAATATACAAAATGAAAAAGAACTTTGTTAAAAAAAATATGCATTACTCCAAATATTGCAGTCTATTAAAAAGGAATTTATATATATATAAAAGCAAAATACCACTCATGCATCATCATGGAATCTCCAGAACTGTAAACCCTACAAACTTGAAATTTGGCATGTATGTTTCTCTTGGCTTCTAGGTGCTCGCTAAGAAAAGATTTTTCAAAATGACCATCAGATCATCAGTATTTTTTATACAGTATTATACTAACACGTCGATGCTAGGGAGTTAGGCATTCTACTTCCCCTTCCCACCTGAAAGGAACTCTGTTCCAACTGCCAGTTGCCTTATATGGGCATGGCCAGCATGTGACTCATCCAGCCTGCGGGTTGACCCGATCACATGATTTCGTAGCGAAGCAGGGGTGTCCAGCTAGTAAGTTATAAATTGCTTTAAATATATCTTACTCTCTACAATCTTTTAATCTTCTCCTGAAGTAGTACGCATACTCTAGACATTTGCACTCTTGTTTGGAGATTGTACAGTTGAGTTATATGCCAGAGCTGTGTCCTACAGTTTGCAAAACATATATTCCTTTTTTTAATTCACATTTTTCTATGTTATTTCCATCAACGGTGTATAGCTGACAGTATGTATTAAATTGCTTTTGATACATTTACTTGTTCTCAAAAGTTTTACTTTTAAGGCTATCATTCTAGCAAAGCTATTACAATAAATTACATGCACTTTAATATTTCATACACTGGATGGATGGTTTTGGTCCCTGAATTGTTACAATCTAATACTAGATGGTATCATTTAGAGGCAATAGCATCATCTACACAATTTTAAAGTATGTTTGATGTATTTCAGAGTTATGAATGACAAAATACAGGAAGTCATTGAGTCAAACATATTTTCTCTCAATAAAGACTGCGAGCCTGATTTTATCTAATTTGTGAGACATTAGCTGTTTATAAAATAGTCCAGAATGGAAGCAATCAGATTACCGCTTTCAGAGGATGTATGTGGATGTTTTTGAAAGAAAAGGAAAATCACCCAGAAATGCCAGTGAAAATTTATACAAAATGAAATTTGAAATAAACGCAGAGGCTTCTTAAATGCGACATCTGTGGGAAAAATTGAACTGGGCAAGATAAGAGTAGCAGAGATTTTCTGCAAGCTTTTGAAAGCTCCTTAAGTTTATTTTCCCTCTTGCAAAAATGTTTATGAAACTGCTTAGATAGAAGTAGGAGGTCACAGATCTATATACAACTGTCTGAAAGAGTGAACTATATTGCTTCAACCACATTTTTCATCCACCTTAGACATCTACGGAGATTCTAAGGCATCCAGGTCATAGTTGTCCCAAAAGTGCTTTTTCAAGAGGCAACTGGACTTTCTTGTTTTTCTTTGAAGACATTTCACTTCTCATCCAAGAAGCTGCTTCAGCTCTGATTTATGCTTGCAGACAGCTAGTCATTTGCATTCTTTAAAGAGAGTTATTGAGGCCACTTGCCGGTTTGTCTGTCCCCTCAGGCTGACACCCATTTGCACTAGTCAGGTGACCCTGAGGACAGAGTTAATTTCCAAGTGGCCTCAATGACTCTCTTTAAAGAATGCACATGACCAGCTGTCTGCAAGGAGCATAAGAGTAAGGTTCTACATTTAGGCAACAAAAACGAAATGCACAGGTACAGTATAGGTGGTACCTTGCTCAACAGTAGTAACTGTGAAAGGGATCTTGGAGTCCTAGTGGACAACCATTTACTGTAAATATGAGCCTGCAGTGTGCAGCAGCTGCCAAAAAAGCCAACACAGTTCTAGGCTGCATCAACAGAGGGATAGAATCAAGATCACGTGAAGTGTTAATACCACTTTATAATGCCTTGGTAAGGCCACACTTGGAATACTGCATTCGGTTTTGGTCACCACGATGTAGAAAAGATGTGGAGACTCTAGAAAGAGTGCAGAGAAGAGCAACAAAGATGATTCGGGGACTGGAGACTAAAACATATGGAGAACGGTTGCAGGAACTGGGTATGTCTAGTTTAATAGAAAGAAGGACTAGGGGAGACATGATTGCATTGTCCCAATATCTCAGGGGTTGCCACAAAGAAGAGGGAGTCAAACTATTCTCCAAGGCACCTGAGGGTAGAACAAGAAGCAATGGGTGGAAACTAATCAAGGAGAGAAGCAACTTAGAACTGAGGAGAAACTTCCTGACCATTAGAACAATTAATCAGTGGAACCACCTGCCTCCAGAAGTTGTGAATGCCCCAACACTGGAAGTCTTTAAGAAGATGTTGGATAGCCATTTGTCTGAAACGGTATAGGGTTTCCTGAGTACGCAGGGGGTTGGACTAGAAGACCTCCAAGGTCCCTTCCAACTCTGCTATTGTATTGTATTGTATTATATATCCTTCCATTCCCCACCATCCAGTCAGAGCTGAAGAAGCTTCTTGTATGAGAAGCGAAGCCTCTTCAAAGAAAAACAAGAAATTCCAGTTGCCTCTTGAAAAAATACCTTTGGGACATCCACCTTAGACCTTGATCTTGGTTCCCTCTTGATGGGTACATATAGCACAGCATGACTCAAGCACAAAAGCTGAAGATTTCAAAGAAGGAAGGGAAGGTCTATCAGCATTGCATATTGCACATTCATACCAGTGGTGGGATTTTTTTTTTTTTACTACAGGTTCTGTGGGTGTGGCTTGGTGGGTGTGGCTTGGTGGGCGTGGCAGGGGAAGGATACTGCAAAATCCCCATTTCTCCCCACCCCAGTAACCTGCGTTCCAGTTCCATTCTCCTGTTCAGGGCAACAAAAGAAGATCAACTGGGAAGCTGGGAGGCAGTGGGGGCGGGGCCAGCCTATTTGCTGGTTCTCTGAACTACTTAAAATTTCCACTACCGGTTCTCCAGAACCTGTCAGAACTGGCTGAATACCATATCTGATTTATACCTCTGTCCCACAGCAATCACCTCTGATTGCACTTTTTAACTATCCATGAGATGCCTATTTCTTCCCATCTCTTTCCTTCTCACATGGATGTTGTTTTTCAATCATTGAGTCATGTCTGACTCTTCATGACACAGTGCCATTTCAGCTGTTTATTACTGTTATTATTAATAATAATATAAAATACAAACATACCAAACAAAATAGTAGGAAACCTTTTGCAGAAAATGTGCAGTGTTCCAGCCTGAATCCCACATATTTCCTTCCTTTCTATACCTGTTAAGGCTGAAAGACCATCTAATTGCAACCACTAGCATCTAAAATAGAATGTTTGTTTGTTTGTTTGTATTTGTATCCCACCTTTATTAATTTTACAAATAGCTGAAGGTGGCGAACATATCCAATCCACTTTCTTCTTCCTACTTTTCCCATAACAATGACCCTGTGAGGTGGGTTTGCTGAGAGAGAGAGAGAGAGAGAGAGAGAGAGAGAGAGAGAGAGAGAGAGAGAGAGAGAGAGAGAGACCCAGTTGGTTTTCATGCCTAAGGCAGGACTTGAACTCATAATCTCCTGCTTTCTAGCTTGGCACCTTAACCATTAGACTAGACTAGACTGTCATGCCTGCAAGCCATCTTTTCTTTTGGACTTCAGACCTGCCACACTTTCTACTGTCTATTTTCTATTGTGGGAAAATGCAAGGGGGGATTATACGGATTTGCGTGATATATAGCCATAATAATATTCTTCTTAGAAAATCAAGGTCATCTTTGTCTCTGCACCTGGCCGGAGCTGGATGGATGGAAGCTGCCAGTGTGGCAGTGGAAGATTGAACCATGTGATAGACTTGTGGGTGTAGGGGCAAGATCTTGAACTTTCAACTGGGTGGGAAAACCTGGAAGCTTTCAGATTCGGGTTTTCCCAGATGTGTCAACATGGCTCTTTTAATAAATTGGAACTTTGAGGAATCCTTTGCCTCGGACTCTGATTTAATTTTGGTTGCTATTTGGAACCCTGACACTAGACTAGACTAGACTAGACTAGACTAGACTAAACTAAACTAAACTAAACTAAACTAAACTAAACTAAACTAAACTAAACTCTAACTAAAAGTTGGATTTTAGACAAAGTAAACACAAAAAAGGAAATATATGTTTTAAAAAATAGCCAAGATGTTTTATGCATGATACGGCATTGTACTATAAATCACATTTTTCCCTCTCTATCTTTTTGGGGGTGGGGAGAGTCCTCCAGATCGTAGCAATCACCATTTGTAAAAATTGTGCTTGGCTGTTCAGGAATGAGAGCAGCGAAGAGAAACTAAGAGGCTGCCTCCTACTTTAACATCTTATTAAAAGTCCCAATTTAACAGGCTGCTGATTATTGGTATTTCTTGTAATTGGTGAGTCCAAAGATAGAGACATTACATTAAATCATTTGGGTTCCTTCCTATCCAAGTGTTCCTGGGGCAGCGCACCAGAGGTTTCTCTGGCTTGACTTGCCGATGTCAGCAGAGGTCATATGGGGTGGGCAGGGGACGGAAGGAGGAGAAAAGAACATTTTTCTTCATGCATCAACTCCATGCATAGGTAATGATGAGATGGGTAATTGAAGGAGGGATCCTGCTGGGATAATGATTGGAGATGAAAGGCATTTTGCTCTGATTCAGATCAGGTATCAGTCTTGCAATATGAGTTCCTTTGTGGGGAAGAGAAGCAGGGATTAATTTTTTCCATCTGCAACAAAACAAAATTTGGGAAATTCTAATACTTGTGAAAAAATAAAATTGAAGGAGCGTTGAATTGAACAAAGCATAATGAGCTCACTTTCCCCTTGAGCTATAACCATACTGCTATGTTTTATTTTAATTAATATTTATCCCATCTTTCCATCAAAGATCTCAAGGTAATGTACCGTATTTTTCGGAGTATATGACGCACCTTTTTCCCTCAAAAAAGAGGCTGAAAATCTGGGTGTGTCTTATACACTGAATATAGCAAAAAAAATTGCCTACTGAAACCCCACGCCCTTTGCAAAAATGGCCGTGCATAACCTTTAAGAGGCTTGCAGAGTGCTCCTGGCTGCTGGGGAGGGCAAAAATGAGCAAAAAACAGGCCGCTTTTTGCTCTTTTTTGCCCCCACAGCCCCCAGAAGCACTCTATAAGCCTGCTAAAGGCTATACATGCCCTTTTTTTATGAAAAACTGGCCCATTTTTGTGAAAATCAGGTCATTTTTTGGGAGGTCTGCAGAGTGGGAACACTTTTTTTAAAATTTGCCTCTTCAAAATCTTGGTGCATCTTATACTCTGGTGTGTCTTATACTCCGAAAAATACGGTAGGTTTTTCATCATGTTAGGACTGAGACATTGATCATAGCAGCACAAGAGCAAGCACTAAACACCAGATCCATAAAAGCAGGGCTCTACCACACTAGACAGGACCAAAGGAGCAGGCTATGCAGAGACAGTCCAAAACATAGTGGCAGAGTGGAAGATGCCAGCAGGTACAGAATACATTGAACAACACAACTAAGTAGCTGGCGTTGTGTACAGGAACATCTGTACAGAATATGGGCTAGACCCTCTTAAGTCCAAACAGGAGAGCCCACAAAAGAGAGCTAAGATCCTACGGGATTTCCAGATCCAGATAGACTGGCAGGTATTGGCCAATCAATCAAGTATCGTGGTAGTAGGCAAATAGTAGATGTCAGAGTATGTAGAGTGCCACTATGTGAGACAACCCAGGAGCAAATACAGTAAACAGTTATTTAAATTGTGGTTTTATCTACAAAGAATATATACATACAAATACTTTTGTCAGACTTCAAACAAACAGCAATCAGCAATTACAGCACGGAAGCACACATGGAGAGAGAGATATGCCCGAACAGGGCCACTTCTTATTACAGGCTCTTAAAGTGATATCAGTCCCAAAACCTTACTGGCTCATTCCTAGCATTATATCATGGTAGCAGCTGGTCAGCTCTTAAATCATTACCCTGACAGTAGAAGCCAATGGTGGTGACTGATATAATGATGCCAAGTGGGAGTAACATCAGGAAGAAGGAGTATGAGAAGCTGGAGAAGAACTAGGACCTGAAGGAGGAACTAAAGAGGATGTGGAAAGTAAAGGCCAAAGAAGTCCCAGTGGTGGTAGGGAGGAGTACTTGAGGCTGTGACTCCTAAGCCAGGAGAGGGGCTCCAACTGATCCCAGAAACAACATCATTGCTCTCTATTGAGAAGAGTGCTAGGAATAGTTAAGATCTTTCACACAACTCTCAAACTCCCAGGCCTCTGGAAGAGGACCAGAGATAGAAGAAGACACCAACCACCCAGTGGTGGGATTCAATTTTTTTTTACTACCAGTCCTGTGGGCGTGGCAGGGGAAGGATACTGCAAAATCCCCATTCCCTCCCCACTCTCAAAATTTCCATTACTGGTTCTCCAGAACCTGTCAGAACTGGCTAAACACCAACTCTGCAGTTACCTATAAGAGTGAGAAGGGATTTTTTTTCAATACACATATGGACTTGATGCCCTTACAAATTCTGTAAGGAAGATAATCTGAGTGGCATTGATTTAATTCAGACCATCCAAGGAATATTGAAAACCGATGAACTTTTTGAACCTTATGTGAGTTTAGAACTTAGAATAACTTTATTTGAATGTACACTTATCAGCATACATTAAAATGAAATTCTGTTGCATATAGCTCTCAAAGAGTCGAAGAGTTCAAATCTTTTCATGTTATATTCAACTTTGTTTAATACACACATCCTTTTCGACATGCAGACACTTTTGGTTGAATTTTTAATACGGTTTGAAGGAGAACTGGGCAATCCACATATTGCACATGAGGGTGATTTCATGTATAAAATGTTCACTGGTCTACATTTTCCAGCACCAGGATGATAAGGACTTTTAATAATGCTTGTTTCAAAAAAAAACATGCATAAAGATTCAAGGACATATTTTTTTTCCAGACTGTGATATATTTATGGAGGTGGTCACTGGAGAATTCATCTTCTTGACAACATCTTCTCCTATGACCCTCCTCTGCTGAAGGAGGAGCTGGAGATACATGACTGGTATGCAGAGGTTGTAGAGGGTGAGATTTTAATTTGCTCAAGTATCCAAGACAACTGAGGCTTTCAAATGTCTTCATAAACAAGGCAGAAAAAAACCTTGAGAACTGAAGAGGCATAAAATGCAAGAAAACCACAATCCTTAATTCACCTCCTCCAACCTTGGAAATCCTGGGGAAGGTGAGATTAGGAAGTTTTAAAAAGAGGGAGAGATGGACATGCAAAACTATTTGTCAGAGTGCACACAGCTTTAATATGTGAGAAGCCCAGAAGCAATAATAGCAAACACAGCTTTGTAATAAATAGTGTTTTTTATCTACAAAAAAATAAATACTATATATACACCAGTGGTGGGATTCATTTTTTTTTTACTACCAGTCTTGTGGGCGTGGCCTGGTGGGCGTGACATGGCCTGGTGGGCATGGCCTGACTTGGTGGGCATGGCGGTGGAAGGATACTGTAAAATCTCCATTCCCTCCCTACTCCAGGGAAAGATTACTGCAAAATCCCCATTCCCTCCTGATCATCTGGGACTCAGGAGGCAGAGAATAGATAGGGGAAGGGGCAGGCAGAGGTGGTATTTATTGGTTCTCTGAACTACTCAAAATTTCTACTACTGGTTCTCCAGAAATGGTCAGAACCTGCTGAATACCACCCCTGACATACATGTACTATAGGCAGATGTCAAAAAATCAGCAAATTACAGCAGGGAAGAACACACAGTGAGAGAGAGACACCCTAACAGGGCCTCTTATTATTATACAGGCTCTTAAAGGAATAACAGCTAAAAACCTTGCTGACTCATTTCCATCATTACATCATTGCATCATTGCCGCAACTGGCCAGCTCTTAAATCACTACCCTGACACTATTTCTGTTCTTTTTAGCAATCTGCGATTGAAAGTATTTTTCTCTTTAGATTCCGTTATACCTTCTGTGAACAGGTAGTCCTTGACTTACAATTGTTTGTTTAGCAACCATTCAAAGGTACAACAGCACTGGAAAAAACTAACTTACATCCAGTCCTTGTACTTGTGATGGTACAGCATCCTCATGGTCACATAATCAAAAATTGAGTGCTTGGCAACTGGAATGTACTTTTGACAATTGCACTGTAGCACAATTGCACGCTCGATTTGATCGCCATTTGCAACCTTCTCAGCAGATTCCAACAAGCAAAGTCAATGTAGGAAGCCAGATTCGCTTAACCACCTGCAGTGATTTGCTTAACAACTGTAGCAAAAAGGTTAAAACTCATTTAACAACTGCCTTGCTTAACAACGGAAATGTTGGGTTCAATTGTGGTCATAAATTGAAGAATACATGTAATTGAGGAATACCACAATTTCGACTTATATGATTAGTTCATTTAATAACTTTTCTAAATTGTTACATTATTCCTGGAATGGATAATATTACATTTGGGAGGCAACGAAGATTAGCCAGGGAGGCGGTGGCTCAGTGGCTAAGACACTGAGCTTGTCGATCAGAAAGGTCAGCAATTTGGTGGTTCGAATCCCTAGCGCTGCATAACGGAGTGAGCTCCCGTTACTTGTCCCAGCTTCTGCCAACCTAGCAGTTTGAAAGCATGAAAAAATGCAAGTAGAAAAATAGGGACCATCTTTGGTGCGAAGGTAACAGCGTTCTGTGTGCCTTAGGTATTTAGTCATGCCAGCCACATGACCATGGAGACGTCTTCGGACAGCACTGGCTCTTCGGCTTTGAAACGGAGATGAGCATTTCTATTTATGACTATAACCTTGTTGCTTGTATCCTTGCAATTTATATTGTTTTATTTAGTTTCTTAGTATGATTTTGATTGCTTATTTAGTATCCTATGACTATCACTAAGTGTTATATCTCACGATTCATGTTGAATGTATTTATGATGAGTATGGTCATGATTTATCACTTATATCTTTTATGTACACTGAGAACTTATGTATCGAACACAAATTCCTTGTGTGTCCAATCACATTTGGCCAATAAAGAATTCTATTTTAAAATGGATAGACTTCAAAATCTCACTTCCAAATTTTGACAGTAGAAGGTTAGGTTTGATCTAAGTGTAAGGTTACTCACTGGCAATGTCTTTGCAAAGCAAAAGAGGGAACAGTATTCATTCTTTTTTTTAAAAATCAACAACACTTTGCTTTTGCCCTTAAAATACAAAATCGATTGGCTCAATAGAACTCTACAAATAGTTTTACTCTTGATAACAGATAATACACCAGAGAACCAAGCACACACAAGCATCTCTGACAAAAATGTGAATAGACAATCATAAATTTTCCAGAATGCCTGTCTACTACACACGTTGTTGTATTAATTACTCCACCCCCCCCCACCCCCCGTGGATCTGTTTAATGCAAAGTTTAATATTCTGGATATGTCCTGAAGGGAAATACTTCTGTATAGTGAGTAATTTTTTTAAACAATAAATAAGACAAATCTCTTGCATATCAATGAACCTTTGGAAGACTACTATTTGGTGGGGGTAAAGCCTTCTCCATTTTGTTATGTTACATTTCGAGTGAATAAGTTGTTGCACTGTAGATACAGGTAGTTCTCAACCTATGACCCCAATTGTGCCCAAAATGTATGTAGCTAGATGAGATAGTAAGCCTTGGTAAGGCCACACTTGGAATACTGCATTCAGTTTTGGTCACCATGATGTAGAAAAGATATGGAGACTCTAGAAAGAGTGCAGAGAAGATGATTAGGGGGCTGGAGACTAAAGCATATGTTGAACGGTTGCAGGAAGTGGGTATGCCTAGTTTAATAGAAAGAAGGACTAAGGGAGACACGATAGCAGTCTTCCAATATCTCAGGGGTTGCCACAAAGAAGAGAGAGTCAAACTATTCTCCAAGGCACCTGAGGGTAGAACAAGAAGCAATGGGTGGAAACTAATCAAGGAGAGAAGCAACTTAGAACTGAGGAGAAATTTCCTGACAGTTAGAACAATTAATCAGGGGAACAGCTTACCTCCAGAAGTTGTGAATGCCCCAACACTGGAAGCCTTTAAGAAGATGTTGGATAGGCATTTATCTGAAATGGTATAGGGTTTCCTGCCTAGGCAGGGGGTTGGATTAGAAGACCTCCAGGGTCCCTTCCAAGTCTGCTATTGTATTATTGTATAGTTGTTAAGTGAACTATGTTCAATTTTATGACCTTTCTTACCACTGTTGTTAAGTGAATCACTCCACTGTTCAGTGCGTAACACGGTGGCTAAGTGAATCTGGCTTCCCCATTGAATTTGCTTGTCAGAAGATCTCAAAAGTTGACCACATAACCCCAGGATACTATAACTGTCACAAATATGAAATGGTTGCTAAGCATCTGAAGTGTGATCATGTGACCATGGGGCAACAGTCGTAAGTGTGAAAAATGCTCATAAGTCACTTTTTCCAGGGCTGTTGTAACTTTGATGTCACTAAAGGAGCTGTCGTAAGTTGAGAACTACCTGTATTTGAATAGTTGCAAAGGCTTGTGAATACGGACATTCTGCTCGAGGTTACCTGGAACAATTCCTATAGCTGGTCTTTCAGAAGGCTAGGCTGTGTTTGTTTCTATTCCCAGGTATTTCCCCCATCTGCACTGTCCCTTTCAACATTGCAGTGGATGGCATGATAATGTTGGTTATGTTGACTGCTTTCATTCATTGTGTTTTATATCCCAGAATAATTTTTTGCTTTGATTTTCTCGTACCTTCCCCAAAATCTGTTAGGATTGGAGGGTGGAGGGGAAGGGATATTCCATAAATAAAATTAAATGTGGGGTCTGCTGTAGTCTGGACTGAAAAGATAATATTTAAATAAGGGAAAGTTCTGGGTTGATAAGCACCCCTAACATCTACAACTGGCCAGCAATGTAAGCTTGTCAGAAATCCACATGTGTATGTTATTTGGCATCTCTTTTTCCAAACCCTTTCCTGCCTCTCTTGCTTATTTTTGGGGGGTAGAGGGGGGGGGGAGAAGGTCTGTTGTAACTTTGGTTGCAAGTCAAGAACTACTCAAATGATGCGACTATTTTGGCAATGTTAGCAAAAGGGAGAGCTTGCAAAATAGAGCAATGCCATAAAGTCCCATCCATAAAATGTTCTCTACCAATAAAGGAGAATGTTTGTAACTCAGGGTTGAAATGAGGGATCCTTGGTGCTCTCTGAGTTGGCTTAGTTTTCTTGCAGATGCTTCATTACCTAAACTAGGAAACTTCATAATGTGCTGATGACCGTACCTAGTTTGGTCTGCAAGAAGGGCGCATGTGCGGAAGGCACGCAAGAAAGCAAAGCACTTGCATGGAAGGCCCGGCGCCTGCACCAAAGGCGCACATGTGCCCACTTCGCAGTAAACCAGTAGTAATGAAATGTACAACCCACCACTGCTTGTAACACTTCTGAAATAACAGTAGGCTCACACAAGACATAAAACAGGCAAGATGAACCTGATACCCTCCAGATATATTGGATTCCTTCATAGTCAGAAACTCTAGGATATCATGTTTTGGCCTTTAGAACAGCCTAATCAATATGTGCTGTTGAGTTTCAGCCCCATTTTTTCAATTCATTCTAAATCTGATATTAATACCTATATTTTTATCAATTGGTATGTGTTTGTGTTTTACTGACAAACCATTAAAAAAAAAACCCCAGCAAAGATCAATATTTGTCGCTGTGTACAATGTGCCTTCAGCAGCATGCTTTTGTATGCAGTTTTCATTAATATATGCTGTAAT
Source organism: Natrix helvetica (assembly GCF_964273705.1). NCBI lineage: Eukaryota > Metazoa > Chordata > Lepidosauria > Squamata > Natricidae > Natrix > Natrix helvetica. Next base: position 12,815,124 of record NC_138552.1, read on the forward strand.
ATAATTATATTTTATAATGCAGGTAAGATTCTGCTATGGACCAGTGGCTTTTAAGCATCATTCCATAATATATGACATTGTATCCAGCTTTCTAAATTAGAAATGATAAGAAATGCAGTTTAAGAGCCATTCTTCAAATTATAGTTAATTTGAAAGCTCTTTCTTTCAAGATGTAGAAGAAAACACAATGATGGGAGAAATATTTTAAATCAGTCTCATATTATGCTTTTGTTTGCTTCACCGTTGGAGGAGCATATTTAATCATCTTTTAATTTTGTTCTAATTTATTTGTTTCTAGTTTGAGTCCATTTAAACAGTATTTTATTGAAAATAAGAAAGAAGCTATTTTTAAAAAAAAAATGTTAGTTAAAAAAACAGTGGAAATATTAAAACTTGGAGTATATAAGGCAGAGGAGAAGCAATAGAAATCTCATAAGAAGAAACTTATCTATTGTATTATAAAATTCTTCCATATTAATGATAGCACAACCATCAAATTCTATGTTTAGAAGGCAAAAAAGGAACATTGTGTTTATTGAGACCTACCCACTTGAATTTTCTGCTAACCCAGTAAAAAGGGACATTTTAGCACAAAGTGTTATAGTGTTGTGGCCTGCCAGTGGCCAACGGATCTGGTAGCACATTCAGACAGTGAGGAGTTTGGGGAGGAACATGGGTCAGTCTTGGAGTCTGGGGAAGGCTCTGACGAGGGCTCTGCATCAGAGGCAGAGATGGGGCCAGGGCCGTCTGACAGTTATCAACTGTCTTCGGAGTCAGAGATGAGTGGGGCAGAAGAACAGCTGGAGCCTGTTTCCAATGTGCGCATGCACAGAGCTGCCAGGAGAAGGGAACAGCTGAGGAACAAGGGTCGACTTGGGAGTAAAGCCACAGGGGTTTGTTTTTGTTTTGTTTTTGTTTTGTTTTTGTTTTGTTTTTATTGGATTTATATGCCGCCCTTCTCCCAAAGGACTCAGGGCGGCGTACAACATTAAAAAACACACATCCCAAAAGTTAAAAAGAAATTAAATACATCTCCCCCCCCCCCCCAAAAAAACCCCAAATTTATAAGACCATACATTTAAAAATGAGTTAAAATTAAAATTAACAGGCCAGGCCAGCTTGCTGGAAAAGCCAACTTTTTAGGGCGCGTCGGAAGGACCGGAGGTAAGGGATTATGCGAAGCTCCGGGGGCAGCTCATTCCAGAGGGAAGGCACTCCCACAGAGAAGGCTCTCCCCCTGGGGGTCACCAGCTGACACTGTCTGGCCGACGGCACCCTGAGGAGGCCAACTCTGTAGGATCGTACTGGATGGTGGGAGGCTACTGGTGGCAGTAGGTGGTCTCGCAGGTACCCTGGGCCTAAGCCATGGAGCGCTTTAAAGGTCATAATTAATACCTTGAATCGCACCTGGAAAACAACCGGCAACCAGTGCAGGCCGCCTAAAAGGGGTGTAACATGGGAGCACCTATGTACCCCCATGACAACCCGCGCGGCCACATTCTGGACCAGCTGAAGCCTCTGGGTGCTCTTCAAGGGAAGCCCCATGTAGAGAGCATTGCAGTAGTCCAGGCAAGAAAGGATGAGGGCATGAGTGACTGTGCACAGTGCATCCCGATCCAGGAAGGGGCGCAACTGACGTACCAGGCGAACCTGGTAAAAGGCCCCCCTGGTCATGGCCGTCAGGTGTTCTTCTAAACTAAGCTGTGTATCCAGGAGGACTCCCAGATTGCAAGCCTTCTCTGAGGGGGCTAAAATTTCTCCCCCTATTTCTCAAAGATGGAACAAGATGTACAAATCAGGATGACGGAAACCACAGCCACTCAGTCTTGGAGGGCTTGAGTTTGATGGACTGTGGACAGTGAATGTCTCCTTCCATAGTGAATAAAGAGAAAGGGGAGGGGAGTTTGAAGGAAACAATTAGTTCAATTCATTAGAGTGAAGATCTGTTCCTGACTTCTTGCCAAGTATTGTCTGCTACAGAGTGGGGCTTGGAAGATATCAGCTTGGCAGCTCTCCAAGCCTGATTCAAATCTCTAGTTGTGAAATCTGCTGAAAGACTATTGGCCGGGTCTTTCCTGGAGATGAATTCATTTTAAACTAAATAAAAGGGGTTTTATTGAGATGCAGAATCGGCTTCATGTTTGGGTGAAGCCAAGGTCAGAACACAAAGGATGTTTCTTTCCATGCCACAATATATATATATTTTCCTCCGAATTGTAAAATTATCGAGTCTAGTCTCACGCTCAACATCTTCTTCAGGACTGACCATGAGCTTCTACAATTTTAAGCAGGACAATGCTTAAAATTGTCTCACAACAATGATATCTGGTTTGTTACTGCCGAAAACCACTGCATGGTGGTGTTGGGGAATTTCAGAATTCAGTCTCATTAAAACGAAAAGGAAGAAAAGAACTACAGGCAATTGCCAGTTGGAAAGTTGAAAGGTGAAACTAATTTTGCCTGCTTTCCTAGTTTCAGTTTAACCTTCTTGTTGATGGCATGACCTTTCTACCTGAATTCTATTCACTCTTCAAAAGTAAAGTTACAAGCACTAGAGTCTTGCCATTCGGATGGATAACATGGGATTTCCCAGAAAGGTATGAAATAATTGGATAGGAAAAATAAAACTACTGATTCTGCAAGACTACAAAACTGACTTTAAATATGTCCTTGCTCTTAAATTGTATTTGTTCCTTATAGAAAGAGCTGCAGGGCAGAAACAAGAATGGAATTGAGGTTATGATGCTTACTCGTTTTGCTTAAAGGATCAGAGCAGGAAATGCATACAATCCCGTTCTAGCCTGTTATATGGGAAGTCTTCAATTCATGATTGTAATTGAACCTGGAATCATGCTTGTAAGTCAGGTCATTAAGCAGATCATCATGCCACCACACCTGATTTTTACAACCTGTTTTGTAGCATTTGTTAAGTGAAACATCACGATTGTTAAGTGAGGATGAGGCCGTTGTTCGCAAAATGTTAATTGCAGTCATGTGACTGTTGGACACAGCAAACAACTATAACTGTGGCCAATTGCCAACCCCCTCTCAGGATAACAGAGTTGGAAAGGACCCTGGTGGTTTTCTAGTTCAATTACCTGACCAAGCAGAACATTCTATATCATTTCAGACAAATGGTTGTCCAATCCCTCTTAAAAGCCTCCAGTGTTGGAGTACCAACAACTTCTGTAGGAAAGTTGTTCCACTGATTAATTGTTTTAACTGTCAGGAAGTTTCTCCTTAGTTCTAGGTTGCTTCTCTCCTTGATTAGTTTCCACCCATTGCTTTTTGTTCTACCCTCAGGTGCCTTGGAAAATAGCTTGACTCCCTCTTCTTTGTGGCAACCCCTGAGATATCGGAAGACTGCTATCATGTCTCCCCTAGTCCTTCTTTCTATTAAACTAGACATACCCACTTCCTGCAACCGTTCTTCATATGTTTTAGTCTCCAGTCCCCTAATCATCAGTGTTGCTCTTTGCACTCTTTCTAGAGTCAGAAATATGATCATATGAATGCAGGAAGAAGATGAAACTTTATTGGAACTTTGAATCTAGGTGGTATATAGTCTTGGAGAGGTTCGTTGAACATTTGAACAGTCTCCAAATGATTGGGCATAAGTTGAGGACTACCTGTAATATCATTCCTACCTAAGAAGATTTTGAACTTTTGTCCTGGCACGGACTACCTGGGATTCAAGTCATCTCTTTTTTTTTTTTCTGTCACGTCCAAAATCCCTCAGCCCAAGTTTAGATGAGGTAGTGCCCTTAATCAATTTTAAAGTAGTAATCTGAAAAGGTGGCAGAATGTGGCTTTTTTTGCTGACCAAAGTTACATGGGCTGCTGTTGCCTGAATAACAGATAACAGAATTGGAAGGGACTTTGGGGGTCTTCTAGTCCAACTCCCTGCTCAAGCAGGTACCCCAATATCATTCTAGGAAAAAAAAGACTGTCTAATCTCTTCTTAAAAACCTCCAGTGATAGAAACACCCATAACTTCTGGAGGTCCTTCCAGAAGAACTGGTCCCTACAGTTGTTAATGGAAGTTCACAGCTGATTGCCTATCTTTGTCATAAGATCTTCTTGCTTCCAGGCCAACCTTGCTGAGATGGTATTACTCATGAATCTTTACTATTTATGAGCCATGGTGGCACAGTGATTAGAATGTAGTATTGCAGGCTAATTCTGCCGGGTGCAGGCTACCTGCAATTTGGTAGCTCAAATCTCACCAGGCTCAAAGTTGACTCAGCCTTCCATCCTTCCAAGGTGGGTAAAATGAGGAGCCAGATTGTTGGGGGCAAGAGGCTGACTCTGCAAACTGTTTAGAAAGTGCTGTAAAGCATTGTGAAGCTGTATGTAAGTCTAAGTGCTATTGCTATTTAGACTTGGTATTGCTAACTGAATTTGGAGAAAAAGGTGATGAAATCTGAGGCTCAGTAGCTGAGAAGAAAGGCAAATAAGACAATCAGAATTGGTAGGACTATCTAAACTTGTACCTGATATGGGGGAAAAAAGTTAATTCTCCTTCTGCTATAATAACTAATGAAACTGAGAAACAGCAGGACAGATAAAAGCAAGGAGTTTGACAGAGAGTGTTCAGTTAATTCTGGAATTTGCATTCACAGGCTATAACTCTGGACAGCAACAATGTGGGCAGATATAAATGAATTGATGGATACACTGCATGACATTGTCAATATTGGCACCTAGTGATCACACAGATGGGTTTTCTCCAAGGCAATCTGTCCCTAATCTGGTCCTTCAGATCTTCCAACTGTGTCTCCATGACCACTGTATGTCAGGGTTCCAAACAGCATCCAAAAGTAAATCAGAGTCCAAGGCAAAGTATTGCTCAAAGTAACAATTTATTAAGAGAGACATGTTGGCACATCTGGGAAAACCCGAACCTGAAAGCTTCCCAGTTTTCCCCACCCAGTTGAAAGTTCAAGATCTTGCTCCCACACCCACAAGTCCATCGCATGGTCCAATCTTCCACTGCCTTGCTGGCAGTTCCACCCATCCAGTTCCGGTCAGGTGCAGAGGTGCAAAGACAAAGGATGACCTTGGCTTTTGAGAAAGAATGTTGTTATGGCTACATACATCTAACTCCCTACAAGCCCACTTCCCATTTTCCTACCATAGAAAATGCATAGTAGAATAATAGAAAGTGTGGCAGGCCAAAGATCCAAAAGAAAAAATGATTGTAGGTCTGACACTGTAATTGAGTTAATCTAGCTACTGATTGTTCTCTTCTTTTTCCTTCCATCTTTCCTAGAACTATAGACTTATACTAGGAGAACTAGGTCTATGCATTATGTGTCTGAAATGGGATAATTTGAGCCTGGTCATTTGTTGTCTTGAATGAGCACTCTGGGTTGATTTGTTTGATTTGTTTTCAAGGCTATCCATGGGATTTTCAAGACTCTTCTCCAACACCAAGGTTTAAAAGTGTAGTCTTTCTATTCAGAATAATGGAAGGGACCTTGGAGTTTTCTAGTCCAAGCCCTTGCTCAAGCAGGAAATCCTATACCACTTCAGATGGTCCATCCAATCTCTTCTTAAAGACCTCCAAAGAGGGAGCACCCAGAACCTCTGGAAAGAAGTCTAGAAAGAGTGCAGAGAAGAGCAACAAAGATGATGAGGGGACTGGAGGCTAAAACATATAAAGAACAGTTGCTGGAATTGAATATGTTTAGTTTGATGAAAGGAAGGGCTAGGGGTGACATGATAGCAATGTTGCAATATCTCAGGGGTTGCCACAAAGGAGAGGGAGTCAAACTTTCCTCCAAAGCACCCGAGGGCAGGACAAGAAGCAATGGGTGGAAACTAATCAAGGAGAGAAGCAACTTAGAACTAAGGAGAAGTTTCCTGACAGTGAGAACAATTAATCAGTGGAACAACTTGCCTCCAGAAGCTGTGGGTTCTGCATCACTGGAAGTCTTTAAGAAGATATTTCCTTTGTCTGAAATGGTATAGTGTTTCCTGCCTATGCACGAGGTTGGACTGGAAGACCTCCAAGGTACATTCCAACTCTGCAATTCAATTCTATTCAAGTACCACTGTTTAATTATTCTCACTGTCAGGAAATTTCTCCTTAGTTCTAGGTTGGTTCTCTCCTTGATTAGTGTCCATTCATTGCTTCTGTGCTTTGGAAAACAGGTTGACCCATTCTTCCTTGAGGAAGCCCCTTAGATATTGGAACACTGTGATCATGTCAACCCCCAACCCTCTTCTTTTCATTAAACTAGACATCATTCTTTATCTGTTTTAGACTCCAGTCTAACTTCTTCAAAGTTCAACTTTCAATTCTATTGACAAATTAGTAGAAAGAAAAATAATGCTGTTTACGTAGGGTGAAAGCTACTCTTGTATAGGTATTGGGGGAAACTAGAGAAATCCCAATTTATGTCTTTTGTTAGCCACAGGCTCACTGGGTGGTTCTGAATGGCTTACTTACTGTGTAAGTAACTTGCCCCACACCGTAAGCAAGCCAAATTACCTCACTGGTTGTCACTGTGAAAGCTTCCATGACCTGTGACATAAAATGGAATAAATAAACTTACAAAAGTGAAGAATGCTGCAACCTGCAGCATTAGTATCTCATTGGCAACTATGAGGAAGACAATGGTGGATGATGTAGTTAATCCGTCAGAGCTGCTCTTTGGTCCCCACATTTCATGTTTAATTCATATTTTTATACATTTATTGCTACAGAGATGTTTTGCTAAATGTCAGGGCAATGATTAGCTGCCCCGGAAATTAGTTCTTTGGGACTCAGAGACAATGAACAAACCAGTAAATAAATCTTAGGTTTTATTATTAATTCGAGCAAAAAGATTTACAAGTATAATATAAAAAGGCATACATATCAAGCAAGATGAAATGTAAATCTCTTGCAAGCGGTTAGATGTTCCTTAATAATGATAGTAGAGATACCCCAACAATGGCCACTTTTCATAGTGCTAGTTTCTGTGCAAAGGCCACTGGCGCCATATTTAAACCTGGCCCTGTTTAAACCTGCTTCGGTGGTCATGAACAGTGGTGAGTTTCAAAAATGTTTGCTACCCCTTTGGTGGGTGTGGCTAGGTTGGGGGGGGCATGTGACTGAGTAGGCGTGGTCATCTTGATGTCACTGACGCCCACATCCAGTCAGTCACATGACCCTCCACCAAGCCACACCCACAGGAAAAAAGGTGGATTTTGGGGGGATTTCTACCTATCTACCCCTGCCCTCCCTTTGACAGTTGCCTCTCTTTCCCCTCCTTTAGCAACCCCGCCCCTAGATCCACTTCCTCTCCCACTACTGCCTCTTTGTTCAGGCTACTTACCTTCTGTGGTGGCTGGTCCAGAATCCGGAAGGCAAGCTGACCAGAGTTTTTGGCAGCCCCCAGCCAGCTGCCACTTCTGGGAAGCGGCTGGCTGGCAAACAGTGATGGGTTCCACCACATGGCCAGGCGTCCATCACATGAATATGCTTGGCGGAGCATCGCACAGGTGCCGTACGCTCCGTGCACATGCATGGAAGCCCCCCAAACCTCAAATACCAGTAAGGAGCGTGGACGGGCCGGTGGGCCCTCTGGAGCACTGTACCGGAATGGTACCTGGTGCTCCTGCCAGACACTGGTATGCCCGTACCGGGGCGTACTGGTCGTAACTCACCACTGCTGGCAAAGTACCCTCCCAGCCTTTTTGAAAGCACTTTGCAAAGTGGCTCTCAAAGAGGAGGCGGCTGGTGGCCAGCTGGCGAAAAGTCATCCGGTCGATGAAAAAGCTGCTGCCGTCACCACCATGTGCTTCGTGCATGTGCATCCCATTGCCTTGCAAGCCCACTTGGTTCTGAAGGAGAAGCTTCTTGGATGAGAAGGGAAACGTCTTCCAGGAAAAACAAAGTCCAGTTATCTTTTGAAAAGCCATAATCTGGATGTCTGAGAATTTCTGTAGACATCACTTAAAAGTTTGAGACTTAAATATACGAGGCTTTGCCGCTTTTCCTTTATTCAGCCTTCCTTTATTCCTGTATTAATACAATACAATACAATAGCAGAGTTGGAAGGGACCTTGGAGGTCTTCTAGTCCAACCCCCCGCCTAGGCAGGAAACCCTGTACAGTTTCAGACAAATGGCTATCCAACATCTTCTTAAAGACTTCCAGTGTTGGGGCATTCACAACTTCTGGAGGCAAGCGGTTCCACTGATTAATTGTTCTAACTGTCAGGAAGTTTCTCCTCAGTTCTAAGTTGCTTCTCTCCTTGATTAGTTGCCACCCATTGCTTCTTGTTCTACCCTCAGGTGCCTTGGAGAATAGCTTGACTCCCTCTTCTTTGTGGCAACCCCTGAGATATTGGAACATTGCTGTCATGTCTCCCCTAGTCCTTCTTTTCATTAAACTAGACATACCCAGTTCCTGCAACCATTCTTCATATGTTTTAGTCTCCAGTCCCCTAATCATGTTTGTTGCTCTTCAGCCTTCTCCCTTCTCCTTTATTCGGAGCGAAGAGTGAAAGACAAACACCTTAGCTCAGAATGAGCGCTAAAGTTCTTAATATGGAGGAGAAATCAAAACTCCTTGTAATAGTCTTCCATACTGCCAGCATAAGAGGAACAGCAAACAATGAATCATTAATTTCCAAGACTATTGTGTTGATCTGTTTATCCAAACGTTAATGTGTTTGTACTTTCCCTTCTCTTGCCAAGAATGTTTAGCCCTGTGCTAAGAAAAAGGATTAAAGAAAATATATCGAACAGATTAAGTCTATTATGGGAAGCAGACGGTGAATTCGGTCATGCAAGCGAGCTCCATTCTCAACTTCTGTATGTTCCTCAGTCATCTGCAGATAAGAACTTTCCAAAAATGGTCAGTGTTTATACTTGTTCTATACAATTATGAGGGGCGTGGTGGCTCAGTGGCCAAGACGCTGAGCTTGGCAATCAGAAAGTTTGGCAGTTCAGCGGTTCAAATCCCTAGCGCCGCCTTACAGAGTGAGCTCCCGTTACTTGTCCCAGCTTCTGCCAACCTAGCAGTTCAAAAGCACGTAATTCTTTCGTGTAGAAATTCAAGTAGAAAAATAGGGACCTCTTTGGTGGGAAGGTAACAGCGTTCCACACCCCTTTGGCTTTTAGTCATTCTGGCCACATGACCACGGAGACGTCTTCGGACAGCGCTGGTTCTTCAGCTTTGAAACAGAGATGAGCACCGCCCCCTAGAGTCAGGAACGACTAGCACATATGTGAGAGGGGAACCTTTACCTTTTTATATAATTGAAAACCTTCTAATAACATACTGTTATTGGGCTACTGATTGCAAAGCCAGAAACTGCAGACAATTTGGACAATCTTAGTGTACAAATTTAAAGGAACAACTGACACTTAAGATGCAATTGCTTGAATTATCGCTTCTCTAACTGCGGTGCACAACCATCTGGGTAAAAAAACAACAACTGGTGATGAAATTTTTCTCTTTCATAAGAAATAGAACTATTAAGTAAGTACAAATACTGGGCCAAAAGCTATATTGTCAAGCTTTATTTTATTTTTCACACTTTAGCAGTTATTCTTTCAGCAAGATTTCACTGTATCATGATAACAAACAAACTGTATGCCAAGGATATAAGGAGGCCAATAACTCTACAATGAAGAACTATATATATATATGTGTGTGTGTGTGTGTGTGTGTGTGTGTGTGTGTGTGTGTATGTATGTATGTATGTATGTATGTATGTATGTGTGTGTGTTACAACCCCTGGTATGCCCAAATATGGGAGGAAGCTCACTACTCCCTCTTTCTGTCATTTGGCTCATCACAGAAAACCATCCAGACAGAAACCCATATTTTTATTTTTAATGTTGCCTTTTTATATTTGTGTTGTGTTTGTGCTGATAAATAAATAAAGGGAGACTAGTATGGATCCATTTCAAGCTATTTAGCTCTCATCAGCTAGCCATACCCTTACTGGGATTCGAACCAGGGCTGTATTGCATATTAGGCCGATGTAATTGCCACTAAGCCACAGGCTCTCTTCCTTATCAGCAAGGCCAGGGAAATAGGTATGTATTTGTGTTACAACCCCTGGTATGCCCAAATATGGGAGGGAGCTCACTACTCCCTCTTTCTGTCATTCGGCTCATTACAGAAAACCATCCAGACAGAAAGGGTATGGCTAGCTGATGAGAGCTAAACAGCTTGAAATGGATCCATACTAGTCTCCCTTTATTTATTTATCAGCACAAACACAACATAAATATAAAAAGGCAACATTAAAAATAAAAATATGGGTTTCTGTCTGGATGGTTTTCTGTGATGAGCCAAATGACAGAAAGAGGGAGTAGTGAGCTCCCTCCCATATTTGGGCATACCAGGGGTTGTAACACAAATACATACCTATTTCCCTGGCCTTGCTGATAAGGAAGAGAGCCTGTGGCTTAGTGGCAATTACATCGGCCTAATATGCAATACAGCTCTGGTTCGAATCCCAGTAAAGGTATGGCTAGCTGATGAGAGCTAAATAGCTTGAAATGGATCCATACTAGTCTCCCTTTATTTATTTATCAGCATAAACACAACACAACACAACACACACACACACACACACACACACACACACATATATAATTTTATTTTCAGACAAACACAAACACACACATATAACAAAAGCCTCTTCAATTACACACAGTGTGTCAATTGGTTACAAAATATTTCTGTGTCCTTTCCATAGTCCTCACTTGAATTTTATCAAAATTCACATATTAACAATCAAGATATCTTTGTATACATTGTTATTATGCTTCCTCCTATTCTAAGTCATTCAATCATTTTAGCCTTGATAACATTCTCTAATAACTTCCAATTCCATGTTTTTTCCCATTATTAGTATCATCAACCTAATATACATGTATACAAATTGTTATAATTATTAAACATCCATTAAGCCCAGCTATTATTACATCCTTTCAACATAAGGCATATCAAATTTGAAGTACATTTATATTATAACATTTTATTACATTATCCTGAAATCATCCAATGATATTACATCTTTATATTCTATTCTTTATAAAATTGTTTAACTTTTATAAAAAGGCTTTTCAACATCATCTCCAAATCCTCACTTACAGCATTGTATAAAATTTCATATCATCAGTCTAGTATATATAAATGCTTTGTTATCATTATTAATCATTTATTTAACTATAGCTATTATTACGTTGTACATAGCACTCAAAATTTAACTACATTTAGCTAAAATTTATTGTGACATTTCATTTCATCATTCTGTATCTTTCCAGAGATAGTGTAGTCCACTATGTCTTGCCATTTGTAAAGTCTGTATTCTAAATGTTCTCTTGATAAGTCTTATGTGGACTTCTCCTAAGAACTTGTTCTTCATTATAAGAATTTGAAACCCTTTGTCTGCTCTTTTTATCAGCTTCACTTTTGTTATCATTAGTGCTTTTGCTGAGATTGCTCTCATTATTTCTGCCAAATTTTCTCTGCTTTCTTCATCTATTTTCTGACATCCGAAATGAAGATCCGGTTCATCAATTTCTCCTTTCCGTATTTCACATCTGTCATTTCCCTCCACTCTCAGATTGCTGTCAATGTCAACAATTTTCTTATCACTTTCATATGTCTCTGTTATTTTTTCAGCTCTGTCCTCAAACTTCATCGCTGTCCCCGTACTTTTTGTATTTTGATCTATAATTTCAAGTCTCTTTTCAATTCTCTCTGTAATTATTAAGACTTTTTGAATTTCTAAGAAAATTCTTTGCAAAGTTAGTGCCTTTTCTTCTTCACGTTGTGCCATTTTCCAGGTTATAAACACTGCCAAAACATCTGAGACTTTTTAGGTCAAACAAATTCAGTGGAGTTTTTCAAATCAAAGCTTTCTTTTTCCTTCAAAGGAACACCTATATCAACAAAATGTTTTCCACTGAGCCTTTCAGTAAACAAAGCTTATAGCTTTATCAGATATTGCCAAGCCTCTAGCCACTCGATGGCAGTGTTACCTGTTTTCCATCTGTTTCTGCCTCTCTGTCCGAGCGAGGAAAAAAAAGTGTAAAAATTACGCTCCGTCCCAGCCTTATAGGAGAAGGAGCTTTTAATCCACAAATACAAAAAAATGGAGAAAATATAGAGGAAGAAGGGAAAAAAAGAGACCAGTCCAGTTTAAAAGTAAGAGGCATTTGTAAAGAGTCCATCCATAGAAAACAAAGTTAAGGTAGAAAAGATATCACGATTGTCTTATACCAGAGTTAATTTGCCGCTTGTTTTCTTCTATCTTCAATTTTATTTTAAATTCCAATTCTTTTGGGTTTTCCCTTCTCTAATAATAATTTTTTTAAATCACCAATTCGACACACTCCTGTATTGCTTCTGTTTCAGAGTCTTGTCCCAACCTTTGGCAGCCATTTTGGTTGCTTCTCTTATAGCTGGCAAAAATAGCTTTCTCCTAGATCAATCAGGGGCTTTGCGATGCCCCTGAGATCAGCAGGACATGCTCTTCTCTACCACTGTTCCTTCAGAACAGTTTAGGTTCAAAAGGACCGTCCAGAAACAAAGATATTGACAGCAATCCTGGAGACCCAAGATTGCATGTTGTGTTGTTGTGATGTCAAGCCCCGCCCATCAATGAAGAACCATTTATTGTATGCTTCCCAAGAATACAATTAAAACCATTTCTAAGGACTATTTCACTTTCATCTAAGCGAAGTAGAGATTTCTGTTATGATGTGACCATTTTTATACTCTAGACTTTTTTCTCTGCTGAAACAAAAGGCTGTGTTGTTGCTATACAAAATCCATAAATAGATGTTATTATTTTTATTGAGTACATATTCTAAAATATGACCTGAAAGTCTGCTTCGTTTCCATTTGTCAACAAAGTTAGAATCTTCCTTAAACACTTTTTTGGGATAATCATTTGCATTTCATTTCACTTTTTTCTTCCTGCCTAGTAACTGTGAAAGATTTGCACATCACCTAACAATATCTGCAAAAAGGTTTTTTAGGTTTTTTTTTTGGGGGGGGGGGTTATTAGCATAGACATTTTCCATATCCAGAACTAAAGTAGGGAAATATATTTTGGATCTGATCTGATTCCCGCCCCCCCCCCCCCCCCCAAAAAAAAAGTGCAAAGAAAATCAAGATTATTAAAGACAAAAACATATGACCAATGGTTGCAGGATTTGGATTTGATTAGTCTACAGCAGGGGTGTCAAATTTGATTTCATTGAGGGCCACATCAGGGTTGTGTTTGACCTAGGAGACGGGGGGGGGAGATGTGTCTGTGGTGGCCCAAGTGCTCTGCGAGTGAAAATGGGCTCCATTTTCAGCTGCGACAGCCTCCTGCCACCCTCTGCCAGTGAAACTGGAGCTGGGAGGGGGTCATGTACAGCCCCCAAGCTCTGTTTTCACTGGCAGAGGGCAGCAGGAGGCCGTTGCAGCTGAAAATGAAGCCAGGGAGGGCAGCATTAGCCTTTTCAAACTCCGTTTTCGCTAGCAGAAGCACCGCTGTCCAGTTCCTTGCTGTTTTTAGGATGGCCCTGTAGGCCAGATCTAAGCACCCTGAGGGCTGGATCTGGCCCCCAGGCCTTGAGTTTGATCCCCTGGTCTACAGGCTTTCACAATTGGGGCCACAACAGCCCGCAACAAGGCTTGTGCGAGTGGGTGTGACCACTGGTGACACTCATGGCAACACTCATGCGAGTGGGGCTGGACTGCCTGCGACTCTCGTGGTACAAGTGGGGCCATGCACATGTGCTAATGTGCCCACACCAGCCAGCTGCTCATGTGGCCCGGTGATGATTAGGCCACAGCCCACAGGTTGGGGACCCCGATTTAATTCGGGAAAGCTTTGTGTTGATTAAAATGTATTCATGGTTGGAAGTCAGACTGGGAGAAAATCTCACTGGCTCTGCTCTTTCAAGTTAAACTACCATATTTTTCAGCATATAAGATGCACTGGAGTATAAGACGCACCAAGGTTTTGAAGAGGCAAATAAAAAAAAAAGTTTTGCACTCTGCAAACCTCCCCAAAACAGCCTGTTTTTCGCAAAATGGGCCCATTTTTTTAAAAAAAGCATTAATAGACTTTAGGGGACTTGCAGAGTGCTCCTGCAGGGGTGGGAGTGGGGCAAAAAGTGGCACGTTTTTCGCAAAAATGGCCTTTGGTTAAAAAAAGGGCATGGATAGCCTCTATGAAGTTTATAGAGTGCTCCTGGGAGATGGGGGGGGGGTAAAATTGAGCAAAAAACTGACCTTTTTTGCTCATTTCTGCCCTCCCCAGCCCCTAGGAGCTCTCTAAAAGCTTCCTAGAGGCTATCCATGCCATGTGAGGCAAAAAATGCTGTATTCAGTGTATAAGACGCACCCAGATTTTCAGCCTCTTTTTTGAGGGAAAAAGGTGCGTAATACTCTGAAAAATACGGTAAAGTTGAAATCAAATTTGAACACACGGACCTTTCAGACTTCACCTCTAAATTTTGTGAGATCAAAAATTACAAATAGAAACACGTGGTCAAGAAAGCTGGATACACAAATGTGCAAGTGACTGATAAAATCTGTTTTGGAAGAAATACAATGTTATTTTATTTAGATGCAAGGTGGGTCCGGAATAATGCAGATTTTCTCCTTTCGTCCATCATTTCCCAGAATTGAATTTGGATGTACATTTTGAGATTCCCATTTTTTTTCACAAAGTAAAAAGGCATTTTAAAAGGCATTTTTCTCTATTAGTGTTTGTGAGGAAGGGAGGAGGAGATTCCTGCCCAACTGAAACATCTTTACAAATTTCAGTAGATTGCTGAAGGCTTTCTTAACGAAGACAATCCATTCTTTGGCTTTAGCTGGAAAGCGTCTTCTCCTTCTCTTTCCCAGGTCTTCTGCTTACAAATCCAGGGTACCCAGGGAGTAAAGCCAGATTTCTCAACAAACAATTAATCAGAATAAATTGCAGAATTGGGGGAGAAAATACCTGCCAATACAGATAGTGATTCTTAAGCGTAACGAAAGTCTGTATGTATATATGTTCCAGCATAACTCTTGAGTGCTTCGAGCTATTTCAACCAAACTTGATACACAGATGATTTACCCTCTGGAAACAAATATTGGGGGAGGATAAGACACCCCTGGTGTGTGTGTGTGTGTGTTTCAGCATAACTTTGGAATGTCTGGCCCGTTAAGAAGAGCGAGTGTGGCGTCCTAGAGTGGCAATTATTGTGATGTCATGGGATGTCAGAGTTTGTTGCATAAAGTCAAATCCAGAAAGCACACACAGATAACTGATTCATTAACTTCTTTATATACATAAGAATAGATGAACAAATGTACAATACCAACAGTTGGTTCTTCCAAGTAAACACAGGGCAGGAGAGTTACAGGCAAACACACGCAGTTAGTTTCATATCAGCAGACAAGCCCAGACAGATTGCTTTTCAGAGCAGCAGGCTCAGAGATCAGACCTTACAGACTAGTTTCAGTTTCTGTTTCAATTCTTTGCACAGACTCGGATTTGTTTAAACTCACGTTGGCTGACGTAGTTGCTATGCCTATTCATTGGTTGACCTTGTTCCCATGTCTCTCCCAATCATGAATATTTTAACATGGGAGGGAGAAGGGAGAGCCTGGGCTGTTAAGGAGTGTCACTGCAGCGTCCTAGAGCGGCAATTGTTTCTGATGTCAGTTCCTTCCCAGCTTCCTCTGGAAAGCCAGCCATGACGTTCGCCCTACAGTGGACCAATGGGGAAGCGCCTGGTGGATTTGGGCCAATGTGCCAAGATCGTAGACAGGGAGGGAAAGAAGAGTGCATGGGAGGTGGAAGGGAGAGGGCAGGGATGATGGGCGTGGGAGTAGGGGGAAGAAAGGCCCCTCTCAATTGCTCCCTGTCTATAAGGGAGCCACTCCGATATCTATAAATACCCAGGCAATGCTGGGTTATCAGCTGGTAAACTATAATTGCTTCAGAAGATCAGATGTTTCCAAAAGAGTTTGTGATGGAATGAATGTATCTTGTATGCCTGTCTTCTGAAGCTCCATAAGCCATTGGAAATACACAGGCTTTATATCCCTGTAGGCAATCAAGGCTACTGAGCTCTGTCACAAGCAGTGCACAATGCCAACTTCTGAAGCAGCTTCTTGACAGCAGTTGGCACCCTCCTTGCCTTTCAGCCTGGCATATGGAGTAGCTGGTCAGTTGGGAATCTCCAGCTGTTCCTTGGAAGACTTTTTTTTCTTGCTTCTCAGAGTTCTTGTAATCATGCCAGGGAGGATTAGGGATGAATGAGAAATTTGGAAAGATCAGAATCTATCTGGCTTTACTGAAAACAATCCAGAAAGCCTGTAGATACGTACCAATGTTTACAGTTTTCAGAATAGCTTCCGATTAGTTTCGTATATTCAAATAAGCTTTTATTATATAAATTGCAAACACTCTAGGAAAGCTGTTGATACAAATGCATCTGTTAGAAGTACAAAATGAAATTCTAAGAAAATTGAGCAGGGAAAACAGTAAGGTTCTATATTTAGACAAGAAAAACCAAATATATACATAGGTATAATATAGGTGGTACCGGGCTCAATGGTAGTAACTGTGAGGGGGATCTTGGAGTTGTGGCCTCCATGATATAAAAAAGATGTTGAGACTGTGGAAAGAGTGGAGAGAAGAGCAACAAAGATGATTAGGGGACTGGAGACTAGAATGTCTAGTTTAATGAAAAGAAGAACCAAGGGATGATATAATAGCAGTGTTCCAATATCTAAGGGGTTGCCATAAAAAAGAGGGAGTCAAGCTATTCTCCAAAGCACCTGAGGGCAGGACAAGAAGCAATGGATCGAAATTAATCAAGGAGAGAAGTAACCTAGAACTGAGGAGAAATTTCCTGACAGTTAGAACAATTAATCAGTGGAACAACTTGCCTCCAGAAGCTGTGAATGCCCCAACACTGGAAGTTTTTAAGAAGAGATTGGACAATTATTTTCCTAAAAAGGTATAGAGTTTCTTGCCTGCTGTTGGACTAGAAGACCTCCAAGGTCCCTTCCAACTCTGTTTTTCTGTTACAGGAAAAAGTGCATAGAAATATTCATGCAGTTCATGAACATCAACTTCATCTGTGAACTGATGTAGAGAAGATGTTGAGAGAAGTTAGCATAAAATCTGATATTTGGCTAAAAAGATATTGCATAACTATTTAATGGGTATTGTAGCAAGATTCATCTGCAGGGGTAGCAAAATATAGATTTTCCCTTCTATTTCCATTTCCCTTCTATTCCCCAAAATGCAGTCTTCACTTTCTAATAGAAATAAATTTGGCTAAATTCATGAACATGAAACAAAAATGAAAGGTAGGAATTTCAGGTACTGGCAGACGTTGTTGTTTTGGACATATTTTGAAAAAAAAACTCTTTTCAAGGGTACAGTGAAAATAAAAGCAGTACAAAACGGAACAATAAAATGACATGTAGCACACGTATGATCTAACAACTTTTTAAAAAATTAGCAATTTTCCTAGTGGGTATAGAAAATAAAATCTAAAATGGAGAAGCCTCATAAATATAAGCAGACAAACATATTATTTGGGGTGGCAGAAACGTGATTATTCTGTTTATTGAACTCAGATACTAAGGACAAGAATATGCTAAAATGAACATAAGAATGATTATTTACAAGAAACAAGAACATTTTAAAAGCACATATTTATCTCTACTATGAGTGCGATGAAAGAAATGTCCTTCTGGGTTCGGCTCCAAGTGGGGAAAAAGACACTGGAGACATGGAGGCTGCTTGGAAAGATGGTTTTAATGGTGGACAGGACCCCATGGCCTGAGTCCTGAACAGAAAAGGTGATCACATGCTTCAATGTTGGTGGAGAAGAAGAGAAGGGAAGAGAAGAGAGTGAAGAAGGGCTTGCAGGGCTTTTTATAATCTGTTCTGCCCCAACTATCTGTTTCCTGTTCCTGTGTAAGAAATGTATTCTGATTGGTTGCCAGACTCCCATGGGCCCATGCAGGGGCAACTCTCTAGGCTGAATCCAAGTTTGGTTGAATTCTCAGAGTTCTCAGGTGCCATGTGGTCAGTTGAGTAAAGGCTTATATTATCATGCCTTCATTCCCATCCCCCTGGAGCTGAAGGGGAGAACTCTTTATTATGTAAAGGGACTGGCTTGGCCTTCTTAATGGCCCATTGACAAAGTGGGTGGAGGCGGGAAGCTACAGGGAGCCATTCTCAATTTAAAACATGTTTCTTCCTTTTCACATCCAGGGAAATATAATATTCTGCCTTTTCAATATTTCCTAGGATATTTCATTTTTCTGGGAGAGGGCTGGGTGATAACTTCCTACAAGTGAAAATAACAAGAACATTTTAAAAGCACATATTTATCTCTACTATGAGTGAAAATAAACAAAAATAAAATTCCCCACAAAGACAGTATAAAGTATAATGTTCTGAAATGTCTGTGAACTAACTGACTGATAGAGTTGTAGTGACTTTTGATACACAAGGACAATGCTGAACAAATACCTCAAGAAGCCTAGCCTTTGAATTAGTTCATGAGAAAGGAATTTGTTCAAACAGATGTTTTCATCAGTGTCAGGCCTGCAGCCATCTTTTCTTTTGGATCTTTGGCCTGCCACACTTTCTATTATTCTACTATGCATTTTCTATTGTGGGAAAATGGGTGGCGGATTGTAGGAGTGAGATGCAATATAGCCATAACAAAATTCTTTCTAGAAAGCCAAGGTCATCCTTTGTCTTTGCACCTCTGCACCTGACTAGAACTGGATGGGTAGAACTGCCAGCATGGCAGTGGGAGATTGGACCATGGGATGGACTTGTGGGTGGGTGGGGGGCAAGATCTTGAACTTTCAACTGGGTGGGGAAAACTGGGAAGCTTTCAGCTTCAGGTTTTCCCAGATGTGCCAACACATTAATAAATTGGAAGTTTGAGCAATACTTTGCCGTGGACTCTGATTTACTTTTGGATGCTATTTGGAACGCTGACATTAAGAGGTATAAGAGGAAGAGAGAATAGGACCGATTTTCTATTATTTTAAGATAGTTTTAATCACATTCATATTTCTCATGAATACTTGGTGAGGACCTCAGGTGGAATAAAGTAAGGTTTTTGAAACTTGCCAACTTTAAGTTGTGTGGAGTTCAGTTCCCAGAATTCTCCAGATGACAAGTGCCAAATGCTAGAAAAACTCCCACAGAAATCTTCCTGAGTGGAACTGTAATGGTCTGTGAGAATAAACCTGGGAGTTAGGGGGAAGTGGCTTAGCCTAGACAATTGCATTGCAAAAGACATCTCAGCCAACAGAAGGAAAAGGGAAGTGAGAAGCATCTCAGAAAGGAAAGTAAAAGTAAAGGGAAGGAGATGAGTTTCAGATTTGTAAGATTCTGTCACTCAGACTAAGCATGTGCTTAGGGCACCAGGGCCAAGGGGACACCAGAAGGTTGAGAAAGAAAAAAAATAACCAATGAAGATTTGTACAGTATGTACAAAGCAGGGGGACACCAGGATTTCTCAGTGCTTAGGGCACGAGTGAGCCTTAATCCGCCATTGCTGTCACTGTAATCTTACAATAAAAGTGGTGTCAGCCACTCATGGTTACCTTCTTTAAAAGAAGGACACCACACTTCATCCCACTGTCTGGTCAAACTCAAAGTTCCTTGTCTTTCCTGCTCTGTGCTAGACATCTCTTTTACCATCTCTGTGATACCATCTCTAAATGTAGATGCTGCATAGGATCTGCCACCTGGGAAAGGCCACAAATGAAGGTGGAATATATGTGTCCCATGATAATGTTGCAGGATCCAGTCTGGGTTGGTCACTGGGACCAGAGATTTTGTCTTCTGAGCTTTCAGACTTGTGCTGGAGTCCATTTTCAAGGACCTTCTCTCTAGCAGAGTCTGTGCTTTGGGCTGTTCTGTATATTCTGTGTGTTGTATGTGGCTTTTAGATGTTGATTAGGGTGTTGATTACTGGGTATTAAATTGTTGGTTGTTCTTTGCTTGTGCTGCCAAGCCCTCTCCTTCTAAACATTTGATAAGCTAGTGGTAAAATCACCACTCCTGTTGGCTGACGAGGGCCCATTTCCGTGGCTTCAATCACTTCCCTGACTGTTTTTGTGCCTGCTCGTCCAGCAATCTTTGTAATAGCAAAATTGAATGAGAAAAACCACTACAAAGCAACCTATTCCAGCATCCTTTATTTTATTGGGGAAACAAAACATCTGATGTTAACTTGATCTCTGGGAATCTTCCCTCTGATAATCAACAAGATCCATCAGATTCCTGGGGCAGACCAATTAAATAGTACTTCCCCACTGCCATTGTTCCATGCGATCAGTCTGTGGCAAGGATCAAAGTTTAGTCATTTCCCCTATCCACCTTCAAATTGTATCACATCTCTCCAGAGACACAAAACAGAACTACTGTGTCATCTCTCTTGTGTGTTGGACTCTCAAAAGTTCCATCTTTTCAAGTATTTTTGATCTGATTATATAGTGTTATGTAAAACCATTTTTATTGCTGCCTTGAAACACTCTGGGATCCGCTGGGAGGAAGACTAGTTTGGTATTTGTAAATTGTAAACAGAATGAAATAGCCCTGTAATCTTGTTTAGGCAAAAAAGGACTTATTTTTTTATTGCACGAAGCTGCTGAAACCCTTTGCATAGCTGGGGACAATTTAAGCAGATTTCTTTTATCCCCTTGACTCTGCTTCTACACAAGATAGTGGCTTAGTGCACACAACACACTACCCTTGCCAAAAAGTAGTTGGGTGGTTTGAGAATTCAGCATGAAATTTCGGAACTTAAATCATTGTCAAAACCTGAAATATACATCAGCCCCTTAGCCACAAAATGATCTTGCAATTTGGGCAGAACGTGTACATGAACAAAGATTTACTAGAGTTTAGAATATAGTGTGCTATTTAACACATCTTTTGTTTAACTTAGTGTTGTGGTTTGCTGGCAGCCTGCGGAGCTGGCAGCAGAGTTGGACAGTGAGGAAGTTGGGGAGGAACATGGGCCAGTCCTGGAGTCTGGGGAAGGCTCAGACGAGGGCTCTACATTGGTGGCAGAGAGGGGGCCAGGTCCATCTGGGAGTTATGTGCTGCCTCCGGAGCCTCTGGAGTCAGACATCAGTGAGACAGTGGAACAGGGGGAGCCTGTTCCCAGTGCATGTATGCACAGAGCTGCCAGAAGGCAAGAACAATTAAGAAAAAAGGGGCAATTCAGGAGTAAGGCTTGGAGATGATTGAGCTCTCCCATAAGACATAAAAGAAGAGCAAACAGACATGGGCCTTTGCAGGAAGCAATTAGTTCATTCTGGTCAGTTCAAACTCTGAGAAACTCCATTTGACAGTGCTACGTTTGGCCTTGCAAAACTAATTGGCAATTAGGTCTCTGGCAGCATTTCAAGGGAGATAAAGGTGAGTACAACATTACCCTGAAAGACTTTGGCAACTTTAGCAGACATCTGCTGGACTCTTTACAGACTGTTTGTGAATCATTACGGGCTGTGAATGACCATAATTCACAGCCATTTAAATAAAAAAGGTTTTTGGGACTAAGAGTGGGATTTTCTCTCTCTCAGAAAGCCTAGATCAGAACACTTAGTACAGTCAGTAGGTTTTATAAAATATCTCAATACTGTACAGAGACTGTGCTGTAGGAATCCAGCTGCAAAAGTCAAGTTTTCTGTATCTACCATTTAGTGATTTTTTGAATTTTTCCAAACCTGTTGTTATCTTTGAAGACTGGGAAAGGCTTAGATTTTACTACATTTTTTGCATCTATAATATTTCAAAATCTCAAAGTCCATATTTCTCAAGATGATCTGTTCTTTCAATGAGGAAAGATACTTCTTTGTAAAGTTGCATTTCAGAAAATTGTAAGAAACTTCTTTTTTTAGTCGGTAGTTTAAGTGTGTTTCCTTTCCAGAGATAATTGAGTGTGAATAAATCAAATTTAATAAAGTAATGGTTTCAATTACTACCTCATGAGCATGCAAATTTAAAACAACAAAACACACTTCTTGTTTTGGATGTATTTTTAAACTGCCCTTCAAAATTTGTAGAGCAATTGAGAAAAATAAAGCAAAAATACTAACATCTTTTCAGTAGACATAAAAAAGGTATTTTATTCATTCGTGGCATGATTCATTTGCTCAGAATGTTTTATCTAATTTTCAGCTTGCACGCTTTAAGAGTTCATGATGTAAGTACAAACATAAACTAACAACAAATACAATATTACACCAGGAGGTGCAAACCTATTTAAATCTACTTTGCAGTTTTAAAGGAAACCAGTCTGTTGCCAAAATGGTGTCATTTGCTGTTCTCTTGACTGCTTTCTTTTTTTGTATAATTTGTACTGTAGTGCAGAGAAGTAATTTAATAATGGGGTGAATGAAGCAGAACACACTTAAATGTAATGAAAAAGCTTGTAACTTTTTTTGGGAGGGGAAATGTGTATGTACAGTTAGTTTTACAGATATAAAATTTGCATTGCAAATGCATCGATTATAATTTAGGCTATCTATTTTGGATCCCCAGAATAAGTATGAATTGCAGGATAATTTCAAAACAATTGTAAACCTAGGATGTCCAAGGGATAGAATCAAGATCTAGTGAAGTGTTAGTACCATTTTATAATGCCTTGGTAAGGACACACTTGGAATATTGCATCCAGTTTTGGTCGCCACGATGTAAAAAAGATATTGAGACTCTAGAAGTAGTGCAGAGAAGAGCAACAAAGATGATTAGGGGGCTGGAGGCTAAAACTTGAAAAGCAAGTTTCTGGAACTTGATATGTCTAACCTGATGAAAAGAAGGACTAGGGGTGACATGATAGCAGTGTTCCATTATCTCAAGGGCTGCCACAAAGAAGAGGGAGTCAAGCTATTCTCCAAAGCATCTGCAAGCAGGACAAGAAGCAATGGGTGGAAACTAATCAAGGAGAGAAGCAATCTAGAAATAAAGAGAAATTTCCTGACAGAATCAGTGGAACAACTTGCATCTAGAAGTTATGAATGTTCCAATATTGCAGGGGTGGCGAACAAGTTCGACAAAAAGAGCCAAAATTTTAAACTGTGAGAGTCAGAGAGCCACACCACGCAGTGACCTGCCAAAACAGACCCGGAAGCAATGTTCCCTCTAAATTTTTTTCGATGTGAGCAGAAAAGTATAGTGTTTGAGCGGCACATTTTCATGCCTGAGCACCCGAATTTTTTTCACAGATGTCACCTAAGACAACAACAAAATCAGTATTATTTGAAACTCAAAGTTATGTTTCTTCAAGGTACCCGCTTAATTCAAAGTGTTATATAATATCAGTATCACTTAACAACGCTCCTGCTTAGCAACCAAAATGTTGGCTCAGAAACTCTGGCATTTGAAGCACGCAACTCTTAAAGCTGTCAAGTTACAAGACCCTTGCACCCCTAACCCTTTAGAGAAAAAAACCCCCAGGGGTCTTCAAACCTGACAGCTTTAAGATTTGTGGACTTCAACTCCCAGAATTTCTCCTCCAGTCCTGTTGGCTCAGGAACTCTGGCATTTGAAGCATGGAAGTCTTAAAGCTGTCAAGTTACAAGACCCTTCCACCCCTAGAAAAAAATGCTGAGGTCTTCAAACCTGACAGCTTTAACACTTGTGGACTTCAACTCCCAGAATTCCTCCTCCAGTCATGTTGCAGCGACGTCATCTGCGTGGATCTGCTCCATCTTTGCTTTCTTCATTGTGGGCAGGGCTTCTGCTGAAGATGCCGACGAGTACGAGTTGCCACCAGAATAACTGCTGCTACCTCCTCCTCCTCCTCCTCCAACAGAATCACCAGATTTGCTCCTGAGCTCAGTGCTGGGTTACCTCTGCCCCCACCCCCTCCTCCGTGCTTTTGAGGAGCCATGAGGCTTTTTTTTCCCCTGCTCCCCCCCCGCCTTCCTACTGGCTCCTGCAGCCTCATGGCTCCTCAAAAGCACGGCGGAGGAGGAGGAGGGGGCAGGGGTAACCCAGCGCTGACTGAGCTCAGCTGCTCCGAGCGGAGGGGAGGCGCCGCTGCCACACGCGGAGATGCCGGCTGGAGCTTTGGCGGCTTCATCTCAGCCGCAGCGCCGGGCGGCAAATCCAGCAGTGCTGCCTGTTAGAGGAGGAGGAGGAGGAGGTGGCAGCAGTTCTTCCGGTGGCGGTGGGGGCTTTGGGGCTTCACAACTAGCCTCAGTCGCCCCGTGCTCCTCAAAGCAAGTCTGGGGAAGTCCTTTGCAGGCGGCCCGTTCTAGCTGCCTGCAAAGGACCTCCCCAGCTTCCGAAAGGGAGCGCGCGATCCGAGCCACAGTATACAAAATAATGATAAGAGGCAAAGAGCCTCATTCATTTTGGCCGGGAGCCACATGCGGCTCGAGAGCCGCGTGTTCGCCACCCCTGCAATATTGGAAGTTTTAAAGAATATGTTGGATAACCATTTGTCTGAAGTGATGTAGGGTTTCCTGCCTAAGCAGGGGGTTGGACTAGAAGACCTTCAAGGTCCCTTCCAATTCTGTTATTCTGTTCTTCATCCTTTTTTCTTTTAATATGCTCATTTTTTGAACTCAATTGAAGTATCAACTGCTTCCTCTGTTATATTAAATCATATGGGATTTAATGGAGAAAGTTTTGGTTGAAGAAATAGGACAGCATTGAATGAGGAATATTAGTTGTAGAAACTATATTGGGCCTTTTTATATGCTTAAAATTAAGTAGCAATACTAGTGAATTGAATTTTGCTGTACGTTATTGCATCTTGAACAAAAGAGTGAAGAAAAAGGCTATTAAATGTTTTTATTGTTATTGTTAAAAATAGGGCATCTATGGTTGAGAGGAAAAATTGTATTGAGGAGGCAGAAAAAATGCACTTGACAATGGATAAAGTAAAGATCTGAAGAGTATTTCATAAAAAGATTCAGCTCACATAATATTTCAACCCCCGGCTTTTCCCATTAAGATTAAAATATCTTAAATCATTTTAAATCTTTTAAAACCCTTGTTCATTAAAAACAACACATGAAAATAACCGCTCGAGATTACGTTAACGTTCAGCAGATTGTAGACAATTTAAACAATGACCACAAAAGTCTGCTTCAAATTGAACTCAGACCTGATAATTTTTTGGAGACCCATTTTCTTTGCAATATAACAATTGGGAAATGATTTTCCAGTACCTTCTTCTGGGATTTTATTTATTTATTTTGCAAAAAATGTCCTGGTGGTTTCCTATTCAGATGCAAATCAATCAGACCATGCTTAGTTCTTCAAGTTCAAACACTGTTAGAAAATTTTATTTGGGGAAAACAAATCCATGAGAGGAATCTAGCGTATAGAATGCATTATGAATGTGGAAAATATAAATTATTCCAGCAAATTTGGGCAGAGGGAAGATGAATCTTCTGTTGTCTTTCTAGCTTCATGAAAAAGTCTGCCTGCCTGCCTGCCTGTCTGTCTTCAACTCTGACTTCTGGCAACTTCATGTACATGTCTACCAGTGGCATGGTCTGACCAGCACGGCCCGGTACGGCCATACCGGTAGTAGCCGGGAGCAGCAGCCATTGTACTGGTACGGTGGCTCGTTTGGCCCACCCACCCACCCACCCGCGTTCCATACCTGTTTATAAGGTGACCGGGCAATTGCGCACACAAAAACAGCATGTGGCGCCTGTGCGACCTCTGCCAAACATCTGGGGGTTGCAGGGGTAGTGGCGTGCACAAGCGTGTGCAGCGCATAGGCACGACTAGGAGGCCCGGCCCCGTGTGCAGTGTACCAGTAGCTACGGAACCTACCACTGATTTCCATGTAGTTTCCCTGGAACCCTATAGAAGTGATCTGTCACTAGCTTCTTTCTTCTGGAACAGAACTCAACTTTTTTTTCTAGGGCTGAGAGAGTGGTTGGGCCAAATGCAACCAGCTAGCTTCCATGCTAAGAGAGGACTACATAGGCGTCTGAATCAAAATCAGAATAGACCTGGAAGAGACCTTGGAGGTCTTCTAATTCAGCCCCCTGCTCCGGCAGGAGATCCTACACCATTTCAGGAAAGTGGCTGTCCAGTCTTTTCTTTAAGCCCTCCAATTATGAAGCACCCACAAGATCTGAAGGCAAGCTGTTCCATTGGTTAAACAGTCCTCACGGTTAAGAAGTTTCTCCTCAATTCCAGGTTGCTTCTCTCCTAGGGTCTCCCCACTCCTAGTCCAGCACCTTAATCCCTCTTCTGATGCCTTTCTGTGAAAGTTGCATCATTTTAGAACTGTGATGGTGAACCTAGGGAATGTGTGCTACAGGTGGCACCTTGAGCCATTTCTGACAGCACATGAGGCATTGCCCTGTCAGCTCCAGCGTGCATGTGCACACTGGCCAGCTGATTTTTGGCCTTGAATTTGCCCGTTTTTCACCCACTGGAGGCTTCCCTGAAGCTCTGGAAGGTGAAAAACAGCCAAAACGCAAACCGGAGGTTTGGTAACGGACTTCTGGTTTGTGCATTGGGCGGTTTTTCACCCTCCCCAGGCTCCTAGAAAGCCTCTGGAGCCTCTGGAGGATGAAAAACGGACCTACCAAGCCCACTGGAACTCAGGAAATGGGCCATTTCTGGCCTCTGGATTGCCTCTAGGGTGGCTTGGGAGGCCGTTTTTACCCTCTCCAGGCTCTAAAAAAGCCATGTGTGCATGTGCAGGGTAATGCGGAGGGGTTCATGCCCACATGCACGGGGGGCACGGCATGTGTGGGGGGCATTAAATTATGAGGGTGGGCACAGACATGATAGCGTGCATGTGTGCTTTTGGCACCCGAGGTGAAAAAGGTTCACCATCACTGTTTTAGAGGGTACAAGTCCTTTGCAACTGGGCTGATCAATACATTTCCAGTCCATTATTAAGGGAATCACTATAGTTGTTAAATTACGAACATGGATGTTAAGTGAAACTGGTTTCTCCCATTGACTTTGCTTGTTGGAAGGTCACAAAAGAGGATCGTGTGACCTCACAACACTGCAACCATCATAAATCTGAGTCAGTGGTCAAAGCATCCAAATGGAAATCATATGACCATGGGAATACTGCAGTGGTCATAAGGGTGAAAAATGGTCAGCAGTAATTGTTGGAAGAAAAATCCAGGCCCAGTTCCAAGCTGGGAATAAAATGGAAGAAGATCCATTTATTGATGAGCAGAACCACTTTATGCCACACTGCATTCAGTTTTGGGCCCCACGATGTAGAAAAGATATGGAGACTCTAGAAAGAGTGCAGAGAAGAGTAACAGAGATGATTAGGGGACTGGAGACTAAAACATATGAAGAACGGTTGCAGGAACTGGGTATGTTTAGCTTAAGAGAAAGAAGGACTAGGGGAGACATGATAGCAATGTTCCAATATCTCAGGGGTTGCCACAAAGAAGAGGGAGTCAAACTATTTTCCAAGGCACCTGAGGGTAGAACAAGAAGCAATGGGTGGAAACTAATCAAGGAGAGAAGCAACTTAGAACTGAGGAGAAACTTCCTGACAGTTAGAACAATTAATAAGTGAAACAGCTTGCTTCCAGAAGTTGTGAAAGCCCCAACGCTGGAAGATGTTGGATAGCCATTTTTCTGAAACGGTATACGGTTTCCTGCCTAGGCAGGGGGTTGGACTAGAAGACCTCCAAGGTCCCTTCCAACTCTGCTATTCTATTGTATTGTTGTATTGAACCGGTCCAAACCAGTAGGAACCCACCTCTGGGAATGAGCAATAAATCAACAGCTGGAATTTACGTGATAGCAAGGATCGAACTGGGCACAAGTCCCTCGCTCGGTTTAGAAAATGGTCAATTTATTCAGTGCAACTTTAGCAGAGTATAATTTAGGGATTTGTTTTATGGTTAGTTCATTCTAGATCAGGGGTGTCAGACTCAAGGCCCATGGGCAGGATCTGGCCCATGGGGTGCTTAGATCTGGCTTGCCAGCTGCCCTGGAAACAGGGAACTACAACTGTTGCAGCATCCCATGGTCACACAATCAAAATTTGGATGCCAAGCAGACGACTCTTTCTAGAGTGCAGAGAAGAGTAACAAAGAAGATTAGGGGACTGGAGACTAAAACATATGAAGAACAGTTGCAGGAAGTGGGTATGTCTAGTTTAACGAAAAGAAGGACTAGGGGTGACATGATTGCAGTCTTCTGATATCTCAGGATGTTGGCTAACCCTTTGTCTGAAGTGGCGTAGGATTTCCTGCCTAGGCAGGGGGTTGGACGAGAAGACCTCCAACTCTCAGAGTCACAAAGCAAACTGCTATAAGTCGAGGACTATCTGTACTCTATTTCTTCCCTCTTGGTATCTCTTTGATAACTCTGGCATTCAACGTTGATCATTTTTTGCTGTGCCCTCCTAGATGTTACGGATCAATATCAACTGCTGTTTTCCCCAAGCCAAGGGAACAGTGTGAATCTTTGATCTTTGATTGACATGCCATGGTTATAATGGTGTGTTCTAAAATCATATGTATGCCAAAGGGGAAAAAAAAGCTTTAGTGGGAGGGTAGAACAAAAAAGAACATCAAAGAACAGATTAGAGTTTGGAAAGACACACTGGAACTAATAAAAGCAAGCAAGGCGCTCGGGGCTGCAGAGAAAAGTGGAAATGTTATTATAATGTTGTCAGGGAATCTGACTTTTCATTAAAATCATCCAGGGGAAAAAAAAATCAGCCCTGCTATAATCCCACTGTCTGCCTGTGAAATAATTTTGAGAAGATCAATGATCATCTTCAAATACTCGTTATGTTGCATGTCTTGCAAAATCTTTGGCAAGCTCTGACCCAAACAACTGTTTATCCTTTTCTTAGGAAGATAGGGTGTGTTTTAACATACAGCCGGGGGGACCTTAATGCATATTATTTGCCATTAGTATCTGGAGGGAGCTCATCCAGTTATATAACCATCCTTACTAATCTTACTTGCAGCACTTTGGAAATGAACATATCCCTAAAGTCTTTGTCAGAGTTCCAAATAGCATCCACAATAAAATAAGAATCCGAGGCAAGAGATTCCTCAAAGTTCCAATTTATTAAAAGAGCCATGTTGGCACATCTGGGAAAACCAGAATCTGAAAGCTTCCAGGTTTTCCCACTCAGTTGAAAGTTCAAGACTCTGCCTCAACACCCACAACCTCACCACATGTTTCAATCTTTCACTGCCACAAAGACAGAATCCTCCCATCCAGATCCAGCCAGGTGCAGAGACAAAAATGACCTTGGCTTTCTAAGAAGAATGTTATTATGGCTACACATCACCCAACTCCATGCAATCTCCCACCCCACATTTTCCCATCGTAGAAAGTGTGGCAGGCCGGAAGTCCAAAAAAGAAAAGATGGCTTGCAGGCATGACAGTCTTTCTGTTATTCTAGGTCAGTTTATTAGCTAGCTATCAGGGTGGGGCACGATGAGGTGGGGCAATGTTGGAGATATTGCATTAGGACAGAAGACTCTTCATTGCATTGGGACCATTGGCAGGTGCTAGAGAAGGCTATGGGGGAGAGTGTAGGAAAGTTTTTTTTAAAAAAATTGATGGGAGAATGAGTCGATTCTTTTCAAGAATCTTTGTTGAAGCAAAACACCTCCTTGAAAATCTATACAACCCTGCACAGTTATAGATTGATATCTTGGAAGAACATCAGGTTAGCAAGTGATTTTCTATGTTTAATAAAAAATAAAGGCAGACTTCATTAGCAGGTATCAGGCAAATATATCTGCTCGTGGGTTGGAATTATACAATAATCTTCCTTTTAATAATGCATTAGAGTCCCTTTTGCTTATCCCTCACTTAATATTCTGTTGACTTTCTCATCAGTTTCCCAGATAAAGTAGGAATATGTAAAATAGAAAAATAAAAGCAGGTATCTTTTTTCCTCTTTCTGTTTCCCTCAGTGATAAGACGGCTAAGAATAAAATTAGGCTGCAATGCTCGGAAGGTGGAAGTTTGATTTATTGATTAATTCATCAAACTTGAAGGCCAACCATCTTGCCAAAGGCAACTTTTAAGTCATTATCCAGCTAAAAATATTATAATCAACCCAAGTTCTAATCCACTAGAAACATATTATGTAATTTATGGAGGGGGAAATATGGGAGCAGGAAGCACCACCATTTTAAATTCCTGAGGGAAGGTGAGAGGTTCTTCTCTTTCCTTCCATCTTTCCCAGCAGTCCAGGTACAGAGTTGGGTCTTCATACAATGTGTCTGAAGTAAGATAATTTTGATCTTGGTCATGTGTGTCTTGAGTGAAAATTCTAGATTGATTTGTGGATGATCCAACTGTTTGTTTTCTTGGACATCCAGGGTATTGTTAAGAATCTTCTCCAACACTGTTTTAGAAGAATCAATACTCTCTCTATCCTGCTTCTTCAAAGTCCCATTTGCACTTTCATAGAATCTATGTAACAGATGAACAAGCTGAGCCCAAGGGCTGTTTTTACCTCTTTCACCATCAGTTTGGAGTCCCTAAACAAGGGATGGGATTGAAAACTTTTAGCAACTGGTTCTCCACCTGGTTGCTGGGTGGATGTGGCCATGAGGGCGTGGCCTAGTAGTCTTCCTGCACCATGGCAGGGGGGAGTTTTTGCCCTCCCAAGGCTCTGGAGGCTTTCCTTGAGTCTCTGAGAGGGTGAAAATGATCTCCCCAAGGCTCCAAAGGCCCTCTGGAGGCAGGAAACAGGCCCATTTCCAGAGTTACGGAACATCTGTGAGGCCTCTGTTTTTTGCCCTCCCAGAGCCTCCGTGCAGACCCTGCACTTACCTGGCATCCAAAATGGGCCATGTGGAGACTCCTGAGAAGTCAGGAGTGGGGTGGGAGGGATAAGCCAGTCCTTGCATCTACCGGTTTGGCAAACCAGATCAAAATTAACATCTGATTCATCCAAACTGGTCCGAACATAGAGGTATTCAAGCTTGACAACTTTAAGAGTTGAGGACTTCAACTCCAGAATTCCCCAGCCAACATGGCTGAGGCATTCTAGGAGTTGAAGTTCACAGGCCTTAAATTTGCGAGAGTTGACTTGTCAATATCAATGGCAGATACTTTTCAAAGATTATCTACCTATCTATTCCTTTTGATTGGTCATGATAAGGCTTCAAACTGGAACCTCCTATATCTAAAGCAGGTACAGTAGAACCTCTAGTCACGACCATCATTTGTTCCATAACTTTGGTCGCAACACAATTTAGTCATGACCTGAATCTAACCAAAATTAATGCAAAATTAATGCAGTGGCCACACGGGGGTCGTTGTTGTTTTGTAAACAAACAACAGGAAATTTGGTGCTTACAAAAAACCCCAAATGGTTGTGGTCAGAAGCGTTCATGACCAGAGGTTCTACCAATTTTTCCCAAACATAAGACAGGGTCTTATTTTCTTTTTGACCCCCAAAATAAGCACTTGGCTTTATTTTTGGGGAGGTCTTATTATTTTTGAAATGCAGGAGGCGGTGAGCGTGGTCACCTCATGGCTGCAGCTGTGTTGCAATATTTTCAGGAAGGTCTTATTTTCAGGGGAGGGCTTATTTTAGCACATGTGCTCAAAAGCCCAATTGGGCTTATTATCTAGGGAGGTCTTATTTTCGAGAAAAAAGGGTACTGTATGCTTAAGCCTCAACACAAGCTTATTTTGATATTCTGGAAGTCCCTCAAGACCTGGTTCTGTTATGAGGCCTGGAGGTCCCAGGAAACTGGAGACTGGCATAGATGGTTCCATTGCAAAAGCTGGTCAGTCTTATGTTTTCTTTGCCAAGAGTTTTCTATCTCTGTTTATTTTCTAAATAATGTTTACGTTTTAAAGTTATTTTTATATCTTTGTTGTGGCCTGCCAGTGGCCAGCAGAGCTGATGGCAGACTCAGAGTGAGGAGGTTGGGGAGGAACATGGGCCAGTCCTGGAGTCTGGGGAAGGCTCTGATGAGGGCTCTGTGTCAGAGGCAGAGTTTGGGCCAGGGCCATCTGATAGTTATCAGCTGCTTTTGGAGGCAGATATCAGTGGGGCAGAAGAACAGCTGGAGCCTGTTCCCAATGTGCATATGTGCAGAGCTGCCAGGAGAAGGGAACAGTTAATGAATAAGGGCCCACTTGGGAGTAAAGGCACAGGTGGATGGTGAATGGCTCCTCCCATAGGAAATAAAGAGGAGCAAAAGGGGAGGGGAGTTTGTAGGAGACAATTAGTTCAATTCATTAGGGTGAAGATCTGTTCCTGACTTCTTGCCAAGTATTGTCTGCTACAGAGTGGCGTTTGGAAGATATCGGCCTGGTAATTCTCCAAGCCTGATAAAGGTCTGTAGTTATGAAATCTCATGAAAGACTGTTTGCCAGGACTTTATTTAACCTAAATAAAAGAAGTATTATTGGGACGAGGAGTCTGCTTCATGATCTTGGGAAGCCTAAGTCAGAACAGTGTTTTATTTGATTGTTGTATGTCATCCCGTGTTGCTTTTCGTGAGATGGATGGCCGTTCAAATCTGATTAATAAAATAAACCATCAATACATTATTTTTGTCTTCCTCAAGCACCACCATTTTGTTCTGTGTGAGTTGGTCTGACTTCATCCAACATGTCCAACATGCCTGCAGGTTGATTAAGCAAAATGAGAAACCTCCCTTGGAAGGTGAATCACAGTAGAGAAACATTTCCCCCACCTCTGGCAATAGAGAGAGTGATAGGCTTTCCTTGCTTTTTAGAATTCACTTGAATCTGAGTAACATTATGTAAAACTCCACCGGAATAAAAGTGAAAAGGAGCTTTAGGCAATGCTAATATGTTGCTGTGACTATTTTATCTGGAGTTTTGCTAAAATCTTCCACTGGACCTTTTTGAGATTTTGTTTTTCTGACCTCCAATATAACAATGTAACAATTTTAAGAGCTGGGTGTTCAGCCAGATGTGTGGTTGTGGTATAATCAACCATGTGATAGTATTATTTTGGACTTCACCGAAGGGATTCTGTTATTTAAATGTCCTTATAGCTTTCCCTACATGTAAAAGTATACAATGTCCCCCCTCACCAAATTCATACCATTCAATGGAAGGAAATAGCATTTTTAGGTAGTGTGGTGGCCCGCCAGCTGCCAGCAGAGCTGGTGGAAGACTTGGACAATGACAAAGTTGGGGAAAAACTTGAGCCAGTTATGGGGCCTGGGGAAGGATCTGATGGATGCTCAGTGTTGGACACTGAGAGAGAGCCAGGGCTGTCTGACATTTCCCAGCCATCAGCGACGCAGCTGCCTTTGGATGCTGCTATGAGTGAGGAAGAAGAACAGCTGGGGCCTGTTCCAGATACAAGTATACCCAGAGCTGTTAGGAGAGGAGAACAACTGAGGACAAGGAGTCGACTCAGACACTGAATGGCCTCTCAATGGCTTGGAATAAATAGAAGGAAAGGGAAGTGGTTGTCATAGGAGACAACAGTTCATATTTCTGAAGATTTTACTCATCATGTTTCGCGACACAAACAAACCTGTTTCTTGTTTCTGCGAAATCTGGGTCATAACAGGTAGCACTATTCATCTTGATGAAGTGTAGTTGTTTTGTCTTGTCAAGGTGGTTTTGTTGTCATTTCAGTTTATTGGAAGGAATGTACAGAGATTCTCAGCCATCCAGGTCAATATTGTCCCAGAGTTGCTTTTTTCAAGAGGCAATTGGACTTCCTTATTTTTTTCTCTGAAGATGTTTCGCTTCTCATCCAAGAAGCTTCTTCAGCTCTGACTGGATGTTGGGGAAGGATTTATACTCCTTGCTTTGATACATTTAAATCATCTAGGACAATTCCCAACTGACAGCAATCCTTTATAAAATTAACCCAAACCATTGTTAACTTCTTAAACATTAATAGCAGTATGAATCATCAGAGCGAGAGAGAGAAATAGAAAGAAATGAGGGTTTCCAAGCATTTTTACAAGCTTTGTTTTCTTTTCCCCTGACAAGGTTACCTGTGTATCGCTTGAAAGAAAACCCTGAAAGCACAGTGTTGTAACTGTAGTGAATTTAATAATGGATGTTCTTGTCCCTTGTGCCTGAAAATTGGATTGATTTTATAGGTAGAACTAGGAACAAGGATGTTCGTCAAAAGATCATCTTAAGATGTATGTATGTGGGGAAGGGGGATTTATATGAATAAGGATAGCTCTTGAAATAGCCTGTTGAAAGCTATTAAAGTTAATAATAGCCCTGAAAACCAAACCTAGAAAGATGCTAGTAACCACGGTACAGCAATGGGTGGAATATCAGTATTTATTTCATATGTAATCTCTCAATGCAGTAGAGAGACAATGCTTTGCAATCCTGTATACACATTCAATCATTCATTCATTCATTCATTCATTCATTCATTCATTCATTCATTCATTCATTCAACCATTCATTCATTCATTCATTCATTCATTCATTCATTCATTCATTCATTCATTCATTCATGTATTTATTCTACTTCTTAACTGTCCATCTCCCTCAGAAGGGCTCCGGGCAGCGTGCAATAGAACCAATATATAAACAATGTATAACATTAACATTCAAATCAGAATTCATTTAAGATTAGAAAGTTTTAAGACATTCTAAGACAAAGAGCTGCAGTGGCGCAGTGGTTAGAGTGCAGTACTGCAGGCTACGTCTGCCGGCTGCCTGCAATTTGGCAGTTCAAATCTCACCAGGCCCAAGGTTGACTCAGCCTTCCATCCTTCCGAGGTTGGTAAAATGAGGACCCAAAACCACCATCACCACCCTGAGCTCCATTTTTACTGGCGGACGGCTAGCAAAATAAAGTAAAAAGAAAACAAAAGGAGAAATGTTTCCCCTTTGGCATTTGAGCATCCAAGAAGGGCCAGGAAAGGAGAAAGGGAAAGAGGAAACACAAAGAAAAAGAAGGGAAGATGGGAAGAGAGCAAGGAAGGAAAAATAAGGAAAAAGGGGAAGGAAGAAGAAAGGAGAATGAGGAGGAAAGGAAAAAGAAGAAAAGAAGAGAGGGAAGGAGGAGAAAAAATATAATGAGAGTGAGGGATGGTCTGAGGTAAGTCCTGCTTAGCACTTGGCCACCACAGGTGCCTCCTACATGAGTGACTTCAAGCTGGCCATGTCCACTTTGGCCATTCCCACCCTGGCCACATCTATCCCAGACACACACACTATCCCCAAGATCAAACACAACCCTGATGCAGTCCTTAATGTTTGAACCCCTGTGTTATGATGTTACCTAGTTTGGTAATGGAACATCTGAACCAAGAGAAAAGAACCAAGCTTAGAGAGCACCAAGGACCCTTCAAGAAGCAAAGAACAAAGAGTCTGTACCTGTGTGGGAGAAAGGCAGAAGAACGTGTGAGCCTAGATGAGCAATTTCTTAAACAAGACACAATTGGATTTATAAAGAAGGAGACCGTGTATCCTTAACTCTTACATACACCTTCTTCATAGTAAGTCAAATGAGGCTGGATCATTGATCTTAGATTTGGACTCCAGCCTAAAAATACAGTCACAGCAAGTCACAGTTAGTAAGTCAGGCAGATGGGGAAGGAGAAAAGAAGCTTCAGTCTTGTAGTCTTCAAACGCCCATTGCCTGGAGCACTTTTAATGGCACCACTGCTTACAGAATACATAACCCTCTGTTGTAAATTCTTGATCAATCAGGTGAATACGCTCAAGATATCTTTCTTAGCCTAAAGCATTTGAAACTTCAAGCATCGTGATTTTATAAGCCGAGAAGGGGAAGAGTTTCCCACGGGCCAACGTGTAGCCGGGCTGGATTTGACAATCTGTGATATATCAGTGGAGAACTTTGCGCTCAACATTTGGAGAGGAACAGTGAAGACAAACTGCAGTCTGGATGAAACAGATCCCCAGGTTTAAGATTATGATATTTTGGAATATCATCTCCCATGTTTTGGGAGAAAACATGCTGTACACTCAAATGAGGAAGAGGGATTTGGAGAGGAGGAAGGAAGGAAGGAAGGAAAAGGAAGGGAAGGAAGAAAGAAAGAAAAAGAAAGGAGGGAGGGAGGGGAGAGAGGGAAGGAAGGCAGGAAAAGGAAGGAGGGATGAAAGGAAGAAAGAAAGAAAAAGAAAGAAAGAAAGAAAGAAAGAAAGAAAGAAAGAAAGAAAGAAAGAAAGAAAGAAAGAACAAAAAATGTTGGGGTTGGAGAACTCCTGCCAGTTTACCATATTTAAAAAAGAATCCATTACAGAAATCACTTAAAAAAAGAAAAGAAAACTCTTCAACTGTATCATCAGGTGACCGGACGCATGACATAGGCCAGTTATTTAATCTCTTATGTTTTCATGTCTTCCTAAGAAATTAACATAAGCCCCACCAGCATAGAGGAGCATTTTAGAGGCATTTTCCCCCCCAATAAGCAATCCAATTTGCCAGTGTAATACAATATATACATTGATTTTTAGATGCCTATTGTGAGATCTTGAAGACGTTAAATGGGGTTGCAAACCCTTCTCCTGATTGCAAAGCTGCTGTTTAGATGATCTGCAGAATGATAAAAAGCCTGATCAAGGAATGCAATTTTTCCACCTGGCGAGATGTCATATCTCAGTGACTCTTTTCAGGAGGAATAATTGCAAATCAGAGAGCAGGTCTTCATGGAATATATCACCTGAGCTCCTGGAAGCCCATTTCTTCTCAATAGAGTCAATCATTCAGAATAGAGCTGGAAGGGACCTTGGAGGTCTTCTAGTCCAACCTTTTCAGACAAATGACTGTCCGTCTCTTCTTAAAACCTCTGGCGATCAACATAGGAGAACAAACCCATCAGGACAAGATTCAAAGAGGCCATCTATGTCAAAATTTGAACAGCCATCTTTCAATGGGTCTAGGGGCAGGGTAGGGATATGTCATCATCTATCTCCAGTGTACAACACAGTCCTTTCAGCAGTTCCAAGAAGGCTTCACATCCATTTGCATCACTCAGGTGACCCTGAGGGCATAGATAAACCTCCAAGTGGCCTCAATGACTCTCTAAAAGAATGCAAATGACCAGCTGTCTGCAAGGAGTATAAATCCTTCAATTCCCCACTATCTAATCAGAGCTGATAAAGCTTCTTGGGTGAGAAGTGAAACATCTTCAAAGAAAAATCAGCAAGTCTAGTTGCCTCTTGAAAAAAAGCACCTTTGGGACAACCATGACCTGGATGACTGAGAATCTCCATAGTCCTCCAGTGTTGGAGCATTCACAACTTCTGGAGGCAATCTGTTCCACTGGCTAATTGTTCTCATTGTCAGGAAATGTATCCTGAATTCCAGGTTGCTTCCTCGATTACTTTCCATCCATTGCTTCTTATCTTGCCTTCTGGTGCTTTAGAAAATAGGTTGCCCCCCCTCTTCTCTGTGACAGCTCCTCAAATATTGGAACTCTGCTATGTCACCAATCAGTGATGGCGAACCTATGGCACACGTGCCACAGGTGGCACCCGGAGCCATTTGTCAGGGCACGCGAGGCGCTGCCCTGTCGGCTGGCCAGCGTGCATGCGCGCGCTGGCCAGCTGAGTTCACCCTTTTTTAAAGCCATTTTTCGCTCTCCCCAGGCTCCAGACGCTTTATAGGAGCCTGGGGAGGGTGAAAATAGCCTTCGCCGCCCCCCGGAGGCCCTCCGGAGGCTTCAGGGACCGTCCGCAGGCTTCCCTGAAGCCTTCGGAACGCTTAAAAGGACCCTCCGAGCAAACCGGAAGTGACTTCCGGTTTGCTCGGAGGGTCATTTTGAGGGCTCCGAAGGTGTCAGGGAAGCCTCCGGACGGTCCCTGAAGCCTCCGGAGGGCCTCCGGGGGGGATGGGGGAAGATCTTTTCGCCCTCCCTAGGCTCCTATAAAGCGCCTGGAGCCTGGGGAGGGCAAAAAAGCATGTAAAAATGGGGGGGGGAGCGCCTGTAGTGCGCGCATGCGCACCGGGGGGGCACATTGCATTATGGGTGTGGCACGCCCGCACATGAGCCCCCTGCGCTCCCCCCACTTGTTGCATGCGAGCCAAAAAAGGTTCGCCATCACTGCCCTAAACCCTTCTTTTGTCCTAGACTAGCCATACCCAATTCCTGCAATCATTCATCATATGTTTTAGTCTCCAGGCCTTTAATCCTCTTAGTTGCTCTTCTCTATACTTTTTCCAAAACCTCAACATCTTTTTTTTACAAACAGAGTGTTTGGTTGCCATGTGTTTTAGAGCAGAAGGGGCCAATGGTTTAATGCAGAGGTGGTATTCAGCCAGTTCAGACCAGTTTGCCCGAACTGGTAGTGGAAATCGTGGGTGGGACTGCCCCCGCCCAGCCGCCCTGGCTCTATGCCAGGGGTGTCCAAACTTGGCAACTTTAAGACTTGTGGACTTCAACTCCCAGAATTCTGGGAGTTGAAGTCCACAAGTCTTAAAGTTGCCAAGTTTGGACACCCCTGCTCTATGCCATCCTATTTAGGCACGTTTTCAAGCCATGTGCATGCATACAAGTTGCACGCATGAACAAAGCACATGCACGGAAGGCCGAGTGCATGTGTGAATGGGGCGCGTGCACTCACATTTCTGAACTGGTAGAGAAAGTAAGTGAATACCACCCCTGGTTTAATGCATGAAGAATAATCATATTTGACTGATTGGTTATGAATCATATTTAAAATTTAATGTTGCTATTTTTTGACTTGGCCTTCTGTGTAGGTCCTGACATGACATTGAATAGCTAAATTCAGCTTCAGCCAGAAAATGGTTGTAATGCTCTACCATGGAAACATGGAGGAGGAGGAGGAGGAGGAGGAGGAGGAGGAGGAGGAGGAGGAGGAGGAGGAGGAGGAGGAGGAGGAAGAGGAGGAGGAGCTCTCTCCTGCAGCATGAATCAGAACCGAACATGGGATAAATATCCGAATGTCAGAAGATGGAAACTTAATCTATGTTTTTTTTTTCCTCCCTCCACTGTGATATCTGCTTCAGCACAATGCAGGGAAAGTCAGAGTTATGGGTTGAAGTACTGAAGACATCAATATTACAAGCCCGGATGATATGAAAATGACAACAGAGGTGCTGGGATGTCATTGCACATATGTATAATTTGTCATGTTTGGCACAAGTACATAAAAGCACATTTACCTCTCCTGGGAGAAGAACAGGAGGTTAGATTGTGAGTGATGGTCAGCCCTTTAAGGTAGACTGGTTCAAGAAACAGATACTGCAGGGCAGTGGTGAAATTCATTTTTTTTTACTGCCAGTTCTGTGGGCGTGGCTTGGTGGGCATGGCAGGGGAAGGGTACTGCAAAATCCCCATTCCCTCTCAACTCCTGGGAGGAGGACATTGCAAAATCCCCATTCCCACCCCACTCTGGGGCCAGCCAGAGGTGGTATTTGCCAGTTCTCTGATTTACTCAAAATTTCTGCTACCGGTTCTCCAAAACTAGTCCGAACCTGATGAATTTCACCCCTGCTGCAGGAATTGCGTGAATTTTATGTAATTGTTGAAAAACAGAGCAATACAATCTTGAAAACTGGTCCATGTTGTTTTTCCCTGTCTTGTCTTATACCAAAAAATGTCAAAATGGAGTTACCTGGAGTTTCTTTCTGATACTTCCTTCAATATCTGGTCTACCTAATCTCTTCTTCATGTTTCTCTGTAATGATTCCTCCCTTCCTCCCTTAACAGCTTTCATGTAGGTAGCTGTGATAGTCAAGAAGGCAGAAAGAGTATCTCTGATGAACAACAAGTCAGGTGTATTATGCTGGCAAGCCCAGATTTCAAGGAAGTGCTTAGAGTTGTTAGGGCAGAAGGGATGGCTCGGGCTTCCAAGGTAGACCAGATAAGACTTACACCTAGAAGTAACTTTTTTGTAAGATGATATTAGCAGAATCTTGCAAGGCTGATTCTGCCTTTTGAGTCCGAGGGAGCGAATCCCTTTTGAGATATTTGGCAGGCCACCATTTCTTCTGCAACCTCAGCTGCCGCTTGTCTGACTAGTGCCTAGTCTGTGGCTCTTCCTCCTCCTTCCTCTCTGCGAGGTCATTCTCACACACCCTGTGGTCTATCGGGTGCGTTTCAAGGTGTTGATCACCATTTTTAAAGCGCTCCATGGCACAGGACCTAGTTACTTGCGGGATCGCATCCTGCCCCATACATCCCTATGACCAATCCACTCTCACAGAGAGGGACTCCTCCGGGTGCCGTCCACTAAGCAGTGCCAAAGGGCGGCGCCCAGGAGCAGGGCCTTCTCTGTGATGGGCCCAGCCCTCTGGAATGACCTCCCCCCCCAACATTAGGATTACTACCGACCTCCGCTCCTTCCGTACAAAACTCAAGACCCACCTTTTCCAACTAGCTGGCCTGGCTCAACTATAGTTTTATCTCCAATCCTCCTGGCAATTTTAAACTTTCTACACTTTAAAAATTTTAACTTGGGGTATTTTAATTTTTAACTTTATTATTATTGTTGTTTTTGTATTGTAACAATTGTGATTTTATACCTCCTCCGTGTAATGTAATGTCTTATCGTGTAACATGTGATTTATTTATTGTACGCCGCCCCGAGTCCCTTTGTGGAGAGGGAGCGGCTAACAAGTCTAATAAATACAAATACAAATACCATTACGGTACAGCTTTGAGGCACAGATGGAAGAGCCCATATCAAGACAATAGTGATATAAGAGAAACCTGAGACCAGGGCAAGAATGTAATGCGAGCAAAAGTATCAGTAGAGCCACCCTCCCTAGATTTCATGAGGATAAGGTAAATTCAGAATTGCAAGTTTCTATTAGTTTAGCTTTACACTAAAAGTAATATTGTTAATTACAGCTAGAATTGTGTTTGCACAACCATGGAGAAATGAAGAGAACGCTACAGATGAAAATGTTATTTTTTAAAAAATATATTAGAATGTGCAGAAATGGATAGACTAACATTCAAAATTAAGGCGAAGCAAGAAACTGAATATTTTTTTTAAAACATAGGATTGTTTTTATCAATGACTAATAGCAGAAACAGAAGTTAGAAATTCAAAGGCATAAGGAAATGATTAACTACATTGAAGATTTACTAAAATGGATAAGTAAATATTATTTTATTATGTGATTATTAATAATGTTATGAATATTATCATTATTATTACTACTACTCTTTCTCAAAAACAAACCATACCCAGACAACACACTGTTCATATAGACATTGAATTTGTATGTTTCACTCACTCCTCCGACTTGACTTCCCTGGTGCTACCCCCCGCTGCGGGGAGGCGGAACCGAAAAACACTAGATGGTTCCGCCCCAGGCGCCTAATGGAACCAGAGAGGTTCCAGATGGAGCTTGGGCCACCTTCTGTAGCCCTGACCCGCCCTCGGGTAGAGGATCTGGTGGTCGCGTGGAACAATGCGACTACCGGGGCCTTGAACCGGGTGGCGCCTTTGCGGCCTCTCCGGCGGCAACGATCCACCCTGGCCCCTTGGTTTACCGAGGAGCTAAGGGTGATGAAGCGCCGCAAGAGATGCCTAGAGAGTCGTTGGAGATCCTCCCGTTCCGAATTTGACCGAACACAGGTACGAGCCCATTTAAGGACGTACCTTGTGGCATTGAGAGCGGCCAAACGTCAATATTGTGCCGCTCTCATTGCATCCGCAGAAAACCGCCCTGCCGCCCTGTTTCGGGTGTCCCGCTCCCTCCTGTTTCAGAGGCCGCGGGAGGCCCCTTTACAGGGTAGGGCAGAGGAATTTGGGAAATACCTGCAGGATAAAATCGCTCAAATCCGGAAGGATTGGGTCCCTTTCAGTGGCTCAGTGGAGACGTCTGTGGTGAGTCTTGAGAGATCAATCTGGGAGGAGTTTGACTTGGTTGCCATCGAGGATTTGGACAGAATGCGTGGACGACTGCGACCTACCACATGTTTACTGGACCCGTGCCCCTCCTGGCTTGTACTGGCATCCTGGGAGGTTACACGTGACTGGCTCCTGGGCCTAGTGAACGCTTCGTTGAGTGAGGGGTCTCTTCCGGCCGCCTTGAAAGAGGCGGTGGTGAGGCCCTTGCTCAAGAAGCCTTCCCTGGACCCTAGGGAGCTGGCCAATTATTGTCCTGTCTCCAACCTTCCCTTTTTGGCGAAGGTTGTAGAGAGTGTGGTGGCTTATCAGTTTCCACGACATCTGGAGGAAAATGATTATCTAGATCCACGCCAGTCCGGCTTTCGCCCCGGGCACAGCACGGAGACGGCCTTGGTCGCGTTGGTGGATGATCTCTGGAGGGCCAGAGATAGGGGTTGTTCCTCTATCCTGGTCCTATTAGACCTCTCGGCGGCTTTTGATACCATCGACCATGGTATCCTGTTGCATTGATTTGCTCTTATGTTTTTATGCTTTCCCCCTCTGAGTGATTTTCTTTTTACTAAGCATAGCTTTCAACAGTGATTAATACATATGATATTGACATTGTACATAATCACCTAGCATGACTTTGAAAGAGTACCCAGCACAGAAGCATATAAGGCTTAAATAAACATTTCAGTACAGAATAGTAGTAAATGATTTGGGAAACTGATTTCAGAAGATGAGGGATCTATTACGGCCATATGCAGCTTCACGCCACACATTCAACCCGCTTTAATTGAATCAACGTTCCGATTTGTTTGACAATTTGGATGTAATCCTTGTACAATCAAATCCTGCATGTACCAAAGATATTTCTTAAAGTCAAACTTAGTTCCTGACTCACAGATTTGATTTGCTGTGCTGAACTGACTCAATGTTCTGAACAGGGTCCCAAATTCAGGTCAGATCAATGAAATGATCTGAATCAAATCCAGGAACTGAAATGAATCAATGTTTGGAATCCAATAGGAGCTACAATGCATACCTCTCGGATCACAAGTCATATCAATATTTTTCTTGTTTGCAATTGATTTACAGTCCAGAATTATGTAGATATACCTTCCTTATGACCAACTGGTCACCATTAGTTGAGGAAA
This sequence comes from Natrix helvetica, assembly GCF_964273705.1. Taxonomy (NCBI): domain Eukaryota; kingdom Metazoa; phylum Chordata; class Lepidosauria; order Squamata; family Natricidae; genus Natrix; species Natrix helvetica. The sequence goes on from NC_138552.1 coordinate 12,858,045, forward strand.
ATTTACCAAATACAAATTTACAAATTTACCAAATTTGTATTTCCTTTAAACAGGGAATACACAAACAGGAGTAAGACAGAATAACAGAATAACAGAGTTAGAAGGGACCTTGGAAGTCTTCTAGTTCAATCCCCTGCTCAGGTAGGAAATAGGGGAGGAGCTTCCGGGGGAAATGGCGGACCTTCCCAGAGCTCCGTAAACGATGGGGCGCTCTGGCGGGGATAGCAGGCATTATTGGCCCCCGTTGGTCATCCTGGGGGCCTAGAATTATGTAGTGGCAACCCTGGTTTGTTTGATGTACAGCTGGGATCCGGATGGACCCGCTAACCAGGAGAACGGGAGACGGAGGACAGCTTAGGGACAGGAACACAGAGGCCGAGCTGTGGCAGCTACGGCAGCTGCGGCAGCAAAATGAATAAAAGAACTGACAGAGCAGAAAGGAGACGTTTTGGACGTTTTGGGCGGCTGCCAGGCGGCGGAACAGCGCGACAGCTAAGGAGCGAGCCAGAAAGAGAGAACAACGTACAGGGAGACCTCATCTTACCGGCGATGGCGACGGAGCGGCTGAGACGGCGCTGGAATATCGGGCGCCATATTTCTTTCCAACTGCCAGGTGGAGAGGCCATTGGGGGCTGGAGGTCGGGAAAGAAGCTGCAGGGATCGAAGAGGGAAGCCGGGGGGGTCGCCGGAGGCTCGGGGCGACCCCTGAAGAGCAATAGGTCGAGCAGCTGGCCTTGGCACCTCGTCTACCCACCCCATCCCCGCTGAGGTGCGATTCCTTCATACTCCAAGAACTGCTTTCGGGCCTCTGGGCCTAAAGAACTGCCTAAAGAACTGCCCTAGGCCTCTGGGCCTAAAGAACTGCCTAAAGAACTGCCCTGGGCCTCACTGGTGGAACGTAGATTATTGTGGACTGTGAGGTCTGTCCCCTCCCATCTTATTATTTGCCTTTTAAATATCTCTCTACTTCATTCTTTGTTAATCTTACATCCTAGACCTGCTACAAAGAGAGACCCTGCCATAGCCATAATCATAGATTGGTCATCATCCCAACTTATTCAAGGTCTGACATCCTTCGACTGCGAGGTTCCCCCCTCTCGCAGGCGTGCCCCCCTGCCCTGACGAAGGCCCACCTCAATGAGGGGTTTATTAACCCAGAGAGGTGGAGGAAGCGGGGGATTAGGGGTTTTTTAGTAAAATGTTTTGTAAAGCTTTTAAGGGGTTCCAGGGAGCGGGGAGGGTTGGTTTGGCCCTGGGGTATGGATACAACCAGGCCAACATGTAGGGTCAAGACGGAAGGGAGGGTCAAGACGGAAGGTAGCGAAGCGGAGCGGGTGGGAGGAAATAATGTTTCTGGATACGCCCGGTCGCTTGCACCAACCCCCGCAGACTAGGTGGACAGGATCAGCAGAGCCTGGGCCTTAGGCTGATGTTATGTAACGCGAGGTCTGTGGTTAACAAGGCCCCCCTCATCAGTGACTTGATCACAGAGGGGGAGCCGGACCTCGCAGGAATAGCGGAAACCTGGTTGGGCCCGGAGGGGGGGTTGCCCCTCAGGGAAATGTGCCCTCCAGGTTACCGTGTATTCCACCAGCCACGGGCCCAAGATAGGGGTGGGGGGGTAGCAATTATCATCCGGGACGATCTGGCACCGAGAGAATTCACTGTGTCGCAGACATCTGGTTGTGAGTCTCTGGGCGTAAAGTGGGGTCCAGGGAGTCAGTTGGGCCTGTTGATAGTATACCTGGCTCCCCGCCATACATCAACGGCCCTGCCCGAGCTCCTCGAGCGGATCGCGGAGATGGCGGTTGAGACCCCCAAACTACTAGTGATGGGGGATTTCAACCTGCCGTCAACGGGAAAGGCATCCAAGGTAGCCCGGGAATTCATGGCTTCCATGACAGCCATGGGTCTGACTCAAGTAATTCAGGACCCCACTCACGAGCGAGGCCACATTCTGGATCTTGTGTTTGTCTCCGACCAGTGGACGAGTGATCTGGGAAGAGGGCATTTAGTCATCATGCCCCTGTCATGGTCAGATCACTCACTTCTCCAGCTTGACTTCCCTGGCGCTACTCCCCACCGCGGGGAGGCGGAACCAGATTATCCCAGATGGTTCCGCCCCAAGCGCCTGATGGAACCGGATAGGTTCCAGGCTGAGCTTGGGCCATTTCCTGCTGACCTGTCCCGCTCCCGGGCTGAGGACCTGGTAGCCGCATGGAATAGTGCGGCTGCCGGTGCCTTGGACCGGGTGGCGCCTTTGCGGCCTCTCCGACGGCCACGATCGACCCGGGCCCCCTGGTTTAACGGGGAGCTAAGGGCGATGAAACGCCTTAGGAGACGCCTGGAGAGTAAGTGGAGATCCTCCCGCTCCGAAGCTGACCGAACACAGGTAAGAGCCTACATAAGGACCTACCTTGTGGCAATAAGAGTGGCCAAACGTCAGTATTGTGCCACTCTTATAGCGTCCGCAGAGAACCGCCCTGCTGCCCTGTTTCGGGTGACCCGCTCCCTTCTGTCACAGGAGCAGCGGGACCCCCCATTGCAGGGCAGGGCAGAGGAATTTGGAGAGTTCCTGCAGGATAAAATCGATCATATCCGGAGAGGTTGGACCCACTCCAGTGCTCCAGTGGGGACATCCGAGACTAGTCTTGAGAGACCATGCTGGGAGGAGTTTGACCCTGTTGTCATCAAAGATTTGGACAGGTTGCGCGGGCGACTGCGGGCCACCACATGTTTACTGGACCCGTGTCCCTCCTGGTTGGTGCTGGCCTCCTGGGAGGGCTCACGAGGCTGGCTACTGGGGCTGGTGAACGCTTCGTTGGGGGAGGGCCGGATGCCGGCTGCCCTGAAAGAGGCGGTGGTCAGGCCCCTGCTCAAGAAGCCTTCTCTGGACCCAAAGGAACTAGCAAATTATCGTCCTGTCTCCAACCTTCCTTTTTTAGCAAAGGTTGTTGAGAGTGTGGTGGCTCAGCAGTTTCCGCGTCACCTGGAGGAAGATGATTATCTAGACCCGCGCCAGTCCGGCTTCCGACTCGGTCACAGCACGGAGACGGCCTTGGTCGCGTTGGTGGATGATCTCTGGAGGGCAAAGGATGAGGGTTGTTCCTCCATCCTTGTTCTATTAGATCTCTCGGCGGCCTTCGATACCATCGACCATGGTATCCTATTGCGCCGGCTGGAGGGGTTGGGGATTGGAGGCACCGTGCTACGGTGGTTCCACTCCTACCTCTCTGGCCGGACGCAATGTGTGTTGACGGGGGAGCAGAGGTCGACCGCAAGGCCCCTCATTTGTGGGGTCCCACAGGGGTCGATTCTCTCGCCTCTCTTGTTCAACATATATATGAAGCCGCTGGGCGAGATCATCCGTGGTTTTGGGGTGAGTTACCATCTGTACGCTGATGATACTCAGTTGTACATTTCCACCCCAAACCACCCCAACGAGGCTGTCGAAGTGATGACCCGATGTCTGGAAGCCGTACGGGTCTGGATGGATGACAGCAGGCTCAGGCTCAACCCCTCCAAGACAGAGTGGCTGTGGTTCCCGGCTCCCCGATTCAATCAGCATATTCCATCGCTGACCATCGGGGATGAGCAATTAGCCCCGGTGGAAGGGGCGCGCAACTTGGGCGTCCTCCTTGACGATCGGCTGACCTTAGAAGATCACGTGGCGACCGTGGCAAGGGGGGCGTTCCTCCAGGTTCGCCTCGTGCGCCAGTTGCGGCCCCTTTTGGACCGGGAGGCCTTGCGCACAGTCACTCACGCGCTGGTGACGTCCCGCCTGGACTACTGTAACGCTCTCTACATGGGGCTCCCCTTGAGGTGCGCCCGGAGACTGCAGTTGGTCCAGAATGCAGCCGCGCGGGTTATTATGGGGAGATCGAGATTCTCCCATATAACACCTATCCTGCGCGAGCTGCACTGGCTTCCTGTGGCCTACCGGGTGCGCTTCAAGGTACTGGTTACCATCTTCAAAGCGCTCCATGGCACAGGGCCTAGTTACCTGCGGGATCGCGTCCTGCCCCATACATCCCTGCGACCCACTCGCTCACACAGGGAGGGGCTACTCCGGGTGCCATCCTCTAGAGAGTGCCTGGGGACGGTGCCCAGGAGTAGGGCCTTCTCTGTGGTGGGCCCTACCCTTTGGAATGACCTCCCCCCAGACATCCGGACAACAACCGATCTTCGCTCCTTCCGTATGAAGCTGAAGACCTACCTGTTTTGTCAAGCCGGCCTGGCATAACGTTACTATCTTGCCACCCCAGGTCATTTTACAATGGGAAATTTTGTTTTTAATATTTTTGGGGTTTTAAACTTTGTAAGTATGCTTATTTATGGACTTATTTTTACCTCCTCTGCACGATTTTATGGTGCTATCTTGATTATTGCTCTGTACGTCGCCCCGAGTCCCTGTGGGGAGAGGGGGCGACTAATAAGTTCAATAAAATAAATAAATAAATAAATAAATCCTATACCATTTCAGTCAAATGGTTGTCCAATCTCTTTTTAAAAATTTTCAGTGTTTGTGCCAACCCTTTAGATATTGGAACACTGCTATCATATCATCCCTGGTCCTTCTTTTCATTAAACTAGACATACCCAGTTCCTGCAATCATTCTTCATAAGTTTTATCCTTCAGTACCCTAATTATCTTTGTTGCTCTTCTCTTCACTCTTTCTAGAGTCTCAGCATCTTTTTTCTTTATATATCTTGGTGACCAAAACTGGATGCAGTATTCCAAATGTGGCCTTACCAAGGCATTATAAAGTGGTAGTATTTCATGTGATCTTAATTCTATCCCTCTGTTAATGCAGTCTGGAACTGAGTTGGCTTTTTTGGCAGCTGCAGCACACTGCTGGCTCATATATAAATGATTGTCCACTAGGATTCCAAAGAAAAAAATCTGCTCTTATGAAAACACAGAATTTGTGTTTGCATTGGGATTGATATTCCTAGACATCCTAGCCAAAACAGAAATTTGAATTAAAGGCAAAAGTAAATAAATTAGATCAAATTAAATGAAATCAAATCATGCTTATGTTATACTTCATAAACATCTGTAGCATGTCAGTTTTTGGGCTTTCTAAGGGAATCTTGCAGATGAGTTACCTAAAGGTATCCTACCACTTAATCAGTAGTGGGTTCCTACCGGCTCGGCCCTGTTCGTAAGGTGACCAACCGTCCTCCTTTAGGGAGGACAGTCCTTCTTTTGTAAGTTCTGTCCTCCCTCGAAAAGTGTCCTCCTACATGTCCTCCTTTTCGATATTTGAAGACTAATCTGTTGTGTGTTATGTGACGTATTTGTATTTGACATGACAATTCGTCAAGGCTCGGTATAATGCAGTATAAGATGCAATTATGAGACGCATGCGCTCCGCATGGGTGACCTTGAGAGAGAGCGCCGCGTGCAAGTGGTTTTGTTTACTTCTTACCGAAACATGAAACGGCACATACGCACGCAGTAGACTCACGGCACGACGGCAATTGAATGACTCACGGTAATTATTTCTTTCTCAGTGAATATTCAATTATACAGAGGTAAGTACAATTCACGTTTTATTAAACAGTTTTTAATGGTGTTTTTTGACTTCATCGCAAGTATATTGGACAGATATTGAATCTTGTGTTGAATTTTTATCTAAAGAAATGCCAGACATTAAAATAGACGACAATTGTCTCTTTGAAGAAATTAGAAGAGTGAATGTATATTTAAATTCTGAAAAATTAATACAATGGAAAATCAATACATTGAAATTATTTATTTATTTATTTTATTTTATTTATTTCTTAGATTTTTAGACCGCCCCTCTCCCAAAAAGGGACTCGGGGCAGTGTACAGTCAATACAATAAAACCAGTCATAATAATTAAATACATTTAAGCTACATTTAAGATACATTTGGAGGGGGAGATAGGCTGTACTAAGAAATAAATAATTCTAATCCTAAAAACATCACAATTAAAACCCCAAACCCTAAAATAAAATAAATCCCTGGGAGGTAAAACTAAGAAAGTGCCAGGCCAGCTGATTGAAACAGGTGAGTCTTTAACTTTTGCCGGAAGGAACGGAGGTCGGTGGTAGTTCGAATGTCTGGGGGGACGTCATTCCAGAGGGTTGGGCCCATCACAGAGAAGGATCTACTCCTAGGTGTCGCCCGCTGGCATTGCCTAGCAGACGGCACCAGGAGGAGTCCCTCCCTGTGTGAGCGGATAGGTCGCAGGGACGTGTGTGGTAGGATGCGATCCTGCAGATAACTAGGTCCTCTGCCATGGAGCGCTTTAAAGATGGTGATCAATACCTTGAAACGCACCCGAAAGGCCACAGGTAGCCAGTGCAGCTCGCGCAGGAGAGGTGTTACGTGGGAGTAACGTGTACTTCCCATAATAACCCGCGCGGCTGCGTTCTGAACTAGCTGCAGTCTCCGGATGCGTCCCAAGGGAAGCCCCATGTAGAGGGCATTGCAGTAGTCCAGGCGAGACGTCACCAGCGCATGAGTGACCGTGCACAGGGCACTCCGGTCCAGTAGGGGGCGCAATTGGCGCACCAGGCGAACCTGGTGGAACGCCCCCCTTGCCACGGCTGCCACATGGTCCTCCATTGACAGCCGGGCATCAAGGAGGACGCCCAAATTGCGCGCCCGCTCCACAGGGGACAATTGTTCGTCCCCTATGGCCAGCGATGGAGTCAGCTGGCTGAACCGAGGTGCCGGTAACCACAGCCACTCGGTCTTGGAGGGGTTGAGTTTGAGTCTGTTGTCCCCCATCCAGACCCCGACGGCTTCCAAACACCGGGACATCACTTCGACAGCCTCGTTGGGGTGGTTTGGGGTTGAAATATACAGCTGAGTATCATCAGCGTAAAGATGGTACTCAACCCCAAAACCACGGATGATCTCACCCAGCGGCTTCACATATGCGTTGAACAGGAGAGGCGAGAGGACCGACCCCTGTGGCACCCCACAAGTGAGTGGCCTCAGGGACGACCTCTGCCCCCCTGTCAACACACATTGCTTCCGGTCGGAGAGGTAGGAGCCGAACCACCGCAAAACGGTGCCTCCGACTCCCATCCCCTCCAACCGGCGCAATAGGATACCATGGTCGATGGTATCAAAAGCCGCCGAGAGGTCTAATAGGACCAGGATAGAGGAGCAACCCCTATCTCTGGCCCTCCAGAGATCATCAACCAACGCGACCAAGGCTGTCTCAGTGCTGTGCCCGGGTCGGAAGCCGGACTGGCGTGGGTCTAGATAGTCGGATTCGTCTAGGTGTCGTGGGAACTGCTGCGCCACCACATTCTCGACAACCTTCGCCAAGAAGGGGAGGTTGGAGACTGGACGATAGTTAGCTAGCTCCATTGGGTCGAGCGAAGGCCTCTTGAGCAAGGGTCTCACCACCGCCTCTTTCAAGGCGGTTGGTAAGTATCCCTCACCCAGTGAGGCGCTCACCAGGCCCAGGAGCCAGCCTCGTGTCACCTCCCAGGCTGCCAGTACCAGCCAGGAGGGGCACGGATCCGTTAAACAAGTGGTGGGTCGCAGCCGTCCACGCAACCTGTCCAAATCCTCGGGGGCAACAGAGTCAAACTCCTCCCAGAATGGTCTCTCAATACTCGCTGTTGGCGGCTCGTCTGGTCCACTGACGGAGGTCCACCCGCTCCGGATCTGATCGATTTTGTCCTGAAGATATTCCCCAAACTCCTCTGCTCTACCCTGTAAGGGTGTCTCCCGCGCCCCCTGCGATAAAAGGGAGCGAGTCACCCTAAACAGGGCGGCAGGGCGGTTATCCGCGGACGCAATAAGAGCAGCACAATATCTACGTTTGGCCGCTCTTATTGCCACAAGGTAAGTCCGCAAATAGGCTCTTACCTGTGTTCGGTCAGATTCGGAGCGTGAGGACCTCCACCTGCTCTCTAGACGTCTCCTGTGGCGCTTCATCACCCTAAGCTCCTCAGTAAACCAAGGAGCCCGGGTGGGTCGATGCCGCAGGAGAGGTCGCAAAGGCGCAACCCGGTCCAAGGCCCCAGTCGTCGCCCTATTCCAGGCAGTCACTAGGTCCTCGGAACGGGAGCGGGACAAGGCTACAGGTATTGGCCCAAGCTCCGTCTGGAATCTATCAGATTCCATCAGGTGCCTGGGGCGGTACCAGTTTATAGAGTCTGGTTCCGCCTCCTCGCGGTGGGGGATAGTGCCAGGGAAGTCCAGCCGGAGGGATGAGTGGTCTGACCATGACAGGGGCGTGATAACTAAATCCCCTATTCCCAGATCACTCGTCCACTGTTCAGATACAAAAATGAGGTCCAGTGTGTGGCCCCCTTCGTGAGTGGGGCCCTGCATTAATTGGGTCAGGTCCATGGCCGTCATGGAAGCCATGAACTCCCGAGCCACCTCGGAAGCCGCTCCCGTTGACGGCAAGTTGAAGTCCCCCATGACCAAAAGTCTGGGAGTCTCAACTGCCGTCGCTGAGATTAGCTCGAGGAGCTCGGGCAGGGCTGCTGATGCATAGCGAGGAGCCAAGTATACAATCAGCAAGCCCCACTGCCTCCCTGGGCCCCAGCTCACACCAAGGGACTCACACCCGGGTATCTGAGGGACAGTGAACTCCCTCGGCTCTAAACATTCCCGCATAACCACCGCCACCCCACCACCCTTACCCAGGGCCCGAGGCTGATGGAATGCACGAAAACCCGGTGGGCACATTTCCACGAGGGGTAAACCACCCTCGTGGCCCAACCAGGTCTCCGTTATCCCTGCAAGGTCTAGCTCCCCCTCTGAGATCAACTCATTAATGAGGGGGGCCTTGTTGGTGACAGACCTTGCATTGCAAAGCATCAGCCGCAGGCCCTGGCTCTGTAGCACCTGTCCACCTAGACTGCAGGGGTTGGTACAAGCGACCGGGCGTAACCAGCAGCCGCGGTCTCCCAACCGACCTTGGGATCTTATCCTGTCCTCGCATCCCCTCCTCCCCGCGACCGTTGTAATAGGACAACCCTCTGCTTTCGTGACCTTTATATTCCCCCCCTCCACCGCATCCCCGTCCTTCCTGGACTCACCTGTCTGTCCGGCGCTGGCTTTCCTCCCGGTCTGATTAACCCTCCCCCCCACCCTGGGACCCCCTAAAAAAGATAAAAAACATTTTACTAAAAATCCCCTTAGCTTCCGGTTCCTGCACCTCTCGGGGTCCACAAACCCGTCCTTGAGGCGGGCCCTTGAAAGAGCCAAGGGCCAAGCCTGCGAGAGAGGGGCCTCCCGCAGGCGGAGCAAGTCTAACCTCGAATACGTTATTATTGACAAAATTCCAGTAGGGGCTGAGGTGCTGCAGATGGTAAAAAAGGCAATATGGGGGGGAGGTAGAAGGCATTAGTCCCAAAAGTCAATATCAATGTGGGGGGTAAGAGGCATTGTCCTGGATAGTTCTTCAGTAATGAGTGGGGGGGGGAGTAGATGTCTAGATGATAGAATTAGACGGATGTGGCGATGATGGTAGAAATGATGGTAAAAATGGTGGAAAGGATGGTAGAAAAAATGGGTGATAGCCCGAGCAGTAAAGCTGGTAAAAACCCTCCATGATCTTAAATGGTCCTAGGTGGGGATAAGCTCAGGAACAGAGATTCAGGGTCCTTGGTGGGTGGGTGGGGGGGCAGTCTTGGCTCGAAATAACCATACTCCTAGGCAGCCTTCCAGCCTCTCCATGGTCCTGGGCCTGGTCTATGGCCCTAGGCCAGATCTTCCAGAGGCCTCAGATGATCCAGGCCCCCTCAGCCACCACAACCACCAAATTGATAAAAGATGGGTGGATATTTTCAGCCATTTAAAAACGAACATATTCCATGTAAACATTTATTTATACTTGTTCAATTTACGTTGTGCTGCCTTGGAACTAATGCAGCAGTTGAAAGAGTTTTTTCAATTGCCAATGATTTTTCGACAAGTGAGAAATCGAGATTGAATGTTGATACTCTAGCTGCAGCACTTGCCGTAAAATTCAATATGAAGGATATTTCTTGTTCAGATATTTCCAATATATTGTTAGAAGATGATACATTGACAAAAAATATTAATTCAATGGAAAAGTGCTCATTTAAATAATAATTAACAGGCATGTAAGCATAATTACAATATAAAATGTTGCAAATGTTTTTATTATGCATATATCATATTTTAGTGTATTATTGTTGCAATGAATAAAATATTTCTTTTATTTACGATATTTTTTTCCAATTTATTTGTCCTCCTTTTCATTGTAAAAAAGTTGGTCACCTTACTGTTCGGCCAAACTGGTTCTGGTTTGGCGGCCTAGATCACTGGAACCGGCAGCGACCCAGGCCTGACATGCCCCCGAACTGGTTCCTTGGTCTCTTCTCCTGTCGTTGGCATGTTTCTGCACATGCGCAGAATAGTTTTCAGTAAACTCCCTGTGCCGCAATATGCGGTGGGCACGAGCAAAGCTAGCAGCGCATATGCAAACTTTTTGTGCATGTGTAAAATACCCTCTCTCAGCAAACTGGTAGTAAACTGGTTAGGAACCCACCACTGCTCTTAATATAAGGGACATACTTGTAAACAAGGACATCATTTGCAAACAAATAATAATGCTACGATTCTAAAAAAAGCCACCTGTATTGAGGAATGGGATAACTTATTTCTAATATTCTACTGCAAGATGCAGTGATGATCACCAGTTTGGATAGGTTTTAATTATGACAGAGAAAATTCATGGAGATTGTTTATTTTTACAGTTATTAGCCATGGCACTTAAGTAAAAACTCCATCTTCGGAGAGAGCAGACCTCTAATTGCCTGGGGCATAACTTAAGCATTAGATATGCCCGTCTTCATTAGATATGGAAGGGCATACAAATTCTTAGAAAAGAATCTCTGACTTCAAGATGCCTCCCCATTAACTGGGAGATTCAATGTCAATGGTGCAAACCAGAGGTGGGCACCTACCGGTTCGGACCGGTTTGGTAGAACCAGTAGTAAAAATCATGGCTGCCTCTCTGAACCGGTAGTGCCGGCAGGCTGGCCACACCCCCAAACCAGTTCTCTGGTCTCTGCTCGCATCCATCAGATGGCAAGCTGACCAGAGTTGGGAAGCGGCTGGCTGGCAAAGAAGCTTCTCAGTCACCTCTTTGAGTGCCAGAGGATCAGAGGCTTCTTTTCCACTCTGGTTCTCCAGAGTGCAGTTAGAAAGAGTCCCAGAGAGGTCCCAGAGATAGGCTGTTTTTCACAAAAACAGACGTGTTTTTGCCTTCCCCCAGCACCCAGAAGCACTTTGCAGGTTTCAACAGGGCTGGGGGAAGGCAAAACCTTTTGCCACCATTTCAGTGGGCATGGCTTGGTGAGGGAGTCATGTGACCGAGTGTGTGCGAGTGATGTCAAGTTGGCCACACCCACTCAGTCACATGCCCCCCTCATCTAGCCACGCCCACTGAACTGGTAGTAAAAACTTTTGAAGTTCACCCCTGGTGCAAACGGTGAATTACAACTGATCCACATAGTACAACTGTTGCAGCATCCCATGGTCACACAATCAAAATTTGGATGCCAAACAGCCAACTCTTTCTAGAGTGCAGAGAAGAGTAGCAAAGATAATTAAGGGACTGGAGGCTAAAACATATGAAGAACGGTTGCAGGAACTGGGTATGTCTAGTTTAATGGGGAAAAAAAGGACTAGGGGAGACATGATAGCAATGTTCCAATATCTCAGGGGCTGCCACAAAGAAGAGGGAGTCCAGCTATTCTCCAATGCACCTGAGGGCAGGATAAGAAGCAATGGATGGAAACTAATCAAGGAGAGAAATTAGGAGAAATTTCCTGACAGTAAGAACAATTAATCAGTGGAACAACCTGCCTCCAGAAGTTGTGAATGCTCCAACACTGGAGGTTTTCAAGAAGAGATTGGATAACATTTGTCTAAAAATATAGAGAGTTTCCTGCCTGAGCTGGGTGTTGGACTAGAAGATCTCCAAAGTCCCTTCCAACTCTGTCGTGCTATGTATTTATGAGAGCTGTAGCATCTCAGGATCACATGTTCACCATTTGCGACCTTCACAGCTGGCTTCCAACAAGCAAACTCCAGGGGGGGAAGCTGGATTCATTTAACAACTGTATAGTTCCCTTAACTGCAGTGATTTGCTTAACAGGCATGGCAAAAAGAGGTTGTAAAAATGAGACAAGAGTCACTTAACAACCACCTTTCTTAGCAACCGAAATTCTGGTCCCAGTTGCAGTTGTAAATCGAGGACTACCTGTATTATAATTGTTTTCCTTTTTTTTCTTCATGCTTTCTTTAATTAGTCAAAAGTTCATGATGCATTCTAACTTGCTAGACAACAGTGATGATGCTTATAGGGAGAAGGTGAAGGCTCTGGTGGACTGGTGCAATAAAAGTAACCTGATTCTAAATTTTAATAAAAACAAAGGAGAACATTGTAGATTTTAGAAAGAGCCAGCATGGTCATATTCCACTCAGAATCAAGGATGCAGCCGTAGAGGTGGTCAACAGTATTAAGTACCTGGGAGTACAGATAATTAGCAATATGAACTGGTCCCTCCACATGTCATCCTTAGTGAAGTGTGCAAACCAGCATCTGTATTTCCTGTGTCGGATGAGAGAAGCACATCTTTCTCCTTCTGTCCTGGCCCCTTTTTATTGAAGAACGATGGAGAGCATTTTAACAAACCACATCCTTGTTTGGTCTGGTGGCAGTAGCATCTCAGATAGAAAGTCCATACAGAGAGTGGTAAGGACAACCAAGAAGATTATAGGAAGCTTGCTTTCCGTTATTCAGGATACTGCTTATAAGTGCTATGTGCTTAGAGCTCAAAGCATTATTAGAGACCCCACATACCCACTTAACAGTCTGTTTCTGTTGCTCCCCTCTGGGAGGAGGCTTTGAAGTATTTCTAGGAGGACAACCAGATTCGGTAATAGCTTGTTCCCTATGCCATCCATCAGGTAAACTCGCCATGTATATGTACTATATACATCTGAACTAGTCTGTGTTATATCTCTGTGCCATATACCACGTGTGAATATATACATAATTTTGTATTTATTATTTATTTAGCCATGTTTATGTAGTGTATGTTGGAGGTGGTGACTCTTTGAGAGCTATATGCAATGAAATTTCATTTCAATATATGTTGATTAATGTACATTCAAAGTGACAATGAAGTCACTCCTATTCTATTCTATTCTATTCTATTCATTCTATTCTATTCTATTCTGCTGCTAGTCCTTTTGTTTTGTCATTGCTAGAACCAGAGGAAGGAACACAATATGCTGATAGGTTAATTCCTCCACTGTGTATAAGTGCAGACTTACACTTTCTTTTTGTATTTTTTCATCTCCCCCACCCCACAAAAAAGCTCTTTAATTTTCTAGATGTGGTGAAAATCTAAAAATATAGGAGTAGAGGTGCGTTTATGCTGAAACTGTTTTATGCGTTTTGTTTCCCTTAATTTAGTATTGGCAGAAAAAACTAGCTGGGCTTCTGAACTCTGAATATATACATTAGATTTTTGGATTCTCTTTGGCTCACTATAGGATGCCATTATTTAATATTAGACAAATGCCAGATGTTTTCCAGCATACATGAGACCAGCCAAGTACTTAAATAGCATGTGACATAGCACAACTATAAATAGAAGATATTTATGCAAAACAAAATAAAGGACCCACTGGTCTCATAAAATATTAAATCTAAGAGGGACTGCAGCAAATAAAAGAACTGACCAATCTGTATTTTCACTCCAGAGCAAGCTGTGATTTTGGAAAAAAATAAATATATTGGTAAACTGAGTTCATGCTAAAAAAAAAAGTTCCTTTGTTCTTTAACTCTGTATTTCCCAGATATCAAGATTCTAATAAAACAATATACATGCATAGGGGGTAGATTACTCAAGCATAACTTCTGCAAAATAGCTCTCACTATTTAATATGGTATTCATACGGTCTGTCCATGATATAACCCAGATTCAAGTTCCTTTAGGTTGGGGGCTTCAGCTAAGGCTGTGAAGCCATCCACTAGATCAGGGGTGGCGAACACGCGGCTCGCGAGCCGCATGCGGCTCCCGGCCAAAATAAATGAGGCTCTTTGCCTCTTATCATTATTTAGTATACTGTGGCTCGGATTGCGCGCTCCCTTTCGGAAGCTGGGGAGGTCCTTTGCAGGCAGCTAGAACGGGCCGCCTGCAAAGGACTTCCCCAGACTTGCTTTGAGGAGCACGGGGCGACTGAGGCTAGTTGTGAAGCCCCAAAGCCCCCACCGCCACCGGAAGAACTGCTGCCACCTCCTCCTCATCCTCCTCTAACAGGCAGCACTGCCGGATTTGCCGCCCGGCGCTGCGGCTGAGATGAAGCCGCCAAAGCTCCAGCCGGCATCTCCGCGCGTGGCAGCGGCGCCTCCCCTCCGCTCGGAGCAGCTGAGCTCAGTCAGTGCTGGGTTACCCCTGCCCCCTCCTCCTCCTCCGCTGTGCTTTTGAGGAGCCATGAGGCTGCAGGAGCCAGTAGGAAGGCGGGGGGGGAGCAGGGGAAAAAAAGCCTCATGGCTCCTCAAAAGCACGGAGGAGGGGGAGGGGGCAGGGGTAACCCAGCGCTGAGCTCAGGAGCAAATCTGGTGATTCTGTTGGAGGAGGAGGAGGAGGAGGAGGAGGAGGAGGAGGAGGAGGAGGAGGAGGTAGCAGCAGTTATTCTGGTGGCAACTCGTACTCGTCGGCATCTTCAGCAGAAGCCCTGCCCACAATGAAGAAAGCAAAGATGGAGCAGATCCACGCAGATGACGTCGCTGCAACATGACTGGAGGAGGAATTCTGGGAGTTGAAGTCCACAAGTGTTAAAGCTGTCAGGTTTGAAGACCCCTGGGGTTTTTTTTCCCTAAAGGGTTAGGGGTGCAATGGTCTTGTAACTTGACAGCTTTAAGAGTTGCGTGCTTCAAATGCCAGAGTTTCTGAGCCAACATTTTGGTTGCTAAGCAGGAGCGTTGTTAAGTGATACTGATATTATATAACACTTTGAATTAAGCGGGTACCTTGAAGAAACATAACTTTGAGTTTCAAATAATACTGATTTCGTTGTTGTCTTAGGTGGCATCTGTGAAAAAAATTCGGGTGCTCAGGCATGAAAATGTGCCGCTCAAACACTATACTTTTCTGCTCACATCGAAAAAAAATTAGAGGGAACATTGCTTCCGGGTCTGTTTTGGCAGGTCACTGCGTGGTGTGGCTCTCTGACTCTCACAGTTTAAAATTTTGGCTCTTTTTGTCGAACTTGTTCGCCACCCCTGCACTAGATCTTAGCTGTCAGTGGAATGTTCTAGAATGTCTGCTGGGTTCATCATGTTGTTTTTCTCTCTTGCTCTTCTGTTCTAGTTTGGTTCTGTTGTTTGCGATTTCTTATTGGATTGTTTTTATATTGTCCGGATTGTTTTTATATTGTCTGGGGTATTATGAGTTGTGCAGAGAGGTGGAGTCAGATAGAATAAAACAAAAATAAATAAATGGAATAAAATCAATACTAAAATAAATTAAAATGTGTGATTTACTGGATAACAACAAAATCTGCTTAAAAGTTTGGGATCTTTTCTTTTTTACTTTAAATAAAATGATCGGGTTTTTATTTATTTTTTTCTTCTCCCAGTAGGGAAGGAAAGCTGGGGGATCCATTAAATAATGGTAGGTAAGAATAGGTTAAGGGTTTGTTGTGAGGGAAACCACTATCAGATTCCAGGGTAAGAGAGAACAATCTTCCCTAGCTAGGGCATATTTCTACATCTGCTACTCATCTTTCAACTACCTGTCAATGTTCTGACTGATGAACCCAACCAAAACAGGCATGGCTGAGGTGATCCAATCTCTGAATGCAAAACTTTATTGAGTACATTATTCCGGCACTGATGAGGGCAAAACCATATCTGACTAATTCCCGTGCAAAACCACATAATTAAAATATATGGTTCTCCCCACCCCCTATTAGTACAGGTCACACTGTCCAATTGAATGCCACTGTATTGTTATGGGAAAAAGTCTTTGCTTTTGGCAAACACCTGTCAAAGTGTCCTTGGCTCTCACACTTCTTGATGTCTGGAGCGTACATTCCATATTGCCCTTCCCTCCCCCATGGTTTGTTGGCAAGCTGAGAAGCATGGTTGCAACAGCAAAATTGCACTTTGAACTTGACACTACCATTCAAACACTCAAATAGCCGTCCCTGTAGATATTAAGAATAGGTTAAATTCCTATGAGGTCAGTGATCTATTAAGCATTAATTTCAAGCGTAGAAAGTTGCAGAACATCATTCTTAGTTCACTGAAGAAGTCTCCATGCCAACCTGATATGTAAATAAAAATCTTAAACACAATCACAATCACTCCATGTACATATGGACATGTATGACTAGTCCCCACCCCCCAATTACTTGTATAAGGATTATTCTCTATACTATTCATGTTGTCTTGTATTTTCTGTTATGGATTCTACCAGTAGAGGCTAAACCAATTTTGTTGTATACATGATGTACAATGACAATAAAGACTGTTATTAATATTACTATTCATTGCACAGTCAGCCAGATGTTCAGTCTGGATTTGGCATTTTTGTCTACCTATTGAGTCCTTACCAAGGATGTGGCATAGGCAAATCTGGATGTTTGATGGTGTTACAGATATCATTGCAGGATGGAAGCAGTTCCAAGTAATTGACTGATGGCAAATTTGTCAATGCCTATGGTGTTCAGTTGTTTTGGGACTGCATCCAAGGCACGTATTACTATTGGTACTACCTTTGTTTTCTTTTGCCATAGTCAGTCTATTTCTGTTTGTAGGTCTTTGTATTCTGTTATCTTCTCCAGTTCTTTCTCTTCTCTTCTGCTGTCTCCAGGCACTGCCACATCCACTATCCAGATTTTTTGTTTTCCTTCTCCTTCTCCTTATTATTACTACTACTATTACTACTATTATTGTTATTATTCTGGATATCTAACCTAATTCTGAGTTTTATCAGAACATTAAATGTTAGCAAGGACACAATAAGAAACCCAGAAGAATTCAATGTTGCCTTCCACTTCATTTTCAGAGGTCTCCACAAAACCCTTTGGAAAGTATCAATGGAACAGTTGGTTTTATTATTTGCTTGATTGTTTGGGGAATTTTGAGAAAAATCCCTCCAGGCGATGCACCAGAAAACGTGTTATTTAGGAAGAAAGTGCACTACAATAATACATGGTTTTCCTGGAAGGAAGACATAGATTTGCTGATGGAACAAACAAGTAAGGGTGTTTAGAGGCTTTTGGTGCTTAAAACACTGGGAAAAAAATGTTCAGGGACTGTTCAGCTGTGTGACCTCTTTAACTCTGCTGAGGTCAATGAAACCCCATCAGACCACTGAATAAATACCAGGGAGAGAATTTTAAGCTCCTGGGGGCAAATGTATGAAGCAGAAAATGAGGTCTTAACAGCAGCTTTTAATGGTACTTGTCTAAGTAAATTCCGCCAGTGAGTGAAAATATTTTCCCGTTCTTTTCACTAAGTCCCACTTGCTTGCTTGTCCTAGTCAGTGGGATGAAATGAAAATATATCAATTAATCAAAAGTGGCATTCTAGGTTGCCCTTCTTTCTTCCTTCCTTCCTTTCTTCCTTCCTTTCTCTTCCTTCCTCCATCCTTCCTTCTTTCCTTTCTTCCTTCCTTTCCTCCTCTTCTTCCTCTTCTTC
Organism: Natrix helvetica; assembly: GCF_964273705.1. Classification (NCBI taxonomy): domain Eukaryota; kingdom Metazoa; phylum Chordata; class Lepidosauria; order Squamata; family Natricidae; genus Natrix; species Natrix helvetica. The sequence goes on from NC_138552.1 coordinate 12,875,747, forward strand.
TTCCTCCTCCTCCCCTTCTTCTCCTTCTCCTTCTCCTTCTCCTTCTTCTTCTTCTTTAGAGATAAAGAATACCGACCAGATGACTGCAAGGAAAATAAATGCTTCCATCCTCCACCATTGAAGGAGTTCTTGGATGAGAAGTGAAACATCTCCAAGGAAAACCAAAGTCCAGTTGTCTTTTGGAAAAAAAAAAAATCTTTGGGATTTTCATGTTGTTGCCCAAAGAAGTGCAGGCTCATGAAGTCTTCAGATGCTTGCTGCTATTTTCAGAATGGCAAAAATACAATGTACAAAATGTCACAACACATAGAAAAGGGGCAGAGCTCACATCACACTGCTGTGGCTCTGCTTTCATTATTCTGACATGCTCCTTGGCCTGTCTTGTGGACGCCACTGTGTTGAGCTCAATTGGAAGGAAATTTGACTTTTCTCTGGCTGCTTCCTACTGCTGTGCTTAACTTTCTCTTGCCAGAGAAGGGAAATTTATGGCTGTTCAGATTTCGCTGAACAGAATTCCCAGCAGTTTTTTTCCAGCATGGCCAATGAGGAGGTGTGCTAGGAGTTGTCGCTCATTAATAATTGGTGTCTGTTTCTACCCACACTGACTGGCAGCAATTTCTCAGCCAGGAAATTTCAATAGCTTTATGTGGAGATGCTTGAGACTGGACCTGAAATGATTTGCATACAAACCATACTCTACTGCTGTGATTCTTCTATAATGTACAACAAGAGACCTTCCCTTTTCCCTTTCCACCTTCCTTTCCTTCCTTTTTCTTCATTTCCTTGCCACTGTTCCAGATTCAAAAGGAGAAGGAATAGCAGTAGCACTTAGACTTATATACTGCTTCACAGTGCTTTACAGCCCTCTCTAAGCAGGTTATAGAGTCAGCCTATTGCCCCCAACAATCTGGGTCCCCATTTTACCAACCTCAGAAGGATGGTAGGCTGAGTCAACCTTGAGCCTGGTGGGATTTGAACTGCCAAATTGCAGGCAGCAGTCAGTCAGCAGAAGTAGCCTGCAGTACTGTATTCAAACCTCTGTGCCACCTAGGCTCACAAATAGGTTTAATTCCCTTTCCAGAGCCACTGTCTTCCCCATTTTAAATCTCTGCATGTTAGAGGCAAGGATTCACTGAAAGTTGTGGCTTTATATTTGTTGTTTATTAAAAAGAATTGTGGTTCATGAATAGACAAGCATGCACAGCGCTAGTATAGCCTTTCTGAATCTATCGTTCCCCAATTGGGGTGTACAAACATATTAGCCTAATCCACTCAAATACAGGCAAGTTGATGTTTGAAATATCTGGAAGGTCCCAATTAATGTGGGTAGATTAATGAACCAGATTTAACTCTGAATAAAAGCAGTGGCAAAGAAGATTTTTATTGTATTGCAGAGAGAGAAAAGTGAATTTGACTCAACTGCTGGATTTCTTTTTTTTTAGCTACACCCAAAAAGTACCATGCTTTTCCAAAAAGTACCCTAAGTGAACTTTGTTTTTTCTTGAAGAGGTTTTGCTTCTCATCCAAAGTTCTTCAGTTCTAACTGAATGGTGGAGGATGGAAGGATTTATATTCAGTGGTGGGATTCAGCCAGTTCGCACCTATTTGGGAGAACTGGCTGTTAACTTTCTAAGCAGTTTGGAGAAGCGGTTGTTGGAATAAATCTCATTTCGTTTTTTTCTTCCACTTTACAGAGCTAATCCTGTAAGGAAGGCAGGAAGGAAATGATGGTTGGTCTTACCTGAACTGTTGTTTTAGGAGGTTTTGCAGGATTAGCTAGGATTGGGTATTGTGATGTCCAATTGGCCTCGAGACAGAGTTAATTTGAAGCCACGCCTCTGTGCTCCTTGCTTCTGGTTCCCAGTTTCAATGAGTCAAGCCCACTGCAAAACACCTGAAAACAAGTCATAAGGGAACACTCCCTACTCCCTGAACTCCCCAAACCCCTGGACCAAAGCTAGGGTGGGAACCTGGCTAATCCTGCAAAACCTCCTTAAACTACAGTTCAGGTAAGACCAACTGTCATTTTCCAGAGGAATTTTGCAGGATTAGCCAGGATTGGGACATACCCAAGTTAATGTCCCTCATGGGGGGGGGACTATTGGTCCTGGGCCCCTCATGAGCTACCACCTGTTGTAACACCCTACGACCAAACGCCACATCAACCCAATGCAAACGCGTCTAACCTATAGTGCCTGATAAAGGGAGATGGGGACTCCCAAGTAGCTGCCCTGCAAATCTCCACAATAGGTGCCTGTGTGGCCCAGGCCGCCGAGGTAGCCTCACTCCTGGTGGCGTGTGCTGTGATGCCCTGGGGCACCAGAAGATGCTGAACCGCATAGGCCAATGCGATGGCCAGTTTGATCCACCTCCCTGTAGCCGAGGAAGACACGCTCTTTCTGAACCTTCAAGTGGCCTCAACAACTCTTAGAAAGAGTGCTAATGACCGAATGACTGTAAGGAAAAACAAAATCCAGTTGCCTTTTGAAAAAGCACCTTTGGGACAACCATGACCTGGATGACAGAGAATGTCGAGAAACATTTTTAGCTACACATTCTCCAGATCTACTGCTCAGCTAAGCAAGGGGCAAGTAAGAAGACCACAAACCAAAAAAACATTTACTTTCTATGAGTGGAACAATTTAGGAGCAATGATTTCCCAGAAAAAATATTTTTGCGCTGTTTTCCAGTAGACAATAATTCATAATAGAGGCATAACTTTAGCATAGCTAAAGTTCATTGGAATCAGCCTGATTTTCCTTCTCCTTCTTCTGCCGTTTCTTCTTCCCCACAACAACCTGATAACAGGTACTGTTGGCAGCTGACAAAGATTCTCAGTCCAATAAACAGGGGGACTTTTATAGTAGTTCATTTGTAAAGGATCAGATATTTCATTTCATTGTTCTCGCCATCTATTCATCTTCTCATTCAACTTGTGTACATAAACAACACCGCATTCATAGGACTATATTCAGAATCTACGTTAAAACAAAACTTGGTCCACAAGAGTTTAATCTTGAAGTGCCCAAAAGCTCTTCCTATATTTCTTCCCTAGCTGGATACCCGTGTTTTGTGACAAAACCACGTGATCAGGCTATGCAGGAGAAATTGGCTCAGTGGTTGTTGGTGATTGAAACACGTAAGGGAATATTACTCCTGCTACCTTGAGTCTGGAAGCAGTACCATAGGTGGACAGCATAGACATTTTGATGATGTTAGATATCCACGCAAGCTACAGTGGTTTCCACTCCAGTCCTCCATTTAGGCGGGAGCCTAGGTTGAATCTGATTGGCTGAGAGGTCTGACAGCTCCCTATAAAAGGAGAGCTGTCAGACCTCACAGTTGCTGGATTGTACATACTTGTCTGTAAATAAAGAGCTGTTGTTGTCTTCAACTGGAGTCTGTCCTCTCATTGCCCTGATCTAACAGATGAGGTACTGATGTTTAGTACTGTAAGGAGCCCCAGATCGTTCCTGAGTGAAGGAGTGGAAAGTCTACCGGTTTAAACCCCCATAACTTTAACCTTAGACTGTCTACTTTTGACCTCACCCCATTCCTAAGAGGTCTGTAAGGGGCGTGCATAAGTGCACCAATGTACCTACCATCCCTGTCCTACACTCGCCACTTATTCCTATTGATTTCCTGTGTTCTTATTCATGTTATCTTGTACATGAGTGACAAAATAAAGTAAGTAAGTAAGTAAGTAAGTAAGTAAGTAAGTAAGTAAGTAGTCCAGAGTGAGAAACATGCATGGTTGCATATTGAAGAGCAGAGCCTCACTGATAGACTAGCCCAGGGGTGTCCAAACTTGGGAACTTTAAGACTTGTGGACTTCAACTCCCAGAATTCCCAGAATTCTGGGAGTTGAAGTCCACAAGTCTTAAAGTTCCCAAGTTTGGACACCCCTGGACTAGCCATTGGTTCCCTGAAGAATTCTCTCTTTTGCGCCTTGGAGAAGACAAGGAATGGGAAATCTTCACTATCTTAGTAGGGTGCCAAATACATTGCCTCTGTGTAGCCCAATCTAACTAACATATAAATACAGGCTGACAAAAGTATCATTTTTTAAAAAAAAATAGGTTTGTTGGGTTCCCCCCCCTTCATATCTTTGATTTGTTATGCCATAAGATTTGCTTAATGCTTTGAAAAAGCCCTTTTCTCATCAATATACTTTTTTATTTGGGGATCATATATTGTGGTTGTTCTTATTCTTTATTAAATGTGTACGCTATTGCATCATTCCAACTGCCAGCAGCTTACAAGTAAACAGAGTAAAACAACTACCTTTATAATGAAATATCCACAGTAAGAAGGAAAAAAAACCACAATAAACATAGAAACAAAAATTACTGCCCATAACCCGAATAACACCCAAATTTCCCTTATAAGCAAAACTAACTCCTATTACTAACTATAACCTATAACTAACTATTACAATAACAATAGTAGAAAAAAAAAGGTTGGTGATCGATCACATTCCTTGGCTCCCTGGAAGAGTTCAACCTTCATTAACTTCGGGATGGCTGTCACCAAAGAGGCCAGTTGAACTGTAGAGATTACAGAGAAACAATAAATCACGCTGCTTTGATTCATGAACATAAAATAAATCCATCGGACCTTTTACCAAACATTACACAGTACATAAAGCAATTCTAGTTATTCCTTAGATCTGTATCTTCCCAGTTCTGAAATCAGCAATATTTTCCTTGGGGTAAATATTGTGTTAAAATGGGTTTTAAAAAGCTACAATTTCTTTGGAATCAGTTTCAACTTCTGCTCACTTCAGGCATATTTCGATGTGGTTTTCCAGCATCAGTAAGAAAGTGATTTGAAAGTGTTCTTAAAAGTCTTGGTTTTGTTTTTCTTTTGTCTGTCCAGGGGTAGCCTAATTTTCTGGGATGCCTTAATATTCTCTTATTCAAGTGCTAATCAGTAGAGCTGAGAATGCTTTTGAAAGCATTTGGAAGAATAACAGAATAATAGAGTTGGAAGGGGCCTGGGAGGTCTTCTAGTCCAAACCGCTGCTCAAAAAGAAAACCCTACACCCTTTCAGAAAAATGGTTGTCCAATCTGTTCTTAAAATTCTCCAGTGTTGGAGCACCCACTACTTCTGTAGGAAAGTTGTTCCACTGATTATTTGTTCTAACTGTCAGGAAATTTCTCCTTAGTTCTAGGTTGCTTCTCTGCTTGATTATTTTCCATACATTGCTTCTTGTCCTGCTCTCAGGTGCTTTGGAGACTAGATCAACCCCCTCTTCTCTGAGAAAGGAAGGAAGGAAGGAGGAAGGGAAGGAGAGAAGGAAGGAAGGAAGGAAGGAAGGAAGGAAGGAAGGAAGGAAGGAGGGATAATGTGTTATCCAGGAACAAAGAACTGTTTTTCCTGCAAACCTCTCGGTCTACCATAAATATTGTATTGAGATTAAACAAGTGGGATCTGCAACAAAATATTGTCACCTGAACTTCAGTCCTGTTCAAGGTTCCCATCAATAAATCACAATTCTTTTCCAAAAGACTCCATTCTTGTTCACTCAGTCTTCCCATTTTCTCTGTTTTCTCTTCCCCTTCAATAATCAATATTCTGTCTCCATTGTACGTGCTCATCGCCCATTGAAGGTCTTTTTAATTCCTCACCCATTTGTCTTTGGTTTTTTTTCTGAAATCTTTGGAGTCCCCATCCTGTGTCTGTTGTTACACTTACATTAGTGTCTGGATTATGCAATTTGGGGGAGGGAAGTGATAATGGATTGGCCATATAAGACACCGTTATGAAAAGACCGAATTCTCCCTTAATGTAAAGAATAAATTAAGGATCTTCTATCTTTTGAGGAAGGGCTCATCAGCAGAAAGGCCATTTCCCTAAGTGGGTAATTTTAATATCAAAGTCATCTGAACGGTTACCAACAGTTGGTAAGATGAAGGGAAGGGATTATAGCACTAATGAGGCAGATCAGTTCCAATGAGAAAATAATCATCATCTTGTAATTAGGGCATAAACATTGGCCATAAATAACTGAATCCTTTTCCATTATTTGGTTAAAGGCTATGTAATTGATTATCCCATAATATAGTTTTAGCGCTGAAATTGCAGAATTAATTTCTTTGCTAATGTACTGCACTTGATTTAGACAGTGCATTTTTTGGAATAAAATATATACTGTATACCCTTGAGCTGATTTGTGCAACAACTTTCTATAGATCATAAAATCCACTGAACCTGGCAAATGCAGGTATGTGTCTGTTGGTGCAGAAAGCAGATTCAAATTAAGGCTGTCGAGTTCCCATATCAACCCACTAATCTGGATAGGTCTTTGATTTACCGGGATGAAATAGGAATGAAATATTTTTATACGTTTGAAAAGGGGCCAGGTGTTTTTCTACTAAAAAAAGAAAGAAACTAAGAAATGAAGCTTCCTCTCTATTGTCCTTCTGACAGCACCCAAAGACTTTCCTACTCAAAAAACATTTAGAAATTCATCTAGGACTTTAATTATTTTATATATGTTTAATTAGGACTCTTGTTCCAGTAATAGAGCTCTTTGCAGATGAGTGCTCTTCTTTATTAAAGACACATTTCATTTTTCAGCCTTAATGATCAGTTTCCTAAATATTCTATTATAATAGGTTGATTTATGTTTCTAGATTCAAGCCAGGATCCATGTTAGATGACCTAAATCCAGTCGAATCTTCATGTAGGATCTTAGTTTAGATTACTATGAATCATCCTTTATGTCCAAGGACTCAGGATTATTGCCTAAATGAAGACTAGTTTGGGAGATGCATAATGATGATTTGCTTAATTAGAGATGACAAGAAAATCAGAGAAAACTATAGAAATGAGAAAAAACCATGAAGCTATTTCTCCGGGTCAAAAGGTAGCCTGTTCCTCTATTAGCTTAACGTGTATAAGGAGATGAATGATGTTACACTATCTGGATTTATTTCATAATGGAACCTACATTTTGGAAGGTGAATAATGATTAATGTAAGCTATTGTTGATTTTATGCCTTGTATGATTTATCTAGCTATGTTTTATTAAACAAAATACATTCATCAGGGCAATGAATTGTTGCTATTACGGTTGGTGCAGACCCAGCCAGTGGTAGCAATTAGTAATGCTTTCATTCAATAGAAGAGACTAGCTCAAAGCTGTACTGTGCAGTCATAGGAAGGAAGGAAGGGTGGTGGATTCCTTGATGCTCTCTCAGCTTGGTTGTTTGCTTGCAGAAGTTTCATTATCCGATTAGGTAACCTCATGATTATCTAGTTGGGCAACAAAACATCTGCAAGCAAACAACCAACCTCAGAGAGCATCAAGGACTCCATAACCCACCCTCCCTCCTTTCCTTCTTTCCTTCCTTCCTTCCAAATAGGAGGAGTCTTATGCAGAACTGTAATCATTTTTTTTAAACATACAGGTACTGATTCCCTGGGAATTCTCTCCTAAGGTTGGAGCAATTTTGTGATGAATACTACTGGATTGAAATTACCCATATCCCATCATTATAATATCACTGTTACTGAATGTCTTTTTCATCGATTGTAATAATTGAGCTAGAATTATAAAATGAACAGGGACGTGCGGTCAGGGGAGGCAGGGGAGGCAGAGCCTCACCTCTCTTCATGAAATAATAGTATATAATATTATCTGCCTGGATGGTTTTCTGTGATGAGCCGAAGGACAGAAAGAGGGAGTAGTGACCTTCCTCCCATATTTAGGCATACCAGGGGTTGTAACACAAATACATACATATATACATATACATACATGCATACACACACACACACACACACACACACACACACACACACACACACACACACACACACATATATATATATATATATATATATATATATATATATATATATATATATATATATATATATATATATTGTAATATTATATACATCCGTCCTGCCGTGCCCGGGAGCTGCGGAGGCAGAAATGTTCTTGGCGCTCCCGGATGATGAAGGCACGAAATCGACTGGGGAACGACGAGAACCTTCCTGCCTCTGCTGGATTTTGCGCGCTCCAATATGCAGTTGCGAGGAGCGCGCAAAGTCCAGCAGAGGCAGGAAGGTTCTCGTCGTTCCCGCTTTCAAGGACTGTGGAGCACGAGCCGGCAGAGCACGCTCAGGAAGGCAGGGAATGGGATCACGTGTGCTGGAGGCTGAGGCAGCCTGAGCCTCCAGCACACGTGGTCCCATTCCCCGCCTTCCTGATGACGTCACCAGCCTCACCAGCCATAAACCTCACCGCACGTCACTGAAAATGAACATATCCCAATCAGCTAGTCCACCATCTAATGAAGACAGAATCTTGAAATTGCCTTGAAGGGAACAAAGTTAGTTTTGTCAAGTAGCACTGATGCCAATTTGTTAACAAGGGACTTGCTTATAAAATGATGGGTCTTCGTACATTGAATTCCAGTGTGACTCTCATCAAATATTTACGCATCTATGTAACTGTGGTGGTTGGTGGAACTATTCTACAGAAGGTTGGTTATTTGTTCAATTTTTGGGGGGAGGGGAGGGAAGACTCCAAAGGAATGAATGAAAAAAAACCCTCTCAGCTTGGCCAAAGTTGAAGGAATGTATTCAGTCTTTAATCGCAAGCAGAATGAAGTTATTTCATCTCCATCCAGTTCCTGGATGCATAACACATGAAAGACAAACAATCTTTCATGCTTTAAAGATTTTGATAATAATTTTTGGAAACTTCTGTGATTGAAATGTCAGCTATTTTATCAACTCCTTACTTCCTGTATGTGAAGTAGATGAAATAGTTTTGTGTCTGATGGGCTGGCATCCAGGTTCTACTGATTGGCTGCTGTCCATCAGCATTCCATGAAGAAGAGTTGATAAGATATATACTCTCCATTTTCTATATTAAGATGCGGGCCTGCTGGTACATTATCATTGATAAAAGGCTATTGTTAATTCCTCTCAACCCAGGGGTGGGATTCAGCTGGTTCGGACCGGTCCGGGTGAACCAAATGCTAATTTTACATCTGGTTTGCCAAACTGGCAGTTGTAAGGACTGGCTGGCCCCGCCCACCCCATCCTGCCCCCCCCAGGAGTCTCCACGTGGCCCATTTTGGATGCCAGGTAAGTGCAGGGCCCACGCAGAGGCTCTGGGAGGGCGAAAAATAGGCCTCCCGGAAGGTTTGAAAGTCTGGAAACAGGACTGTTTCTGGCCTCCGGAGTATGGGTAGGCCGTATTCACCCTCCCGGAGGCTCGAGAAAAGCCTCTGAAGCCTGGGGAGGGTGAAAGCACCCCCACCCCCGCCACGGTGCAGGAGGCTGAGTAGGCCACACCCACCATGACCATGCTTACCCAGCAACTGGGCAGAGAAACGGTTGCTAACATTTTTCAATCCCACCCCTGCCTCACCCCTGTCAGAAATATCCATGAAGGGAGATAAAAATAATTCAAGATGGAGCCCATCACTGCACTGTGATGTGTGATGAACACACACGGTGAACTGTCACAGTTCAACCCCCATTTTAGTGTTGTGGCTACCATATTCAAGTTTTGAATACTCCTCCATGGAGGGTGCTTGCAATCTCTTAGTGGTCTCCAAACTCTAAAAAAATATCAGTTCAGCATTCAAACAATGATAGAATGCTATCTATTTATAAAATTTATTGGCCACCCATTTTTGCCACAGGGTAACTCTGGGCGATGTACAGTCATAATGTTCAAAGTATTTATATCAACTTACTATATTAGTAAACGTTCATTAATTACTTTACAACTTTGAAACTGGACTCCTGGCAGTTTACAATTCCGACTATAAAACCCTGGCCATTTACTATTTCTGAAATATAAGTCTGAGGGAAAAAAGTCATTTAAAATTAATAAACACATAAAAGCACTATAACCCCTGGTGTCCAAATTATGGCAATCATACCAAAGATTCATTAATACTCTTTCAAAGCTCAGTGGAAATGCTCAGTTCTGACTGAATTCCTAAATGACTTCAGGGAAGGCTTAACCCAGAAGCCTGCTGGTGAGAGGTTCCAAACATATGGAATGTAAACTGTAAATATTATGTTCTTACTCCTCCATGTCTTTGGTTTCAGAAGGAAAAGAGATGCTCGGCATCTCAGCCTGGGATTATTGGGAAAAAAAAACAGAAAAATAAAGAAAAAAAGAATTGGTTCTATCTAAAAGAGGAAGCAAGGGATACGGTGGCTCAGTGGCTAAGATGATGAGTTTGTTGATCAGAAAGGTTGGCAGTTTGGCAGTTCGAATCCCTAGCGCCACGTAACAGAGTGAGCTCCCGTTACTTGTATGCATGTAGAAAAATAGGGACCACTTTGGTGGGAAGGTAACAGTGTTGCGTGCACCTTCAGCATTTAGTCATGCCGGCTGCATGACTACAGAGACGTCTTCGGACAGCGCTGGCTCTTCAGCTTAGAAATGGAGGTGAGCCCCCCCCCCCCCCTAGAACCGGAAACGACTAGCATGCATGTGCGGAGAAAACTTTACCTTTAAAGGAGGCAGTCCGGCAACTATCCAGTTGCCAAACCATAAAGGGCTTTGCTTGTAGATCTAAATGTTGAATTGCACTCAGCAGCTTACTGGAAGCCATTGCACTGCCTGCAATATTGGCACTATATGTTCAACGGATGGGTCGTTTCATTCCATGTGCAGTCCATTGTAGTTGTTAGTCTGAGATATGGAGGATGTGTGAATAACCATTGCCGGAGTCCCATGTTCTGGGATAGACTGCAATTGGTCCACAAGACAAAAACTGAGAAAAGCTTTCCCCTAGCTGAATCTTCTACCCACACATTTAGCAGTAGCCACAAGTCAAGGAGGACCTCAAGTCATGGATTTGGTCCTCCAAGGCGAATGCTACTTTGTCCATCTTATTATTATTGAGGCTGACAAATTGTCTGTCAGGCCTGGAATTACTGTATTTTTTTTTTTTGGAGTATGACGCACCGGAGTATAATTACCGTATTTTTAGGAGTATAAGGCGCATCGAAGTTTTGAAGAGGCAATTTTTTTAAAAAAGGTTTTGCACTCTGCAAACCTCCCCCCAAACAGCCTGTTTTTTTGCAAAAATGGGCCTGTTTCCCCCCCCCAAAAGGGTATGAATAGCCTTTAGGAGGCTTATAGATTGCTCCTGGGGGATGGGGCAAAAACGAGCAAAAAATGGCCTGTTTTTTGCAAAAACGGGCCCATTTTTGTCAAAAAAGGGACATGCATAGCCTTTAGGAGGCTTATAGAGTGCTCCTGGGGGTGGGGGGGGGCAAGGTTTCTGCCCCCAGGAGCACTCTGAAAGCCTCCTAAAAGCTATGCATGGCCATTTTGATGAAGGGGGCAGGGAGGCAAAAAATGACACTTTTCAGCCTCTTTTTTGAGGGAAAATATGGTATCTTTTGCTTTGGGCCTTCCGGCCTGCCATAGTCAATGCTGTGGGAAAATGGGAGGGGGGATTATATGGCGTATGGGAGATATATAGTCAAAATAACATTCTTTTCTCAGAGAGTCAAGGACACCTTGCCCTGCAGATGGAGCGGTATGACTGGGAGAGATCACCAGTTGGGACAGTGCCTAATTGGGCCATGTGATGGACATGTGGGTGTTGGGCAGGGACTTGGACTTTCATTTGGGTGGGGAAAACCTGGAATCTTTCAGATTCGGGTTTTCTGAGATGTGCAAATATGACATCTCTAATAAAATGGAACTTTGAGGAACTTCAAGCCTCAGAGTCTTCTTTCGTTGGGGGTGTTACTTGGAACTCTGACATTGTCCAGATGGAAAATTGTCTGGAGGAAGAGCACTGCCCTTTTGCAAAAACTAAGCCTTGGTTTCCCATTCAAATTCTAACAGCCTCCAAACACCAGGTCAAGATATAGCTGGCATTCTCAGACTAGAAACAACAAGGTATCTTGAAGAGGTTACATAGAAAAACCTTGTTGCACTCCAACTACCTATTGACAGGGCTGTCAAATCATGGCCTGCGGGCGGATGTATCATGCGCTGGCCATGTCCTGAACTGGTTTAGCAAAGGGGGGGAAATCCCAATACAGTATGTCATGTGATGACACCTTGAGGATGCAACTTTGACACCCCTGATCTAGACAATTTTTCACCCCCATTTACTAGTAGCACCAATCCAGGAAGGAGCAAAACCACAACAGAACAGTGCCCCTCGTGCCTAACCATGCAGGCAAGCCATCAAGACACCTGGTCAACGAGTATGAAAAGTGGTGATAAGTATTGAAGGATCAGGAAGAAGGTCCTTCCCCATCCAGACCCTGATGAAGATCATTTACCAATATCAGTCTTCAAGGCATAGGTGGGATTGAATCATTTCTCCAACCTTTCTGGCCTTATGGACCAGCTGAGGGGGCAGAGGGGATGGTTCCCTGTGAGTGGCCAGCAAACACACATGAGCAAAAATATTTGAGCAACTGGTTGTCTGCCCGGTTGCTGGGTGGGCATGGCCTACTCAGCCTCCTGCACCATGGCATGGGAGGGGGGAATTTTCACCCTCTCCAGGCTCTGGAAGTTTTCCTCAAGCCTCTGGGAGGCAGAAAAGAGCCCCGTGGGCTCTGGAGACCCTCTGAAGGCTGGAAACGGGGCAGTTTCCGGACATCTGAAACTTCCAGGAGACCTGTTTTTTGCCCTTCCAGAGCCTCCGCGCAGGTCCTGCGCTTACCTGGCATCCAAAACAGGCTGTATGGAGACTTCTGGAAGGGACAGGGAAGGGTGGGTGGGGCCAGCAGTCCTTGCAATTAGCGGTTTGGTGAACCAGATGTAAAATTAGCATCCAGTTCACCCGAACTGGTCTGAACCGGCTGAATCTCGCCCCTTCATGAGCAGCTCCATTTGTGTGAGCAGCATGTATTCGCACCTGTCGTTCATTGTGTGCTTGACTGCTGCTCATGAAAGGGGGGGGGGTGTCCGTGCACACACATAAACTCACCCACCATTTCTGTGTCCCCGTCGCAAGCACCTCACAGTCCACTACACTAGTGGGCTGTGACCCAGAGGTTGGGGACCCCTAATTTAGACAAGGGAGCCAAGAATTCTGAGAACTTTTGATAAGTAATGTTTATGGATGAAAATGAGAAAGCCATAATCGAATAATGTTAGTAATTGCTGTGTTTCAGGAACAACCCTCATATAAAGAAACAATATACAACTTCCCGCATTTCTTTTTTTCCCCTCTTTTCCCTATCCTATATAATCCACTACTTGGCCTTTTCAGCAGACTGGCCTTTTCCCATTTGTTCTTTATTATTTGCTCATATGTTGCTTTTCGCTAATTGCATGTAATGCAATTCTCATAACCATGGCAACCAATCCAGCCTGAATTCTGATGGAAAGAGATTCAAGTAATCAACTTTGTCAGTTATTACATAATAGTAGCCCCTCTATTCTCCCACAACTCTTCCTAAAGAGAGAAAAATGACCAGGTGATTATGACAGTGGTCTAAATTGTCCAGATCCAGGAAGGACCTCTTTACAAGGGAACACCACTTGTAAACCACTTGTATACCAAGGAATACCTGCTATAGTTTCTCCTGCCTGAGCAGGGGATTGGACTAGAACAGGCATCAGCAACCCGTGGCTCTGGAGCCGCATGTGGCTCTTTCATCCGTCTGCTGCGGCTCCCTGTTGCCGGTCGGCTCCGCAATTGGTAGGGCTTTCAGTTAGGACAGGTAGAGGAAAAAGGATGCTACACTAGGAGGAGACTTTATGGTGGGGAAACCAGACTTCCGGTTGGCTCTAGAATTGAACAGGGAGCTTCCGTTTAGGGCCTTTGTGGCTCTTTGAATATTTAAGGTTGCCGATTCCTGGACTAGAACAATGGTCCCCATCCTTTCTGGCTTTTCAGACTGACAGTGGGGGGAGAAGCAGGGGGGAAAGAGGGGATGATTCCCCATAAACAGTGGGTGTCCACTACTCACACAAATGGAATTTCACACATCAGCTGCAAACCCACCACTCACACAAGTGGAGCTGCATGCACAGGTTGGGGAGGAACATGGGCCAGTCCTGGAATCTGGGGAAGGCTCTGATGGAGGCAGAGATGGGGCCAGGGCCATCTGACAGTTATCAGCTGACCTCGGAGGCAGATATTATTGGGGCAGAAGAACAGCTGGAACCTGTTCCCAATGTGCACATGTGCAGAGCTGCCAGGAGAAGGGAACAGTTAAGGAACAAGGGCTGACTTGGGAGTAAAGGCACAGGTGGACAGTGAATGGCCCCTCCCATAGGGAATAAGAAGAGTGAAAGGGGAGGGGAGTTTGCAGGAGACAATTAGTTGAATTCATTAGGGTGAAGATCTGTTCCTGACTTCTTGCCAAGTATTGTCTGCTACAGAGTGGTGTTTGGAAGATATCGGCCTGGCAGCTTTCCAAGCCTGATAAAGGTCTGTTGTTGTGAAATCTCATGAAAGATTGTTGGCTGGGACTTTGCTGGAGAGGAATTCACTTTAAACTAAATAAAAGGGGTTTTATCAGGACGAGGAGTCAGCTTCATGCTTTTGGGAAGCCTAGGTCAGAACATCGTTCTCTGTTGTTGCTGCCCAGCATTCAGTGCCATACAGTGCAAGAAGGCGGATGGTTGTCTTGTAAATCTTAGATTTAAGATGGGTTGGCATTCGTCTGTCACTGGTGAGTCCTTGCCAATGCCTCCAGGCTGCATTCATCCTTGCTCACCCCTCGCCATTGTGTTGCCATTGCCATTGGAGGGAATGTTATGGCGTGAAACACAATACCCATGCAAAGTTATTGCTCCACGAACAAAACAAAACATGTCAAAGTTTGTCTGTGCAAGGTGACTTTCACAACGTAAAGGAAGCAATTCCACTTTCAGCTGCTGCAGCAGACAGACTGATGACCCATCTGAGTTGCAGTTACACCTCAGTGATTTCTGCAAACATCAAGAAGAAATCTTAAGGTGCTGCAGTAGTGGCAGGAGTGTTTTATATGCACCATCAAGGAGATAAAGGTTTTAGGGAGCATTGCCAAAGATTAACCAGATTAAGAGCCCCTTTGATCCTCCTATCTTGGGACTGATTGTATTCAGAAGCAGAAGTTATTTTTTACACCACTAGCTAGTCAATAGCGCTAATGCTTTGAATTTAGAGCAGAGGTGGTATTCAGCAGGTTCTGACCAGATCTGGAGAACTGGTAGCGGAAATTTTGAGTACTTCGGAGAAGCAGTAAATACCACCTCTGACTGGCCACGCCCCGAATCCTAGCTGATCCAGAGGGAATTGGGATTCTGAACTTTCCCCTGGAGTGCAGAGGGAATGGAGATTTTATGGTATCCTTCCTCTGCCACACCCACCAAGCCATGCTCACCAAGCCACATAACACCCACCAAACCACACCCACAGAAGCGGTAGTAAAAAATTTTGAATACGACCACTAATTTAGAAGTAATATGTTTGCAGAAAACGCTGCTAACCCAGATTTTAATATCTACAAGAAACTATTCTCAATCTGCAATCTGAAACAAGTAAATAACCTTATTATGGAGTAAGGCATTTTGTGACTACTGCTGTAATTTTCTAAGAATAGATAAGGATGGGTTTGTTTTTTTTACTTCCCAGCCCTAAGATTTTTAGGTAGTCTCCAAAATCCAAGTACCATACTAGTAATCTTCAGTAATCCAAGTATTGATCAAATCCTCCCTGCTTAGTTTTTTCCCCCCAAGATAAGGCAAGATGGCTTGGGGCTGCCACTTGCTGAAGTGTGGGAATACTGGTAAATAGGAGCTGCAATTAAAAATAATTATACTTCACTATCCTTAAATAGAATTATTCTTTCAGATTTCTGGCCATCCAGAATAACAGAGTTGGTCTACTACTCCAGCCCTCTGTTCAGGCAGGAAACCTCTGTACCATTTCAGACAAATAGTTGTCCAATCTCTTCCTAAAAACCTCTTGTGTTGGAGCACCCACAATCTCTGGAGGCAAGTCATTCCACTGATTAATTGTTCTCACTGTCAGGAAATTTCTCCTTCATTCTTCAGTGGTTCTCTCCTTGGTTAGTTTCCATCCCTCCATTCTTGTCCTCCATTCAGGTGCTTTGGAGTATAGGTTGACCCCAGGAGTGGGCTACTAGGGGTTCACCCATGGTCAGGAGAAGCTGTAGCTAACATTATGGCCGGTTCGGAGAACCTCCAAATCCCACCCCTGGCTGGCTCCTCCCACCATGCGCCACTCACCCTGCCCCTCCCCTTCCAGGAGTCTCCACATGGCCGGTTTTGGATATGAGGTAAGTGCAGGGCTCACACAGAGGCTCGGGGAGAGGTAAAACAGGCCTCCCAGAAGGTCTCCAAAGCCCGGGGGAGGCAGTTTTCACCCTCCCAGAGGCTCAAGGAAAGCCTCCAGAGCCTGGGGAGCTCGAAAACACCCCCGTGCTATAGTGTAGGAGGCCGACTGTGCCATACCCACCATGGCCACGCCCACCCAGCAACCGGGAAGAGAACTCGTTGCTGAAATTTTTTAAGCCCACCCCAGGTGGATCCCCCCCTTCTTTGTGGCAGCCCCTTAGAGATATTGGAACGTTACTATCATGTCTCCCCCTAGTCCTTCCTTTCATTAAACTAGACATACCCAATTCCTGGCAAGACATCTTGCCAGAGTAAAGTACTTATCTCTATTAAATATATCCTGTGAACTGCTAGGAAAGGTCCATCTTCACCCTTTTCCTGTCTACCAAATATTCCAAGCTATTTTGATCCTTTGCTGCCTGGGAAGGTGCCCTTCTCAGCAATTCTGGACTACATTCCCCCACAATTATCTTCCATTAGAATCTTTCAAGAGACTATTTGCACATTTAAAATCCTTGCAATCTCAAATCTGCCTCATATCTTGTTAGCAAGCTATACAATATTAAAGAAAGATATTTTGCAGCAGCCCCTATGGGTTTTTTATGTAACCTAATTTATTCATGGGGTGGCCTTATATCCAAATTTGGATCATTTATTTACTTTATTTATCTACTGAGGCATATATGTTGCTCCATTCAAAAGCTCCTCTGAGTATTTTACAACTCCAAGGTATGGTATCAAGATTAGAAACGTGTGACAACATTATTTGATAGATATGAAAGTTATAGATCTTACATATGCAGATCATAACTCTATAATTGTAAGGTTAAACAGAGGAACAGAGGATCAAAACAGTAAATTTCTTTACTGTTAAAAGAGAAACTCAAATTGAAGTGCCAACAGGGATTTAAAAGCTTCTTCCAAATCAATTGACTCTTTATTTACTGCATGGACTCCAGTAAAAGTGTTTATGGAAGATCTGTTTATTGCCCTAGAATCAAACAGAAAGAAAGCTATGCAAAAACAGAAGTCTGTCTCTGTCTCTCTCTCTCTGTCTCTCTCTCTGTCTCTCTCTCTGTCTCTCTCTGTCTCTCTCTGTCTCTCTCTGTGTGTGTGTGTGTGTGTGTGTGTGTGTACATGGTGTGCCCAAATATGGGAGGGATCATACTGCTTCCCTTTTGCCTTTCAGCTTCACCCTAGGAGTCTTCCAGGAAGAAAACCATTTTTGTGTTGCATTTGTGCTGATAAATAAATAAAGGGAAACTAGTATAGATGCCTGCAGAAAAAAACATTGCTTTCTGCTTAGCTGCTGATCTCCAGAAGCTCAAGGAACTCCAACTAACAAACTGAAAACTGGTAACAAACTGAATTACCTTTATCCCCAGAAATCGTCCAAAAACCAAGTGATTTGTAATTAGTCAGACTCATTGGAAATAAATGAGACCTATAGGAAATGACCCTTTGTCAAACGGAGAGAAAGATTTGATTGTGGAGTTCTTGGTGCTCTCTAAACTTGGTGATTTCATTTCGATATCCAACTCAATGACATCATCATGGCTAGTGAGTGTGAGGTTTGTTCCTTGTGTACATGCAGTGATTTGGCTGGGGTGTGGTTTTCGCCTTGGTACTTCCTTGATTCCTTGTACTTGCCTTGGTTCTTCCTTGATAAGCTACCTGGGAAAGCCAAGGGAAATCAACAACAAAACCATAAAAAAGCCAAAGTTAGAATATTTTGGACATGTGAAGTGACACCCAGAAAAATACAGCATACTTCACTTTATAAAACGGGAAAGATTGAAGGCAAATGAGGTCCAGGTAGAAGAAGAACACCATGGCTTCAAAATCTAAGGGACTGATTTGGACAAAACTCAACAGCACTTTTTTGTGTGGCTATTGATAAAAATAGGATCGGCAACATGATCGCCAACGTCTGATGACAGATATGGCACAAGAAGAAGAAGACATCCCCTTTTTAAAAAAAAAGATTTTTTTAATTTTAATTAAACAAAAACACAAAAAAAGAATCATCCTTCATTACATCTTGTAGAAAGCGTGTCGATTGGTTACAGATAACTTTCGTGCATTTCTTCCACAGTCATTACTTATAGTTCATATTAGATTATACACTTTAAATCAAAAATCTTTGTATATCTTACTATCAATGTACCACAATTCTCATTTGACAGCAATTATTTGAACGTGCTTTTACCTCAAATCATTCATACTTAAAGACACAACCACATAATGGCATTCATTAGCTATTTCAAAAATCCTCCAATAACATTACACCTTTATGACATGTTCTAAGTAAAAGTCAATTAATAAAGTTTCTAAACCTTTCCCCCCCCCCTTTTTTTAAACTCGTTGTTTAGAGTTTGTATCCAAGCTTCTTTTGCCAAAACCACAGCATATAGTATATATTATTAACCAATATCCATTGACATTTTCTCGTTGTTATTATAGTTGGCTAAAAATCATTTACTATTTATATCCAACCTCCTCTCGTCAAACCCAAAAACATTACACCTTTATGACAAGATCTGAATAAAAATTGGTTAATAAAATTTATAGGTCTTTTTCCCAGATCGCAATTTGCAATTTATATCCAAATTTCTTTTACTAGTTTGCCAGTACATGTATATATCATTAAGCTGTATCCATTATCATTTCATTATTGCTATTATAATTAATTATTTGTTAATGAATAAACATTTAATAACAATCTAAAACAATCTAAAAATTACTAAATTCCTACTTATTGATCACCAAAATTAACTATTTTTTAATTATCAACTTTCATTGTCAAGCTGTATCTTTCCAGTAACAAAGCAGTCTTATCTCTCTTGCCAATTGTGCTGTCAGTCTTCTTTTTATCTCCTTTGTAAGGTTTTTATAGACTTCTCTCTGCACTTTGTTGCTTGAAGGATCTCTCAGGTAATCTCGTTGCCCTCCATCTGCTATTAAAATTAGCTTGTCTTTGATTGTCAATTGTGCTTCTGAAAAAAAATTATCTTCTTAAATCCATCATTATTTCTCTTTTTTCTTCTTCTGTAACTTGCAATCTGAGGTAGAGCTCCAGTTCATCAAATTCCCATTTCCATATTCCCTTTTTTCCACTTTCACCCACATTTGCTCCATTAATAAAATCATCTATTGCCTTGTCTTTATCTTCTATGTCTTCATTCTCCCCTTTAATTTTTGCGGCTCCAACCCCTTCATCTTTTACTGTGAACACTAGTTTTTCCAACTTCTTCTCAATTCTCCCATATTCTTCCAGTAGATTTTGAATTCCAGCCAAGATATTTTGGAATTTTAAGGTTTCCTCATCTGAGTATTGATCTGTTTCCAAAAAAGGAGGAGGAAAAAGAAAAAAAACTAATAGCCACTGTCGCTCTAGCCTTCCAGGCCTCTTTTATTTTTTTTTATTTTAGATTGACTTAAACACAAGTTATTTTATGCTCTTCAAAGGAGAAGGGTTCTGGTTTTTTTCCTTTCTCTCCCCTGCCAAAATAGTTCTCAAAGGGCACCTGCGTAAACAATTTGTGCCCTTGGCTCTTTATCAGTTTCTGTAAACAAATTGCAGACCCTTCAGCCACAAAATCAGTACGATCAAAGAGAAAAAGAGAAGAAATATGTTTCAAAAACTCCAGCCTCTGACCTCCGAGTGGCAGTTTTGCTACCTTTCACTTTCTAATATTTATCTCTGGCTTATAGGAAACAAAATTTAATAACAAGTAATAGGAAGAATTGTTAAAATAAAAAGGAAGGTTTTAATCCAAAAGTCAAAAAATAAAGTTACAAAAAACAGAAGAAAAATTAATCCGTTCACTTTAAGAGGAGAAACAAAAAACGTTGCGAGCACTTCAATCCACAAAGTATAGTTACAAAGAAAAAAAAAAGCTTTCCAGAGTGATCCAATATAGGTTAATTTTGCCACTTAATTCTTTTGCTTAAGGATTTAATTTGGCTTTTAAAAAAAGTTTCATTGGGCAGTCTTTCTCAAAATAGAAAAAAAATACCTCACCAGATGGACTTACTTTCTCTTTTCACTTCCTTCCTTCTGGAGCCATCCCAACTTCATCAGCCTGGGGCTGCCTGGTTACCGCCGGTTTGAAGAGCTTGGGCAATCAGGGACTTTGCAGTTTCCCTGAGACCAGCAAGGCTTCATCTTCCTGATCACCGTCTCTGCGGGATGGTTTAGGTCCATATGGACTGTCCAGCGGCAAAAGTATCAACAGTGGTCTTGGAGTGTCGAGACCGCATGTTGTATCATCGTGACGTTGGCTCCTCCTTCAAGAAGATTTCCTTGATTGGCTTTATTGTTTTCTGCTTGTTTGCCTAGATTTTCTGGTTGTTTTGGTGGGCAAGATGTGTTGTGGTCTGTGTTTCCTTCTTAGATTTTTATTCTCTCTTTTGAGTGGTATGTAAATGTGCTTTCCATTTATATATCTAAACTAGATGGTGTTGTTTGACTATGTCATATAATAAATGCCAGTATATGCATAATTTTGTATTTATTTATTTTGTCATGTTTATGTAGCATATATTGGAGGTGGTGACCCTTAGAGAACTGTATGCAACAAAATTTCATTTTAATGTATGCCAATTAGTGTACATTCAAAGTGACAATAAAGATATGATTCTATTCCCATGGAATAGAACCTATGGCAACCATGCCACAGATGGCACACAGCGCGCCTCCTGCCGGCCAGTTGATTTTCTGGTCACACAAGCATGCATCGGGGGCAGGGAGTTGTGCATGGGAGGTGTGGGGAAGCATGGGGTGTGTGTGGCATACCTCCCCCCCACAGCCCATTTTGGTCCCATGAGGCTGCAGGGAAGCCTACTAGACCCAAAACAGGGCGTGGGAGGTTGCAGGTGCATGCAGGGGGGGCATGCTGGGGTGTGTGTGTCATGTGTGCATTGCATTATGGGTGCAGGCATGCGGGCACTTTCAGCATGCAAAGACAAAAAGTTAGTCATCACTATTCTTTCTATTCTATTCTATTCTATTCTGTCCATGTGTTTATTGATGCTTTCTCTGAATGCCAAGCTTCAGGAATTCCCTAGCATTGTTTAGATTTAGCTTGATCTTGGATGCTCACAGTTTTCCAGTTGAAATTATGATTGAGTCTGTCCAGGTGTTGTGTAAGATTAAGAAGTTTCATTATGTCTTCTAACTGCTAATTGGAGTTCATGGATATGCTCTGCTAATCTTCTGCCTGTCTGTTCTGTATGGTTGCTATATACATCAAAAGTTGTAGATGACTCCTATTTTTTCCTCTTGGACTGCTGGGTTTTTTGTTGTGGTTGTTGTGTATTTAAGATGTTTTGGAGGACTTTGGTTGGTTTGTGCGCTGTGGTGGTGTCACCTGGTTGTAATAGTCTGAGTTGTTTCTGATGTGTGGCATTGTTATTCTTTTCACAGCTTGTGTTGTTTGAACAATCAGCTACTTTATCAAGTTTATTATTTTACTTTAGTATTGCAGTATTTGTTGGACCTGATTTATAAATTGTTGGTGAAATATGACTCAGAAATTGAATACCTTAAAGTTTGGGTGATTAAACAGAGGCAGAATTTAATACGATAACTGATATGCAAACTAGGAATTTCAATGGAAGAAGAAGAATAAATTCATAATGGAGGTAAGGTTGCATCAGGACTCAAAAGAAGGGCAAAGCAATATCAGAGCACTTTAACCTCTCAGAACATTGTGTTACTGATCTCAAAGTACTCATTTGATGGGGGGAAATGTTATCCGCACAACTGAGCAAGAGTTTTGCTGACAACAAAAGCTTTCATGCTATTTCAGATACTAACAAATGCAACTGTTTCCTTTTAACCATTACAATTATTAATTTACTAGCTGGATATCCGTGCTTCGCGATGATTCATGAAACGTTTCCTCCTGTTATGCACCTTGCTGTACATCTCGAAAATAGCTAGAGTTTATTTTGCTAAGGACAATGTTGTTGAGAGGATCAATAACCCTCCAAAAACAACACTTCTGGCCTTCTTTGAGCTTTGCAAAGTCAATGCTTCGGAGGTGAGGAAAGATCAGGTTTTAGTTTTGATGGTGGTCAGTGATTGAAACACATAAGGGAATATTGCTCTCATCATCTTAAGTCCGGAAGTAGTTCCATAGGTGGAAGGCGTAGACATTTTGGTGAGGTACCAACGTTTAGTACTGTAAGGAGCCCTAGATCACTCCTGAATGAAGGAGTGGAACCTCTGCTAGTTTGAACTGAGGTAATGGAATATAAGGCAACTGGCAGTTGGAACAGAATTATTTTCAGGTGGGAAGGGGGAGTAGAATGTCTAACTCCTTAGCATCAGAGTGTGTTAATTACTGTATAAGAAATACTAATGCTCTGATGGTCAATTCAAAAAATTCTTTCTTAGCAAGCACCTAGATACCAAGAGAAACATACGTGCCAAATTTCAGGTTTGTAGGCTTTACGGTTCTGGAGATTTCATGACGAGTGAGTGGCATTTGCCTTATATATATATAGATAAAGTACTTGTCATCACTCATTTCTCTCTTGTAATTGCATAATCATCGTGTCTTCCTCTTTTCTTCCCCACTCCACCCCACCCCATCCTAATTTAAATCCTACATCAGTTTATCCATTTCTTGCATTTATTAAAATGAGTTGTAGCTCATGAAAACATATGCCTTTAATAAATGTGTTAGGCTTAAAAAGTGCCACCAGCCTCCTACTGGAAGATTGAGAAATAGCATTATATCTAGTCGGAATACAGGTAGTCCTCAACTAATGCCCACAATTGAGCCCCAAATTTCTGTTGCTAAGCAAAACATTTGTTAAGGGAGTTTTGCCCCATTTTATGACTCTTCTTGCCACTTTTGTTAAGTGGATCACTGCAGTTTTTTAAATTAGTCATTCATTCATTTATTGAATTTATAGACCGCCCCCTCTCCCCGAGGGGACTCGGGGCGGTGTACAGACAAAAGCTAAAACCGTATATACAATGACAATATTAAATACCCCTTATTAAAAACAAATTAAATATAGGGTCTGTACAGTGATAATAAAAATTAAATCACGTTAAAAGGACAACCCCTTAAAATTTAAAATGTCGGCCAGGATTGAAAATTGAAACTACGGTTGGGCCAGGCCAGCTAATTGGAACAGGTGGGTCTTGAGTTTCTTGCGGAAGGAGCGGAGATCGGTAGTAGTTCTGATGTCGGGGGGGAAGGTCATTCCAGAGGGTCGGGCCCATCACAGAGAAGGCCCTACTCCTGGGCGCCGCCCGCTGGCATTGCCTAGTGGACGGCACCCGGAGGAGTCCCTCCCTGTGAGAGCGAATTGGTTGCAGGGATGTATGGGGTAGGATGCGATCTCGCAGGTAGCTAGGTCCTGTGCCATGGAGCGCTTTAAAGGTGATAACCAACACCTTGAAACGCACCCGAAAGGCCACAGGTAGCCAGTGCAGCTCGCGCAGGAGAGGTGTTATATGGGAGTACCTAGTACATCCCATGATTACCCGCGCGGCCGCATTCTGGACCAGCTGCAGCCTTCGGGTGCATCTCAAGGGGAGCCCCATGTAGAGAGCATTGCAATAGTCCAGGCGGGACGTCACAAGCGCATGGGTGACGGTGTGAAGGGCGTCCCGGTCCAGTAACCAGATTGTTCAGTCAATCTGGCTTTTCCCATTGATTTTGCCTATCAGAAAGTCTCAAAAGGAGACTCACGTGACCCTGGGACACTGCAACCATCATAAATGTGAGTCAGTTCCTACATATCTCAATTTTGATCATGTAACCATGGGATGCTACAATGATTGTAGCATCCGCCTAGGCAGGGGGTTGGACTAGAAGACCTCCAAGGTCCCTTCCAACTCTACTATTGTATTATTGTATTGATTGTTAAGTGTGAAAAACGGTTGTAAGTCACTTGCTTCAGTGCCATTGTAACTTCAAATGGTCACCAAGTGAGCTGTTGTTAAGTCCAGGACTACCCCAGGTGCAGACTATAGGTAGTCCTCGAGTTATGACCACGATTGAGTCCAACATTTATGTTGCTAAGTGAGATGCTTTCTCAGTGAGTTTGGCCCCATTTTATGACCTTTCTTTATGACCTTTCTTGCCCCCTTTTTATGACCTTGCCAAGCATCCAAAGTTTGATCACATGACCACGGGGATGCTGCGATGGTCGTATGTGAGAAAAATGGTCATAAGTCACCTTTTTCAGTGCCGTTGTAATTTAGAACAGTCACTAAATGAGTTGTTGTAAGCGAGGACTACCTTTATTTATGTCCACAGATGGGTTGCACAGAGAAAATGTAAGAGAGTAGCTGCCACTAGCATGATACAACTTGGCAAACGTAAAGTCAGAATGTCAGAAACAGAAATATTGTGCTTAACTTATATTAAAGAATCTCTGGGTTGCTATGGAAAGTGACGCTGTAAAACCAACATGGGGAATATATATGTATATTATATAGTGTTAGAGATGTAACCCTAGGCTTGGCTTGGCAATGTATATAAGCTATGATTAGTTTACTGTTACTTTAAATGCTTAACAGATGTAATTGGCTTGTTACCCCAAGCAGCCATAAGAGGGAGCGAGAATGGCTGTTAGCTCTCTCTCTGTTTTGTTAGAAGCTGGTCGGTGTACAGTGAGGTATTGTGGTTTGCTACTGTTAGCTATATTTTGTGTGCTAGACTGACTATTTTGATAACTGAATTACTGAACTGTGTATGACTTGGACACACACACACACACACACACACACACACACAATATATATATATATTCCAGATGTTTGGTAGGCGGGAGGTATCATCACGTTTATTCATGTTCGGGATGATACCTCCCGCCTACCAAACATCTGGAAACCAGCCCTAGCCAATAAACGAACACTACCCACCACCCAAGCCATTATAATACAAAACAACAATGCACACACAGCCAGCACCAATCAGCACCAATCTACCAATCATGATACAACCACACAACCAATCATTCCACCTACTGAAACAAAGCCAGCACTCCATGCCCAGCCATGCCCACAGATATTATATATATATAATTTCCATTGTCAAGCAAGAAAGGACAAGGGAAAATATCAACCAACATTTTCAGTAAAGAGAGGAATAGGAAAAAGAAAAATGGGAGATCTTTTTTAAGAACATGAGAAACCATGGGAAAAATTACTGCTTAGGCAGAATTATTCTAGAATAAACCCAGATAATTCTTTTTTTTCTTCCTAGTATATTCCCACAAGAAAAAATATTTTTAGGGGGGATCAACAAATATTGCTCAATTCGTTGTGGCAGGAACTGATTAACCAGCTTGTCAATTGAGTGTGATGTTGTTTGCTGAGAGAGAATGAATGGCCCAAATACAATCTTGGCTTTCTTGCCCAGGATAGGACTAGAACTCCCAGTCTCCTGGTTTCTAGCCTGGTGTCTTTACCACTAGACCTAACTTGTTTTCTTAACCCCCACCCCCAAATATTTTTTTTGATTAATGCAAATCAGTGGTGAGATTCAAAAGTTTTTACTACCAGATCTGTGGGCATGGCTTGGTGGGCATGGCTTGATGGGCATGGCAGGGAAAGGATACTGCAAAATCCCTATTCCCTCCCCATCCCACTAACCTGATTTCCAACTCCGTTCTCCTCTTCAAGGCAACAAAAGAAGATCAGCTGGGAGGCAGCAGGGGCGGGGCCAGCCTATTTGCAGGTTCTCCAAACTACTCAAAATTTCCGCTACCTACTGGTTCTCCCGAACCTGCCAAAACTGGCTGAATACCACTTCTGATGCAAATGAATTAAAGGAAAGTGGAAAGAGCACACTTCATTCCTTTATGAATTAAATTGTAGAATGTAAGAAATATTTGTAATGACAGAAATCAATCCTACGAGAATGTAACGTCCAACATATGATAGACCATCTGTCAAATAGTGAAGAATGAAACCCTGATGCCACTGAACTGTTTAAAGAACCAATTAAGTTCTTAAAGCTATAATTTTATGTCATATTCTAATATAATATAAGTTCTATAATTGTCAGCAATTATACAACAGGACTAAATGAAAAGAGTTGGAAAAGAAAGGAGATGTAACAGTATGCAAATGCAAGTGAACCATGAGTGACTGTTGGGTCATGCTAACAAAGTTTTGCTTTAAAACCTTAAAAAGAATAGAGCCATGCAGAGGAAGAGATTAATTAAGAAGACAAAAATAATGTCTTCATACTTAATGAACCTTCAACTACTGTAGTGGCAGAAAAA
Organism: Natrix helvetica; assembly: GCF_964273705.1. Taxonomy (NCBI): domain Eukaryota; kingdom Metazoa; phylum Chordata; class Lepidosauria; order Squamata; family Natricidae; genus Natrix; species Natrix helvetica. The sequence goes on from NC_138552.1 coordinate 12,902,320, forward strand.
ATAAAAAAAGATTTGTTTACTTTAGGCTTGAAAATAAATACAGTTAGTGTGATAAGGTAGAAAGTAATAGGTGAATCTAGAGAGGAAGGCAACCGTAGACTTAGACAAGTTCATGAAAGAGAAAAATGTTTCAGTAACAACAACAATCTGAATGGTTATAGAAAGGTGAAGATTAAGAAAGTGTGTGTAGTGTGTGTGTGTGTGTGTGTGTGTGTGTTCATTCTGTCACTCTTTCTTAATGTTCACCTTTCTATAGCCATTCAAATATTTGCTGTTATTGAAACATTCTTCTCTTTTGTGAACTTATCTAAATATATGTATGTTTGTGTGTATATATCTATATCTATATCTATCTCTCTATCTCTCTATCTCTCTATCTCTCTATCTCTCTATCTCTCTATCTCTCTATCTCTCTATCTATCTACACATACATACATACATACATACATACATACATACATACATACATACACGATATATATATATATATATATATATATATATATATATATATATATATATATATATATATATATATATATATATATATATATATATATATATATATATATATATATATATATATATATATATATATATATATATATATATATATATATATGTTTGTGTTACAACCCCTGGTATGACCAAATATGGGAGAGAGCTCACTCCTCCCTCTTTATTTTATCAGCACAAATACAACACACACATATATATAGATAGATATATAGATAGATATAGATATAGATATAGATATAGATATAGATATATACATACACACACACACACACACACACACACACACACACACTGAAATTATGAATTTGGAAATCAATATTGAGAATACCATGAATTGAAGGAAGAACCAATCAATCAGTCTGAGTACATCTAAAGACTGCTACCATGAGTAATGACCAGCAAGTAAAAGCTCATATACTACAGACATGTGTGGGAAGAATTGATGGATCTGAAACAAGGGAGGATCAACAGACAGTATCAAATTACTGGCATGCCCGTGAAAGGAGCATTAATTGTGGCTGAAGTGAGGTGGAGATGATGGACCAGTTTCATAAGGTCAACAGAAGTTGGGTCTGACTTCATGACAACCAACCTAAATAAAGAAAGAAAATCTATTGTTAGACTAGACTAGACTAAACTAGACTAAACTAGACTAGACTAGACTAGACTAGAACAGAACAGAATAACAGAGTTGGAAGGGATCTTGGAGGTCCCTAGAACTATTTGCCCCTCTTTCCACATTTTATACTTGTCCTTTGAGAGTTCTTTATGCATCCATGCTGGTTTCTTTTGAGAGCTGTTATTTTTCTTCTTCATTGGTATTGTGCTATGAAAGACTGGGCTTTTATAATCTCACTTTTCAAAATTTCCCAAACTTCTTGAGTTGTTTTCCCATGAGGATTCTCATTCATGGAATCCTTCTCAAGCTCTCTCTAAGTTTATTGAAATTACCTCTCTTAAAGTCCAAGACTCTATGTAGTTTGACTTTATTCTACTACTTATGCTCGCATAACGCTGAATTCAAATATTGCATGATCACTTGCCCCCAAAGTTTCTGTCGTTTCAACACCTTCTGTCATTTCATCTCTGTTAGTGAAAATTAAGTCTAATATGGTTGATCCCCTTGTTCCCTTCTCTCCTTTTTGGGAAACAAAGTTGTCTGCTAGGTTTGTTAAGAACCTGTTGGATCTTCCACTTGGTGCTATAAAACTTCTTTCTAGCAAAGTGTCCATTTCTTGTGATGTCTGTTTCCTAAATGGCCAATACCTAAGACCAGAAGGACATTTTTTTAAAAATTAGGGCTTAAAGCAGCTTCCTTTAAAGGAGGCAGGAATACACCCCACACTCAAGTTTAAGGTTGGCAAGCCTCCCTTAAAAAGGATGGGGGGGGATGAGTTGCAGCAGACTACTTCACTAAACAAGTGGTGACACTCATCATTCTACATTCTGTCTACTACCTTGAGATCTCATACCAGCTGAAAAGAATCCATAGAAACCTGAAAAGTGGTTGCCAAGGCTACCACCTATATGACCTGGAAGTATGCGGGAGTCCAAATTGAGGTGAATTCGATTGACTTTACCTGCGAGAACGATGAAAATTGCTCATAGCACACCTCTGCCTAGGTCCCATTCCTCAACATTTTGATTAATTGGTCCCACTGTTGGGGTATTATTAAGACACTTTTCCTATCTTCCTGTGACTTAAATCCTGTTATTTTGTGTCGTGCACTCTGGAACCATAAAGAATATAATTCTTTGCTCTCTCAATTCCCTCCTTCAACAAGTCTTAGGCTACACAAGCACTTGATATTTAAGCAGTTCCACTTCTAGGCTCCTGCCGGCTTGACTCTAAGCTGTTTCAAGAAAATCCTAGCTGCACTGAGACTTTCCCCACAGTTTGCAAGTCATTCAAACGGAGCTGAAGCCTACCAATCCTCCCATTGGACAGTTACCATGGCAATATGTCCCTCCCTCATTATTCTCTCCTGGGGAAACAATTGTCAATCACTTTCTTCGTGTAGGGCAAGAGTGTCAAATTCAATTTCATTGAGGGCCACATCAGGGCTGTGTTTGACCTTGGGGAACCGGTGAGCATGGCCAGTTTGACATCACTTGTGTCAGGGGCGCCTGTGGGGCCCTGAGCGCTCCCTTTTCACTGGCAGAGGCACCGTGGGCTGGTCCTTCGCTGTTTTCAGGGTGGCCCCATGAGCCAGGTCTAAGCACTCTGTGGGGCAGATTTCCTGGTGTACGTGAATGTTCCTGGACATATATACCTTTGTGTGTGTATATATACTGTGTACAAGTTACAAAATTAAATTGAATACAGGTAGTCCTCAACTTAAAACAGTTTATTTAGTGACCATTCAAAGTAACAACTCCACTGACAATAGTCACTTATGGCCGTGTTTCACACTTATGAATTTTGCAGCATATCCATAATCATGTGATCAAAATTAAGACCCTTGGCAACTGGTTCATATTTGACTGTTGCAACATCCCAAGATCATATAGATCGCCATTTGTGATCTTCTGACAAGCAAAGTCAATGGGGAAGCCAGATTCATTTAACCGCCAGGTTGCTAACTGATCATTAGCAGTGACTCACTTAACAGCTGTGACAAGAAAGATCATAAAAAGGGGCTAAAACTCACTTAACACATGTTGCACTTAACAACAGAAATTTCGGTCTCCGTTGTGGTGAGTTGAGGGCCATCAGTAAAGGGGAAAGATTAAGACAGATATTCAGGGGTGGGATTCAAAAATGTTAACAAAGGGGTCTCTGCCTGGTTGCTGGGTGGGCGTGGCCACTGTGGGCATGGCCTAGTCGACCACCTGCACCATGGCGGGGGGGATTTTTTACCATCCCTGGGCTCCGGATGCTTTCCTCGAGCCTCCTGGATGGCGAAAACGGCCTCCTCAGGCTCCGGAGGCCCTCTGGAGGCCGGAAAGAAACTTCCAGTAGGCCTGTTTTTCACCCTCCCCAAGCCTTCACATGTGCCCTGAACTTACTTGCATCCAAAACAGGCCATGTGGGGCAATGGTGAGTTGCAGGCAGTATGCCCTGGTACGGGCGTACCTGTGCCTGCCAGGAGCACCGGGTACCATTCCGATACAGTGCTCCAGGGGGCCCACCCGCCGCCCAGGTCCTTACCTGTATTTGAGCTCTTCGATGCTTCCGTGCACCCGCATGGAGTATACGACGCCTGCACGACGCTCTGCCGAGCAGCTAGAGCATTGCGGAGGCATTACAGAGGTAAGGATGCGTGTGCGCATGCATGTGGGGGATGCCGGGCCCCATTGCACCATACAGGTTGCAACGGGATCCGGAACCCACCACTGATGTGGGGAGGGGTGGGGCAGGGAGGAAGGGGCCAGCCAGGAATGAGATTTGGGGGTTCTCCAAACTGCTCAGAATTTTAGCTAGAGGTTCTCCCAAACCCCTGCGAACCCCCAGCTGCCTTCCTCTGCAGATATTTATCTATGAGGCTGATTTATGTTTTAAAATATATTGTATATATGCATTTGTATTACCTGAAGCAAATCTACATGTTGTGTGATCAAGTCCTCTGGCAGGAGCAGCATTCCAGAATTTCACTACATGAATTGGAGTTGCCTGTTGGGACAAGCGATTTTAATTTCCATTTTTTTCAGATTTATTACTGGTCTTTTTTTTTTTTTTAGTTTCCGTTACTTGATGGAAAAAAACAACCATAAACATACAAAATTCAGCTCTTTTCTGGGCTTAAGTTAAAAGCTCTCATTTAATCCCACTGGAATGCTGGCAAGCATTATGTTTTGGGACAAATTCCAATAGCTACACTTTACTATAAGAAAGTCTTTTGCATATGGGAAGCTCACAGGAAAAGCTCACATTATAAAATAATTCCGATAAAGATGCCCAATAAATGTATCTGTTGGATAAACTGAACCTCTTGGAATTTTATATTCTGGGCCAACTTAGTGCTAATGTAGTGTTTTTATTTCAACAGTGAGTTGGATTTGCATCAAGAATGTTTCTAATCAGCTTATTCAATATTCATTTGTCAGTTAGATAATTCGGTTTTACAGGTAGTTCTCAAGTTACGACCATTCAATTAATGACCGTTCAAAGTTATGATGGGGCTGAACAAAAGTGATTTATGATTGGTCCTTGCCCTTTGGACCACTGTAGCATCCTTGCAGTCATTTGATCAAAATCCAGTTGCTTGGCAACTAGCATTTATGACCATTTCAGTGTCCTAGAATTGTGTGATTGCCATTTGAGATCTTCTCAGCTAGTCTCCATTAAGCAAATTCGATGGGGGAAATGGGATTCACTTAACAACCATGGGATTATTTAAACTCCATCAAAAAGGGGCTTGGATTTGAGACTTCAAATGTACTTCCCAACAGAGACACAGTGGCTCAGTGGCTAAGATGCTGAGCTTGTCAATCAAAAAGGTTGGCAATTCAGCAGTTCAAATCCCTAGTGTCACGTAACGGAGTGAGCTCCCGTTACTCGTCCCACCTTCTGCGAACCTAGCAGTTCGAAAACATGTAAAAATGCAAGTAGAAAAATAGGGACCACCTTTGGTGGGAAGGTAACAGCGTTCTGTGTGCCTTTGGCGTTTTGTCATGCCAGCCACATGACCACGGAGACATCTTCGGACAGCCCTGGCTCTTCGGCTTTGAAATGGAGATGAGGACCGCCCTCTAGAGTTGGGAATGAGTAGCACATATGTACAGGGGGAACCTTTGCCTTTTTAAAGGAACAGAATTACATTCTTGCAAGAAATCCCTGCACTGAGGTAGACATTTTTCATCCCTTTAGCAGCCCCTATATAGCTTTCTTGTAAACATCTTAACAACTTAATTTGTACTTTATAGATAGATTTTTAACCTTAGTAGCTCAGTCTTTAGAGATTCTCAGTCATCCAGGTCATGGTTATCCCAAAGGTGCTTTTTTTTTCTGGAGGCAACTGGACTTCAAATTGTTTTGAAGACATTTCACTTCTTATTAATACAATACAATAGTAGAGTTGGAAGGGACCTTGGAGGTCTTCTAGTCCAACCCCCTGCCTAGGCAGGAAACCCTATACCGTTCCAGACAAATGGCTATCCAACATCTTCTTAAAGACTTCCAGTGTTGGGGCATTCACAACTTCTGGAGGCAAGCTGTTCCACTGATTAATCGTTCTAACTGTCAGGAAGTTTCTCCTCAGTTCTAAGTTGCTTCTCTCCTTGATTGGTTTCCACCCATTGCTTCTTGTTCTGTCCTCAGGTGCCTTGGAGAATAGCTTGACTCCCTCTTCTTTGTGGCAACCCCTGAGATATTGGAACACTGCTATCATGTCTCCCCTAGTCCTTCTTTCTCTTAAGCTAGACATACCTAGTTCCTGCAACCGTTCTTCATATGTTTTAGTCTCCAGTCCCCTAATCATCTTTGTTGCTCTTCTCTGCACTCTTTCTAGAGTCTCCACATCTTTTCTACATCATGGTGACCAGAACTGAATGCAGTATTCCAAGTGTGGCCTTACCAAGGCATTATAAAGTGGTATTAACACTTCACGTGATCTTGATTCTATCCCTCTGTTGATGCAGCCTAGAACTGGGTCGGCTTTTTTGGCAGCTGCTGCACACTGCTGGCTCATATTTAAATGGTTGTCCACTAGGACTCCAAGATCCCTTTCACAGTTACTACTACTGAGCAAGGTATCACCTATACTGTACCTATGCATTCCATTTTTGTTGCCTAAATGTAGAACCTTACTCTTTTCACCATTGAATTTCATTTTATTAGATAGTGCCCAATGTTCAAGTTTGTCAAGTTATTCAAGAAGCTTCTTCAGCTCTGACAGGATAGTGGGGAATGGAAGGATTTATATTCTTTGCAGATAGCTGGTCATCTGCATCCTTTTTGAGAGGCGTTGAAGCACTTGGAGGTTTACCTGTGTCCTCAGGGTCACTTGAGTGGTGCTCATGGTTCCTTGGTGCTCTCTGAGCCTGGTTGTTTTCTGGCTAGCACTGATAATGATACCTACAGAGGTGGTATTCAGCAGATTCTGACCAGTTCTGGAGAACTGGTAGCGGAAATTTTGAGTAGTTTGGAGAACGGTAAATGCCACCTCTGACTGGCCCCGCCCCCATCTATTCTCTGCCTCCCGAGTCCCAGCTGATCGGGAGGAAATGGGGATTTTGCAGTAACCTTCCCCTGGAGTGGGAAGGGAATGGAGATTTTACAGTATCCTTCCCCTGCCACGCCCACCAAGCCATGCCACGGCCACAGAACCGGTGGTAAAAAAAATTGAATCCCACCACTGCTGTAGTCTGCATTTTTTTCTCCCTCTGGAAATCCATTCCTACTCCCACACCATTCCAAGGGTATTCATCCCAAATTGTATAGCTAAAAGTCTTAGTAAGTCTTGATAGCTCAGAGTTTCCTTCAGTTTTAATTTGCATGAAGAATTTCATTCCATCAAAAAGAAAAAAAAACATTCATGTCCATCTTTTCTGTTTACCAGGGTTAGATAATAGAAGAACAGAGTCCTCACCCCTCCCCAATTCAATGTCTAATAGAGTAAGTAATGAAGAGGATAGACACCCCACTTAGTGACATAGTTGGTCTATGAAACAGGTCATTATAAAACATTTTATCCATTATCCACGTGTTAATCTCAATAAAAACTTGATTTCTTAGTATCTCTTGGAACTTGGCAAAAAAATCCTGTTTCATTTTTTTTTTATCCAGACAGTTAAGCTGGGACCAAGCAAATGGCCACATTCAAACAGAATTAATATGTAGATATTTATTCACCCTTTGCTATATCCCTGTCCCTGTCTGCTTATCACTATCCTGGTTAAACAGGTTGATATTGTCTTTTCTAATTCTCTTCAAGGGTCTAATAACTTAAATGCAGCTGCTCCTTGTTAGAACAGTTCAAATTAAGCTTAAAGCGTGTAAGCATCTTAAAAGGAAACTTACATATGAAGCTAACCAGGTAGAAAAAAACAACATTGTTTTGCTTACAGCAAAAATATTCAGCCAGAAAATCAAATTGGATTTCCACAGGTCATGCTGAGTGATATCAGCAAATAAACCCTCAGAAAAAAATATATATGAAACTAAAGGTTTTTCTTGTAAATCGTCCCTTTGGTTTGAGTTATTCAAAGATGCATTTGATAAAGTTACAAGGCAAATAATATTCCCTGCCAGACTTAAAAGAAAATAAAAATGGATTTAAAACTTAAAAAGATGTATTCTCAGTGTCTGCTACTCAATTTCTACAACAGATATGGAAAGAAACAACAGCAACAACAACATAAGCTACTGCAGTCCCAGGTTGCATCAACAAAGGGATTCCATATCATGTGAAGTGATAGTACCACTTTATAATGCCTTGGTAAGGCCATGCTTGAAATACTGCATCCAGTTCTGGTCGCCACGATCCAAAAATAACATTGAGACTCTAGAAAGAGTGCAGAAAAGAGCAAAAAAAAATGATTAGGGGACTGGAATTTATATCATGCATAATTGAGGGAAATAGAGTACCATATTTTTCAGAGTATAAGACGCTCCAAGATTTTGAAGAGGCAAAAAACAAAAAACTTTTTGCACTCTGCAGACCTCCCCAAAATGGCCCGTTTTTCATGAAAACGGGCCTGTTTTTTTTTCAAAAAAAAAAAAAAAAGAGCATGAATAGGAGGCTTAAATGGCCTGTTTTTTGTCCCAAAAAGGGGCATCAGTAGCCTTTAGGAGGCTTGTAAAGTGCTCCTGGGGGCTTGGAGGGGCAAAAGTGAGCAAAAATCAACCTGTTTTTTGCTTATTTCTGCCCTCCCCAGCCCCCAGGAGCTCTCTGAAAGCCTCCTAAAGGCTATGCACGACCATTTTGGTGAAGAGTTTTGGGAGGCAAAAAATGTTGTATTCAGTGTATAAGATGCAGCCAGATTTTCAGCCTCTTTTCTGAGGGAAAAAAGTGTGTCTTATACTCCGAAAAATACGGTATGTCCATTTGAACAAGGAGAGAGACTAGGGAAGGCATGAAATCTTCTTATTTTCGTTACTGGTTCGGAACTGGGAGCACATGCTTCGCTGTTGCATGGTCCTTCTGCATAGCCGCAGAATGTCCTGGATGATGGCTGGGTGGGTGGGCGGAGCCTCCCACCACCACCACAACCAGTTCGCCCAAACTGGGGAGAACAGGTAGAATACCACCTCTGGACTAGGGGTGCTAGGATAGCAGTTCTCCAGTACTTTAGGGACTGTCAGAGAAGGTGGAATTGACCTCAAAGCACCTGAGGGCAGAACAAAAAATAATGGATGGAAGATCATTCAAGAGAGATCCAACCTAGAACTAAGGAAACATTTCCTGACAGTGAGAACAATTAATCAGCAGAACGGCTTACCTCTGGAGACTGTGGGTGTTCCATCCCTTGAGGTTTTCAAGAAGATAGTCATTTGTCCAGAATGGTATAAGTTCTCTTCTTTGAGGAGGGGGTTGGACTAGAAGACCTCAAGGTGTATTCCAACCTTATTATCTATGTCAGGGGTGTCCAAACTTGGGAACTTTAAGACTTGTGGACTTCAACTCCCAGAATTCCCCAGCCAGCCATGCTGGCTGGGGTTGAAGTCCACAAGTCTTAAAGTTCCCAAGTTTGGACACACCTGATCTATGTTCTTAACAAACCTTTCTCCATCAGAAGATGCATATTTTTAGTACCAGTTCAAATAGTTCTTTTAAAACAGGGGTGTCAAACTCAAGGCCTCAAACTCAAACTCTTAGTTCTGGCCTGCGGGGCTGCCCTGGAAACAATGAAGGATTGGCCCACAGTGTTTCTGCCAGTGAAAACAGAGCTTGTGGCCCTCCTGAGCCCCATTTTTTGCTGGCAGAGAGCTACAGGAGGCTGTTGCGGCCAAAAAATGGGGCCCAGAGTTTTAAGTTCTGAGGCAATAAGAACGAGGAGGCTGCTGAACCATTAACTATTTATTAACACAACTCCTGACAGGAACAGAACAACAACAACCCGGCTGACAGCTATTTATACTGACAGCTGTCAGACCGGTAGCCAATAGAATAACAGGAATTATCCCGCCGAAAAGTTAGACCAGCTGGGCCAATCAGAGGGGAGCGGGACAGCGCCACCTGCTGGTGGACGTTCTTGGTACACAACACAGAGGGCCGCATGCAATCCCCCGAACTCTGTGTTTGCTTGGAGAGGGCTGCAGGAGGCTGTTGTGTCCAAAAATGGGGCCCAGGAGGCTACACACAGACCTCCCATGTTCCATTTTGACTGGCAGAGGGCTGCAGGAAGCCTTCAAGGCCATCACAGCCGAAAACAACACAAATAACATCAAGCTGGCCATGTCCAACCCAGGACACACACACACCCAAGGTCAAACACAACCCTGATGCAGCCCTCAATAAAATCAAGTTTGACACCCCTGTTTTAAAACATTAAGTTCATGCATTCTAGAAATGTTTTGAGAATTCGTTTTCTTGCTTGATTTTTGTATAGTCTCTGATTTTCAATTAAAAGAAAACAATTTTGACAAACTTGAACTGTTCATTGATCGATAAATAGAACCTAGAGTTATGTTCCTTCTTAATACAATGGCTACAGGAAGTTGTCTTGTGCTGAGTCAAATCATTGCTCCATTGAGTTTGTCCTTCTCCATTAATGTTTCTGGCTGGATAAGGTCCCCTCGCACATATGTGCTAGTTATTCCCTACTCTAGGGGGCAGTGCTCATCTCCGTTTCAAAGCCAAAGAGCCAGCACTGTCCGAAGACGTCTCTATGGTCATGTGGCTGGCATGACTAAACGTCAAAGGTGCATGGTATGCTGTTATCTTCCCACCAAAGGTGGTTCCTATTTTCCTACTTGCATTTTTACGTGCTTTCGAACTGCTAGGTTGGCAGAAGCTGGGATAAGTAATGGGAACTAATTCCGTTATGTGGTGCTAGGGATTCGAACCACCAAACTGCCGACCTTTCTGATTGACAAGCTCAGCATCTTAGTCACTGAGCCGCCGTGTCCCTTTTTCTGGCTGGATATGATGGGACTTATAATCCAACTCATCTCACACAAATCAGATTGAGGAAGCCTAGTCTCCACCAAATCGTAGTCATTTACTCATTGTGTTCACACAGCTTATCAAATCATGAAAAAAGTAACCAGGCGTAATCCTGACCAAGCTTGGCATGTTGTGTACACATACATCTGCTACAGCTTTACTTTACCTAGTTGAAGGTGCTTCAGCATGAAGAGTCAGAAAGCTTCAGAAGGCAGATTTTTTTCCCCAGATCTATCCCAAGGCATCAGACGGTGATGTCTTGAATGCAACATCTTATTTTGCTTGAAATCAAAGATCAAAGTGGGCAAAGGGTCTTATGAAACTGCCCAAGCAGCTGTCCAGGTAGAAACATTTGAGTTAGTCAATAACAAACAATAGAACAAATAAATCAGATTCCTGCTTTTCAGAATGGAATTCCAGCAACAGTACTTAACAGTCCATCATAGATGTTTTGCCCCCCCCCCCTCTTTTTTTGCCTGTAATAAAATCTGAAACAACCAATGAACGTAAGGCAGATGTCCGAAGTAATTGCCCACAGAGAGTTTGGGAAATTAGGTTGAATGTCTTTTGTAAATATTCTGTTATGACTAGATCACACACACACACACACACACACACACACCACACACACACACAGTTTAGCTAACTTTAGTTTGCTGGCTCTTTGAAACCCAAAGGACACTGGATTTGCTTGGTAGATGGGAAAGCAAAGAATGACAGAGTTGTAGGTTGGACTAGTAAGGTGACCAACCGTCCTCCTTTAGGGAGGACAGTCCTTCTTTTGTAAGTTCTGTCCTCCCTCGAAAAGTGTCCTCCTACATGTCCTCCTTTTTGATATTTGAAGGCTAATCTGTTGCGCGTTATGTGACCTATTTTATTAAACAGTTTTTAATGGTGTTTTTTTTACTTCATCGCAAGTATATTGAACAGATATTGAATCTTGTGTTGAATTTTTATCTAAAGAAATGCTAGACATTAAAATAGACGACAATTGTCTCTTTGAAGAAATTAGAAGACTGAATGTATATTTAAATTCTGAAAAATTAATACAATGGAAAAATCAACATGTTGAAATTGATAAAAGATGAGTGGATATTTTCATCCATTTCAAAAATGAACATATTCCATGTGAACATTTATTTATACTTGTTCAATTTACGTTGTGCTGCCCTGGAACTAATGCAGCAGTTGAAAGAGTTTTTTTCAATTGCCAATGATTTTTTGACAAGTGAGAAATCGAGATTGAATGTTGATACTCTAGCTGCAGCACTTGCCGTAAAATTCAATATGAAGGATATTTCTTGTTCAGATATTTCCAATATATTGTTAGAAGATGATACATTGACAAAAAATATTAATTCAATGGAAAAGTACTCATTTAAATAATAATTAACAGGCATGTAAGCATAATTACAATATAAAATGTTGCAAATGTTTTTATTATGCATATATCATATTTTAGTGTATTATTGTTGCAATGGATAAAATATTTCTTTTATTTACGATATATTTTTTCCAATTTATTTGTCCTCCTTTTCATTGTAAAAAAGTTGGTCACCTTAGGACTAGGGAGTTTAAAAAGATGGGAGACAATAACAATAACATTATTTTTCAGCGCTTTCCATTCCAAGTTGTTTTTATTTGATTTTTTTTACCTTCTGGGAGGAGACTTGGTGATATCTGAAGCAGAATATCCAGATTCAGCCACATTTTTGTTCCATACAATATCAACCTCCTGAACTCTCAGGCTTCCTCTTTCCACTCTGTATTCGAGATGCACAGTGATTAAGATTTATATGTATTTATATGCAGGGGTGGCTTCCGGCAGAGACTACTACCGGTTCACTCAGGGGCACGCCACACGTGTGCGCTTGATGCACGCTGCGGGCGCATGCGCAGTACAACTAAAATTGCTCTGTGCGTGCGCAGAAGCAAAAAAGCAAGATGGCGTTGCTGGGGGGGCGTGGCAGGTGTGAGTCGCTGCCAGTTCCAGTGATCCAGGCCCCCAAGCTACTACCGGTGCAGCCGAACTGGTCCGAAGCGGTAGGAACCCACCCCTGTTTATATGCTAGGGTGTAATTATATACATGTGTATGTATACTGCATGTCTATATGTGTGTTATGTATGTGTACCCTTTTGACCGCAGGCAACAGAATTTCATTTTTAAACTTTTTATAAAGTTGATTGGTTAGACTCCATCAAGCCCATGTTGTCTCTTAATGGTTACAGAGATAAACCTTCTCCAGAATGATCCCTGCCCAAACTGTTCTTTCTTTCTTTCTTTCTTTCTTTCTTTCTTTCTTTCTTTCTTTCTTTCTTTCTTTATTTATTTATTTATTTATTTATTTATTTATTTATTTATTTCCTCCCTCCCTTCCTCCCTTCCTTCCCTCCCTTTCTCTTTCTTTCCTTCCTTCCTTCGCTCCCTCCCTTTTTTCTTTCCTTCCCTCCTTCCCTCCTTCCCTCCTTCCCTCCCTCTTTTTCTCTTTCTTTCTTCCCTCCCTGCTGCCTTTGTTTTTTCTTCCTTCCTTCATTCCCTCCCTACCTCCCTTCTTCCTTCCTTCCCTTCCTTTCTCTCTCTCCCTTCCTTCCTTTCCTTCCTTCCTTCCTTCCTTCCTTCCTTCCTTCCCCCCTCCCTTTCTTTCTTTCTTTCTTTCTTTCTTTCTTTCTTTCTTTCTTCCTTCCTTCCCTCCCTTCTTCCCTCCCTTCTTCCCTCCCTCCCTCCATTCTTCCTTCCTTCCTTCCTCCCTTTTTTCTTTCTTCCTTCCTTCCTTCCCTCTCCCTCCTTTCTTTCTCTTCCTTCCTTCTGTCCCTCCTTCCCTCCCTCCCTCCCTCCCTCCCTCTTTCTTTCTTTCTTTCTTTCTTTCTTTCTTTCTTTCTTTCTTTCCAGTGTACCCATCATCCTTGTAATTGGTGTAAAGGCCACCCACCCTTCTCTCTGCTTTCACCTTTTCTAACATTCAGGACTTCTGAGAGGACTTTGGTCTTCATATAATGGATTTATAATAGGGTAATATGGACCTGAAATGAGAACTCTGAATTGATTTGTTCCATGATTCATTTGTTTGTTTTCTTGGTGATCCATCATGGTTGCTTTCTTAAAGCAAGTTATCAGTACTTTTTATGTCTGCTTCTTCAAAGTCCATCTTTAATTTCCACAGAATGTCACAGGGAAAAACTACTGCCTGTGTGATTCTGATCTTTGTATATGGAAACACATCCTCGTTTTTGAATATGTTTCCAACAACTTCATTGCTACTTTACCAAATGCTAGGCAGTAATATATTTCTTGACTGCTAGTTCTTTCATTGTTGATAATCAATCCTAAAGGCAAAAGCTATCCATCACTTCCGTATCTTCACTGTCAGTTTTGAGCTGATTACTGTACTTGTTTTCATTAGTTTGGTCTTCTGTATGTTTCATCTTGGTACCACTTTTTCCCCCCATTCTATTTCTTGACTTCGTGATTAGAGATTGCAGATCATTTTGACACTCGGAGTAGTATCATCAGCATAGCACTTGGAGACTTCAGTTGGTCCAGAATGCGGCCGCGCGGGTGATTATGGGGAGTATGAGGTACTCCCATGTGACACCTCTCCTGCGCGAGCTGCACTGGCTTCCTGTGGTCTATCGGGTGCGTTTCAAGGTTCTGATAACGATCTTCAAAGCGCTCCATGGCTCAGGACCTAGTTACTTGCGGGATCGTATCCTGCCCCATACAGCCCTGCGACCAATTCGCTCACACAGAGAGGGACTTCTCCAGGTGCCGTCTACCAGACAGTATCGGGGGGCGACGCCTAGGAGCAGAGCCTTCTCTGTGACGGGCCCAGCCCTGTGGAATGACCTCCCCCCTGATATCAGGACTACCTCTGACCTCCGCTCCTTCCGCGCAAAGCTCAAGACCCACCTCTTCCAAGTAGCTGGCCTGGCTCAACCATAGTTTTACCATATCGCTCCTGACGGGTTTTTAATTGTGTATTTTGTATTTTAATTGAGGGAATTTTAAATTGAAATTTTAATTCTATTTTATTCATCTGTTTACCTCCTCCATGCATATGTATATGTATATGTACTGTTTATATTTGTATATTTTATGTGTTTTTATTGTACGCCGCCCCGAGTCCTTCTGGAGAGGGTGCAGCTAACAAATAAAATTTATTATTATTATTTATTATTATAGCACAAGTTATTTATGTTTTTGTTTTCCTCTACTTTTTAAAACCATACTCAACTTATTCCAGTCCAACCTCCCTCAATGTCTATTCAACATGTAGGTTGGATCAATAATGGGAGAGTTTACAGCCTCATCTTGATCTCTTTGCTAGCCTACAGCCAGACTGTTTTGCCTTGTTCTGTCCACATTGTAGCTTCCTGAGCTACATATACATTTCACAAGAAGACAATGAGATGCTCTCGGATTCCTTTTTTATTAAATACTTCCCCTCCCACACCATTGACATGATTGAAACAATTAAAGGTCTCTTGAATTGAAACCATGTAATCTACAAAATCAACAGTAACCGTTGCAACCAATTCAAACTCGTTAAACCGCTTCAAACTCGATTGCAGAAAATACAACTTCAGCAACAGTGATCAATGCCTGCAATGCTCTACCCAATTCCATTGTTATATCCCCAAACGCTCACAACTTCAACCTTAAACGGTCTACTGTGGACCTCACCCCATTCTTAAGAGGTCTGTATAGGGGGCGTGCATAAGTGCACCAGTGTGCCTACCTTCCCTGTCCTACTGTCCTCATTTATCTGTATCTACTTCCTTTGTTCATGTTTATGTTCATCCCTATACTTGTTATCTTGTACATATTTGACAAACAAACAATTAAATAAATAAATTCTACATGGGTCAAACATCATATCAGTTAAAAACCAGGATCCAGGATCCCCAGCTGGCAATCAAAGGCCATGATCCCAAATTCTTAATCTCTACCACACCAACACCAACAGTACCAGTTTGATTGGAGCAACATACAAATTATTGGCCACACTACCACCCCCCACGCTCGTGAAGCTTGGCACTCCACAAGCAATTCCATCAATAGACACATTGACCTACAACCAGCCTATGAACCCCTCAGAATCCAAACCAACCACACAATCAATCAGAGATAGACCGACCCTCAACCAACCCATGCAACCCCCCCCCCTGCACACACACCAGCAGTTCACCTCCCATTGATCCTAAACTGATGTAACTGTTCTGATCTAGGCTTCCCAAGATTATGAAGCAGACTCCTCATCCCGATAAAGCCTTTTATTTAGGTTAAAGGGAATTCCTCTCCAGATAGTCTTTCATAAGATTTCACAACTACGGACCTTTATCAGGCTCGGAGAGCTGCCAGGCTGATATCTTGCAAAGGCCACGCTGTAGCAGCAATTACTTGGCAAGAAGTCAGGAACAGATCTTCACCCTAACGAATTGAACTAATTGTCTCCTGCAAACTCCACTCCCCTTTTGCTCCTCTTTTATTCCCTATGGGAAGGGCCGTTCACCATCCACCTATGCCTTTACTCCTGAGTCAGCCCTTGTTCCTAACTGTTCCCTTCTCCTGGCAGCTCTGCACATGTGCACATTGGGAACAGGCTCCAGCTGTTCTTCTGCCCCACTGATATCTGACTCTGAAGGCAGCTGATAACTGTCAGAGGGCCCTGGCCCCATCTCTGCCTCCGACACAGAGCACTCGTCAGAGCCTTCCCCAGACTCCAGGACTGGCCCATGTTCCTCCCTAACCTCCTCACTGTTGGAGCCTGCCACCAGCTCCGCTTGCCACTGGTGAGCCACAATAGTAGCCTCCCTATTATAAGACACATCATAGCACTCACTGATGACTCACACCTGACCCATCACAAGACCATCACAAGACCCTGACTTGAGACACCCACACCTGAAGCCCTTATAAACAGAAGAACATGGACACAGACATCTCCTAAACTCTGTTGAAGATGTTACCCAGCCCGGTAATGAACCATTCGGAAACCAACCCAGAAGCTTCAGAGAATGAACCTTCACCTTCAAAGGTCTCTCTGTAATTAATGACACACATACTTCCTTTTGGTTTTCTGTGGCTCTCTCAATTATCCAAAGTACATTGTCATATTTCATGTTCTTCAGTCTTTTCTAAAGCTGCCTTGAACACCTGGCATCTCTTTTTACATGAAGGGCTCTATATCTGCATTGAGTAATCCTGAACATCGTTTCATCAGCCCGTGACATCAGGGTATTTTGTGATGGTTTGCATATTACGTCTGTTGCTTTCTTTGGTATTGGCATGCAGAAGAACTTTCTCCAAATTGTTGACCACTGTGTCATTCACCACTTTTTTCAGCCTAGCTTGATATGAATTCTTGATGGATTCTTCCCATTTGACAAATGTTTGTTATTATAGTCAGTATCAATAGAAGTAGTTTTAACCTTCATGGTGGGATTCAATTGGTGTAACAACCAGTTCGCTGAACGCGTGCACAGTGCGTTTGAAAACAGCTCAAAAACTTACTTTCTACTGCAGCCCCGGTGAGTAAAACAGCTGAGGCACGGCAATTAGCTGTGCCGTGCCTATCAGCTGGGCTTCAAACAAAGGGAATATAGGTCAGTATAGCACAGGGGCGGTTGGGCAGGCACACCTGATCGTCGAAGCGAACCGATTCACTCTCAGCTGATTGTTGGAGCTACCGGCTCATCTGAACCAGTCCGAACCAGCTGAATCCCACTCCTGCCTTCATGTGGAGTTGACTCCCTGGCTGGTCTACACTATGAGGCTGAACAAAGTCCCATCATCTGGCACTACACTGCCCATCCCTTTCATCTTGCATAGTTTGCCGTTTCCTCTTATGCAGTATAAGTCTTTTCCAGTGTTGCTAAAGTCATCTTTTCTCTCCAGTATCTTCCTATATCACTGCTTCTCAATATATGTCCATTTTCCTTAGCTGGGCAGATGGGATGGTCATCATTCCTTGGGTAACCCTGCTGAAATTGTATATTTGGGGCATACTTTTCAATGTCCTTCTTTCCTCCTAGAAACACTTTCTTCCCCTACAAGGCAGCTTTGCAGGCTTCACTATATATTGAATATAATCAATCAATCAATCAATATCTCTTTCTCCCTCTCTTTCTCCCCACATGCATGTATATCATATATTAATACAATTGAGAGAGTCCAGAGGTATTTCACGAGAAGAGTCCTCCACTCCTCTGCTCACACTATATCTTATGCCACTAGGCTTGAAATTTTGGGCTTTGACAACCTAGAACTATGCCACCCACAGACCTAAGCGTAGTACACAAAATTATCTGCTACAATGTCCTACCTGTCAATGACTACTTCAGCTTCAGCCATAATAATAAACAAACAATAGATACAAACTCAAGGTAAACTGCTCCAAATTTGATTGCAGAAAATATGACTTCAGCAACAGAGAGGTCAATGCCTGGAATGCACTACCTAACTCTGTTGTTATATCCCCAAGAGCTTACATATTTCCCTCTTGAAAAGCTAACAAGATATTTGTGATATTCTATTACTTCCATAATCTTTGATGAATCATGGAGTACCAGCATGTGCCAGGGGATTTAGAGAAGTGCATATGTTGTTCCTATTTAAAAAGAGGGTGGGGGGCTCCATAAAACTATAGACCAGTCAGCATGATGCCGATATGCGGTGTCAAACCACTCAGATAAGATCGAGAAACTCTTAGAAGTTGATAAGAAAATCCAAGAATTGAAAATATGATTTGTTCATAGAATCAAACTAAGAAATGATATCCACAGCTGCGATGGTGCAGTGGTTAGAATGTAGTACTGCAGGCTACTTGTGCTGCCTGCTGGCTGCTTGAAGTTTGGCAGTTCAAATCTCACCAGGCTCAAGGTTGACTCAGCCTTCCGTCCTTCTGAGGTTGGTAAAATGAGGAGCCAGATTGTTGACTCTGTAAACCACTTAGCAGGGACGTGCGGTCAGGGGAGGCAGGGCCTCACCGCTCTCATCATGAAAAAAAAGGGAAAAGGCGCTGAGGAGCCTCGGGGGATGGGACTGCGCGAGCCGCGGTCCCCTTCATGTTGACTCAGGAAGGCGGGGAATGGGACCACGTTTGCAGGACAGAAGGAGGTGCAGGAGGCTCCTCTAGCCTCAGCCTCCCTCCGGCACACGTGGTCCCATTCCCCGCCTTCTGTCGGGTTCTGATACCGGAGCTCATGTTCCAGGGTGAATGCGCATGCGCGAGCACCTCCCTTCCTTGCACTGAGCAATGGCAGGTTTACGGGAAGTTGCTCGTGAAAGCAGAAAGTGCGACGGACTTTTCAGACCGTCGGCTACCGTTTCCCTGCCAGCTCGCTCGCGAAAGGACCCTGGAAACCGAGTCGTGGCCGGCGTCTTGTTAAGAATTTCCCGCCTTCCTGATGACGTCACTAGCCTCACCAGCCATAAACCTCACTGCACGTCACTGCCACTTAGAGAGGGCTATAAAGCACTGTGAAGTGGTATGTAAGTCTAAGTGCTAGTGCTATTTTTCAGCAATTGCAAATATTCAATAACAAACCATATATTGAGCAATTAACTTCACACAATTAATATTTTGTTTCTCAGTGCATCTTATGTAGTAATCTACCATATTTTTCAGAGTATAAGATGCACCCTTTTCCCCCCTAAAAGAGGATGAACATTTGGCTGCGTCTTATACACCGAATGTAGCTCCACCCACACACCGCCCCCCACCCTTTGGCCTCTACATCCCAGCAATTTACCTCTTTGCAGCAAACAGGGCTTGTGGAGGCTTCAATAAGCTATAGCAATCCCTGCAGCCTCTAACAGCTGATGATCGGGAGAAATTGAAAGTGAATCTAGCTGTTTGCTCCACATGGCAAATTGCTGGGAGGCAGATTTTTTTTCTTATGCTAATCAGGCTGTTTGCTGCCTGATAGGTAAGTCAACAACTATAAATGCCTATAGAATGTTCAAATTGTTAGACTTATTTTTTAAAGACTGCTTTATTATTTTTCTAGACAAATTAACAAAATGAAGAGGCTTTTGAAAATAAATGCTTGATCTGAAGAGGCCCAGTGCTATTGTTTTAAAAAGTGCTATTCTTTTAAATAGCAGAGAATAATTATACTTCCAGAAAGCACATTTTAACAGCATCTGTACAAGTATAGTCTGAAATATAACACTACAAACAGTGTATATTGTCTGTACTGTTTGTTGCAAGAAGGCAAATTGCTGGGGGGCAGAGGCAGAGGCAGATATTTTTCCCTTGTTTTCCTCCCCAAAATCTACGTGCGTCTTATACTTCAGAGCGTCTTATACTCCGAAAAAATATGGTATTTTAATCCCCCCCCCCTTTGAGTTGGCTTTCCCCCAATATCCTTTGCTATTCCAATTGTCCAATTTATCCCTTTGTTAGCATAATAACTAACAAACCTCAAGCAGAAGTCAGTTTCTGAACTTTTCTTAGTGGGAGGCGTGATAGTTCATCAAAAATATAAATTATATTGATCCCATCTTGGAATAGAGTGACTAGTTTAATTTGAACATGGAAGTATGATGGATGCTGAACCCTCCCATGAAATTGTAATATAGAAGATGACAAAATAGGGCGGCATTGCTGATGTTTCACATGGAGAATAAAATTATACAAAGTTGCAATAGCTAATTCAAAGTATCTGAAGACTTGGGGTCCCCCCCCCCCAGGATAAGCAAAATAAATTTAAATTGCAAGGAAGAAGATTGTTTCATTGTAAGAAACAATTACAATGTATTTCTTTTCCAGGAAGAAATAGACTGTTGCTACAGGAGAACATTTTCAAAATGAGGCTGGATGACCATACGTTGGGAATGCGGTAGTAGTGGGTGACTGTATGAGTAGGAGGTTAGACTAGATCAGTGATGGCTAACCTTTTTGTTGTTGGGTGCCAAAAATGCATGCCAGCACCCATGATGCAAAGCGTGCCCCCACATGCGCATGCACGCACAACCCCACATGCTCCTCCATATGTACGCCACACTGCTTGCCTTCAAGCTGAGCTTGGTATTTCCTCTGGGGGGCCAGGGGAGGCTGCTTTCACCCTCCCCAGGCTCCAGGAAAGCCTGTGGAGCCTGTGGAGGGCAAAAATGATCCTTTTCCGGCTTCCAAAGTGCTCCCGGGGGGGCTGGGGGAGGCCATTGTTGCCCTCCCCAGGCTCCTGGAAAGCTTCCGGAGCATGAGGAGGATGCAAAACAGGCCCAACGGGCGTACCAGAAGTTCGGAAACATAAATATCTTTCCCTATTTTCATATTTTTTTCTTTCCTGCTTCCTTACTTCTATCATATTTATACACTATTTCATATACTATATCATGATCATATATTAATGAACATACTTTACAGACCAGGGGTGTCAAACTCGAGGCCTGCAGGACAGATACATCATGGGCTGGCCACGCCCATGCCCGGTTTAGCAAAGGGGAAAAAAAAGTAGTGATGTGTCATGTGACAATGCCGTGACGACACGAATTTGACACCCCTGCTATAGGTGCTATTTCACACACTAAATGTAGCTCCTGATTGATGGTGTGCAGGCAATAGAATGTTGACTTGCAAGGTGTCTCTAGATTAGTGTGATCACTTTTGGGGTCAAAGTGGGCAATTGACCTATGACCAAAATGTGCCCAAACTAATCACTCTTTCTGACTATTATCTGAAAATGTTCTGTGTAGGATGGATATGATGAAATGGGCTAATCTAGCCCAAATATCCTTTATCATACTAAACAACATGTCAGGCCTGCAGCCATCTTCTCTTTTGGATCTTTGGCCTGCCACAGTTTCTATTATTCTACTATGCCTTTTCTATTGTGTGAAAATGGGAGGGGGGATTGTATGGAGTTAGGTGCTATGTAGCCATAACAAAATTCTTTCTAGAAAGCCAAGGTCATCCTTTGTCTTTGCACCTATGCACCTGACCGGAACTGGATGGGTGGAACTGCCAGCATGGCAGTAGAAGATTGGACCATGCAATGAACTTGTGGGTGTGGGTGAAAGATCTTGAACTTTCAACTGGGTGGGGAAAACTGGGAAGCTTTCAGATTCAGGGTTTCCCAGATGTGCCGACATGGCTCTCTTAATAAATTGGAACTTTGAGCAGTACTTTGCCTTGGACTCTGATTTACTTTTGGCTGCTATTTGGAACCCTGACACAGCATTCTGTGAGAGGTAGAAATGCTTGTAGTGTTCCTTTTGAAAATGTTCAATGACACACTAATTTTTTTTGTAATGCTAACAGCTTATCAAATGAGCTCTCAACATCTGTACAGACTGTCAGAGAATTGCTTTAAATATGTATTTCCTCAGAACAGTGCACAGCATATGTTTCCATAATCAGACCAACGTATGGCTTTGCATTTTTACAGCGTGTTCCAGTTATTCTAGATTGATCTTGTTAATATGGTGAAATCCAGCCCAGCCTCTCCTCATTTCTAGTTGAGAAAGGTCCCCACTGGTAAATAAGATGTTGGACTGAACAGATTGAGGTCCAGTCTGACCAAAGTCTTCTGCTATAATAGAAATAGAAATATAGAATTCTTTATTGTGTGATTGGACACACAAGGAATTTGTCTTCGGTCATATGCTCTCAGTGTACATTAAATAAAAAACATTCATCAGGAATCATAAGATACAACACTTAGCGATAGCCATAGGATGCTAAATAAGCAATCAAATCATACTAGGAAACGAAATAAAACAATATAAATCATAAAGATACAAACAACAAGGTTGTAATCATAAGTGGGAGGAGATAGGTAATAGGAAGGATTTGAAGAATAATAGTAATAAAGTTTTGGTTGTGGGAATTAGTGGCTTAGCAGAGTGATGGCATGTGGGAAGAAACTGTCCTTGTGTCTAGTTGTTCTGGTGCGCAATGCTCTATAACATCATTTTGAGTGTAGAAGTTGAAACAATTTATGTCCAGGATGTGAGGAGTCTCTAGATATTACCATACCCTTCTATACTACCACCTCTTACAATACTAGGCGGCATCAACAGTAGACACCTTCAAGTTTCTAGAATTACTTTGCCCTAACATGACATCACTTGTTGAGGATGCTGAGCACTCTGCCAGGGGTTTGCAATATTAATCGAATATTAATACTATTAATCAAATACAAGCACACACCTACATGGATATATACATGCGCACACACATTTTATATAGCTACGTTTCCCAATGTACAGAGATTAAAACTAAGCCCACAACATAAAACCCCACGACACCGAAGGTTAAAGCAGTAAACTCCAATCACTAAAGAAAATATTTTTCACAGCAGCAGAACACTGCCTGACCTCCTGGCTCAAATGCCTGGGGAAAACCCACTAGAAAACTCTTGTTAACAAAGAACAATGGCATTTCCGTCTGCCATTGTGGCTTCGTTCTAATAACACCTCTGATGATTCCACGTTTACCCATTGCATTAATATAATGTTTATTTGGTTTTGACGTTACAGGATCCCAGCCAATGGACATGTCAAACCAAGGGTTTGGTCTAGTGCAGGGGTGTCAAACTTGATTTCATTGAGGGACGCATCAGAGTTGTGTTTGACCTCGAGGGCCATGGGTGGGCGTGGCCAGGGTGGGCGTGGGTGGGCGTGGCCAGGGTGGGCGTGGCCAGCTTGACATCACTTGTGTTGGGGGTGCCAAGCACTCTGCCAGCAAAAGCGGGCTCCCGAGCTCCATTTTCGGCTGCAATGGCCTCCTGCAACCCTCCACCAATGAAAACGGAGCTCTGGAAAGCTGTCCATGGTCTTCACGAGCTCCATTTTCACTCGTAGATGCTCCATGGGCCAGTTCTTCGCTGTTTCCAGTGCTGCCCCACAGGCCAGAGCTAAGCACCCTGCAGGCCATATCTGGCCGCCAGGCTTTGAGTTTGACACCCCTAGTCTAGTGGGTGAAACCAGCCCTTTATAGCTTATTTAACAAATCATGGTAAAATAAGCCATGTTTTTTTGTCTCTAGGTGCAGTGGTGGGATTCAGCCAGTTCACACCTATTCGGGAGAACCAGTTGTTAGAAGAAATCTCGTTTTTTCCCCCCATTTTACAGGGCTAATCCTGTAAGGAAGGCAGGAAGGAAACATTTTGGTGTTGTTTATAGCATAATCTTTATTGCCCTGCTTACAGAAACTGCCTCTCCAGTTAACCCTTATTACGGTCAGCTCCGGCGAGTTGGCCCGGAGTTGCCATTCGGGTGGGGGGAAGCTGTGGGAGCTGCCAGGAATTGTGCTTACCAGCTGGGGATCTCCCTCTTCCACAAGCAATCCAGCGCTGCATGACTGACTGCAGGGTGGCTTCCACTGAGAACACTCCATAACTGATAACTGACTGAGAACAATCCATGACTGATTGCTGGGTGGTTTTCACTCTGGGTCACGAGGTGATGGGTGTGTGCGCGCAGGGGTGGGGTTTAGCCTAATTACTAAAATAAAGTATAAAAGGTGGTGGGGAGCACCAGATATCAGCTCTGGCAATTTACTCATTGCTTTTTGAGTCAGTTCGTGCCGGAGGAGATAAACTAGTGTACATTTGCAAACTGTATTTGTGTTTGGCTGTTTCCTTAGCCCTTTGGAATCTTACAGTTACATTGTAACAGCTAAGGTGAAGCGCCCATCAACCTGAGTGATGTTGAATTGGCCACGCCCACATGGTCATATGAACACCAAGTCATGCTTACCCAGATGGTCATTAGGGCAGAGAGCTGGTTGTTAAATTATTTGAATCCCACCACTGTCTAGCTCTGTGATGGCAAACCCTGAAGGCTCCGGAGGGCAAAAAACGACCCTACAAGCAAACTGGAAGTGTTTGCTCATAGGGTCATTTTTTGTCCTCCGAAGCCTTCAGCGAAGCCTCCTGAAGCCCTTGAAGGTTCCATAGGGCTAAAACCCTACGAGCAAACCGGATGTCCATTCCCAAACTTCCAGTTTGCCCATAGGGCCGTTTTTTTGCGCTCCAGAGGCTTCAGGGCACGACCCCCCCCCCCCACGCTCCCCCTGCTTTTGGCACATGAGCCAAAAAAGGTTCACCATCACCGATCTAGGTGAACTTTATTTCCAAAGCTGACTCCTCTGAGAACTTGTTAAAGTATTTTAGAGTAAATTAGCCAACCTGCTTGGACAGTGTAGAAGTTGATTACACAAAGAAAGAAACAACCCTTGAACCAGATCTTCTTTCACAGATCACCGTGATATTGCTGCCTTTCAAAACCTTTGGACCATATGTCTCACAGAACATTAACTGAGCCCAGCTGTCACAGCACACAGCAATAACTAGATGACCTTGGCTCATCAGGAACAAGCTGAAGGGGATCGGATCTGATTAGCACCTAGAGGGAAGAGCTTCAGAAATACTTAAGATTTACTTGTCTACTTTACCCGTTAGTTGTCCCAGTTTCTGCCAAACTAGTAGTTCGAAAGCACATAAAAATGCAAGTAGAAAAATAGAAATCACCTTTGGTGGGAAGGTAGCAGTGTTCCGTGAGCCTTCGGCATTTAGTCATGCTGGCCACATATGACCATGGAGACGTCTTTGAACAGCGCTGGATCTTCGTCTTAGAAACGGAGATGAGCACCAACCCTAGAGTCAGGAACAACTAAAATGTATGTGCAAGGGGAACCTTTACCTAGCAGGTATCAGTAGTGAATAAATGGTATGTGGTATCGCCTTTACCCTTTCTGAAATAAAATGTCGTGGTCATCCAATTCGTCTCAGCCTCTTTGGAAATGCTGGAAGTTCTTTCCTAATTTTCCAGGAAAAGCTGATTTGAATGATTTTGGATCACTTCGAAATTCCTACAGTGACTTAATCTGAACCAAGATCAAACTTTAACTATTAATGATTTTAGGCTAAATCCAGTGATGATTTTATTTAGTGGCTCCATTTAGAGGACTGTCAAGCTTTCAGGAGAATGAGTTTAAAGATCCTTCCTTCCCTCTCTCCTTCTTTTCCTTCACTCTTTCCCTCTCTTTTCTTCTTTTCCTTCCTTCCTTCTTTCTCTCTCTTTCCTTTTCCTTCCTTTCTTCCTTCCATCCTTCCTTCCCTCTGTCTTTCCTTTTTTTCCTTCCTTCCTTTCTTCCTTCCCTCTGTCTTTCCTTCTTTTCCTTCCTTCTTTCCTTTCTTCCCTCTGTCTTTCCTTCTTTTCCTTCCTTGTTTCCTTCCTTCCCACTAATAAACAACTTTTAATACAGACAGTCTTTCATTTATGGCCATAACTGGGTCTAGAATTTCCATTGCTAAGCAAGGCACTTGGTAAACAATTTACACCCCGATTTTACATCCTTTTTGGTACGGTTGTTAAGCAAATCACTGCAGCTGTTAAGGGAATCACATAGTTATTAAGCAAATCTGGTCCATCCGTCCACCCGCCGCATTGACTTTGCTTGTGAAAACCTGGCGGGGAAGGTCACAAATGCAATCACAGGACTCCAGGATGCTGCAACCTTCATAACTAAATGCTGGTTTCCTAATGCCTGAATGTTGACCATGCGACCATTTTTCAGGGCTTTTGTAACTTCCAACAGTTGTTAAATAAATAGTTGTAAGTTGAGGACTACTTCTTGTGGCAACAGGTGCAGGAAACGGAAGCTAAGGGTTTTTTTAATTAAATGCTTTGTATCTTTTTTAGGGGGTTCCAGGGTGGGGGGGAGGGTCCATCAGACAGGGAGGGAAGCCAGTGCCAGGCAAACAGTCCAGGAAGGAAGGGAACGAGGTGGGGGGGGGAAAGAAAAGGTCATTTCAACGGAGGGTTGTTTTATTACAACGGTCGTGGGGAGAGGGGGATGCGAGGACAGGAGAAGATCCCAAGGTCGGTTGGGAGACCGTGGCTGCTGGCTACGCCCGGTCGTTTGTACCAACCCCCGCAGTCTGGGTGGTCAGGAGCTACAGAGCCAGGGCCTGCGGCTGATGCTTTGCAATGCAAGGTCTGTGATTAACAAGGCCCCCCTCATCAATGAGTTGATCTCAGAGGGGGAGCTAGACCTTGCAGGGATAACGGAGACCTGGTTGGGCCACGAGGGCGGTTTGCCCCTCGTGGAAATGTGCCCACCGGGTTTCCGGGCATTTCATCAGCCCGGGCCCTGGGTAAGGGTGGTGGGGTGGCGGTAGTTATTCGGGAATGTTTGGAGCCGAGAGAGTTCACTGTTCCTCAGATACCCGGGTGTGAGTCCCTTGGTGTGAAATGGGGCCCAGGGAGGCAGTGGGGCTTGCTGATTGTATACTTGGCTCCTCGCTATGCATCAGCAGCCCTGCCCGAGCTCCTCGAGCTGATCTCGGAAACGGCAGTTGAGACCCCCAAGCTTCTGGTTATGGGGGACTTCAACTTGCCGTCGACGGGAGAGGCTTCTGAGGTGGCTCGGGAGTTCATGGCTTCCATGACGGCCATGGACCTGACCCAATTAGTTCAGGGCCCCACTCACGAAGGTGGTCACACACTGGACCTTGTTTTCGTATCTGAGCAGTGGACGAGTGATCTGGGAATGGGGGATTTAGTCATCACGCCCCTGTCATGGTCTGATCACTCATCTCTCTAGCTGAACTTCCCTGGCGCTACCTCCCACCGCGAGGAGGCGGAACCAGACTGTCTAAGCTGGTACCGCCCCAGGCACCTGATGGAACCGGATAGATTCCAGACGGAGCTTGGGCCAATACCTATAGCCCTGACCCGCTCCCGGTCGGAGGACCTAGCGGCCGCCTGGAATAGGGCGGCGGCTGGGGCCTTGGACCGGGTTGTGCCTTTGCGACGTCTCCTGCGGCAGCGATCCACCCGGGCTCCTTGGTTTACCGAGGAGCTGAGGGTGATGAAACGCCACAGGAGACATCTAGAGAGCAGGTGGAGGTCCTCACGCTCCGAATCTGATCGAGCACAGGTAAGAGCCTACTTGCGGACTTATCTTGTGGCATTAAGGGCGGCCAAACGTAGACATTGTGCCACCCTTATTGCGTCCGCTGATAACCGCCCTGCCGCCCTGTTTCGGGTGACCCGCTCCCTCGTATCACAGAGGACGCGGGGGGCACCCCTGCAGGGAAGAGCAGAGGAGTTTGGGGAATATCTGCAGGACAAAGTCGCTCAGATCCGGAGCGGATGGGCCCCCTTCAGTGGACCGGACGAGCCGTCAACAGCGAGTCTTGTGAGACCACTCTGGGAGGAGTTTGACTCTGTTGCCCCCGAGGATTTGGACAGGTTACATGGACGGCTGCGACCCACCACATGTTCAATGGACCCGTGTCCCTCCTGGCTGGTACTGGCATCCTGGGAGACGACACGAGGCTGGCTTCTGGGCCTGGTGAATGCTTCGTTGGGTGAGGGATCCTTGCCAACCGCCTTGAAAGAGGCGGTGGTGAGGCCCCTGCTCAAGAAGCCTTCACTGGACCCAACGGAACTAGCTAATTACCGTCCAGTCTCCAACCTTCCCTTTTTGGCGAAGGTTGTTGAGAATGTGGTGGCGCAGCAATTTCCGCGACACCTCGACGAATCCGAATATCTAGACTCACGCCAGTCCGGTTTCCGACCGGGCACAGCACAGAGACAGCCTTGGTCGCGTTGGTTGATGATCTCTGGAGGGCCAGAGATAGAGGTTGTTCCTCTATCCTGGTTCTATTAGACCTCTCAGCGGCTTTTGATACCATCGACCATGGTATCCTATTGCGCCGGCTGGGGGGGATGGGAGTCGGAGGCACCGTTCTACGGTGGTTCGGCTCCTACCTCTCTGACCGGACGCAATGTGTGTTGACAGGGGGGCAGAGGTCGACCCTGAGGCCACTCTCTTGTGGGGTGCCGCAGGGGTCGGTCCTCTCGCCCCTCCTGTTCAACGCATATGTGAAGCCGCTGGGGGAGATCATCCGTGGTTTTGGGGTTGAATACCATCTGTACGCTGATGATACGCAGCTGTACATCTCAACCCCAAACCACCCCAACGAGGCTGTCGAAGTGATGTCCCGGTGTTTGGAAGCCGTCGGGGTCTGGATGGGGGACAACAGACTCAAACTCAACCCCTCCAAGACTGAGTGGCTGTGGCTACCGGCACCCCGGTTCAGCCAGCTAACTCCATCGCTGGCCATAGGGGGTGAACAACTCCCCCCTGTGGAGCGGGCGCGCAATTTGGGCGTCCTCCTAGATGCCCGGCTGTCTATGGATGACCATGTGGCAGCCGTGGCAAGGGGGGCGTTCCACCAGGTTCGCCTGGTGTGTCAATTGCGCCCCCTACTGGACCGGGATGCCCTACGCACGGTCACTCATGCGCTGGTGACGTCTCGCCTGGACTACTGCAATGCCCTCTACATGGGGCTTCCCTTGGGACGCATCCGAAGACTACAGCTAGTTCAGAACGCAGCCGCGCGGGTGATTATGGGGAGCTCAAGATACTCCCATGTGACACCTCTCCTGCGCGAGCTGCACTGGCTACCTGTGGTTTTTCGGGTGCGTTTCAAGGTATTGATTACCATCTTTAAAGCGCTCCATGGCACAGGACCCAGTTACCTGCGGGATCGTATCCTCCCGCACACATCCCTACAACCAATCAGCTCTCACAGGGAGGGACTACTACTGGTGCCGTCCACTAGGCAGTGCCAGCGGGCGACGCCTAGGGGTAGGACCTTCTCTGTGATGGGCCCAACCCTCTGGAATGACCTCCCCCCCGACATTAGAACTACCACTGACTTCCGTTCCTTCCGTCAAAAATTAAAGACTCACCTGTTTCGATTAGCTGGCCTGGCACATTCTTAGTTTTTACCTCCCGATGGATATATTTTAATGGGTAATTTTGGGTAATATTTTAACTCTTGGGTTATTAGAGTTTTTAATGTACTATATTTATTATTCTATATACAGTCTTGCAACCTCCTCCACCTACGTATTTAATTATTTAACTGTTTTATGTATGTATTTTATAACGCATTTTAGTGACTGTACACCGCCCCGAGTCCCTTTCGGGAGAGGGGGCGGTCTATAAATACGAATAATAAATAAATAAATAAACAACAAATCAGTTTGAAACCACTGGGGAATGTCTAGATGACTTGCTGTAGATCAGGGATGGCTAACCTTTTGGTTGTCATGTGCCAAAAGCACATGTGTGGGGGCAACAGTGCCTGTGTGCGTGCCCACACCCATAATGCAATGTATGTGTGAAATCCCCCCCCAGTGCGCCCCGCTGCTCTGCATATGTGTGCGTGATCCCCCTGCACCCCATTTTGGGCCTAGCAGGCCTCCCTGAAGCCTCCTGGGACCCAAAATGGGGCAGGAGTACTGCACACACACCCGTGAGCCCCCTGCCCCACGCACATGCGCACATGCCCCACGCATGCGCCCCCCCATGCATGCGTGGCAGAGAGCCAAAAACCAGCTGGCCAGTGGGAGTTACAAACACATGTAGGGTGGAACTGAGCTGGGGTGACAGCTCATGTGCCCACAGGGATGTGCCATCCATGGGAGGCATGGCATAGGTTTGCCATCACGGCCCTAGATCAACAAAGATTTATGACTCTACAGTAGCCGCAGAGGTGACTGTCCTGTCTCATCCTAAACGGCGAACACGAGAAAGGTTTGCATCCCCAAGAAATTTCTATTGAGGGATGGTGACCACGATTCTGCTTCTCTAAACTAAAGCCTACTTTGGATAGCAAAAAAAAAAAAAAAAGTTCTTTTAACTACACTGCAAGAGGTGAATCTGATAGGTAAAAACCTGTAAAACCTATAATATTTCTTAGAGGCTTTTATCTGTAAGAAATATCCTACTGGTTTTACACATTTATCCTTCCTACTGCAAGATGAAGAATATGATGTTAAACAAGCTGCGCATCCCCTGAATTCTTCAAACAAAGATTTTTTCCCCCTCTGTTCTTGGTATAAAATAACATTTTTTAGCTTTTCATTATAAACAGGTCTTTCTTAAGTGTACATAATTAGCAGCAATGTTCTTCTCATCGGTATGTGTGGGTGTGTGTATAAAATCTTAATTATATAAGTTGGCTTGAAACTTTGCAGCACTTTTATTATTTCCAGTTCTTTTTATTTTTTAATGAACTTTGTACCAACTGAAAGGAACTCATTTAAGGAATCACTTGCATAAATTAATCTTAGAGGCAAAATTACTTAACCACCTTTGAAAGCCCACTTTTTTTCTATAGCTACTGTGTTATATATGTCTGGAATTCAGAACTTCTAATTCTGAATAATTCCAATACATAATATACCTCAAGATAATGCAGTGGCTCAGTGGCTAAGACGCTGAGCTTGTCGATCAGAAAGGTTGGCAGTTCAGCAGTTCAAGTCCCTAGTGCTGCATAACGGAGTCAGCTCCCATCACTTGTCCCAGCTTCTGCCAACCTAACAGTTCGAAAGCACGTAAAAATGCAAGTAGAAAAATAGGAACCACCTTTCGTGTGAAGGAAACAGCGTTCCGTGCGCCTTCAGTGTTTAGTCATGCTGGCCACATGACCACGGAGACATCTTCGGACAGTGCTGGCTCTTCGGCTGTGAAACGGAGATGAGCACTGCCCCATAGAGTTGGGAATGACTAGCACATATGTGCGAGGGGAATCTTTACCTTTACCTTTAAATATACCTCAATGCATTTAACTCTGAACGGAATCCATTTTTCCTGCAGAGAAGTATTATTTTCTTCTGCATCCTCAGTGGGATGCATCAATTGTTTAGTGCTGCAAAGAAATTATCTATTTATGACAATAAAAAATACCACTGCGAAATTTCAGAATTTCATTCCACCCAGCAAAAAAAAGCAAGCTAGCTTTACTTTTTAAGAATCACCCCCTCTTTTAGCATTAGCAGGCATCTTATCTTTTTTTAAAAAAAATTAATCATTACTCCATTACTAAAGGTAGGACAAGAAATAAAAGGATGGAAGCTTATCAAAGAGAGATGCAACCTTAGAATTAAGGAGAAAATTCATGACAGTGAGAACAATTAATCGGAGGAACAGCTTGCCTTCAGAAGTTGTGGGGGCTCCATTATGGGAGGCTTTTAAGAAGAAACTGGATCGCTATTTGTCTGGAATGGTACCAGTGGTTCTCAACCTATGACCACAATTGAGCCCAAACTTTATGGTGTTAAGTGAGACGTTTGTTAAGTGAGTTTTGCCTCATTTTGCGACTTTTCTTGCTGAAATGTTAAGTGAATCACTGCAGTTGTTAAATTAGCAACCCAGGTTGTTAAGTGAATCTGGCTTCCTCATTGACTTTGACAGAAGGTTGCAAAAGGTGATCCCATGACCCCAGAACACTGCAACCATCATAAATGTAAGTCAGTTGTCAAGCATCCAAATGTAAAATCACCTGACCATGGGGATGCTGCAAGGAGAGATGCGGTGGCCTAGAGGTGGAGCTCTCGCCTCACAATCAGGAGGCTGTGAGTTCGATCCTAGGTAGGGGCAGATATTTCTCTCCATGGGCATGTTGAGAATGTCTCTGCTGAATATAACTCCGCATTGGTGACAGGCAAGGCCTCCAGCCAGTAAACACTCAGCTCAATTCAGTTGCCCAGACTCCGCCCTGCAAGGGATTATGGGGTTGTTAAAAGAGGATGATGATGGGGATGCTGCAACGGTCATAAGTGTGAAAAATGATCATAAGTCACTCTTTTCACTGCGGTTGTAACTTTGAATGGTCACTAAGTGGACTGTTGTAAGTCAATGTTCAACTGTATAAAGTCTCTTTCTTTAGGAGGGAGTTGGACTAGAAGACCTTCAAGCAGTGGTGGGACCCTAAAAGAATAGAGAGCAAATAATTGGACAGGACAAAGAAAAAGAGAAATAGAAACCCAGCCGATACACTGCCAAATGAAGGAGAGGGAAGGAAGGGAAAAATAAAAAGAAATTAATACACAAATATACGCTTAAAGGATGATGTACGTGCAACTATTAAAAGGAAAATAAAATGTGGAAGAGGAAATTTAAGATCGTTGTGGAAATGCAGAACCGGGTTTGCTAGAATACCATCCCCAAAATGACACCAGATTGAAGAGGAAAATATCTAAACGCAAAACAACGGAAAGAGGGAATGGAGAGAGGAGTAGAGGGAAAGATAGGAAGAGGGGAGGAGAAAGGAGAGGGAAAGAAGAAAAGGAAAAGGAGAGGAAGAAATGGAGGGAAAATAAGAGTAGGAGAGAAGGTAGGAAAGGGAAAGAGGGGAGGAGTGGGGTAGAGGAAGGGGAAGTAGAGAAGGGAAGGGAGAGGAGGTGAAAAGAAAGCAAAGGAGAGAAGAAAGGAGGGAGGGAGGGAGGGAAGAAGTAGGGTTGTTGTAAAATGAGGTGGGTGTACGGGATGGTAGAAAAGCAATCTTGATCATATGGTTAATTTTAGGGGGAGAAAAATTGTTATAAATGTTAAAAGATAACAAACTATTAATAATAGTTATGAGATTGTATATTATACAATAATATACAATACAATAGCAGAGTTGGAAGGGACCTTGGAGGTCTTCTAGTCCAACCCCCTGCCTAGGCAGGTAACCCTATACCGTTTCAGACAAATAGCTATCCAACATCCTCTTAAAGACTTCCAGTGTTGGGGCATTCACAACTTCTGGAGGCAACTTCTATTCCACTGATTAATTGTTCTCACTGTCAGGAAATTTCTCCTCAGTTCTAGGTTGCTTCTCTCCTTGATTAGTTTCCACCCATTGCTTCTTGTTCTACCATCAGGTGCTTTGGAGAATAGTTTGACTCCCTCTTCTTTGTGGCAACCCCTTAGATATTGGAACACTGCTATCATGTCTCCCCTAGTCCTTCTTTCTCTTAAGCTAAACATACCCAGTTCCTGCAACCGTTCTTTTTATGTTTTAGTCTCCAGTCCCCTAATCATCTTAGTTGCTCTTCTCTGCACTCTTTCTAGAGTCTCCACATCTTTTTTACATCGTGGCAACCAGAACTGAATGCAGTATTCCAAATGTGGCCTTACCAAGGCATTATAAAGTGGTATTAACCCTTCATGTGATCTTGATTCTATCCCTCTGTTGATGCAGCCTAGGACTGTGTTGGCTTTTTTGGCAGCTGCTGCACACTGCTGGCTCCTATTTAAATGGCTGTCCACTAGGACTCCAAGAGGAGTGAATGTATGTATGAGAAATAGAAATTAAATTTTTTTTTTTAAAGAAAGCAGTGGTGGGATCCTGCCGGTTTGACAACTGATTCGGTGATCTCATGCTTCGCTCCGTGCGCCTACACAGTTTGAACAAAACTTATCTTCCACATTACTTCTGGGGAGTAACACATCCGAGCCGTAGTAATCCCCTCTGCCGTGTGAATCAGCTGAGAGGATATAGGTAAGTAAAGCGCAGGGGTGGACGGTCCTACCTGATCGTCGGAGTGAATCGGTTCGCTCCTCAGCTGATTGTTGGAGCTACCGGTTCTCTCGAACCGGTCCAAACCAGCTGAAACCCACCCCTGTCTTCAAGGTCCCTTCCACCTCTGTTATTCTCTATTCTTTCTATTCTGTATCATCTCCTCCCTTCTCAGTGCTGGAGCAATCAGTGGTCTCTACCAGTCTTCATTCCCTTTGGCAGTATCAGAGGCAACCAGAGGTCAATAGGTCCCTTTCCGTTTACCGTCCTTCAGCTGCTGTGCACATTGAAGGGAGGGAGAGGGATGGATGGGAAATGGGCTTTTCATTTCTCTGTTAAATAACCTTGCAGACTCTAATTTGAAACAAACAAAGCATCTCAAAGCATTTCTCCTTGGAGGATTGTACTGAGTGTTACTAAATTGCTGAATATTTAATAGTCATACACATGCTCCAGACCCCAAGGTCTGTCCCCCCAATGATAAGCTCTTTTTTATTAAATGAACTTTAATTACTTAATAATTAGACCGTCTGTAGGGAGAAGATAGGGATCTTGATAGGCTTCCAACTCAGCTGTAGGGCAAATCAAGCTTCCTCTGGCATTTTTTTTTCTTTTTGATTAGAAATTAAAAGCAGGTGTGCTAAGTCTTTTGCCGAGGCCTGGGTGAGGAGGCAATTTTTTTCCCTGAGGGGACAAAGATTTGATGAGAAGTTGAGCTGCAAAAGACATTGTTCTGCGATGATTGTGAAAATTAACATGAACGGAAGGTAGAAAAGAAGCTCAGGACAACCTAACAGGCTTTGTGAGGAAGAGAGGAAGCTGACAAAGAGGGGAGGCCACAAGACTTCATTGTGTATTTCCAGCTCAACACAGGAAATTTACAACACTTTTTTTTTTATAAAAACCAGCTTGAGTTCCCATTACAGTGAGAGAACTTTAAACCTGTATTGTGTCTCTCCAGAAGTAGAGACAAACAAGCAGAGTGTTCTGACCCAGGCTTCCCGGGATCATGAAGCAAACTTCTTGTCCTGACAAAAAACCCTTTGATTAATTGACTATAAATTCTGCTCATTCACATCCAGCAAAGTCTTTCAAGGGAGGATTTACAGTCACAGACCTTATCTGGCTTGGAGGGCGATGTCTGCAAAACTTGGCAAGGAGTCTTGGAGAGTCACGAACCAATAAGCGAACTAATTGTCTCCTGCAAACTCCACTCCCCTTTCGCTCCTCATTTATTTCTTCCGGGAGAGGCCAGTCCACCTGTGGCCTTACTCCCAAGTCGACCCCTGTTCTTTAGCTGTTCCCTTTGCTGGCAACTCTGCACATGCGCACACATGCGTCCAGCTGTTCGACTGCCTCACTGATGTCTGACTCCGAAGGCAGCTGATAACTGTCAGACGGCTCTGGCCCCCTCCCTGCCTCCGACACAGAGCACTCGTCATAGCCTTCCCCAGACTCAGGACTGGCCCATGTTCCTCCCCAACCTCCTCTCTGTCCCAAATCTGCTGCCAGCTCTGCTGGCTGCTGGCAGGCCACAACACATAGAGATATATTATTAGGCTGCTCATTACAGATAATCCTTGATTTATGATCACCATTGGGGCTGGACTTTCTATTGCTAAGCAAGGCAGTTGTTAAATGAGATGTGCCCAATCTTATGACCATGACTGTTCAATGAATCACTGCAGGTTTCAAGCGAATCATGCAGATGTTATGAGAACCCAGCTTCCTCGGTTGACTTTGCTTGTTGAAAGTTGGTTGGGAAGGTTGCAAATGGTGATCAGATGACCCCGGAATGCTGCAGTTGTCATAAATAGAGGAGGTGCTGCCGCCGAGCACTTGAATTTGGGTTGTGTGACTGAGGGGATTTGTGATAGGCATTAAGTGTGAGGACTGGTCATAAGTCACTTTTTTTCCCAGTACAGGAAAAAAAAAAAGCTCAGAAGCCCGTTTTCGCTGAGAGAGCACTCAAGCCACCACAGGCGCCCCCCAACATGAGTGCCATCATCCTGGCCATGCCCACCCCAGCCCTCTGAGGTCAAACCCCGTTGCAGCCCTCAATGAAATCGAGTTTGACACACCTGGTCTAAGTACTAAATGCTATGACTAGACAGATCTGTAACAGAGGATATAGAGAATTGAAGTGGAGCAGATTTAGAATATCAGGAAGCCTAGCAATCATGAAGGGAGTTATTCCATCCCTCAGTAGATAGGGAGAATATTCAATGCCAAAGCCACTTTGAAATTCAGATAATACCAGAGACCTCCTGTCCCGAAAAAAAAGGCAGAAATCCTTCCTTTCGGATTCCAATTCATCTTTGCTCCTCTGTTGTGCGATATCCTGCTGCAGATACCCAAAATCTAAAAGTAGTTTTAAACAGCTTCCCGAGGTCATGTAGAGAACTGCGTCGCCGTATGTATTTTTTAATTTAAACAACCTTAAAAGGGACAGTTTAATCTTTCTTCTTTTCGAGAACATGGTTCTACATCCTGCCACGGTGCCAAGAATGTAGTGCGAAAACCCAGGAAGATTTTGTGTTTTTTTATTTTCCCTGATGACTAGAAGGAATGAAAGAGAACTGGCTAATGAGTCTTTTGCTCTGCAGTGTAAAATGAAAAAAATAAAATAAAATCGATCTGCTACCATGGGAACTTTTAACCATAGAAACAAAAAAAAGGGGATTCAGGCTATACATTTCCTATAATTATTGTCAGACAAGGTGGCTGTTTTGGGGGGGGGAGGCGAAGAGGACAAATATTCTCATCAAATGCAAAGATATTGTGGCAATCAGCCAGTACAGGTAGTCCTTGGTTTACAACAGTTTGTTTCGTGGCCACTGCAAATTACAACAGCAGTGAAAAATGGGACTTACTGTGTGACTGTTTTTCATAGTTTTGATTTTGTCATTAAAATTCAGACACTTGGCAACTGGATCGTATTTATGACCTTTGCTGTTTCCCAAAATCAAGTCGCACCTTTTGCGACTCTGTATTTGTATTTGTATTGATTAGTTTGTCAAACATGCATAAGATAGCAGAGTGATGGCAAACCTTGCCTCCAGAGGTTGTGAATGCCCCAACACTGGAAGTCTTTAAGAAGATGTTGGATAGCTATTTGTCTGAAACGGTGTAGGGTTTCCTGCCTAGGCAGGGAGTTGGACTAGAAGACCTCCAAGGTCCCTTCCAACTCTACTATTGTATTGTATTGTATTGTAAACCTTTTCGGCGCCAAATGCCAATTACGGAGCTCATGCTTGCACAACCCAGAAGAGGAGCTGCAAAGGGGGCATGCCAAGGGGGAAATGAACTTCTGTTTTCCGGCACAGGCATGCGCACCGCTCATCTAGTCTTTCAGTTACTGGCACGCAGTCACGTATGACAATTAGCTGGCCTGCATGCATGCCCGCACTGGAAAATGGTTCCAGTTTCCAGCACTACCGCACGCACGAAGGCTATCTGATCATCATGTGTGCATGCACGCCACAAACCTGGAAGAGGACCGGGTGAGGCCGCACGGGCCAGGAAGAATGGCTCCATGTGCCACTTCGGACATGTGTGCCATAGGTTCTCCATCATGGAGATAGCAGGTACAAATATAAACATGGATATGGATGAAAGAAATGAATACAAATAAACGGGGACAGTAGGACAGGGATGGAAGGCAGGTTGGTGCGCTTATGCACGCCCCCTTTACAGACCTCTTAGGAATAGGATGAGGTCCACTGTAGACAGTTTGAGATTGACGCTGTGGGGGTTTGAGGATGTAACAACGGAGTCGGGTAGAGCATTCCAGGCATTGACCACTCTGTTGCTGAAATCGTATTTTCTGCAATCGAGTTTGGAGCGGTTTACCTTGAGTTTGTATCAATTGTTTGCCCGTGTATTCTTGAGATTGAAGCTGAAGATGTCACAGGTAGGACATTGTAGCAGACGATTTTGTGTGCTGTGCTTAGATCATCCCACAGGTGGCACAGTTCCAGATTGACCAAGCCCAAAATTTCAAGCCTGGTGGCATAAGGGATTCTATTGTGAGCAAGAGGAGTGGAGGACTCTTCTCGTGAAATAACTCTGGACCCGCTCAATCGTATTAATGTCCGATATACAGTATAGATTCCAGGCAGACGAGCTTTATTCGAGAATTGGTCTGGCAAAGGTTTTGTATTCCCTAGTTAGCAATATTGACTTGTTGACAAGCAGATTCAGCAGAGAAACCAGTTTCACTTAATAACCAAGTGACTAACTTACCATATCAACTGCAGGGATTTACTTAACAAC
This sequence comes from Natrix helvetica, assembly GCF_964273705.1. Classification (NCBI taxonomy): domain Eukaryota; kingdom Metazoa; phylum Chordata; class Lepidosauria; order Squamata; family Natricidae; genus Natrix; species Natrix helvetica. The sequence goes on from NC_138552.1 coordinate 12,940,483, forward strand.
TGTGGGAAGAAAGATTGTAAAATGGGCAAAACTCAACCAATGTCTCACTTAACAACAAGAATTGAGATTGTAAGTTGAGGACCATCTGTACATGATACTTGACGTACGACCAGAGTTGAGCCCATAATTTCTGTCACTAAGTGAGACTTTTGTTAAGTGAGCTTTGCTTCATTTTACAATCTTTCTTCCCACAGTTGTTAAGTGAATCACTGATTCATGTAACAACCAGGATGGTTGTTAAATGAATCTGGCTTCTGCGTTGACTGTGCTTGTCAGAAGGTTGCAAAAGTGTTCACTGTGACCCTGGGACACTGGAACCGTCATAAATATGAATCAGTTGCCAAGAGTTCGATTTTGGATTACGTGACCATGGGGATGTTGCAATGTCAGTAAGTGTGAAAAACAGTCATAAGTCACTTTTTTCAGTGCTGTTGCAAGTTCAGTCACTAAATGGATTGTTAAAAGTCAAACAAATATGTTTGTTATAAAAGAAGTAGAAAAATCTAGGTTCAAAACATTATCTAACATTGGAATAGGGGCCGAGTGCACTGCAGCTACCAACACAGCTAATGCAATCTTGGGTTGGATCGACTTTCTGCCTGTAAATAGTAGTCAGTTACTACTCAACCTATGAGCACAATTGAGCCCAACAGTTCTATTGGCTAAGCAAGAGAGTTATTAAGTGAATTTTCTCTCACTTTATGACCTTCCTTGCCACAAATGAGTCACTGCAGTTAGTAATGCGATAATTAAGGGAATGGCTTCCCTATTGACTTTGCTTGTAAAAAGTTCACAAGAGGTGACGCTGCAGTCAACATGCCAGTTGCCAAGCAATTTTTGATCAAACAACTGGGGGGATGCTGCAACAGTTGAATGAGAAATGGTCATAAATCAATTTTTTTCAGTGCCGTTATCACTTCAAATGGTCACTAATGTAGGGTAGTAAGTTGAGGACTACCTGTATACCATAGTATTTCAATTTCAATTTCAATTTATTTGTGCTTCTAGACCGCCCCCTCTCCCAGAAGGGACTCGGGGCGGTGTACAGTCCATAGAGAATATCACAAAAATACAATAAAAAATTAAATATGTACAGTTTGGAGGAGGTTAAAATGCAATTAAAAGAACTGTACAAAGCTAAATAAATATAATTTTTTTTAAAATCCCTAAAACAGACACAACAGATTAAAAAACCCTAAAATAACCAGATAATAATACATTTGCCAGGAGGGACAGTTGTAATTATGCCAGGCCTGCTAATTGGAACAGGTGAGTCTTCAATTTTTGCCGGAAGGAGCGGAGGTCAGAAGTGGTTCTAATGTCGGGGGGGAGGTCATTCCAGAGGGTTGGGCCCATCACAGAGAAGGCCCTACTCCTTGGTGTCGCCCGTTGGCATTGCCTAGTGGACGGCACCAGGAGAAGTCCCTCCCTGTGTGAGCGAATTGGCTGCAGGGATGTATGTGGGAGGATGCGATCCCGCAAGTAACTAGGTCCCGTGCCATGGAGCGCTTTAAAGATGGTAATCAGCACCTTGAAACGCACCCGAAAAACCACAGGTAGCCAGTGCAGCTCGCGCAGGAGAGGTGTTACGTGGGAGTACCTCGTACTCCCCATCACAGCCCGCGCGGCTGCGTTCTGAACCAACTGCAGTCTCCGGGCGCGTCCCAAGGGCAGCCCCATGTAGAGAGCGTTGCAGTAATCCAGGCGGGACGTCACCAGCGCATGAGTGACCGTGCGTAGGGCATCCCGGTCCAGTAGGGGGCGCAATTGGCGCACCAGGCGAACCTGGTGGAATGCCCCCCTCGCCACGGCTGCCACATGGTCATCCATTGACAGCCGGGCATCAAGGAGGACGCCCAAATTGCGCGCCCGTTCCACAGGGGGCAATTGTTCGCCCCCTATGGCCAGCGATGGAATCAGCTGGCTGAACCGAGGTGCCGGTAGCCACAGCCACTGGGTCTTGGAGGGGTTGAGTTTAAGTCTGTTGTCCCCCATCCAGACCCCGACGGCTTCCAAGCACCGGGACATCACTTCAACAGCCTCGTTGGGGTGGTTTGGGGTTGAAATATACAGCTGAGTATCATCAGCGTAGAGGTGATACTCAACCCCAAAACCACGGATGATCTCACCCAGCGGCTTCACATATGTGTTGAACAGGAGAGGCGAGAGGACCGACCCCTGTGGCACTCCACAAGTGAGTGGCCTCGGGGTCGACCTCTGTCCCCCTGTCAACACACATTGCCTCCGGTCGGAGAGGTAGGAGCCGAACCACCGCAAAACGGTACCTCCGACTCCTATCCCCTCCAACCGGCGCAATAGGATACCATGGTCGATGGTATCAAAAGCCGCCGAGAGGTCTAATAGGACCAGGATAGAGGAACAACCTCTATCTCTGGCCCTCCAGAGATCATCGACCAACGCGACCAAGGCTGTCTCTGTGCTGTGCCCGAGTCGGAAGCCGGACTGGCGTGAGTCTAGATACTCGGATTCATCAAGGTGTTGTGGAAACTGCTGTGCCACCACATTCTCGACAACCTTCGCTAAAAACGGAAGGTTGGAGACTGGACGATAGTTAGCTAGCTCCATTGGGTCGAGTGCAGGCCTCTTAAGTAAGGGTCTCACCACCGCCTCCTTCAAGGCGGCTGGTAAAGATCCCTCACCCAATGAGGCATTCACCAGGCCCAGAAGCCAGCCTCGGGTCACCTCCCAAGATGCCAGTACCAACCAGGAGGGACACGGGTCCATTAAACATGTGGTGGGTCGCAGCCGTCCACGCAACCTATCCAAATCCTCGGGGGTAACAGAATCAAACTCCTCCCAGGATGGTCTCACAAGACTCGCTGTTGGCGGCCCGTCCGGTCCACTGAGGGGGGCCCATCCGCTCCGGATCTGAGCGACTTTATCCTGCAGATATTCCCCAAACTACTCTGCTCTGCCCTGCAAGGGTGCCCCTTGCGTCCTCTGTGACAAGAGGGAGCGGGTCACCCTAAACAGGGCGGCAGGGCAGTTATCCGCGGACACAATAAGAGCAGCGCAATATCTACGTTTGGCCGCCCTTAATGCCACAAGGTAGGTCCGTAAATAGGCTCTTACCTGTGTTCGATCAGATTCGGAGCGTGAGGACCTCCACCTGCTCTCTAGACGTCTCCTATGGCGCTTCATCACCCTCAGCTCCTCGGTATACCAAGGAGCCCAGGTGGGTCGCTGCCGCAGGAGAGGTCGCAAAGGCGCAACCCAGTCCAAGGCCCCAGCCGCCGCCCTATTCCAGGTGGCCGCTAGGTCCTCCGACCGAGCGCGGGTCAGGGCTACAGGTAATGGCCCAAGCTCCATCTGGAACCTATCCGGCTCCATCAGGTGCTTGGGGCGGTACCAGCTTGGACCATCTGGTCCCGCCTCCTCGCGGTGGGGGGTAGCGCCAGGGAAGTCCAGCCGGAGACATGAGTGATCCGACCATGACAGGGGTGTAACAACAAAGTCCCCTATACCCAGATCACTCGTCCACTGCTCAGATACAAAAACAAGGTCCAATGTGTGGCCACCTTCGTGTGTGGGGCCCTGAATTAACTGGGTCAGGCCCATGGCTGTCATGGAAGCCATGAACTCCCGAGCCACCTCAGACGCTGCTCCCGTCGACGGCAGGTTGAAATCCCCCATAACCACAAGCCTGGGGATCTCAACCGCCGTCTCCGAGATCAGCTCGAGGAGCTCGGGCAGGGCCGCTGATGTATAGCGAGGAGCCAAGTATACAATCAGCAAACCCAACTGCCTCCCTGGGCCCCATTTCACACCAAGGGACTCACACCCGGATATCTGAGGAACAGTGAACTCCCTCGGCTCTAGATCTTCCCGTATAGCTACCGCCACCCCACCACCCTTACCCAGGGCCCGAGGCTGATGGAATGCGCGGAAACCTGGTGGGCACATTTCCACGAGGGGTAAACCACCCTCGTGGCCCAACCAGGTCTCCGTTATCCCTGCAAGGTCCAGCTCCCCCTCAGAGATCAGCTCATTAATGAGGGGGGCCTTGTTGGTTACGGACCTTGCATTGCAAAGCATCAGCCGTAGGCCCGGGCTCTGTAGTTCCTGGCCACCTAGGTTGCGGGGGTTGGTACAAACGACCGGGCGTAGCCAACAGCCACGGTCTCCCAACCGACCTTGTAATCTTCTTTTGTCCTCGCATCCCCCCCTCCCCGCGACCGTTGTAATCAAACAACCCTCTATTGGAATAACTTGTTCCCTCTCCCCCCCCACTCCGCTCACTTCCCTCCTGGACTCACCTGTTCGTCTGGCACTGGCTTCCCTCCTGGCCTGGTTATCCCCCCCTCCCTTCCCAGAACCCCCTAAAAACAATATAAAACATTTAGCTAAAAAGCCCCTCAGCTTCCTCTTCTTCCACCTCTCGGGGTTCACAAACCCGTCATCAAGGCTGGCCCCTGAGAGAGCCAAGGGCCATACCTGCGAAAGAGGGGCCTCCCACAGGCGGAGCAGATCAGACCTCGAATAAATTAAAACGTTGTAATAGTCCCAGTAGGGTAGGGGTGCAGATGATGCAAAGTTAGTAATTAATAGAGTCTCGGTGGAATGGAGGGTAGAAAGTTAATAAATAGAAGAGTCTCAATGGAGGGTAGGGGATATTCCAGTGTCCAGGTGGTACTTGGTACTTGGAGGCAGGGGTGGGGTGGGCAAGAAATGATTAAATATCCCAGGTGGTAGGGGGAAGGCAAAGGTAGCAAAAATAGTGGAGGGTAAATGAAAGTTCAGCTTAGCTGTTTCCAGGTGGATACAGCCCTCCCCCGATGGATGGGGGGGCCTGGAGGGGTATGGGAGCAGCCAGGAATGATAAAATAACCCAGGAGTCCCTGGCTGCGGCTCCCTCCCTTCGTCTGCCGCCGCAGGCATCTCCCTTTGATCCTCCGACTGCCTCTGCCTCTGGCTGCTTCCCAGCCCTTCTCACCTATCAGCTGATTATTCCAATGTCCTGTTGCATCCCGTTGCTCCCCCTTAAGCCCTTTGATGTCTCTGGGTCTCTGGGGGCCTCCGGAGCCTCTCACCCCCTCTTCCTTACTCCTCTTCTGGCATTTCTGGCTTTTCGGCTTCTCCTTTCGGCGTTTTCGGCGCCAGCACCGTCTGCGCAATCGCACCACGCCATCGCCATTGCTCTCTCCTTGCTGTTTACAGCCCTCCGAGCCTCTTTCCTCTCCGCTCTTCACCGACCACCCTGTCGGGCTAATATCAGCCTGAAACATGCCTGGGTGGTCGGGCTGTCCAACTCTCGACCCCCTTCGATGGTATGGGGGCCGGCAGCAGTCCCTACCCGGTCGGGAGCTCCATGGTGTTCCTGGAGCTCAGAGGACGACCGCCATTCGTAGGAAGCTCCTCCTCCTTTTTTGCTGCTTAGTAGACATACTGCTGCTTCAATTGTAACCAATTCTGGTCACCACACAAAAACAATGAAGCTGAGAAAAGGCAAACAGCATAGTGACAAATGATAAAAATGGTGAGGGACTTCAAAGCTAAATTTTATGAAGAATCGGTAAAGGAATTGGGTATGCTTGACTCAAAGAAGAGAAGACTGAGGAGAACTTGATAGCAGTAGAACTTAGACTTACATACCCCTTGACAGTGCTTTACAGCTCTCTCTAAGTGCTTTACAGAGTAAGCCTATTGCCCCCAACAATCCAGGTCCTCATTTTACCCACCCCGGAAGAATGGAAGGCTGAGTCCTCCTTGAGCCTGGTGAGATTCGAACTGCCAAATTGTAGGCAGCTGGCAGTCAGCAGAAGTAGTCTGCAGTACTGCATTCTAACCACTGCACCACCTCAGCTCTTCATAGTGCTCCACTAATGTTCCCATGTCATGGGGAAGGAGGTATGGATTTGTTCTCTATAATTCCTGTGGATAGGACCAGACATAATAAATTGAAACTTTAGAGGAGATCCAAGTTTGAAGTAAGAAGAAATTTTCTGATCATGAAGACTATTCAGTGATAAAACAGTTTCCCTCCTGGAATCATAGGTGTTTCCTCACTGGAAGATTTCAGATAATGGTTGGACAATAATCTTGAAGAAGATTCCTGTCCTGGAAAAGGAGCTGGTGTCCTGCCTCAGTTTTCAATTACTGACTCACACAAAGTTGGTGTGGTAAATCACAGTTTACTTAAAGTCAAGAGATAACAGCTTGCACACCAGAATCTCAAACAGCTGCCTGAACGATATACGAAATAGGAATGTTCAGAAGAATAGTCCAAATACAGTCCAAATTTCCAAGAACTGAGCCAGAGTTTTCAGCCAATTCAACGTTTCATAGATAAATAGGATTCAAATCATGCAAGAGCCACAAATCACAGATTGTTTCCAGTAAAGAGAACATGGATCAGAGCTGCTTGTTAAATCAGGCTGCAGCCAGCTGTTATCAATCAAGAGATTTACTCTCTTGCTTGGCAAGAAGCCTAATAGAACAATGTTGCCCTTTACTCACCCAGGTGTGGGGGCCAAACACAATCAAAATTGTCTGTTCCAGCTGTGTCTATGTGATTTTTGGCTTTATGTCTCCTAAGATCCAGAGGTTCTGTTGGAGCCTCTTCTTCAATGTCTGTCCTGTCTGAGTCCATGACCATAACAGTTAGACTAGACCAGGGTCCCTCAGATTATTGGAGGGCCAGACCAGCTGGGTGGGCATGGCTAAGTGGTCATGTGACTGGATGGGCGTGGCTAGGTCATATGACTAGGTGGGCATGGCTGATTTAACAATCCATTGAACAATGCACATAAATTTACTTTAATTTGTTTTGCTCCTGGAGGTGTTTTATTTGCTTTTCTTTCACTTTTCTTTTTACCAGATCATTTTTTCAGTTGTTTAGGAGTCTAGCGGTCCACTTCATGAACCTCAGTTTTGCAGCAATTCTTCTCAGCCCCAAGGAGCTTGAGAAATCTCCCCCTCTCTCTTTCTATCTACTCTCTTTATCTTTCTTCTGGAGCGGAGGAGGTGAAAAACGGGCTATTTTGGCCAGGTTTTTTTGTCCTCCTGGGGCAGCGATGGCGAACCTTTTTTGGCTCACGTGCCACAAGTGGGGGGAGGGCAGGGGGGTCGTGTGCGGGCATGCCACACCCATAATGCAATGTGCTACCCCCCCAGTGCGCATGCGTGCACAACAGGCGCCCCCCCCATTTTTACATGCTTTTTTCGCCCTCCCCAGGCTCCAGAGGCTTTATAGGATCATGGGGAGGGTAAAAAGAGCCTCCCATGCCCCTCCGGAGGCCCTCCGGAGGCTTCAGGGACCGTCCGGAGACTTCCCTAAAGCCTTCGGAATGCTTAGAATGACCCTCTGAGCAAGGGCCTCCGGGGGAGGCTCTTTTCGCCCTCCCCAGGCTCCTATAAAGCCTCTGGAGCCTTGGGGGGGTGAAAAATGGCTTTAAAAAAGGGTGAAATCAGCTGGCCAGCACGCGCATGCGCGCTGGCCAGCTAACAGGGCAGTGCCTCGCGTGCCCTGACAAATGGCTCCGCATGCCACCTGTGGCACGCGTGCCATAGATTCGCCATCACTGTCCTGGGGCATCTGTGCACCCCGTTTTTCACCTCCCCTGCCTCCAGAATGTCTCTGCAGGCCAAAATTGTTGGCCTTAACTTTACCGTGGGGCTTGCAAAGGTAAGTCCTGCACTTGGCCGAAGGGTGGGTGGGGTGATGTGGGTGGGGCCTCATGGTCCTGCGTGGGCTGGGTTAATGGATTCAGTGGGCCGCATGCAGCCCGTGGGCTGTAGTTTGAGGACCCCTGGACTAGACTAACTACACTATATAGTTGATTGGATAGTGTTATCAGTATTGAGGAATTCTATGGAGGAAAAGGACAATGAAGAGGATGGAGATAAGGATTTGAAAATGAATCTTCTTGGTGGTGGCCCCCACAATATAGAAGAAACTTTTAGATGCCTGTCCCTTCAGCCTTTCAGCTTTTCACAAAGTTTTTAAGACCATTTTATTCTGGATAGCATTTGTGCCTTAATAGTAATAGTGCTACCTTTTTCAAATGGTTTTGGCAGACTGTTCAGTCAGTAATTTTTATTCATAGGACATAGAATAATAGAGTTGGAAGATACTTTGGAGGACTTCTAGTCCAATCTCCTGCTCAAGCAGGAGACCTATGCCATTTCAGACTATCACGTTATTCAGTCTCTTTTTGAAAGCCTCCAGTGATGGGAGCACCCACAACCTCTGAAGGCAAGCTTTTCCATTGGTTGGTTGTTCTCATGGTTAAGGAATATCTCCTTAGTTCTAAGTTGCTTCTCTCCTTGGTTAGTTTCCATCCATTGTTTCTTGTCTTTCCTTTTGGTGCTTTGGAAAATAGGTTGACCCACTCATCTTTGTGATAGCCCCTGAAATATTTCTTTTCATTTTTGGTTTGGGGTGGGGAGATGCAAGAAAGGTAGAACTTCATATAAGTTTCTTTTGATTGTGTAAACTGCTTATAGTTTTGAAGAAATACTATGGAATTTTTTGTACCAGATGATAATAATGTCATTCTTCACTGATGGATTATGTGCCATCTAATTGAGGTTAGTTCTTAGGGAACACATAGATTATTTTCAGAATTTCTCCCCACTTTGGTTTTTCAGATTTTTCAATGGTGCACTCATCACTACTATAACTGAGTCCAGATAATTTCCTTACATATATTCAAATTTCATCACATAATTTTTTGTATGTTCCATTGTATACTTTATTGTATTCTATAACCCTAGCAGATGGTAATTCTCATTTTTTTTCTTCACCACTTCCAGCAAATAATCTCTGCTGTCAAATAATGTTTATCATTCTGAAATTTCTTCTAATCTTTACCCCATATTTGTTGTCCTTACTAATACTATCCTTTGACTAGACTGACATATTGCATTAGATTATTATTTGTTAAAGCATGATTTTGAATATAATGAAATTGGCAGGTTTCAGATAATCTGACAGATAAAATCTGGAGAAAAAAATTATGAGAGTTTGGTATATTACATCATCCAAGAACATTGCTTCTTTTCCCCCGGAGCAATTTCTAATGCATTTCTGCAAGTATTCCTGTAATTTGTTCTAAAATAGCTTTTAAGTAATTCCTTAAGCCATTTTTTTCCCAATTAAACAAACCAAGTTTCCCCCCACCCCAAAGGATTTGACTTCTTATATTTTAAGAGCATTTATCAGAATGATTTTGGATAATTTGTGTCTGATTTTTTTCTGATTATGATGATGATGATTTCTCACGCAGTCAGTCAGACGTTTAGACCAGAGGTTGCATTTTTGTCTGCTTATAGGGATAGGCAGATGTTGATGTTTTATGGTGTTAGTGGTATTGTTGCTGTTTTGTCCTCACTACACATTAGTCTGAGTGCAGTTCGACATGCAACTAAACCCACCTATCCTCCAGTAAAACAGACCCCATGCATCAGTGGATTCTGGATCCCATTCCAACCAGTACGGATGGAACAGGCCCGGCAGCATCCACATGGATGCGCGCTGATGCGTGCAGTGCACACATGCATCTTAGCGCCTCTGTGAGCCTCCGTGGTGCTCCAGCTGCTGTACGCGCCCTGCATGTGTGTGGAAGCACCAAAGACTTAAAAGATCGGTAAGGAGCTCGGGCGGGCGGGTCGGCCCTCCGGAGCATCATACTGGAACGGTATTCAGTGCTCCGGGCAGGCTCCAGTACATCCATACTGGGGCGTACCACCTGCAATCCACCATTGGTATGCATAGATCTGAATGCTTTATTGAAAGAACAGGATATGGTGAAACTGGGGGAAACAGGGATACATACAATGAGAACCAAATACAAGATAGATAGCATTAAGTTACTGCTGAACATAACAATTAATAAATATAAGCAATTTAAATCTCATCAGCAATGCTCTGTGTGTATGGGATGTGTGTCCATGTGGCACAGATTAAGATGGATTCTTCTTTGTGCTTTTGCCTTCTCCAAATGCTAAAGGAAAATGGAGTCTGGCTTCATTTGGTTTGGAAATGCGGGCTGATGGGTACTGGGGTGGGGTCAGCTTCAAACAATATACTTGATATATGTCTCTCTGGCCACTAGATGGGGCTAGAGAGAAACAGCAGTATATAAAAGTTGCAGAATGTAAGCTATTCTGAGTAAACCTGTCTTTTGCAATTGACTGATGGTGAATTTGTCAATGCCAGTGATGCTCTAGTTGTTTTCGGAGGATTATTTTATTTATTAAATTTGCTTGCTGCCCATCTTACTGCAAGACACCTCTGGGCAGCTTACAGCCTCAAAATAAAGACACACACACACACAAACACACACACACACAAACACACAGATCATAATGAAAGTACAAATTGTAACTAAAAGTAAAAGATGGAGAGGAAAGAAGCCAGTGGTGGGTTCCTGCCGGATCGCACCGGATCGCACACGCTCCCGTTTGGCAAGGAACCCGGAAGTACGTTCCTGCCCCGCCCCTGGCGACGGGACGGCGCTTGCCTGCGCTCCACCACCTCGGCTGGGACCGGAGACGTTTTCTCAGCGGAGCGGAGCTCCTGAAAGGGACGCAGGCTCAGCCTGCCAGGCTGCCACCGCTCCACTGAAGTCATGTCTGAGCAGAGAAACGTCTCCGGTCGCGCCTGAGCTGGTGGAGCACAGGCAAGTGCCGTCCTGTCGCCAGGGGCGGGGCAGGAACGTACTTCCGGGTTCTTTGCCGAACGGGAGCGCGCGCGATCCGGTGCGATCCGGCAGGAACCCACCACTGAAAGAAGCAGAATGTATGTGTGGGAGGTGGGAGCTTCTATTAATCGATCACCACCTCTAGTGCGATAGTCCCTCAGTGTGGAGAAAATATATCACACAAAAGAAATGATCTGGTTTTAATCTAGGACTTTAATTGTTTCTAGTTGAATTATATTTGGAGGAATGGCATTATCACAATATCTATTTGGTTGAAAGGCTGAATATTACTATACTAATATGTGAAAATCATTTCCGGTTGAAAGTTTCAGGTATAAAGAATCAGGACCACACCCATTAAGTTCCAATTAAACTGATTTATTGCTCATGAAATGTGCACAAGAATTCAGTTAACTCTTGGTCAGCATTAAATTGGCACTAGATAGAAGTGTGGCAACATAATGATTCCAGGCTAATTTCTCTCTTGACTCCCCCTCCCAGTTGTGTCTTGTCTTCTTCTACCAGAAGGCAATTAACTAAATTTGCCAAAACAACAAATATTTTTTTTAAATATTGTTTTATAATATTATTTTATCATGTTGTAAGCTGCCCAAAACTATGTCATGGTGAAATGGGTGCAGTGTTGAAATTCATTTTTTTTTTACTACCGGTTCTGTGGGCATGGCTTGGTGGGTGTGGCAGGGGAAGGATGCTGCAAAATCTCCATTCCCACCCCACTCTGGGCCCAGTCAGAGGTGGTATTTGCTGGTTCTCCAGACTACTCAAAATTTCCACTACCTGTTCTCCAGAACCTGTCGGAACTTGCTGAATTTCACCCCTGAATGGGCGGCATATAAATTTAATAAATAAATAAGATGTACATTTGTGTATCTATGTGTATCTTTTACATTTATACTCTTTCTTAATTTCAATTATCTTTTCCGTTCTGCAGGTCCACTGAGGTTTCTGTCCCAGACGGACTCCGTTACAGCATTTGCAGGTGACACCGTTTTATTAAAGTGCGAAGTTGTTGGTGAACCTATGCCTACAGTCCACTGGCAGAGGAACCAAGAAGATCTACTTCTGAATAGCGGTGACACTCGAGTAGCCATTTTGCCTTCTGGATCTTTACAAATCAGTCGGATTCAAGTAGGGGATAGTGGGATCTATAGATGCCTTGCCAAAAATCCCGCTAGTTCAAGAACTGGAAATGAAGCAGAGGTCCGGGTTTTATCAGGTAAGGTTATGAGTTACTCTTAATTCTTTCCCTGTTTTATGAAAAAAATCAGGACAATTCTGCTCTGTTCCTACATGACAGCCCTTCAGGCACTTGAAGAAAGTGTTCATGCAGGCTTCTCTTCCCGAGGCTAAACATACTGAGTAACTCCAGCCATTCCTCATAAGATTTTCTTTCCTTATTATCTTGGTTGCTCATCTGTCCATAATAACAGGATAACAGAGTCGGAATGGACTTTGGAGGTCTTGCAGTGCAATCCCCAGCTCAAACAGGAGGCCTTATACCAGGGGTGTCAAACTCAAGGCCTGTGGGCCGGATCCGACCCACAGGGTGCTTAGATTTGACTCGTGGGGCCTGGACCTGGAGACAGTGAAGGATTGATTTGTGGTGCCTCTGCCAATGAAAAGAGAGCTCACGAGGGCTGTGGGTGGCCCTTCCAAGCACTGTTTTCACTGGCAGAGGGTTGCAGGAGGCCATTGCAGCCGAAAACGGAGCTTGGTAGCTCATTTTCGCTGGCAGAGCACTCACCCCACCATAGGTGCCCTTGACACAAATGACATCAAGCTTGCCATACCCACCCTGGCCATGCCCACCCCGGCCCCTCAAGGTCAAACACAATTCTGATGTGGCCCTCAATGAAATCAACTTTGACACCCCTGCCATATATCATTCTAGACACCCCTGCCCTATACCATTCTAGACAAGTCCCATCTCTTCTTAAAAGCCTCCAGTGATGAAGCACCCACAACTTCTGAAGGCAAACCATTTCACTCATTTATTGTTCTCACTATTAGGAAGGTTCTCCTTAGTTCCAGATTGCTTCTCTCTTTGATTCGTTTCCATAAATTGTTTCTTGTTCTGCCTTCAAATACTTTGAAGAATAGGTTGACCTCCCCCCCATACCCTCTTCTATCTAGCAGCCCCTCAAATATTGGAATACTGCCATCATGGCACCCCTCGTCTTCCTTCTCACTAGATACCTTCAGACATTCTAGCATCCATCAATGCCTAAAATGCAGTGATTGGAACTGGATCAGTCTTCTTGATCTTCTAGAGCAATTTTTCGTAACCTTGGCAACTTTAAGAAGTGTAGACTTTGGCTGCCACACTCTACACATCTTAATGTTGACAAGTTTGAAAAACTCAGTGTGGATAGTTTTCTAAACTACCCAGCATTACAATGTTGTGAACTTGAGAGCTGAGTGAATTAATATCTGCTTTTAAATAGATGCACACAGAGCCTCAGTCCCCTTTGTGGCTAAATTTCTAAGCGAAGTACCAAATTAATGTCCTTCACAGTTAAAAAGCAGCATTTTTTATTTTTTTTGTATTTGACATTGAAAATATAAGGGACACAATGAATCAGTGGCTAAGGCACTGAGCTTGTCGATTAGAAAGTTCGGCAGTTCGGCAGTTCAAGTCCCTAGTGTGCGTAACCGAGTGAGCTTCCGTTACTTGTCCCAGCTTCTGTCAACCTAGCAGTTCAAAAGCACATAAAAATGCAAGTAGAAAAATAGGAACCACCCTTGGTGGGAAGGTAACAGTGTTCCGTGTGCCTTCGGCATTTAGTCATGCCAGCCACATGACCACGGAGACATCGTCGGATGGCGTTGGCCCTTTGGCTTTGAAACGGAGATGAGCACTGCCCCCTAGAGTCGGGAACGACTAGCACATATGTGCGAGGGGAACTTTTACCTTTACCTATTGAAATTATTGTCAGCAGATATGTTTATTTTGTGCCAAAAATCAGGAGTTTGTTAGCACCTTTCTTGACTAACACATCTTATTTAAAGGCACAAGCTTTTGGTCTCCTCGGGTCAACTATGCACCAATGGAAACATGATTTTTGTCTAGCAAAAAGGATCACAAACTGGCTTTATTTATTTTTTAATTAAGAAAAGTGATCTTTTCAGTGCCTATCTTTTGACTTGTCCTATGATGTTATGCATTGATCCTGGATGAATATATATGGAATTAACTGCACCTATATTTCAGGCTGTGTCCATTGGTGAATGGGGTGATGCAAATTTATTAAAATATTAAGTATTTTCTAGTAAAGTAATACATAAATTGCATTAACATATGCAAAATTGACTCAAGGCAGAGATAGATTGATTCATTTGTCTCCAGCAAGTGATGCTTTCAGCTGCTTCACATTCCTGTTAAGAGCCAAACGCTTAAGGAACACCACAATCTATTTGGTGCAGATAAGTGTGGAACATATTATTTTTCCACGTACAAGATAACGTGCAATTACAAAGTGTTTTGATATACATTATGCAGCATGTTATTGCTGTGTGCAGTGGCTTAATTCTGCATCGAAAAATGTTCTCATTAAGACAGCTACTTCTTTTCAAACCAGGGATGGG